>NC_053391.1:625142752-625771717 GCF_905171765.1 Bufo bufo
TGAAACCTTCCTATCTTACTGGTGGCTGGCCCTGCCCCTCAATTGTGCTTCCGGTTTTGGCTCCGCCCCTAGGCCTATTTTTTGTCCCAGTCCGGCCCTGATACAAGGGGTGGGGGTCGCATCTGCTTTTATAATGACAGCGGAGCCGGTGCAGTGACTGTATTCTACTACACGGGCCTCGCTCACTGTATAATCGTATCTGTATTCTGTAATAGTTAATTGTGTATATAATGTAATCGCATAATCAGCGCTACTTACAACTACAAGCGCTCGGTAGGTAGCATAGAGGAGGGAGGAGGCAGGCCGGGAGGACGGGCGCTGGCAGCGTGAGTCACTACGTCATGCGCCTGCGCCGCCTGCTTCATTCATAAAGTGGGCGGCGCAGGCGCGTGACGTAGTGAGTGACGCGCTGCTCGCCCGTCCTCCCGGCCTGCCTCCTCCCTCCTCTCTGCTACCTACCGAGCGCTTGTAGTTGTAAGTAGCGCTGATTATGCGATTACATTATATACACAATTAACTATTACAGAATACAGATACGATTATACACTGCACGGGCCCCGCTGTCATTATAAATGCAGATGCCAGCCCCCAGCCCCTCCTCCCTCACAGCTGATACACCCGCCGCACAGCATCGCAGCGGGTGTATCATTGAAAATACGGCAAAATCAGCAGCATTCGCCCCATAAGACGCACTGCTATTTGTCCCCCACTTTTGGGGGGAAAAAAGTGCGTCTTATATGGCGAAAAATACGGTATGTGTAAGGCTACTTTCACACTTGCGGTAGCAGGGTCCGGCAGGCTATTCCAGTGGGGGAACAGCCTGCTAGATCCGTGCTTATGCTAGCCCACTGTGCCACCGGAGGTCCGTTCTGGTCCCATTCCCTATAATGGGGTCGGCCGGAGGTCCAGCGGCAGCTTAGCAAACGTACGGAGAGGCGTCCGGAATAAAACTACGACATAGTAAATCGTGCCAGAGAGGACTTCCGGCGGCAGGCGTGCACTATTGGCAGCACAGATCCGTCAGGCTGTTCACCCACCGGAGAAGGCTGCCGCTAATGTGAAAGTAGCCTAAAAGCTCAAATGTTATCTGACTCTCACCTCTGAGTCAGCAGGCATATTAGATGCACTGTATATTATAGCTAGCTGGATAACAAACTCAAATGATGTATCTCACCTCGGACTTCCTTATCCTAAGGTCTCATGCACATGACCGTATCCATTTTTCCCAGGCATGGGATTCAGCCAGTTCCCTCGGGTTCTCCGGATCAGGTTGTTAAAATTACAGCGGCAGCTGGAGATGAGCGCTTCCATTCCATAGTTTAGCTCCTTAGGCTTTTTAAAAGTTGGATGGTATGTGTGTGTAGTGTATATATGGTGCATTTATGTATGTGTATCATGTATATGGTGTATTTATGTGTGTTGCATATATATGGTGTATGTATATGTGAACCTGTCATGACGCCGCGTGTCCGCCACTGAGTAGGGAACCTGGCCCCACGATATAGATTGAATGCCTATTCCGATATAGATTGAATGCCTATTCCTGGCTGCAAAATGGACAAGAATAGGACATGTTCTATTTTTTATTTTTTGCAGGAACATGGAACAGACATATGGTGCGCAGTCCGCATCTTTTGCGGCCCCATTGAAATGAAAGAGTCCGCATCTAGTCAGCAAAAAATGCGCACTGAAACTACAGTCGTGTGCATAATCCCTAAGGCCACATGCACAGATTCTATATGACCATGAGGATTTGCTGTGCAGATTTGCATAGAGAGAATCCACAGCATAAGGCTCTATTCACACGTCCGCAACGTGTTTTGCGGATCCACGGAACCGCGGATCCGCAAAACACGGAAAGCGGCAATGTGCGTTCCGCATTTTGCGGACCGCACATTGCTGGCACTAATAGAATATGCCTGTTCTTGTCCGCAATTGCGGACAAGAATAGGACATGTTCTATTTTTTGGCGGAACGGAAGTGCGGACCCGGAAGTGCGGAATGAATGGGTCCACAATTCCGTTCCGCAAAATACAGTCCCAGCTGATGAGATTCTAAAATTCTTATCAACATAAATTGACCTGCAGTGTGGATTTTGATATCTGCAGCTTGTTAAGTCCTTCAGTGGATTTTTACTGTGGATTTCACACTGTTTGTCTGTTTCCACCATACAGTATGAATTTTAGACAGTATTAGCAAATCCTCCCTACTGTATCCAATCTTCATGCTGACACCGACCAGTGAAGAAAATCTGAAAGGTCGTTGTTTGGGTCAGCATCCTAGCTGCATTTTTTGAGGCGAGGATGCAGACGCATTCACTTCAATAGGGCTGCAAAAGATGCGGACAGCACTCCGTGTGCTGTCTGCATCCGTAGGTCCGTTCCGTGGCTCTGCTGAAAAAATAGAACATGTCCTATTCTTCTTCGTTTTGAGGACAAAAATAGGCATTTGTATAACGGGCGGCCCGTTTCGTTCCTGCAAAATGCAGAACGCACACGGGCAGCATCTGTGTGTAGCGGATCCGCAAAACACGGCGTGGTCGTGTGCATGAGCCCTAATAAGAATTGAGCTATAATGAGTGTTTGAGCTGTCAGGCTTTCAGAAATAAGGGCTACACACGGAGTCGTCAGAGCAGGATCCTGAGGGCTCAGTGTGAAACTGAAAAGTAACATCCTGAAGGTGTCCATACTGTAACTCATATCCTTGAAGGGACTGAGGGGCCAATTTTGAAATACCTCCTTGGACACCAAGAAAGCTTTCCCCAGGCCGGGTGATGGTTCATTCATTCATTCATTTGTGGTAAAGCCAAAACATTTGACCATTTTTCCTTCATTGTAACAGACCTTTAGAAACCTAGGTAATCAGTTGTCCTTCTCTACTGCATCTTTCTTCTTTTATATGTTTCCTCCATACTTAGTTAATTCTCTGAGTCATTGCATTGAGGACATCTTTATTTGATTACTATGTTTATTCACGATTTCTGTGATGCATTTTTCAGACGATGAGGTCAAACGATGATGACTCTTGGACAACAGGTAATTTGAATCTTATCTTGAATTTATTTTTAATTAAATTTCCCTTAATGGTCGACCCAACATCATATTTCTGGTGCATTATTGTTAATATGAGGAGTTACTTACTAGATAAAAAGACAATGAAGTCAGACTTTAAAGAAGTAGGTTCAGATATATCAATAGGTATGAAACAGGAATGCTTATAGGGGGATTCTGCTACAAGAAACCCAAATGCCTGCAAGGTACTGCTCCGGACAAAGTAGTCACAGACTACTACTGAACAGGAAGTGCAGCTGACAGCTCTGTGTGGTCCGACTGCATGGATATCTGTCAGTAGGAAGCTGCGCCAAATAGATGGTAATAGGAAATAGCAACAATATGAGGGGCCATTGGCTGCCTAAAAGGCCCATCAATGTTCCTGGGCCCTGCGTCTAAACACATCAGCGAGGTATGAGAGTCAATGGCTCCAGTCACTGCCATTCACCCTCATAGGCCTGAATCCTATGAGCTAGTAAAGTGGTAGTAGAGAGGTCGCAATGACTTAATCTTGACCACCTGCACCATCATTATGCTGCCTGCGCCGGCTCCCTGCAAATAGAGTTCATAATAAATACACATAGTTTTCAATTACATCATCAATAATCATTCCACAGTAATTTCTTTCATTATCTGATTAATCTAGACATCCTGGGCCAAATTATCCCCCGCCCTCGAAGCCTCCATCTACAATATAACTTCAAGATTTCGAAGTCAGTTCAGCATTAGCTTTCTTCAATATAATTCATACGGTACCTACTGTCAGGTCCATAAATATTGGGACATCAACACAATTCTAACATTTTTGGCTCTATACACCACCACAATGGATTTGAAATGAATCGAACAAGATGTGCTTTAATTTGAGGGTATTTACATCTGAAGGGTTAGAGTTAGAAAAAGAACTGACAAGGGGTTCACTCCAGAAGCCCCCTCCTCCCTATTTAGGAAATATCCCACAGATATCTCATTCCCTTCCAAAAGATGACTTAGATTAAAAAGGCAGTACTTTGAGGCCCAGGTATTATTTCATTGGCTCAAAAGGGAAGAAGATAGGAGGAGAAGAGCTGACACTCTAGAGTCCTTTCACAGTACACACTTCTTCTTCAAAGCATCTGTTGGGTGATAGTTCAGACGCTGCCCACAGCACAGCACCCTGCCCCCCTCCTTCTCTTCATAACGTTAGATAGACAGAGCTCGGGTGACAGCAGAAAAGGAAGGGAGGGTGGCTTCTGAGCTAAGAAGAATTTTGTGGCAGCTTGGGATTGACCAGTTGTTGTCCTGGAGATACGAGAACATGTGGAATACAATTCACACATTTCTAACACTAGAGATGTCATATCTCCCATGCGCCTTAGATCACAATTTTTTCCCCCCCCAAACCCGAACATATACCTCATCATGATGTGGACAGTGACTTTGAGGGACAGTTCCCTTTTATGTCTGTAGGGGTTACCTTGTTAAAGGAACCTATTGAAGTAGATGATATTAATAAGATTATTATTACTATAGCCCCTGTGGTTCCAGACGTACCATCTCTGCTATCAGCTATTCCTGCCCATGCAGAGTTTTTCTCTGTTATTGATTTGATGAATGCATTTTTTTCTGTCCCAGTTGACAAGGAGACACGGCCACTTTTTGCTTTCACATTTAAATTCCGCCAGTATACTTGGTGTAGAATGCCTCAGGGTTATGTAGACTCCCCAGTAGTCTACTCCATTGTCCTCCAAGCTACACTGCGCCCTTGGACTGCCCCTCATGGTTCTGTCCTTCTACAATATGTGGACGATCTCCTCATATGTAGTTCTACTCGGGAGGCCTGCCAAGCAGACTGTGTTAGTTTACTACTGTGGTTATGCGAAAATGGTCACAAAGTCTCTAGGAAGAAATTACAATGGTGTATGGAAAGTGTTGAGTATTTGGGCTTTGTTCTCAGAAAAGGTGAGAGGAAAATCAGCCATGCCAGAATTACCTCCGTTCTGGGTCTGCCCCGCCCACAAACCAAGAAAGCAGGGGCGTAACTAGAAGTGACTGGGCCCCACAGCAAATATTTGTAAGGGCCCCTCCAGCGCGCTTCGCACCTCTCTCCTCCTGTGTAAACCCCACTCCTTTGGCACAGTGTGGCGGTATACTGTAACTTGTGGAGCACAGTGTAGCGGTATACTGTATATTGTGTGGTACAGTGTAGGCTACATGTGTATAACATAAACATATTTCATATGAAAACTTAGTTACTTGACCCTTGGGGATCTCGGACACCACTTCCACACTTTGGCCGGGGGCTCGGCGGAGCTGATGTTGTGCTTTATCCTAATGAGAAAGATTTCATAATAAGGATTTGGAGAAGGGGCAGAGGGATAGCAGAGCAGGGAGAGGCTGGTGCTGCTACTAGGGGGTCATACCCCCTTCCTGCTAGTGCCCCCCATAATGTACCAGTATAAAATGCTGCATATATAGTGCCCCAGTAGATGCCCCCCAGTGTCCAGCCTCTGATAGGCTGCCAGCCTAGTGTCCCCCATAATGCCCCCCAATAATGTGCCAGTAAGTGTCCCCATAGATCCCCCCCCATCATGTGCCAGTATCAAGTGCCTCTCTCCTCCCCCCCACATGTCCCAGTATCATAGTGCCACCCCCCCCCCAATGTGCCAGTATCAAGTGCCTCTCTCCTTCCCACCCCCCATGTGCCAGTATCATAGTGCCAAGCCCCCCCATGTGCCAGTATCAAGTGCCTCTCTCTTCCCCCCATGTCCCAGTATCATAGTGCCATCTCCACCCCCAAAAAAAGTGGCAGTATCAAGTGCCTCCCCCCCCCATGTGCCAGTATCATAGTGCCAAACCCACCCATGTGCCAGTATCAAGTGCCAAACCCCCCCCACATGCCAGTATCAAGTGCCTCTCTCCTCCCCCCCATGTCCCAGTATCATAGTGCCATCTCCCCCCCCCAATGTGCCAGTATCAACTGCCTCTCTCCTTCCCACCCCCCATGTGCCAGTATCATAGTGCCAAACCCCCCCATGTGCCAGTATCAGGTGCCTCCCCCCCCCCCCAAAGTGCCAGTATCAGGTGCCAAACCCCCTCCCCCCCATGTGCCAGTATCAGGTGCCAAGCCCTCTCCCCCCCATGTGCCAGTATCAGGTGCCAACCCCTCCCCCCCCATGTACCAGTATCAGGTGCCTCTCCCCCCCCCCCCATGTGCCAGTATCAGGTGCCAACCCCCCCAGGTGCCAGTATCAGGTGCCAACCCCCCTCCCCCCATGTGCCAGTATCAAGTGCCTCCCGCTCCCCCCATGGCAGTAACAGTCGGGTATTAAAAAAAAATAATAAACACTTCTACTTACCTCCATGTCAGCCTCTTCCTGTGTTCCGCCCTGTATGTCCATATATGGAGTCAGTGCTTGTATTTCAGAAAAGTTTCTGCTCGGATTTGAACCCATGACCTTCTGTATCAGAGGCAAAGCACCTAACCACAAGACCATAAGAGCTGCCTTGCTGCTGACTGAAAATATGAGACTTCTACTGTTATAGCTGGCTAAGTGTGGCTAAATGTACAACATTTTTTCAATCAGTTGTAATGCAGCCTTTCTGGCTGTGAGGGTAAATGCTTTGCCACTGATACATTGGAGGTTGTGGGTTCGAATCCCAGACACATCAGGAGACTTTAGAAGACAATAAGATTAGATCACATTAGCAAGGGGGCCTGGTCAGCCGCTGCTGCTGTTAAGGGGCCCTGAACATTAAGACAAGAATTGATATTTAACTAACTTGAAAATAAACTGTCACACACGCTGCCGGGGCGCCGGGCCCCGAAGCAGCTGCTTCCCCGGTAGTTACGCCACTGCAAGAAAGACATCTTGTCCTTTCTTGGCATGATTGGTTACTGCCGCCAATGGGTTGCTGATTGTTGAGACAAGCCACTGATTCTGAGACAAGCCACTAATACTGATATGCCTGACTTCATTACATGGTCTGATGAAATGTTACAAGCTTTTAGTCATTTGAAATGTGCAATGGTTTCAAGTCCTGGTTTTGGCCTACCCGACTATGGCGTGATGTTTTACTTATTTGCCAGGGACAATTGTAAAACCATGGCAGGAGTCCTGGCACAGGATCATGTAGGTAAATTCCACCCTGTTGCTTTTTTCTTAAAAGTGGTTCCTGTACAGGTTCAGGGCATGCCTGCGTGTCTCAGGAGTTTGGCAGCCTGTGCTATGGTTGCTGAAATGGCCACGCCTATCACCCTAGGTCATCCCACCACTCTGCATACCTCACACAATGTTCAGGCCCTATTGAAGAACATACATACTCAACATATGTTAGCACCAAGACTGAGTGGATATGAAGTTTTGTTGCTATCTAATCCTCAACTTCATATCACATACTCAGCAGCCACATTCGGTCCAATGGCTATACTGAATGCCCTACTTGGCTACAAGGGAGAGCAGGATGATTTGCCTCCTCCCCATGCATGTACTGAACCTATACATGAACATACCTCACCTAGGCCTGACTTACAGTCCACACCCATTGAAGGAGCACCTGATATTTTTGTGGATGGATCCTGTTCCCGCCCTAATGACAACACTTATCATGCAGGATACGCTGTGGTTCAGCTCCCTGATGTTATACTGGAATCGAATCCTATACCTTTTCAGTTGGCCCAAGCTGCTGAACTGATTTCCCTCACTAGAGCTTGTTGTCTTTTTGAGGGGAAAGATGTAAATGTATACACCGATTCCAAGTATGCCTTTGGGGTTGTCCATGATCATGGGGTAATCTGGCAGAGGAGAGGCTTCATAGCTGCAGATGGGAAGCAAATCTCACATTCCACCCTAGTACATGATCTCCTGGCCGCCATCCAGTTATCGAGCAAAGTTGCTATTATCCATTGTAAGGCACATACTGGACTCCAAACACACATAGCTAAAGGGAATGCCCTGGCTGATCAGGCAGCAAAGAAGGCTGCTATTAGAACGGCAGCAACAGTTAAATTGCCTTCCCTTGTTCCTGACATTACCCTTACTGACAATCTATTGCTCACCCTCCAGGATTTGGCTACCAGTAGTGACAAAATGGAATGGCAGTTGGTAGGTGCAGTACAAGACCCTAATACGGGTCTTCTCTGCAAAGAGGGGAAGCCATGTATCCCAGTTGCAAGCGCCCCGATTTTAATTGCACAGTATCATGGTCTTGGCCATAGGGGAGCACAGGCAACCACTGGCCTCATTCAGAGAGATTTTTTTATACCAGGTCTTAAATCAAAGGTACAATCTTATGTTTTACAGTGTATTATATGTCTCAGAAATTAGGATGCAGCCCAATAAGAATACTGGTTACTCACCATTTGAGGTCCTAATGGGAAGACCCTTTCCCACCCCTTGGGGTCCAAAGGCCCCTGTGATAGAAAAAGGGGATCTAGAAGTAATACAGGCAGAATATGTGAGGAAACTTGTAGAAATCTTAGATCAATTTGAACAAGATATTGCTCGTGTCTCTCCTTTCTCTCCACAGGAACCTACGCATCCTTTCCAACCAGGAGACGTGGTGATAGTCCAGCGCCTGGAAAAAGGACGAACACAGACTGAGTGCCCGTTTGGACCACCCACCCGAGTGGTAGCAGTCACCAGAACAGCGATTCTCACAGAAGAGGCTCCAATCTGGATTCACGCTAGCAGAGTGAAAAGCGTCCCTGAGGCTTCTTCTCCGGTGACAGACAAAGATAAAGAGGGTGAAGCAGGTGTGAATTCCCTGAACAAATCAGGGAACTCAGAAGAAGTTTCCCTTAAAAGTGCCTTGCCACAGGTTGAAGATGATGACCCCACAATATTCTGGGAGATTTGTTTGTCTGCTGATAATTATTAATCTTTGTGTTTTCTAGCCAGTCTGACTTATTACTACATGTATTTATCACCCAAAGGAGATGAGTTTCTTCTGCGGTGCACCAAATAATCGGTCAGTATATAAAAGAGCTCAGGAGCAAGATCCCTTGGCTCCCGTCCCCTTTTATTCTGAACAGAATAGTATAGTCAGGATGGCAAATGCCCTAAATGTTAGTTCATTGTGCCTTAAAGACTTACAGAGCCCACGGGATCTTATACAAACATGTGTTATTGCTGTGCCTACACCCGATGAATCCCTCCTTGAAGTCTGGTCGAGGGCTAACAATACCCAATCTTTTATTCCCTTGTATGACCTCTGTGGGGAGTGTCAGAAATCAGGAAATAGCAGGGATAATATTAAAATAACTACTATTAACGTTACTGCAGCAGAAACTTGTTTTACTTTTTCCCAGGAAATGACTTTATATTGTGATAATAGAGATATAAAAAGTGGATTACCTAAGAATAGTGTATATGATTATATTGACGACACTTGTAAAAAGAATAGTAGACTTGCTAGCTCCCTGGATAATTCCATGAGTTGTAATAAGACCATTGTGACTCCCAGTTTTATCTATAATATAATGCTCCCTAAGGGATGGTTTTTGTCTTGTGGTAACAGCACCTACAAATACATTCCTGCTAATGTTATTGGAGGTCCCTGTGCGTTATCCAGGCTGACTTTGGCTCTTCCCAGTCAACCCCCTATCAGGAGCGCTCACAGATCAGTTACCAAGACTTTATCAGCAGACTGTGACTCTACTTTACCCCTTCTCAGCCGTACAGAATATACAAGTTTGGGCGCCTCTATATTAGGAGTGCCTGGACTGGCTATATATAATACTCGTACTATAAATTCTATTGCATGCGACTTAGCTAAATCTCTGAATCATACCTCTATCGCCTTATCAGACATGCTTTTAGATATACAAGGCATAAGAGGAGCAGTGCTAGAAACTAGATTCACTGTAGATTAATTGTTACTGAAACATAATATAGGATGTCAAGATTTTAAAGGAATGTGTTGCTATAATTTATCTGATCATTCCAGATCAATCCAGTCCCATATTCAAGCGTTACATGAAATTGCTAATAATATCAGGAAAGATGTTGAGTCATCCTCTTGGTGGGACTGGTTATTGAGCTGGCTGCCGGATTTGAGTTGGTTAAGAACATTATTGATCAGTATTATAATTATAATTGCTTCCTTGATTGTCATATGTTGATGCATCCAGTGTATCCCTTCCCTCATACAGATGTTTTGTGTAATGTGTCCAAAACCAACAGACCCTGGACAATCATATGCTACTTACCTATCTATGAGAGAAAGAAGATAAGTCATATTCATGACTTAAGAGGGGATTGAAGGGTTAAATTGAATTAGCTGTATGATCTGTATGAAGGACAGGAGGTTGGGTGACATCATATTAAAGGGTGACTATATTTACATTGACCTTCTGTCTGTATAAGGAACTGCTCTTGGTCAGCATTATTGTAATGAGAGCTGCAGCTATTCTTGTATGTATGCATGGATGTATATAAGGCCCAGTATGACAAGCAATAAATAGAACTGTTACTGACATCATACTGCATTTGTCACTGACAAGTTCTCCAGACGTCTGTCTTCGGGGACAAAGGAAGGAATCAAGGTGCATTGAGGAGGAAAATAACACTTTCAACATCCAAATCAGGTGAACGGTATAGGAATTACAACAGTTTGCATATGTGCCTCCCACTTGTTAAGGGACCAAAAGTAATGGCTTCTCATTATCCCAATTACAATGAGCAGATAAAAGGTCCAGAGTTCATTTCAAGTGTGCTATTTGCATTTGGAATCTGTTGCTGTCAACTCTCAAGATGAGATCCAAAGAGCTGTCACTATCAGTGAAGCAAGCCATCATTAGGCTGAAAAAACAAAACAAACCCATCAGAGAGATAGGAAAAACATTAGGCGTGGCCAAAACAACTGTTTGGAACATTCTTAAAAAGAAGGAACGCACCGGTGAGCTCAGCAACACCAAAAGACCCGGAAAGCGACGGAAAACAACTGTGGTGGATGACCGAAGAATTCTTTCCCTGGTGAAGAAAACACCCTTCACAACAGTTGGCCAGATCAAGAACACTCTCCAGGAGGTAGGTGTATGTGTGTCAAAGTCAACAATCAAGAGAAGACTTCACCAGAGTGAATACAGAGGGTTCACCACAAGATGCAAACCATTGGTGAGCCTCAAAAACAGGAAGGCCAGATTAAAGGTTGCCAAACGACATCTAAAAAAGCCTTCACAGTTCTGGAACAACATCCTATGGACAGATGAGACCAAGATCCACTTGTAGCAGAGTGATGGGAAGAGAAGAGTATGGAGAAGGAAAGGAACTGCTCATAAACCTAAGAATACCACCTCATCAGCGAAGCATGGTGGTGGTAGTGTCATGGCGTGGGCATGTATGGCTGCCAATGGAACTGGTTCTCTTGTATTTATGGATGGTGTGACTGCTGACAAAAGCAGCAGGATGAATTCTGAAGTGTTTCGGGCAATATTATCTGCTCATATTCAGCCAAATGCTTCAGAACTCATTGGACGGTGCTTCACAGTGAAGATGGACAATGACCCAAAGCATACTGCAAAAGCAACCAAAGAGTTTTTTAAGGGAAAGAAGTGGAATGTTATGCAATGGCCAAGTCAATCACCTGACCTGAATCCGATTGAGCATGCATTTCACTTGCTGAAGACAAAATTGAAGGGAAAATGCCCCAAGAACAAGCAGGAACTGAAGACAGTTGCAGTAGAGGCCTGGCAGAGCATCACCAGGGATAAAACCCAGTGTCTGTTGATGTCTATGCGTTCCAGACTTCAGTCTGTAATTGACTGCAAAGGATTTGCAACCAAGTATTAAAAAGTGAAAGTTTGATTTATGATTAGTATTCTGTCCCATTACTTTTGGTCCCTTAACAAGTGGGAGGCACATATGCAAACTGTTGTAATTCCTGCACCGTTCACCTGATTTGGATGTAAATACCCTCAAATTAAAGCTGACAGTCTGCAGTTAAAGCACATCTTGTTCGTTTAATTTCAAATCCATTGTGTTGGTGTATAGAGCCAAAAATGTTAGAATTGTGTTGATGTCCCAATATTTATGGACCTGACTGTATATTGAATTAAAAAAATATAATAAAAAATTGAAATTACAATAGAAATTTTGAACAATCTGCCCATAAAGCTTTGTGTTGTTTATACTGTAGTAATGTATACGTAAAATACCAAAAGACTAAATAATTCATCGCATGGATATTTTCTCATAGATAGACAAATTTGAAACATCAGAATCAAAATATGAACTAATCACAGCTGAGTAGACAGATTTAATACAATTACATCAGTATAATACTATCATGATAAGACTGACTGAATACATGTTGAGGGACTGTAATTTTAGATAATAGCCATGTCTTAAAATAATATCTTAAAATCCTCTGAGATACCAGAAATTACTGGGTATTAGCTAATAGCCCTGTGCATTACTTTTACTTTTTATTAGTAGAAGAAAATGTCAGTAATGTAATAGATCATAATTTAGATTTATCAGTGGCATGAATTTAAAGTACCCATCATCTTCTGAAAATCCACAATATCATTACTAATATATCCAAAAGATATATAATTACAGAATATGTCGGACATTTATGAGTGCACAAGGAAATAAACAATCCTTAAACGGTACATAAACTTGTGAATAAGTTTAGTAAAAACTATTCTAAACCCCATAAAATTAATTTTACCTTCTTTTTTTTTCAGTTTTTCTTACTAAATGGACAGCCGATGGTAGTTTACTGTACTGGAGCCACAGTGAGCGCTGTACTGGCAGGAGCACACATCGCTGCTCCTGCCTGTGCCAGCTCCACTCTTCTAAAGCCTGGCATAGCACATTCTATGAGTGAGTACATGCAGGGATGTGCTATGCAAAGCTAAACTAAAAGCTCTTCATGGCACATTGGCACAGGTTCTCCTGCACCAATGAGCTATGCAGAGATTTTAGCAGAGAGAAGTGAGCACGGACAAGAACTTTGCATGGCCAATCCCTCCTCCTGCCTGTGCCCGCTCTGCTAAAACTTGGCATAGATCATCAGATATGCTATGCCAGGTTTTAGCAGGGCAGAGCTGGCAGAGGCAGCAGCATTCATTGCATGCTCCTGCCTGTACATCACCGTATACCCGTACACTGCTGACATGTAAAACCTGTAAAAAAAGGTATATTACAATATTTAATTTTATGGAATTTAGAATCATTTTAATAAACTTGTTCAAAAGGTTAGGCATACTTTAAAGGGGTTGTCTGCATTAGAAGACTCAATTTCAAATTGAGTTATTGCAGTGCTTCTCAATTATTTTCTGTCATGCCCCCCCTAGGAAGAAGAAAACATTTCGCGCCCCCCGCGCGACAGTAAATAGTATCATTTGTCTATAAAATTGTTATAAGTACACCTCTGCATAACACTGTATCCTTATTAACGTATAAGAGAATAAAAAAAGAAAGAAATGTGGATCGGACACACACTTATGGGGGGATCTGTGGATGACGGACACTTATGGGGGGGATCTGTGGATGACGGACACTTATGGGGGGGATCTGTGGATGACGGACACTTATGGGGGATCTGTGGATGACGGACACTTATGGGGGGATCTGTGGATGACGGACACTTATGGGGGGATCTGTGGATGACGGACACTGTTACAGGGGGGGGGGGGGATCTGTGGCTGGCACTGTTATATATGTGCCATCCACAGACCCCCCACGCCATAACAGTGCCATCCACAGGCCCCCCCCCCCCCCCTTAACTGTGCCATCCACAGATTCTGTGTGCCCGCCGCCGCCGTTTAAAGTTATTAAACATGCCCCCCTCACTCCTAATAGTACCGTATATCCGAATTTCTTCTGTATAATTCCGGCAGGCGGGCCGGGCGGCCGACGCGTCCCTCAGTGACGTCACTTGTCTGCGCCGCCTGCTTCATTCATAAAGCAGGCGGCGCAGGCACGTGACATCACTGAGGGACGCGCCGGCCGCCCGGCCTGCCTGCCGGCATTATACAGAAGAAATTCGCACACCCCAAAGGCCGGCCCTGAACGAGCCCCCCTTTACGGAGCCTGGTGCCCCCCCTGGGGGGCGCGCCCCACTATTTGAGAAGCACTGAGTTATTGTAATAGTGGGGTTGCCCAGTTCAGGATTCACGCATTATTCAGAACGGAGTTAAAAAGAACATCTCAGCATAGTTGTTTGTTCAGAAGTGGTTAGAGAGGGACTAGAGAACACTGTCTGATGTGCTCTCTGATGGATTTATCACAGAACAGATTTTTGTAGCTTCTATGCATTGTGAAACACAGAAGCTGCAGAAGCCAAATAATGGAAAAAGTTTTATAAAAACCTATTACAACATTTTTTTTTTAGCTCACAATACTCTAAATCAATAATAATAAAAAAAAAAACAGTTCTGAAGTTGTCCATAGCCTTTCATGAAAATATAGTCTACAGCAGGAGTGCACAACCTTTTTTAGTCTGAAGGCCGCATTGTCACATTGCTCTATTTCAAGGGGCCGCAAATAAAAAACATGTCGATTGCCGCTCATTTGCATCAGCGTATTACACAAGCCAATGCAAAGTGATTGGGTAGGAATGTTCACTACCACAGTCATTCCGCCTTCATTTAGTTATATTGATTATTGGTAGCCCATCCGTGATTACACAGAGAGATGTGCTGCTGATAATTGTAAACCTTTCAACCTGATATAATATGCAAATCAGCCGACAAATGAACGATTCCTTGTTTATCGACTGATCAGCGGCACTATTATACCGGCCAGATATAAGATATGGGCACTCCTACGAACACTTTTTCCCAGCAATTGTCCCGAATATCGTCCTGCAGCATGGCCCCTGAAACCGAAGAGTTATACTTACCTGCTCCCCGCCGCTCTGGTCCTCTGCGCTGCCCCCATCTTCCGTTCCCCGTGCTGTTTACACCTGTCAGTGCATGGCCATGGTCACATGCACCTCTTCAGCCAATGATTGGCTTCAGTGGCGATGTGGCCACAAGCAGCATGTCACTGCTAAAGCCAGTCATTGTCTGGAGAGGTGCATGTGACCCTGGCCATGCACTGACAGGTGTAAACAGTGCGGGGACCGGAAGATGGAGGCAGCTGGATCAGCGCAGAGGGGTATGAACCTTTTGTTTCAGGGTTCATGCTGCAGAAACTGGTTAAAGATCAATTTTACCGGAAAAGTGGTGACATTTCCTTCCATCCTGCCTACTATTCATAAATCAGCATTTTCCTTCACTGCAGAGACCGGCGCTCACTGGTTATTACCGCCTCCTGCCCCAAGTTATAGGGGCCCTGCAATAACCAGTAAGCGCTTTCCTTCACTGCAGAGGATGGCGCTCACTGGTTATTACCGCCTCCTGCCCCAAGTTATAGGGGCCCTGCAATAACCAGTAAGCGCTTTCCTTCACTGCAGAGGATGGCGCTTACTGGTTATTACTGCTTCCTGCCATTATAGGGACCCTGCAATAACCAGTAAGCGCTTTCCTTCACTGCAGAGGATGGCGTTCACTGGTTATTACTGCCTCCTGCCCCCAGTTATAGGGGTCTTACAATAACCAGTAAGCAATTTCCTTCACTGCAGATGCCGGCCGTCGCTCACTGGTTATTACCACCTCCTACCATTATAGGGGCCCTGCAATAACCAGTAAGCGCTTTAACTTACTAGTGGGGAAGGAGCTCATTGGTTAACCCTTTAATGACCAGACACTTTTTTGTGATTTAGCATAAGTGGTTCAAACGGCTGTAACTATCTTATTTGTTATCTGTAATTTTTGCAACAATTTTTTACGTGACACATAGGGCTTTATAATTTATTTTTTAGTAGTTTTATTTGGGGGTATTTTTTTCAAACTATAGCTCCTTATTCTTTAAATATGCAAACTGACACCAAAATAAATTATTATCATTAGTTCCCTATTTTGTGTAGGCCATTTTGTTATATAATATGTATAGTTTCACATGAATGGGGCGGTAATAGTGATGGTTTTGATTGGTGTGGGTGTTTTTACTTTTATGAATTTTATTCTTTTTTTAACCTAATTTTTAATATATTTCTGCTACATGATATGTCCCCCAAGAGGTAATAAAAAGACCTTTGGGGGACACTGACCCTTTTTTTTTTTTATTATTTGCACCTTTTCTTTTCTTTTTTGCTTTTATTTGTATTTTATCAATATTTTATTGTATAATTTTTTTTTTATAATTGATTTATTACTTATTTTTTTAAATATATTTATGCCACATAGTATGTCCGCCAAGAGGTCATAAAAAGTCTGTTAGGGGACAATGAACAGTCTATTATTTTGCATTTTTTCCTTTTTATTTTAAATTTTTTAGTATTTTATTTTTAGAAAATTTTTTTTTTAGAACGTTCTATTATTTTTTTAAATATATTTTTGCCACATAATATGTCCCCCAATAGGTCATAAAAAGTCTGTTGGGGGACAATGAACAGTCAATTTTTTTGCATTTTTTCCTTTTTATTTTTAATTTTTTTGTATTTTATTTTTAGATATTTATTTTTTTAGAACTTTCTATTATTTTTTTAAATATATTTTTGACACATAATATGTTCCCCAAATGGTCATAAAAAGACTGTGAACACTCTTTTATTTTGCACTTTTCCCTTTTTTCTTTTTTATGGTATTTTTTTTATAATCTATTTTTTTGGCCACATATTTTATTTTATTTTAAATTTTATTTGCATTTTATTTTGTTTTCAAATTTCTCTTTTTATAATTTTTTTAACCTTTTTTTTAAAATATATTTTTTCCACATAATTTGACCTTTTAGAGACAATGAGAGCCTTTTTTTTTGTACTATTTCCACTGTAACTGTCGCATCCAAAAGAGCCCCAGTTACAAGGGAAACCAGCCTCCTGTCGGGGTTTGTAGAAGGCAGAGCAGATGAGGGTTTCCTGACCCTGCAGCTCTGTGCTCCTCTCCCCTAAGCCGCTCATTGCGCCGCTCATCTATCTGAGGAGAAGGTAGGAGCGCTAATAAAGTGCTTCTGCCTTCTCCTCGGCTCCCTCACTATCACTTCCAGCGGGGGGCCCGACCTGCTCCTGCTACAGTGCAGGAGCAGGAGCTGTCATCCATCGTCATGCGGAGCTGCCGGCAGAAACACAGCTGATCTCACGATCAGCTGTGCTTCTGCCCAGTAAGACGGGGGCTGCAAAACTTGGTTCTCGGGGCTGCATGAGGCCCGCGGTTTGTGCACCCTGGTCTACAGGATGAAATGCAGTGTACAGTCGTGGCCAAAAGTTTTAAGAAGTACATAAATATTGGAAATTGGAAAAGTTGGTGCTTAAGTTTTTATAATAGCAATTTGCATATACTCCAGAATGTTATGAAGAGTGATCAGATGAATTGCATAGTCCTTCTTTGCCATGAAAATTAACTTAATCCCAAAAAAAACTTTCCACTGCATTTCATTGCTGTCATTAAAGGACCTGCTGAGATCATTTCAGTAATCGTCTTGTTAACTCAGGTGAGAATGTTGACGAGCACAAGGCTGGAGATCATTGTGTCAGGCTGATTGGGTTAAAATGGCAGACTTGACATGTTAAAAGGAGGGTGATGCTTGAAATCATTGTTCTTCCATTGTTAACCATGGTGACCTGCAAAGAAACGCGTGCAGCCATCATTGCGTTGCATAAAAATGGCTTCACAGGCAAGGATATTGTGGCTACAAAGATTGCGCCTCAATCAACAATTTATAGGATCATCAAGAACTTCAAGGAAAGAGGTTCAATTCTTGTTAAGAAGGCTTCAGGGCATCCAAGAAAGTCCAGCAAGCGGCAGGATCGTCTCCTAAAGAGGATTCAGCTGCGGGATCGGAGTGCCACCAGTGCAGAGCTTGCTCAGGAATGGCAGCAGGCAGGTGTAAGCGCATCTGCAAGCACAGTGAGGCAAAGACTTTTGGAAGATGGCCTGGTGTCAAGAAGGGCAGCAAAGAAGCCACTTCTCTCCAAAAAAAACATCAGGGACAGATTGATCTTCTGCTGAAAGTATGGTGAATGGACTGCTGAGGACTGGGGCAAAGTCATATTCTCCGATGAAGCCTCTTTCCGATTGTTTGGGGCATCTGGAAAAAGGCTTGTCCGGAGAAGAAAAGGTGAGCACTACCATCAGTCCTGTGTCATGCCAACAGTAAAGCATCCTGAGACCATTCATGTGTGGGGTTGCTTCTCATCCAAGGGAGTGGGCTCACTCACAATTTTGCCCAAAAACACAGCCATGAATAAAGAATGGTACCAAAACACCCTCCAACAGCAACTTCTTCCAACAATCCAACAACAGTTTGGTGAAGAACAATGCATTTTCCAGCATGATGGAGCACCGTGCCATAAGGCAAAAGTGATAACTAAGTGGCTCGGGGACCAAAACGTTGACATTTTGAGTCCATGGCCTGGAAACTCCCCAGATCTTAATCCCATTGAGAACTTGTGGTCAATCCTCAAGAGGCGGGTGGACAAACAAAAACCCACTAATTCTGACAAACTCCAAGAAGTGATTATAAAATAATGGGTTGCTATCAGTCAGGAATTGGCCCAGAAGTTGATTGAGAGCATGCCCAGTCGAATTGCAGAGGTCCTGAAAAAGAAGGGCCAACACTGCAAATACTGACTCTTTGCATAAATGTCATGTAATTGTCGATAAAAGCCTTTGAAACGTATGAAGTGCGTGTAATTATATTTCACTACATCACAGAAACAACTTAAACAAAGATCTAAAAGCAGTTTAGCAGCAAACTTTGTGAAAACTAATATTTGTGTCATTCTCAAAACTTTTGGCCACGACTGTACAATGGACTCTGCTTAACAATATTGTTATATAGACTTTCTTTACAAAATGTCATTTAATTACTGTATCTATCAAGTCAATAGAGTCTAAGCACATATTTTAACTATAAAACAACTTGGGACAGCCAACACAAGATACAGCAGTATGCTGCAAACATTGAATATATAGAGTCTAAATCAGGGTTGCCAACCCTCCATTCAAATTTTTCTGGACAACTAAACCAAAATTTATGGACAGCCCAAAATTTTTACGGACATACACAGCACCCCTTTTTTCAAGGAGACGCCCCCTTTTCACGTCCTCAAAATGCCCTTGAATCAAATACACCCCAGAATAAAAAGGATTGTTCAGTTAAAAATAAAATATGGCAGCAGCATATGGAAAAAAAAAATCAGCTGCTACATCCCTGCCACTCTAGTCTGAGTGTTTGTTTATATGGCTGTAGTGATGATGCGTGTGACATGCTTGACTTTCTGGCATCATTGCTGCTGCCATTTACACAAAAACTGAGAGGGATATAATGGGCAAGTGTGCTCATCTGTCACATGATGTGTACCTGATGTGCAGGTGTATGGCATGTGGCCACTGCAGAAAATGACTGTCCACAGCATTAGACCACTGATGATTACTGGTGATTGGCTGCAGCAGTAACATGCCATATACCGGCAAGTCCTTGCTGCAGTTTGTTAACAGACCAGAGCTGCAGAAAATGGCGCTGAAGAAATAGGTGACAAATATTTTAATGGATATTACATTCACCAATACCAAACATACAAGATGATACAGCACCACATACCTCTACAATCGCCCTGATGTAGATATTCTCTTTTCTCATCTCTATTTGGCCCTGACCGCCATGACAAGTTCTTTCAGCCATATCTCCTCTCTGCAGAGTTTGCCACAAAGACACCTTAGATTACCCACTTTTCTATAATCCTTCTCCTCCTGGTGCCCCAACAGTGTTATCCTGCTGCTACCCCCAATACTGTGCCTGCTGTGCTCCCCAATGTCCCCAAATAGTATTTTGCAGAAATAACAGTGCCATATAGGTAGGCCCCCTATAGTAACAGTGCTCCCCAAAGTCCCACTAATACTAATAATTCTCTCCCAGAGTGCCCTCATTAGTAATAGTGCCCCAACAGTGATAAGGCTCCACGAGTAGCCCTTTTAGCAGTAGTGCCCTCCAGTAGTTTAGATAGCCCCCTGTAGTGCCCCCAGTAGTTTAGATAGCCCCTTGTAGCGCCCCCAGTAGTTTAGATAGCCCCTTGTAGCGCCCCCAGTAGTTTAGATAGCCCCTTGTAGCGCCCCCAGTAGTTTAGATAGCACCTTGTAGTGCCCCAGTAGTTTAGATAGCCACCTGTAGTGTCCCCAGTAGTTCAAATAGTTCTCATAGTGCCTACAGTAGTTTAGATAGCCCCTTGTAGCGCCCCCAGTAGTTCAGATAGTCTCCATAGTGCCCCCAGTAGTTTAGATAGCCCCCTGTAGTGCCCTCAGTAGTTTAAGTAATCGCCATAGTCGTGCCCCCTGTAGTTTAGATAGCCCCCTGTAGTGCCACCAGTAGCTCAGATAGTCCCCATAGTGCCCACAGTAGTTTAGATAGCCCTCTGTAGTAGCCCCCAGTGGTTAAGATAGTTTCCATAGTGCCAACAAGTAGTTTAGATAGCCCCCTGTAGTGCCCCCAGTAGTTCAGATAGTCCTCATAGTACCCCTATGATCTGTAGCTCAGCACTGCAGTGAAATGAAAACAAAAATTAAATACTTTCCTGATTCCTTCTCCATGCCGCTGTCCGTGATGTAAGATGCAGCCCGCAGGCCTCTTCCAGGCCAGCCTGCAGCCTGAGTTGACTCTGTCCTGGCTCAGTGCGATGACGTCATCACGAATGCTCAGACGCGATGACATCATCATGTGGTGTGCTGCGTGCGCCAGGACAAAGGTACTATCTGTAACATTAGGCTGCAGGCTGGCCTGGAAGAGGACTGCGGGCTACTTTACATCATAGGCGGCGTCTACATGGATCCACAGTATTCACGGCGAATGCGTCGTGAATACTGAAGAAGATTCACGGACAGACTTTTTTTCTGGACGGCATAAGAAAACACCCTGTTTTTACAGACTGTCCGTGAATCTACGGATGGTTGGCAACCCTGGTCTAAATTGCATTACTGCTCCATTCACTATACACATAAAAGTGAGATTCTTTGCTTAAATTTTGATTAAATTGTATGAGCCCATCTGAGTTTGAGTGCTAACTCTGCTACATCCGTAGAGGTTATCATCAATGGAAACCTCCAGGTCTGCCCGCAATAGGGCATTTTGCCATCTCCCCCAGCTCTGCTAGTTACATGTATTGCTTGGTTTTATTTCGAATAGTGCTAGAGGACCTCACATTACTGCTGTTCTTCTTATGATTTATTTATTCCCTTTTGTCTAATCTGTCTGATTTGTTTTGACCGGCTGCCAGTTTTTCTGGTTGAAGGATTGCTCAAAAAGGGTAATATTCAAAAATATTAGAGTTCCTTATTTGCAAAATTCATTATACAGTATTGCCGGTATAAATCATGAAAGAAATTTTGAAAATGACAATATCTATAATCGCCTCAATTGAAGTTGCCTGCACGTATTTTTCATGCATCACAGTCTGTGCATGGTGTCAGAGCTAGCATTAAATGTCCATTGTTTTAATGTATATGCAATCATTCACAATTACACTGAAGATCTTACTCAAGCTCTCAGAAAGCCTCTAAGTAGTGACACGGCACCTCCCAGAACAGTGAGATTCTAAGTGAAATGAATGATTGAGCTTCAGCAGTGTGACATTATGTGAATATAGGTATCTCTTTATATTACTTATAAATGTCAAGTGCTTTACTGTTTTTGGCTTCAGTCCATTTTTTCTAGTAAGAATACATTTCTCATCTCTTGGCAAATATGAATTTATTGTACTTGTTAACAATTAAGTGTTAATCTTAGTACATGCAAATCTTCTTTAAAGGGGTTGTCTCACTTCAGCAAATAGCATTTATTATGTAGAGGAAGTTAATACAAGTCACTTACTAATGTATTGTGATTGTCCATATTGCCACCTTTGCTGGCAATATTCATTTTTTCATCACACTATACACTGCTCTCATATCCAGGAGTTACAACCACCCTGCAATCCTGCAGCGGTGGCCGTGCCTGCACACTATAGGAAAAAACACTGACTGGGACATGGGATTGTGCACAGGCACGCATGCGCAGCAGCTCCCATCCCTGCAACCTTGCATCTGTGCTGCAAGGGTGGTCATAACCCCTGGGTATGAGCAGTGTATAATGTGATGAAAAAGTGAATCAAGTCAGCAAAGGAGGCAATATGGACAATCACAATACATTAGTAAGGGCCTTGTATTAACTTTCTGTACATGATAAATGCCATTTGGTGAAGTGAGACAACCCATTTAAACTGTCCGACACATTAATGTTGGACAAACCCACTGATTTTGGTGGGACTGGCGACCATTTACTGTGTTTGGGGCCAAACTTTCCTTCAACATCTGCTGGGATTTCAACTGCCCCAGTCTTCTGTTTTCCGGGAGATAATTCCTTTCTTCAGCTTTCCTCCCTCTCCCCATCAAGGACACATGCATGCTCAACTGAGCTGAGAGAGCATGTTTATAGAGGAGCCGGGAGACAAATCTAAAATGTAAGGCCACCGTCCCACAGCAGTATTTTATATCTGTATTTGTAAGCCAAAACTAAAAGCAAATCCAAAACACAGAGGAAATGCAAATATTTCCATGATACTTTTTTTCTGTGTAGGTTGACCAAAACACCAGAGTGTGAAACGTTAAAATGTATCATCTGACAACACATTTACATGGTGCAGTAAAGGGTAAATTGTTGCAATGTTATGTTGCTAAGTGAAATGTTGCAATTAACTGTATTTGTATACCTAATAGCACTGTATGGACAATTTAGGGTTACCACATTGGCTCATACCCTTAGGTTGCCAGGAGATTGACCTCGGTCAGCTCCCTAGGTAGTAGCAGAGTCTCGCTGTGCTACAGTGAGGACCTATTTGTGCAAGCAAGGCCCAAGCTCAGAGAACCTTCATCTTTGGCTAAGAAGGCAACTTTATTAAATGTGCTTCACAGAAGGTCCAGAATCTACAGGACCATGCATTGGAGTCACACAGCAAGGTATTGTGCAGCGTACTCAAGTTGTGTGTAGAAATGTGTTCCTGGGTGAAGTAGTGCAATAGACACTAACCTGAGACGGCTGACTCTCTGCATAGGCAGGTGATGGTAGGAAAATGTTCGTGACGCCAGTGCCAATTAAACGGTGGCACGCCGTTTGCTGATAGCAGGAATAACTGAGGAACCACGTGATGTTAAAACAAAACTCCAACTTTAGTAGTTTCCATATAGAGACATTAACGGAAGCACAGTTCCTTTGCATACAGTTGATTTTTCAATACGGTCGATGCAGGCAATACAGATTAAGCAAGGTGACTTCAGAGTGTGAAACACAGGACTTGCAGTACAGGAGCTTGCACTCTATTCCTGACTGATCCTGGGACATAGAAAATCTTCTCCAAGGCCCAATACCTTAACTCTGGCGTATATCCTTGGTTCTCTCTTTATAAAGTACCTCCTCTGTTATCTTGAGTACCTCTTGCTTTCCTGCGCTTTGCCTCTGTCTCCCTCTCAGCTTCCTCAGGCTCTTTAACTGAGTTATTCCTGTTTCGGCATATGGGAATTCAGGAGGGGAACCTTCTCCTAGAATCTGGAATCCGGTTACAGGGACTGCAAAACCCTCTCCTGGACCGCAGGCTTCAGGCCTGGACTTGTCTCTGACATGGTCTAGTCTCCAACCACAACTCTAGACTCAACTTTAGACTCAGCTCCAGACTCAGCTCCAGACTCAACTGCCCTTCCTTTCCCTGTCTGGGCCTTATATAAACTAGGGCTCCCTAGCTCCCTCTAGTGACTAAGAGCTGGAATGACACCCCTAGCAGGCCTGTACATGCAAGTTTCACAGTAACAGGGAAATACATAGCATTACATTATATGACAATTTATAAAGATGACATATACCAACTTCCCCATAATTAAGGAGGGACGACAGCACACCAAGTGACACTTTTGTAGTGACGGGCATTACAGTCCCCGTACACTACAATTGTGCACGTTTATGGCAGAGAGAGACCTTACTGCTGTGAGAGTGAACACTGCTAACACATCCTTGCACACTTGGAGACAGTTTGGCCAGCTGTGTCTTATATCAGCTCCCCTCAGCCCGGGAATTTTCAGAATCATTTATAAAGAACCTCATTGCATGTCTAAGGTTCTGCAGAGAGACTTTAGACAGAGACAGAGAGAAAGAATACTACAACCTCCTTCATTGCTGCTGTCCCTTCATTACTATTGGGGAGGAATTGCATTGTGATCTACTTGGAACTGTGTCTTGTTGCTCTACTACTCTTATTCTGTACTATAGTAAAGAGAGACTTATTTATTTATACCAACTGGCCTGGTTACTGACTCCACCATTTGCTGGTCATTGCACCTTCTTTCCTGCTTTGTACCCAGGGCCGGTGCTACCATAAGGCAAACCAAGCGGCTGCCTTAGGGCGCACCCTGGGGGAGGGCGGAAAAATATGAAATGGAGGGGGAGAAATGTGACATGGAGGGCTGATGTGACATGGAGGGCTGATGTGACATAGGGGGGTGATTTGACATGGAGGGGGAGAAATGTGACATGGGGGCATGATGGCTGACATGGGGGCATGATGGCTGACATGGGGGGCATGATGGCTGACATGGGGGGCATGATGGCTGACATGGGGGGCATAATGGCTGACATGGGGGGTATGATGGATGGGGGCTGATAGCTGACATGGGGGGGGCTAATGGCTGACATGGCGGCATGATGGCTGACATGGGGGGCTGATATCTGACATGGGGGTCTGATCTGAGGTCTGATTAACATTGGGGGTCTGATTGGGGCTGTTAGCTGAGGTCTGATTAACATTGGGGGTCTGATTGCTGGTCTGACCTGAGGTGTAATGGAAAATATTTTTTTCTTATTATCCTCCTCTAAAACCTAGGTGTGTGTTAGAGGGCGAAAAATACGGTCCTCAAACTAGTGATTGTCTGAAGCAGAGAGAAGATACCAGGACCACACAGAGGAGAAGCCAGCTGATGCAGACTGGACCAGGGCCAGGTGAGCTGCGAGGGGGGGGTAAAATGTAGCTTCGCTTGTGTTGGCAAAAATCCTTGCACCGGCCCTGTTTGCACCCAGACAACACTTAACTTCACGGGCACCCCAACTACCAGGAGGCAGGAGACTGAACATCAGGGTGTGCCTTGAGGTAAGAAAGGGTGCTGTCTCCAGTCAAAACATGGTCCAGGGAATGCAAGAGGGAAGATTGCCTCTGTGATCTGTTAGTACTACCCTTAGGGCCACAACCACCAGTCTCATCCACAGACAACTGCAATGTCAAGAGACATCTAGAGACCTTTAAAAAAAAAAAAAGAAGGAACCATGGTGTTCTGTACAGTGAGTGACCACGTTTGTACAGTGCACAGAAGTTCACCGCAGGAAATCTATTTCAATATGGCCGATCCTTTGTACACTTTGCAATAATCGCCTAGAGGGGTGTCTGGCAGGGGCTAATCCACTACTCCTTATTGAAATAAACATACACAGCTGTCCAATTCAAATGTGCAAATTTATGGAAGAATTAGGTGATATATTCCACAGCTATCTTCGTTCATTATACTGCAAGATGTATTCCTGTGATAAAAAACCTTCATAAAACCAGGAAAAAAATTTGGCTAACATAAAAAAAGACAGATAGAAGGCCAAAGAAACAAAAACTAGTCCCCCAAAATTCTTTAAATACGTGCAGCGAGCCCCTGAGAAGCCAGTGTTGAGGATGAAAGTGGTATTGGCCCTGATGAGGTGCTGTGTCATGGTGTACTCCCTCAGGTTGTCGCTTCCTGGGGATCAATGCAATGAAAGAGTAGTGTGAAGAATCAGGCGAGAATTAAACGTATAATGGTTTCGCTTTACCAAAATATAACTTGTAGCACATCCAGCAATATAAAGTACAAACTGCAGTTTCTAGCACCAGATGAGAAGCAGGCTGGATGGCAATAAGTTGGCACTAGCAAGCACTTTTGGGTATGAGTCCACTGTAGTAGAAGATTAATGTTAGTCTGGCCTAACAATGGTTTAGGTAAGTGGTGGTGTCTAAGCTGTTGTCCCTTACCTTGCAGAGTTCCTGTAAAGCTGTATTTCACTGATCCCTCTGCTGTCTTGCCTCTCAAGTATTGTCTTGAGGCAGGATTAAGTTGTCCTCACAGGAGAAGAATATCTGGTTCCAGAGAGTGAGTGCTCTGACATGTGCTTCCTCACTCCCTCACTATCAAAACAGGGACTCCTTTCTATTCTTTCTAGCTAGACCAGAGCACCCCCTCCTGGCAGGAAACAGGACCAGCCCCTTCTACCAAAATAGGAGGAGCAAGGTGGTTATCCCTGTTCCTGCCAATGATAGAAATAAATATAAAAAGTTATGCGGGTCAGAATATAGCATTACAAAAAAAACCTTTTTTTCATTTTTTTTACTTTTTAAAATCATTAAAGCACAAGAAAAACTATAAAAGCTTGCTATCGCTGTAAGCGTACAGACCTGCAGAATCAAGATAACACATTATTTTTACAGCATAATGAATATCATAAAAATGAAACCCATAAAACAATGGAAACATTTAGATTTTTTCCATCTTCCTACTACATCATATGCAATAGATTAGTAAATGGTGCCAATAGATAGTACAACTTGTCCAACATAAATCAAGCCCTCCTACAGCTATGTGAATGGAGAAATAAAAGTTATGGTTCCGGGAAAGCATAGAATTTTAAAAAAGAAAATTGTTGCTTCCGGAAGGGTTTAAAGGGGTTGTCTAGGTGATGGCCTATCCTCAGGTCAAGCCATTATTAGCTGATTGGCAGGGATCTGACACCCGGCACCCCTGCCAATTAGCTATTTGAGTGTAGCTCTGTCATAGAAGTCGACGCTGGAGCTATACTGCTCTGTTAATTGTGCAGTGGACAGAGCTTGTCCCTGCGGCGCTGCCCAAATTGACTTCACTACTAGTGTTGAGCTCGAATATTTAAAAATAATTTTTATCTCTAATATCGCAACTTCGAGAATTCGAGAATATTCGTAATTTTTTACATCTGAACACATGATTCCTCCCTGATTCTTGCTTGTGGGCCAATGAGTCATTGGCCCACAAGCAACTTAAGTAGGGAGGAATCATGACTTCAGATGGAAAAAAATTACGAATATTCTAAAAAACTAATATATAACACTATATTCAATATAGTGCTATATATTGTTTTTTTTAGAATATTCGTCATTTTTTTCCATCTGAAGTCATGATTCCTCCCTGCTTAAATTGCTTTTGGGCCAATGACTCATTGGCCCACAAGCAAGAAGCAGGGAGGAATCATGTGTTCAGATGGAAAAAATGACGAATATTCGAAAAACGAATATATAGCACTATATTCTATAATGCTATATATTCATTTTCGACCCACCCCTGTATTGATCGCGTAATATTTGCATATTACGAGATCATTACCTTGCCGATTTTCGAGTAAAAAAAAAAAAGTAAAATGTAACGAATATTCGAATTCGCGAATATTCGACGAATATTCTACAAAATATTTGCGAAATATTGCGAATTCGAATATTGCCCCTACCGCTCATCACTATTCACTACACAGTGACTTCCAGACCTGAACAGCTAATTGGCGCGGGTGCGGGATGTCGGACCCCCTCTGATCAGCTGGCGTTGGCCTGTCCTGAGGGTATGCCATCATTTAGTAAGATCTATAGAATTGGAAAGTAACGTTTGAAATCAGATTGGCTGAAGGACCGTTTCCAGAGAGTTGTGGTCAATGGTTCCTGTTCTGAATGGTCCTGGGTTATAAGTGGTGTACCCCAAGGTTCAGTGCTGGGTCCTCTATTATTTATTAATGATATTGAGCATGGGATTAATGGTGCTGTTTCTGCACATGACACCAAGCTGTATGGTACTGTGCAGCCTATGGAAGATGTCCATAAACTACAAGCTGACTTGGACTCATTGAGGGGCAAAATTACGAAGGCTGTCACTGCTGACGGTAGTCATTGGCTGCAGAGGAGCATGTCGCCATCCTCATGCTGCAACGGACGTTAACACTCCAGGGTCTGCAACATGGACACACCGATGCGTTGAGGACCAGAGGTGGGCAGAAGGTAAGTATGAATCTTCAGCTTAGTGCGGCAAGCTGTGGGCACTTGCTAAAAAGGTCCTTTTTCTTGGAAAACCCTTTGTAATAAAAATGTATGTTCAAATAAACATTTGGGTTCAAATAAACATTTGGGTTCATTCACTGGCTTAGTTGCCCACAGCAACCAATCAAATTCCACCTTTCATTTTTCACAGCTCCTTTGGAAAATGAAAGGTGGAATCTGATTGGTTGCTACGGGCAACTATGCCAGTTCTACTTTACACCAGTTTGATAAATGACCCCCATAGATTTTATTACAGGTAGTAGTGCTGGAGAATATTTTGGACCATTTTTGGATCTGTGTCCCCACACATTCTGTGATACACAACCCTAATTCAGGTGAGCTGGGACAGCAGCCGGTCATTATTCTCTCTGTGCCAAGAAAGGTCATATAATTTTTTGGAAATTGCAGCGGTTGTCTGCTCAAGGTTTAGCTCCGCTAAGTTGGGTTATACCCTGAGCGGGTCTGCAACATTCACATTGAAAACAACGGGGAAAAAAACAGCAAAACCACTTTTGTTGCCCATAGCAACCAATCACAGAGCCGCATTCCTTTTTCCAGAGCAGTTTAGGAAATGAAAGCTGTGCTCTGATTGGTTGCCATGGACAACAAAGACAGACTTACTATTAGACAGTTTTGATAAATGAGGCCCTAAATAGTAAGAAGAAAAGCAGGATATCCTAAATTTGTCTTGTAGATTCCAAACAAAAGTCACCGTGAGGAAAGCCTCCAGCAGAAAACTTGACCTGAATGAGCACGTCACTTTGGGATTTTAGGCTTATGGTATTCCTAGTGTTTTCTTTTGTCTTTTGTTGTCTAATATCCCAGTGCCAACAACTCTATTTAATGCCCTGCACTCGCTGTTTGCTTTTCTATGTGTTCTCCAGTGAATGTGTGTTTTCCACACATTGTTAAACAATACGCACACAATGGATGTAGTAAGTGCTGATGGGGATGTCCTGTGAGCCGCCAAACTGCAGAGCAATTGTATGACAAGAAATGGTGAGATTAACATGTCAGAGGCAGAACTACAGCTGTAGCAGCAGCTCCGGGACCTGGGCCTCGCCTGCCGGCACGCACACGGGCACACAGCAATGATTACTATGTGTGTATTGGCATGCAGATTCGGGCCTGAAATTTGGGGCCAAGTGTCTGTCATCCATTAGGGTGCCACTACCACTCCCATCCTCCTTTCTGGCTCCTCATAGGCTCGCTGTAGAAGCAGCACCAGATCGTCAGAAGTCAGACTCCTGGCACCCCCACCAATCAGCTGTTTCTAGGGGTTCATGCAAGCGCTGCTGCTGCTTCTGCTTCAAAATGGCCTGTGCATCTATGCAGTAGTGTTCTGTCCCCACATGAAGGCGAATGAAGGTGTAAATGATAATGGCTTTGTGACTGTCCTACCTTCGTATCCAAGCAGTGGAGCAGACCGGACCGGCAGATGCTCAGGTGAGATGGATCCAAACGTAGACACGAGGATGCAATCAAACGTGGGTTTATTTGATCCAGAGCAGTGTCATACAGTGATGCAATACAGGAATGCAGTAGATGCTGTGATGTGGATGTCTTTTCTGAGGCTAACTGCTGAGGCTACTGCTGGTCAAAAACTGATGCCTTCACAAGCCGAGGTGTGTGTCTCCAGTCACAAAGGAATGCAGCACTGAAAAAGGCTACAGGAAGTGACAAGGCCCAAGGCTGCTAAAACCACGCCCAGAGAAAAAACTTTATAGACAACGAACGAGGCGTGCAGCATACAAATTCCGGCCAGCAGATGGCAGCAGAGAACAATAGACTTAAACAACATAGGTAAAACAAGAAATAATACAGTGCAGAAATTCAATATGAAAGGAACAGCACACTCCCCGTCTGAAATTCACTTTGGGGATTTCACTACGACGAATGTCCATAAAATATAAACAACCTGTAAAAGAAAACATGTTAGAATGCAAACATAGATAGTCCTGTTTTCCAACTTGGAATGGAGAAGATCTGCGAAGCTAGAATACAGTCCTGTTGAGAATGAACATGAGGGGCGTGGCTTGCTGGCTGAGTAAGATGGCTGCGTGAGGTGAGAGCTCCGGCGTGCTCCTGCTCGACTACCCATCGACAGCGGTATAACGGACCCTGCATCCTATGATTGAGCGACTGAGCGACTGAACCTACGCTCCGGCTGAAAGTGAAGCGGAAATGACCAGGGGCATGAGGTCGGCGAAGAAACAGGGGAAGCTGGACGCCTTCATGGAAAAGGGAACCCCGCCTGGAGATATTCCCTCACCTCCACTATTACCTCTATCACCCCACCAGTGCAACCCGGAAGAGGCAGAGGCCCGGAACATCACCAGACGTGAGTCGGGTTTACATCGATCTGGAGCGGCAGGCTCTCAAACCAGGTGTGAGAGGCCTGGAGATCCTCGTGGTCCGCAGATGGAGACGGAGAGCTCCCAGAGGTATGTCAGCTGTTTGACTTCATTGTCAGAGCCGCCCGGAGTGGGACGGGCACATGCAAGAGTACAGCTTGACGGGGAAACCCCAACCCCGATGCATGAGGTGAGCGAGGTGATTAATTACACTACTTCAACAATCCAGACGATCCCTACTGATGACCAGCCTGCATCAGGTAACCTATTAAAGGACATGCTGGTTCTTTTTAGCAACTCTATGCATAAAGATCTAACTTCGCTGGTTCGCCCGCTGCAGATGGCGGTGGTAGAGGTGGGGAGCAGGGTGGATTCTATTGAATCAAGGATGGAGGAATACGCTGTATCTTATAACCAACTTAAAGAGGCTCATAGTGATCTGAAGGGGGAAATAGCGTGGCTTAAGGTTAAGGTAGTTGATCTAGAAGATAGATCACGCCGGAATAACCTCAAATTCTGAGGGATTCCTGAAGAAATTGCATTAAAAGATCTGATCCCCTACCTACAGAATATAATGAAAATTCTGACTCCTGAACTCAACCCACAGGACTTGACCCTGGATAGAGCGCATAGGGTGATGAGACCTAAGTACCTCCCTGGCTCATTACCGAGGGATACCGTGGTACGGATTCACTTTTTCCATGTTAAAGAAGTGATATTAGCAGCATCCAGAAAATTAGGTACCTTGCCCTCCCCGTACCATCAGATTAAGATTTTTTCGGACGTATCTGCCACCACCTTGCAACAGCGCCGTCAGCTGGGCGCGTTTACTGCTGCATTGCGACGGAATAATATTCCTTATAGATGGGGATTCCCGACCAGAGTCGTAATTTACCACCAAGGAACTGTACATGTCATAATTTCCATGAAGTCCGGGAAGCAGTTGTTAGACTCTTGGAATATCAAGATGGAAACCCCGGATAAAAGCCAAAGCCCACTTACTTCCCTGGACTCTGAATGGCATTTAGTGACCCAGGGGGAAAGGCCCCATAGATGAGGGGGTACAGGGGAATTTAGCAGGGTAGGGGGTGTGGGGGCAACATGTCATAATTTCCATGAAGTCCGGGAAGCAGTTGTTAGACTCTTGGAATATCAAGATGGAAACCCCGGATAAAAGCCAAAGCCCACTTACTTCCCTGGACTCTGAATGGCATTTAGTGACCCAGGGGGAAAGGCCCCATAGATGAGGGGGTACAGAGGAATTTAGCAGGGTAGGGGGTGTGGGGGCAACGTCGAGCAGCCCTTTCTGGCCATGAGTCGAAATATATGTCCCTTCAAAGGATTAACGGCATTATATGCCAGGTTTTTGTTTGTCTTAAAATTATCATGTTTTATGTTGTTGTTCTTTTTTTTTTTTCTTCTCCCTTTCTATTTGTGTAGAATTGTTTGTGATTTATGTATTGTTTGGCAGTGCAAAGATGAGATACATTGCTTACAGGCTTTAATATGGCAGAAATTTGATCCGGTAGGGGTGCAACCCCTCCACAGCATGGACCCATGGACAGATGGTTCATAAAATCATTGCAATAAATGTGAAAGGCCTAAACAGCCCGTTCAAGAGGTCAATGCTGTGGAGGGAAGTAGAGACCATGAAAGGGGATATAGTCTGTGCAACCGAGACACATCTTCTGAAGGAGGATGCGTATAGACTTAAAAATACTCATTTTTCACATATTTTTCATTCTCACTATACGAAAAAACAAAGAGGTGTGATGGTGGCAATTAGGGATTCGGTTGTATTCCAACTGCTTGAATCCATAGTCGACCAAAATGGGCGATACATTATCATGGTGGCATCCGTAAATAGCGTGATTTTCACCATGATATTTGTATATGCTCCGAATAGGCATCAGTTGCGTTTCTTACGTAATTTAATGACTAAGGTGAATGCGGTTAGGAGAGGTTTGATCCTCTGGGGTGGAGACTTCAACTCTATATTGGATCCAGTTATGGATTCGTCATCAGGGGTTGGAGGGTCCATCCGGGGTCTCAACTCCCTCTTATTGAGAGAGGATCTTTACGATGTCTGGAGGTTTCACCATGAGGGAGAAAGGGATTTTTCTTTTTTTTCAAATGTCCACCAGACATATTCCAGGATTGATTTTTTCCTGGTAGATCGTCACTTGTTAAATATAGCAGTATGCTCATCCATAGGGATGATTACATGGTCTGACCATGCGCCAGTCACCTTGACAATTGGCGAGGATTCTAATGGACCCCCATGCTTTCTTTGGCGTGATAATATCCATTTATTGGAGCACCCTAAACATAGATTAACATTGCAGGAGGGTTTAAAGGAATTTTTTTGCATTAATGAGGGATCAGTGTCTAATCCTTTCTCTCTTTGGAATGCCCATAAGGCTTATATGCGAGGTCTGTATATTAAAATTGGATGTATAGCAAAGAAGGAGAGAGAGGAACGGACAACCGCTTTGACTTTACAGATTAGGTCCCTGGAGTCTAGTAACAAAATGAACCCCACTACCACTATAGGAACTCGGTTGCAGAATTTACGCCTTCAATTGAAGGAGCATTTACTTTATGGATATGAGAATGATCTAAAAAAGACCAGTGCATTATATTATGCACAGGATAACAAGTCAGGGAAATTATTAGCCCATAGATTGAAGGAGAGAACTACCAAAAACAAGATTCCTTATATAACGTCAAAATTTACGAATAAAAAGATCATTGATCCACAAGGCATAGCGAACTCCTTTCAGAGTTTTTATAAAACTCTCTATAATTTAGAACCACTCCCAGATATACCCTCTGTAAACTCGGTGGCCGTGGATCAGTTTCTAGATTCCATTGACCTTCCGAGCCTTACTGAGGCCCAGCTAGGGAAATTAAATTCCCCAGTGACAGAGCAGGAAATTCTCGAAATTATCATGACACTACCGAATAATAAAGCACCAGGGCCAGACGGCTTTTCAAATACATATTATAAGCAATTTCAAAAAGAGCTTTCCCCCTATTTATGTCAGATTTTTAGGGAAATGGTGAGTACCGGTCGTCCTCCAAAAGAGATGCTGGAGGCGAGGATAGTCACCATTCCAAAAACTGACCTTCCTTCAGATGATGTAAGGGACTATCGCCCGATATCACTGTTAAATACAGATGCAAAAATATATGCAAAAGTGTTGGCAAGTCGTCTGGCGCCTTGTATTACTACACTTGTCCATATGGACCAGGTTGGATTCGTAAGAGGTAGGCAGCTGCAGGATAATACCAGGCGGACATTAAATATCATGGACTACGTCCAGAGAGGGGAAATTCCAACGCTTTTGGTTACCTTAGACGCCGAGAAGGCGTTCGACCGCATCAATTGGCGGTTCGCCTTCTCGGTGCTGGGGAAGATGGGATTTACGGGAGCAATCCTGGCGGCTATCAGGGCACTTTATACCCAACCAAGTGCCAGAGTGTGGGTCAATGGGGCACTTTCTGACCCCTTTGATATCAGTAACGGTACCCGCCAGGGTTGCCCCCTGTCCCCCTTGATATTTGTTTTGACTATAGAACCCCTGGCTCAGGCCCTTCGCCAGTGCCCTGAGGTGAAGGGAGTCGATATAGGAGGTATAGAACATAAAATTAGTTTATATGCAGACGACATTATTTTGACGTTGTCAAATCCTCAAATGTCTTTAACAGCTGCTATTGATGTCATAACTCGATTTGGAGATCTCTCATTCTATAAACTGAATTCTCTCAAATCTCAAGCTCTCCCAATAAATATCCTTCCTGTACAGATGAAGAAGTTGAAGGATACTTTTGATTTGGATTGGCAAAACAATCAAATTGACTATTTGGGGATAAAGCTTACAGCATCATTTAAGAAGTTATTCGTAGTAAATTATGTCCCATTGTTAAGGCTCTTAGAGAAGGACCTTGATAATCTGGCTAAATATGAGGTGTCTTGGGTAGGTCGTATTGCATCATTTCAGATGTTTACCCTCCCAAGACTCCTGTACATATTTAAGACATTACCTATTATCCCCCCAAGTAGTTTCTTTCAGAAGTGTTCCAAATTGATTAATGCTTTAATTTGGAAACGACAAAAACCGAGAATAGCAACTGCAATAATGCAGAGGCCTAAACTTCGGGGGGGATTGGGTCTCCCGAATATCCATGAGTACTTTCTGGCTTCGCAGGTATCACAGCTAAGGGAATGGTGGGTAGGTAATTATGCGAAACAGTGGGTACATATAGAAACAATATTATCCCCTGGTAGTAATTTAAAAACTCTTCTGCTCGCAGTTCTTCATCCAACATTTAATTGGCCACCTCTCCCGACGTTAGTGCTCATGGCTTTGGAAAATTGGGTCCGATTCCATCGATTGTGTACTTTGGAGTCTGGATCCTTTCCGCCAAGCGCCCCAGTAACTGTACTTAATTTTCTTATCCCGAATATTTCGGTGTCGTCTTGGGCGCGGGGCGGACTGGACCTTCTCTCCAAATTATTTATTTTGGACACCCTCTGCCCCTTTGAATATCTTCATGAGCAGTTCCTGATTCCACACACGGATTTTTATAAATACTTGTGTATTAGACACTTTTTTACAGCTAATTGTCCGTTTAATCTGGTGTGCAATCGGGAAGTGTTTAGTCTGTGGTCATTGGCTACGCCACAATGTACACGATTGCGGCCTCTGTATATGATGATGGGGGATAAGGGATTATTCGTTAAAACGATCCCGCTGCTTACGTGGGAAGGGGATCTGGGGTTGGTGTTCACTAATGAACAGTGGTCGGCAGCCTTTTCCTGTATCAAAAAAAATATTAGATGCGCCCTGCACTATGAATCCTTGATGAAGACCATACTAAGGTGGTACTATACACCAGACCGCCTGAGCCATATATTTCCGGATTTTTCATGTTTATGTTGGCGGGGATGCGGCGATAGGGGCACACTGTATCACATTCTATGGTCTTGTCCGAGGCTGCGAGATATTTGGAGGGCTACATTCTCTCTCGCCTCGGATTTGTTAGATTCACAGCTCCCGCCATCCCCCTCATTAGCTCTTTTATGGATTGATCTAGCTGGGATACCATGTGAGAGGAGGGTGGTATTGGGACACCTTTTTCTTTCAACCAAAATGGCAATAGTCAAAAATTGGAAATCAAGGTTTGTTCCTTGCCTAACGGAGGTTATCCGAAGGCTAAACTCTACTTATGTATATGAGCGTGTGTTAGCGGGAGCTGATGAAGCAGCCGTGAGGTTTGAGAGGGAATGGGGCATATGGAAAGCCTCACCTTTCGCTGTACCATCCCCTGATTGATACACTTAAGTATACTTTATTTGTATAGCCGAAGTCCTGTACATGGGAGGATATTTGATAAACCTATACCTGCGCAAATGTACCCCAACGATTGCACTGTATGTTTGTTGTTATGTTTGTATGTTCTCTGTCTCTTTTATGATGTATTGTTAGTCATCCTTGTCTGTCTTGTATTTCAATGTGGCAGGTATAATGGCTATTGCTGCTGCTAATGTGATTATATATGGCGTTAATTATGTAGCCATTTGTGTTTCTTTTTTAAGGATAACAATGTATGTCTTTTCTTAAAACTAATAAAAAGTATTGAATATGAATACAGTCCTGTTCACCCATCAGGGACGTTCTCGATGGGTCTCATCCAACTGGAGAAACGTTCAAGGCGCTGACAACTGAAGCTGGCGGTTTGCTTTGTTCCAGTGACTAATGCATTAACTTCAGTGCGGATTTCTGGATCATTATCCGGATCCTGGATGCTGAAAACTTCCTGTACACATTCGTCTGCCTCTCCAAGCAGAAACTCTGGACCTGTAAGCCAAGTAGAGTTAATAAAGGAACCTATAGACATAGGCCTAGTGGCGTGATCTGCTGGATTAAGTTCGGATGGTACATAGTGCCATTGCTCAGGTTTGGAGGACCTCCTGATTCTCTCTATGCGGTTACTAACGTACACATAGAATCGCTTGGTCCGATTGTGGATGTAACCTAAAACGACCTTACTGTCGGTGTAATACTGGACTTCAGCTATGTCGACACCCAGTTCTTGTTGTATGAAATCCGCGATCTCCACTGCCAACACAGTCCCACAAAGTTCCAGTCTGGGAATAGTATGATCGGGCTTGGGGGCTAACTTAGCCTTACCAAAGACGAATCCAACGTGATTTTGGTTGTTGGGTTCTGTCACCTTCAGATAGGCAACCGCTGCGATGGCCTCCGTGGAGGCGTCCGAGAACACGTGGAGTTCTTTCTTTATGCTAGAGGAAAGTGAGGTTTTAATATAGCATCTCGGGATGTGGATCTCATCCAAGGCACACAAGGATCGCTTCCAGGTTTCCCATTTTTGCTCTTTCTCAGAGGGAAGTGGGGTATCCCAATCCTTGACTGTTTCAGAAAACTGTCTCAGTAAAGATTTACCTTGTATGGTGATGGGCGCTACAAATCCCAGCGGATCAAATAGGCTGTTTACCACTGATAGGACGCCTCGTTTTGTGAATGGCTTGTCTGCACAACTTATCTGAAAACCGAAGGAGTCGGCTGAGTGATCCCATCTGAGGCCCAAGCTCCTCTGCACAGGTGGACTGTCCAGTCCCAAGTTAATGTCCTTGAATCCTGGTGCATGATCGCCTGATTCGAAGGCCCTCATAACGGCCAGGCTGTTTGAAGCAATTTTGTGTAGTCTAAGTTTAGCTTGGTGCAACATACTTTGAGTCCTTTTGAGCAGATCGATAGCCGCTTCTTCAGTCGGTAGTGATTTGAGTCCATCGTCTACATAGAAGTCCTTTTCTACAAAGTCTCTGGCGTCTTTACCGTACTTGGATTCTCCCTCTAATGCAGTTCGCCGAAGGCCGTAAGTTGCCACGGCAGGTGAAGGGCTGTTTCCAAATACGTGTACCCTCATTCGATATTCTGCCATCTCTGCGTTAGTGTCGTTATTCTTGTACCACAGAAACCTGAGGAAATTCCGGTGGTCCTCTCTGACTACGAAACAGTGGAACATCTGTTCAATGTCAGCGGTGATGGCAACGAGCTCTTTTCTGAACCTCATCAGCACTCCAACTAGGTTATTCGTCAGATTAGGACCTGTGAGAAGGACATCATTAAGCGATACACCTTGAAGTTTGGCACTTGAGTCGAAAACAACCCTAATTTGATTAGGTTTCCGTGGGTGATACACTCCAAATGAAGGCAAGTACCAGCACTCGTCGTTCTTCCCTAAGGATGGAGCTGGTTCTGCATGGTTGTTGCGGAATATTTTGTCGATAAAGGCAACGATGTGTTCTCTCATCTCAGGCTTACTGTTCATGGTACGCTGAAGAGAGTTAAATCTAGACAGAGCTTGTTCCCTATTGTTCGGGAGTCTCACCCTGGTAGCTCGGAAGGGCAGTGGAGAAACCCAGTGATTGGTTTCGTCTTTAAGGAACTCATTGTCCATTATCTTGATAAATTCTCTGTCCTCAACTGACAAAGCTACTTTATCATCGTCCTTGCTGGTATGAAAGACTAATCTTCCCAAGTTGTCGGCAAAGGGAGGAATGTCGTCAGGTGGTTGTATGAGGTCTGGAGGCTTCTCTTTCACCTCATAGTGATGAGGGCAAGGCTTAATGCAAGTTGTGCGTCCATCTCCACGCACGTACATTTTGAAAGAGCGGATTCTTGGTTGATCCAAGCATACATTTCCTATGACCACCCATCCCAAGTCCAGTCTCTGGGCGTATGGTGCATAGTCGGGACCATTACACTGTTGACGCACCTTGTGTATCCTTAGATTGTCTCTGCCAAGCAGGAGTAGAATCTCGGCGTTGTTGTCCATAGGTGGGATAACGTTGGCTAGGTGCTTTAGGTGTGGATGGTGAAATGCAGCTTCCGGGGTAGGAATCTCATCCCTATGGTTGGGTATTTGATCGCATTCGATCAGCGTCGGTAGAGGTATTTCCGTATTTCCACTGACGGAACAAGCGATGAATCCTTGTGCCCTCCTGCCGCTAGTCTCTATGCGACCCGAGCAGGTGTTTAAGATGTAGGGTTCTGACGGTCCATTTATACCAAAGGCTTCAAAGAATTTAGGTCCTGCTAGGGAGCGGTTGCTTTGGTCGTCAATGATGGCATACATTTTTACTGCCTTTTCTGGTAGCCCCTCCGGGTAGACCTTGATTAGGCATATGCGGGCACAACATTTCTCACTCTGGCCATCCCCACATACGTCCGAGCATGAGCAGGAAACAGCAGAGGCTGTGTTAGCGTGGTTCTGGGGCTCCCCGCCATGACTTTGAGCAGGACTGGTGGTGACAGCAGCAGGTGAATCCCTTGTGAGTGGAGTTGGGTGCATAGCTGAGGCATGTCTTTCACTATGACACTCCTCACACTTGATAATGGATTTACAGTCCTTAGCCATGTGTTCCAATGAAGCGCAGCACCTGAAGCATACCCCAAGCTCGGTGAGGAATTTCTTGCGCTCCTGTATGGTTTTGTATCTAAATCCTCTGCATTTGTTCAGCGATTGTGGTTTTTTATGAATGGGACATTCAAGATTGAAGGCCTTGTCTCCTGATGAGGTAGTGTACTGTCTACCAGTGGGTACTGCAGATGATGGTAGGTTAGTCTTTCTAACATTCACGCTGCTCTTAAAGTCTCTGTGTTTATGTACAATACTTTCATACCTTGATGATGGTGTCACTGAGGCTGTAGTATTAAACTCCAGGAAGTCGAGGCTGGGGTCATTCCTCATCTGGGACTGTTCATCGATGAATCTGCAGAAATGAATAAATGGGGGAAAAGTGACGTCATGCACTCTTTTGTACCTTGAGACTGATGCCGCCCACTTCTCTTGCAGGCTGTATGGTAACTTCACGACGATTGGGTTCACCCCATGGGCTGTATCCAGGTAGCACAGCCCGGACAGACGAGGGTCTCTTTTGGCGAGCTCCAGTTCCATGAGCAAATCACTTAAATCCTGAAGCTTGTGGACATCCTTGAGACTGATCTTGGGGACGTTCTGCAGTCTCCTGAATAGTGCCTTCTCTATTGCTTCTGCACTGCCAAAAGGTGCGTTCGAGTCTCTGCCAGGCTGCAGCGAGACCTGCTTCTGCTTGTCCCACATAGACAGTTCTAAGGCTCTTGATGCGATTTGTGGAGCCTGGGCCCAGCCATTTGATCAAGAGGTCGAGCTCCTGCTCTGCGGTTAGGTTGAGGTTGGCAGCTTTGAAGGTTGCCTTCCAGGCTCTGTAGCTCTCCGCACGGTCATCAAATTTTGAGAGACTGGTGTTAATTAGCTCTCTGCTCACCATAAACCTGGCAAACTCAGACATATCTGATTTCTCACTGCTTGTTGCCATGACAACTTGTGATGCCCCTGGGGCGTATAGGTTGCGTGGCGTGAAAGGGTGAGATGCTTCCGGGTAGAATGATGTTGCTGCAGGGTTGAGCTGTGGTCTAGCCTCTGTAGATTCTGATGACTGCTGCTTGAGCTGTGGAGGTAGGCCAGGAAACACCTGGTAGCCATCTTGCTGTAATAACTGTCCTTGAGAGGGCGCGTCTGGGCAACTGTTATTGGATTGCTCCTGTGCTGTGGGTATCGCTGCCACTGCAGGTAGAGCTGACTTGGAGGTTTCAGTGTTGTTGGCTTGGACAGTACTGCACACTGGGGGTGGTGCAGATAACTGTTTCAGTATGTAGTCGCTGGTGCGATCAGCTGGATCGTCTATCTCCTCTGGTGGTAAGCAGACTGAATCAAGGCCTTGGCTCAATGCTTGCTCAAGTAGTCTTACTTTTGCTAATGCAATTTCCTCTTCCCTCTCTGATTCAAGGATCTTTATTCGAGCCTCCGCTTCTGCCCTCTTGGCTTCTGCTTCAGCCCTCTTGGCCGCCGCCTCCGCTTCAGCCCTCTTGGCTTCTGCCTCCGCTTCAGCCCTCTTGGTCGCCGCCTCTGCTTCTGCCCTCTTGGCTTCTGCCTCCGCTTTAGCCCTCTTGGCCGCCGTCTGTGCCTCTGCCCTCGCAAAGACTTCTTTTTCGGTGAAGGAACGCCTCACTTTGGATTGCTCTGCATTTATGCGGGCCTCTAGTAATCTGTCGCTCAGGGTGGAGCTTCTAGAGCATGATGATCTGTAGGACCGCGAGGAATGTTTGGATGAATGCGATCTGTGTGATCTAGTTTCTTGCAAATGAGAGATGCAGAGTTCCACTTTATCTTTAGCATCCAGCAACATGGCGTCTCTTTGTCTGTCTATTGATTCTGCCTTGCACAATTCTGACGGGGATTCTTCAATATTAGAGTCTTTTAGAAAGGTTATATACCTTGTGGACAGTCTCTTGTATCTTTCATGGGCTGCGTTCAGCCGCCCGACAGCAACTTGAAGCTGGTGGCATCGCCTGAGGAGGACTTAAGTCCTGATATGAGGGAGGAAACTCGTTCCCATAGCTCTTCCAGGTTGTCACATAGCTCATCTTTCTTGGTGTGATAGTTTTCCGTGACCTTTATAGTTGGTTTGAGAGAGTGCCTTGGTCGCGTGACTTGGTCTGCTGGAAGTGTGGTTTCTACCTCCAGCTCTCCATAATGATAAGTATCAGGCTGCATTTGCTTTGTTTCATCACTGGGGAACTGTACAAGGTCCTTTTCGGCCATTTTGATTTAAGGTGCGCTGTCTCTTTAAGAAATCGAACTTTTGAATTGGGGGCTGAAAATTGCAGTGCGGCTCAGATGAGGCACCCCGATAAGGTTCCTAAAGTGTTTTGAGTGAATTGCGGGGTTTTGGTTTGAGGGAGGCCCCGCGTGCGTGAACAGTCCTTATATCATGCGAGCAAGGGTTATTATAGGATGTAGAAAGTGGCTTGGCGAGTAGTGGAGGACTTCCAGGCGAGAGTATATCTACGGCGGACACGCCGTGCTTCCCCTTAGGCTTATGGGACGTGCACTGTTGCTGGGCAGATTTGCTGGGAGTGGGCCTGTTGCAGGGGAGGTTCCTGAGTGTGGCACTGGGCTCTGAGGGAACCTGTAGCCGGGCATTGGACATTCAGACAGATATTGACTGGGGTATAAGGCTTTAAGGCAGTTTTTGACTGTTCTGTCCCCACATGAAGGCGAATGAAGGTGTAACTGATAATGGCTTTGTGACTGTCCTACCTTCGTATCCAAGCAGTGGAGCAGACCGGACCGGCAGATGCTCAGGTTAGATGGACCCAGACGTAGACATGAGGATGCAATCAAACTTGGGTTTATTTGATCCAGAGCAGTGACATACAGTGATGGAATACAGGAATACAGGAGATGCTGTGATGTGGATGTCTTTTCTGAGGCTACTGCTGGTCAAAAACTGATGCCTTCACAAGCCGAGGTGTGTGTCTCCAGTCACAAAGGAATGCAGCACTGAAAAAGGCTACAGGAAGTGACCAGGCCCAAGGCTGCTAAAACCACGCCCAGAGATAAAACTTTATAGACAACGAACGAGGCGTGCGGCATACAAATTCCGGCCAGCAGATGGCAGCAGAGAACAATAGACTTAAACAACATAGGTAAAACAAGAAATAATACAGTGCAGAAATTCAATATGAAAGGAACAGCACAAGTAGTAGTGCTGGGTAATTACAATACTTTCACTTGAATGGGAGGAGCAGTTTATAATTACACCGTACCACTTCCACAAGTTAGATGATGCGCAGATAATTTGAAAGCGGAAGCAGCGCTCACACAGGAAGCGCCACTCCATCAAACAGTTGATCTGTTCGGGTCCCGGGAGTCAGACTGCTGCCGATCTGATATTAATAACCTATCCTGAGAATAGGTCATCAATATCTTTACCCAGGGCTTTTTTTCTCAGAGAAAAGGTGGTGGAACTCACCCCCCCTCCCCTGGCCACGCCCCTACCCAACCCTAGGACCGCCCTTACCCGCCCCTAAGACCGCCCCTACCCACCCCTAGGACCGCCCCCTAAAACCGCCCCTTTAGAGAACAGGGATGCAAGTAAAATTTGGGGGGGGGGGGGGCTATAAAAGTCCAGCCCAGCAAAGAAACCCCCCAGATGGGGATGGCACTGTTAATGGGGGATCTGGGGATGGCACTGTTAATGGGGGATCTGGGGATGGCACTGTTAATGGGGGATCTGGGGATGGCACTGTTAATGGGGGATCTGGGGATGGCACTGTTAATGGGGGATCTGGGGATGGCACTGTTAATGGGGGATCTGGGGATGGCACTGTTATGGGGTGGAGGATCTGGGGATGGCATCCACAGATCCCCCATCCTATAACAGTGCCATCCACAGACCCCCCCACCCCATAACAGTGCCATCCACAGACCCCCCCACCCTATAACAGTGCAATCCACAGACCCCCCCACCCCTTAACAGTGCCATCCACAGACCCCCCCCACCCCATAACAGTGCCATCCACAACCCCCCCACCCCATAACAGTGCCATCCACAGACCCCCCTCCACCCCATAACAGTGCCATCCACAGACCCCCCCATTCTATAACAGTGCCATCCACAGACGCCCCCACCCCATAACAGTGCCATCCACAGACCCCCCACCCCATAACAGTGCCATCCACAAACCCCCCCACCCCATAACAGTGCCATCCACAGACCCCCCCTCCACCCCATAACAGTGCCATCCACAGACCCCCCCATCCTATAACAGTGCCATCCACAGACCCCCCCCACCCCATAACAGTGCCATCCACAGACCCCTCCCACCCCATAACAGTGCCATCCACAGACCCCCCCCACCCCATAACAGTGCCATCCACAGACCCCCCTCCACCCCATAACAGTGCCATCCACAGACCCCCCCCACCCCATAACAGTGCCATCCACAGACCCCCCCACCCCATAACAGTGCCATCCACAGACCCCCCACCCCATAACAGTGTCATCCACAGACCCCCACCCCATAACAGTGTCATCCACAGACCCCCCATTGCTGCTCCAGTACAGTTATACAATGTGTAATTAAATGAATAATGATTCATGCTGCCCCCTCTGTAGTATAACTTTCAATATATTGTACTCACAGGGCTACTGATATCGTAATGCAGGCCGGCCGGGCAGACGAGCGGCAGCGTCACTGACTGACGTCACGTGCCTGCGCCGCCTACTTGTATAAGTCTCTACTGGAGCTGCGGGGCCGGAGCACAGTGAACGTACCGGCCCCCAGCTCCTCCTCCCAGTCCCTCCCCGCTGATACATCGCAGGCTGCGATGTCAAAAGGTGGCGGAACGCCGTTCCGGTGCGTTCCGCCAGAAAAAAAGCCCTGTCTTTACCCTTCACAACCCTTTTAATTGAGAAATAAGACAGCATATTTGGAGGTTTCCATCTTATATTAACTAAGACATGAATCGGAGAGCCTCTTATATATATACATATACAGTATCTCACAAAACTGAGTGCACCCCTCACATTTTCGTAACTATTTTATTCTCTCTTTTTATGGGACAACAATGAAGATCTGACACTTTGATACAATGTAAAGTAGTCAGTGTACAGCTTGTATAACAGTGTCAATTTGGTGTGCCCTCAAAATAACTCCACACACAACCATTAATGTCTACGGGCTTGGACTGGCCCACAGGGGTACAGGTGAATTCCCCGGTGGGCCCCTGAGCAAGGAGGGCCACTACTGAACCACCGCCTGCACAAGTAGAACATAACACAGTAGACTTACTACACTACCTATAGATAAGCAGTGTACAGCACCTCAACCAGGCTAAGTTCATATAATAAACTAGAATATTTAAGGAACTACCCAGTTTTTTACTATACATGTGATAAGGTGGCTGAGAAGTCTTATAGGTACAAGGGCAAGCCAGCCAGTGTCCTCTTTTCCCAGTGACCCAACTTCTTAAAGTCGCTGCAGGGACTCCCATAATCAATCATCTTGTAGCGCCTTGATGCTGTCTGCAGCTGTGTGAGCAGGAAATATTTGAATGTATACCAATGGAGGGCCCCCAAAATAAATTTTACGGGTGGGCCCTAGGCAACCCAGTCCGACACTGAATGTATAAACCACTGGCAACAAAAGTGAGTACACCCCTAAGTAAAAATGGCCAAATTGTGCCCAAATTGTCAATATTTTGTGTGGCCACCAACATTTCCAGCGCAGCCTTAACTCTCTTGGGCATGGAGTTCACTTGAGCTTCACAGGTTGCCTCTGGAATCCTCTTCCACTGCTCCATGACGACTTCACAGAACTGGTGGATGTTAGAGACCTTGTGCTCCTTCACCTTCTGTTTGAGGATGCCCCACAGATGCTCAATAGGGTTTAGGTCTGGAGACATGCTTGGCCAGTCCAGCACCATTGCCCTCTGTTTCTTTAGCTAGGCAGTAGTGATGTCCGGTTCATGAACGAATCGTTCATTTGAATCGATTCAGTTCAGTGAACCGGAGGAGTCGATTCACTTGAATGATCCGATCCGTTTGAAACGGCTCTTCTCAGTCACAGCAGACAGAGACCTCACGCTGGCAGCAGGTCAGGAGCCTGAGGGAGGGACTCGGGAGGAGTCAGTAATATGATCTTAGAGTGGAAGCTGCTTCTGCCAGCCCCTCCCCTCCCCGCCCACCAACCAATCACCGACCAGAGCTGAGGGGGCGAGGCCAGCACAGCACACTGCAGCTCTGACTCGAGTCCTCTGAGCCGTCTGTACTGGGAGTCTAAATGAATCGAATGAGTCACAAGAATCTAAAGATCCGACCAGGGGCAGGGATGGACTGGGACAATAAAGTGGCCCTGGACTTCAGCCAGACCGGCCCACTTTATTTTTCCCAAACACACTCAAAAAAAAACATGTGAATGGCGCTGTTATGGAGGGGATCTGTGAATGGCACTTTTATGGAGGGGATCTGTGGATGGCACTGTTATGGAGGGAATCTGTGGATGGCACTGTTATGGAGGGGATCTGTGGATGGCACTGTTATGGAGAGGATCTGTGGATGGCACTGTTATGGAGGGGATCTGTGGATGGCACTGTTATGGGGGGATCTGTGGATGGCACTGTTATAGAGGGGGATCTGTGGATGACACATACCGTATATAGCATCTTATGCTATGTGTCATCCACAGATACCCCTCCATAACAGTGCCATTCACAGATACCCTCCATAACAGTGCCATCCACAGATCCCCCCCCATAACAGTCATCCACAGATCCCCCCATAATAGTGTCATCCACAGATCCCCCCATAACAGTGTCATCCACAGATCCCCCCATAACAGTGTCATCCACAGATCCCCCCCATAACAGTGTCATCCACAGATCCCCCCCCATAATAGTGTCATCCACAGATCCCCCCCATAATAGTGTCATCCACAGAACACTGTTATGGAGGGGGATCTGTGGATGACATTGTCATGGGGTGGATCTGTGGATGACACATATAGCATAAGATGTTATATACGGTATGTATCATCCACAGATTCCCCATAACGGTGCCATCCACAGATCCCCCTCCATAACGGTGCCATCCACAGATCCCCTTCCATAACGGTGCCATCCACAGATCCCCCTCCATAACAGTGTCATCCACAGATCCCCCTCCATAAGTGTCATCCACAGATCCCCCTCCATAACAGTGTCATCCACAGATCCCCCTCCATAATGGTGCCATCCACAGATCCCCCCCATAAGTGTCATCCACAGACCCCCCCCCCCATAAGTGTCATCCACATGACAGACCCCCCCCCCCATAACAGTGCCATCCACGGATCCCCCTCCCTATAACAGTGCCGTCATCCATAGATCCCCCTCCCCGCCACTCACAGTAGTATACATTAATAAATCGGTATCCTGCAGGCTGCAGACAGTAACTTTAATTTTAACACAGCGCTCATCTCTTTACTACCTTACATTCAGCTCCCTCCAGCCTCCAGTAACAAGTGCGGGCGGCAGCGCTCACTCACTGACGTCACGCGCCTGCGTCAGTGTAAGATAGTAAAGAGATGAGCGCTGATTTTAAAGTTAACACACTGACAGCAAAAAAATTAAAATGGCTCGGGACCGGCCGGGCCCCCCGATTAAGAAAACATGCACAAACTTTTTTCAATGTTTTCAATAATATTTATAAATAAAAATAAAACCCCTTAATAAAATAAACCTCTGCACACACCCTTAACCCCCCTTAATAGACCCCTTAACCCTTCCTTAATAAAATAAAAACCTGCACCCCCAACACCCTAGTATAATAAACATTGGTGGCGCAGTGTGCCCCCCCAACATAATAAACATTGGTGGGCAGTGCGCCCCCCCTCCCTAGCATAATAAACATATAAACATTGGTGGTGCAGTGCGCCCCCCCCCCCCAACACCCCAGTATAATAAACATTGGTGGCGCAGTGTGCCCCCCCCCAACATAATAAACATTGGTGGGCAGTGCGCCCCCCCTCCCTAGCATAATAAACATTGGTGGTGCAGTGCCCCCCCCCCAGTATAATAAACATTGGTGGCATAGTGCGCCCCCCCCCCCAACATAATAAACATTGGTGGGCAGTGCCAATGAGGGTTAAAAAAATAAATAAAAATTAACTCACCTCCTCCAATTGATCGCGTAGCAGCCGGTCTCATGTACTTTCTTCAGGACGCAGGACCTGTGGTGATGTCACTGAGCTCATCACATGATCCATCACCATGGTAATGGACCATGTGATAGAGGCTGGAGCTCAGTGACGTCACCACAGGTCCTGAAGAAATTACAAGGAGACCGGCAGCAGCTACGCGATCAATTGGAGGAGGTGAGTTAATTTTTTATTTTTTAACCCTCATTGCCACTGCCCACCAATGTTTATTATACTGGGGGGGGGGGGGCGCACTCAATGTTTATTATACTGGGGGGGGGGGCGCACTCAATGTTTATTATACTGGGGGGGGGGCGCCGCAATCAATGTTTATTATACTGGGGGGGGGCGCGCACTCAATGTTTATTATACTGGGGGGGGGGCACTCTGAAGATAACTGAGCTGTTAATACAAATACAGGAGGCGGGTGCTGGAATCACATAGCACCCGCCTCCTGTATTTGTATTAACAGCTCAGTAATCTTCATTGGTGGCGCAGTGGCCACAGCCCCTCCCCCGGCCCTGTCCCTCTTCTTATTGGCCGCGGCGGCAGCAGCACAGGGGGAGGGAGAGACCATCTGGAGCCCTGCCCCTATCACAGCGCCACGCCTGGGCCGGCCCACTCGCCACATTTTTTATATTTTTTTTTATTTATTTTTTTATTTTTTTTTTATCCTCAGTCGCGGCTGGCACCCCCCTTGTGAGTGGCACCCGGGGCGGACCGCCCCCCCCGCCCCCCCCCCTTGGTACGCCACTGGCTTTACCCCCCTGATGGCGGCCCTGGCCGGCCCATAATTCGATCGGCCCACCGGGATTCTCCCGGTACTCCCGATGGCCAGTCCATCGCTGACCAGGGGCGTACATAGAAATCACTGGGCCCCATAGCAAGAATCTAAATTGGGCCCCCATTCCCCTTTTATAGCCCCTCCCACTACCCATTCCAGGCCTCTCTCTTTGTTCCATGAACTATGCTTGCTGCTGCGTTTTATAATTTATGCATCAGGGCCGGATTGGGATTACAAAACAGGCCTGGCAGACAAAAGAGGTATAATAGATGCAGTGTGTACAGATGTATAGTGTATACAGCAGTGTACTGATATGTGAGGAACATGGTATAATAGATGCAGTGTGTACAGATGTATAGTGTATACAGCAGTGTATTGATATGTGCAGTACAGGGTATATTATATGCAGTCTGTACAAATATATAGTATATACAGTAGTGTAATGTGAGGTACGAGGTATAATAGATGCAGTGTGTACAGATATATTGTATATATAGCAGTGTACTGATATGTGAGGAACGTGGTATAATAGATGCAGTGTGTACAGGTATATAGTAAATATAGCAGTGTACTGATATGTGAGGTATAAATTACAGCTCGTACCTCACATATCAATCCAATACTGTATATACAATATACCTGTACACACTTCATCTATTATACCTCGTACCTCACATATCAGTACACTGCAATATATATTATATATCTGTATATATTGCATCTATAATACTGTTTAATATATGCAGTGTGTGTGTATATATATATATATATATATATATATATAGATGTGAGGCATACAAGCTATAATACTGTAGATGCAGTGTTTACAGAAATATGTGGTCAGTTATACATTATGGTCACTGTGTGTGTGAGGTACATGAGGTAGTGGTCACTGTCACTGTCTGAAGTATTATACATGAGTGTGCAATCAGTAAAAACAGGGCATGGGGGAAGGGGGTAAATGACAAGAAGTGGAGGACCTCCTCTTACCACTCCATTCCAGTCTGTATGGATCAATGCAGAGCGGATTGTGAACTTCTAATACTTACTGTTAGGGGTTGAAGGACCTGTGATGATGTCATCACAGGTCCTGGCAGATGTACCTTTCAAACCTAGGAACTACACCATTTTTGGTGCAGTTCCTTTGCTAGATCCTGCAGGACCTGTGATGCTGAAGATGATGTCATCACAGGTCCTGGCAGATGCACTGTTCTAACCTGGGAACTACACTTTTCACTGTGCAGTTCCCTTACAGGACCTGTGATGACATCATCAAAGGTCCTTTAGCTTTAGAAAGATAGACCGGAGCAATTAGGGGGCGGGGCCTCTCCTCCACTGCGGGCCCCTCTTCCTCACGGGCCCCATAGCAGCTGCGTGGTCTGCCTATATGGTAGGTACGCCACTGGATCCGACTCAGTTAGTGACTCATTCGATTCAAGAGCCGTGAGTCACTAGAACAGGTTACATTACACTGAGGCTGTCGGCTCTTGTTGCAGCAGTGATAAGGTTAAGGGACAGGAGCAGAGAGATAAGAGAAGGGACAGATGACAGACAGTTTAGATTACAGGATGAATTAAATTAACCCTTTAGAATCAAATTGGCTTCTCAGGAGATATATATGTTAAAGGCATCTCATTCAGTAGCTATATAACTAAGGGTGGGTTCACATGAGATGCCTTTAACATATATATCTCCTGACAAGCCAATTTGATTCTAAAGGGTTAATGTAATTCATCCTGTAATGTAAACTGTGTGTCATCTGTCCCTTCTCTTATCTCTCTGCTCCTGTCCCTTAACCTTATCACTGCTGCAACAAGAGCCGACAGCCTCAGTGTAATGTAACCTGTTCTAGTGACTCACGGCTCTTGAATCGAATGACTCAATGAATCGAATGAGTCACTAACTGAGTCGGATCTTTAGATTCTTGTGACTCATTCGATTCATTTAGACTCCCAGTACAGACGGCTCAGAGGACTCGAGTCAGAGCTGCAGTGTGCTGTGCTTGCCTTGCCCCCTCAGCTCTGGTCGGTGATTGGTTGGTGGGCGGGGAGGGGCGGGGCTAGCACTTGCGAGTCAGCTCAGCAGTCTGACTGACCAAGTGAACCGAAGATCCGATTCATGAATCGGTTCATTTGAATGAGCTGATTCAAATGAACCGATTCACCTAAAAGATCCGAACTTCCCATCACTACTAGGCAGTGGTCATCTTGGAGGTGTGTCTGTGGTCATTATCATGCTGGAATACTGCCCTATGGCCCAGTTTCCGAAGGGAGGGGATCATGCTCTGCTTCAGTATGTCACAGTACATGTTGGCATTCATGGTTCCCTCAATGAACTGTAGCTCCCCACAGCCGGCAGCACTCATACAGCCCCAAACCATGACACTGCCACCACCATGCTTGACAGTAGGCAAGACAGATTTGTCTTTGTACTCCTCACCTGGTTGCCACCACACATGCTTAACACCATCTGAACCAAATAAGTTTATATTGGTCTCATCAGACTACAGGACATGGTTCCAGTAATCCATGTGCAGCGACCGGACCACAGGGGCAACACGTGAGCCACGGTGGACCGATGGGGGTAGTAGTAGATTGACTCATGGTTAACAGTGTAGCTGGCCAGATAAGAACTGTCCTAGGTTGCTAATATAGCTTATATGTTTATACAGCTAAACCTGCCAATAACCTTAATAGAGTTCCTATGTTTGTGTGTTAAAGACAAAAGCAGAGTTATATACAGTGACTTCATGTTTGGATGTAATAAAACGGTTATTTATTGTGTTCACAGAAGCAGAAAAGATAATGCCTTTAAGATTCATTATATAATGTAAGGTAAGCTCAATGACACAGCAGAAACAACAGAAAGCATAGAGTTAAACTGTTGTTGCTGGGCAGGAGTATAGACCAATCACAGCCTGCCTCACTCACAGCAAGAGTTCTGACCAATCACAACAAGCCTCACACACAGCCTGTGTGGGAAATTCCCATAGCAGGAGCTGCTAGAAATCATTACACCAGAAGAGAGAAGCTGAACAGACATTCACTCCACTAAGAGATGTGTTTTATGGAAGCAGAGAGGCCAAAATAGGTATTTGACAGTTATACAAAGTTCACAGACCACAAATTCAATTGCAAACTACAAATTTCAAACCATACAAATGAACTACTGAGCCATACAATCATACAATCCAAACAAATTGCATACAAATGCGAACTTCTCATACCAGATCATAAGCAATTGTATAGAGCAAACTGTAAACCAAGTAGAGCAAGTGAACTATTGGATAACCTCAGATATACCTCTCAGAGAGATCATAAAGTGCTTAAATAACTTAAAGTGAGAGTATAGATACTCAAGAGAGAAATATATCCACCATTTTATGTTGAATGACAAGATTGAACAGTTGAACCACCATCTTATGCATACCGCCATTTTATGAATTTTTATGCAACACGTGTTGAGGCAATGTTATATGAAGAAAAGTTGAAGTTAATAAAGAAGTTATTTCAAGCATTTGGTGTGCTCTTTAAACCTACTGTTTCTAAAGAACAGTGCTAGAGGAATTACAGAGTAATAGACAGTCTGGTTAGACTAAAAAGTCAGAGATAGCTAAATTCTTCTAATGCCACAGCGCAAAAGGCACTTCCTAGTGCTGCGCCTGCCACAAACAGCGCTCCCTGGGCCGGCGTGCAGTGAAGGGAAGGACAGCAACAGTTCCTTCGGGGCACACTCTGTTGTCCAGGGATTCCCACCAAATGGTGGTTGAGGTGCCCTTGGTGGAATGGGTTTTTAGGTGCCTTGGAGGCAGGGTCCCTGGTATTCGTGACGCCAGCACCGTTAGGTGCAAAGGAAGTTGGTAGAAAAGATGAGTCAATGATTCAAAGAAATTAAACTTTTACTTGAATCACTTGTCTCAGGGTAGTCAATACAGTTCATTTATATAGCAAAAGTAATAATTCAAATATTGGCTCAGCTGTAATCCTTGTAACAACCTTGGCAGAGATAGCTTGCAGAGTTTCCTCTTTAACAGGTGGGAGAGATTCTTTCTTATATCTGTCTACACTATGTCCACACTCTAGCAGCTAGGTACTGGATATAATAACTTCTTACTTGTAATTAGCACTCCACTGGGTGGTCTCCCTAACGGCAGGCAAAATCCTCTGCTCCATTATTTGTACATCTGTTCCACAATGTCCATAGAGGAATGTGGTAATAGACAACCACGCGTATAGTCGTCCGGTTGTGTCCAGGCGCTTTTAGGCTTCTCCCGGTCACTGGTGCTTTTGGAGCCCATGAGCTAATGCTGCTTCTATCTCCACTAGACTCACTCTATACCCATGAATTCACTTTGGTCTATGCTAGGTAGCTGTAATACTGCTTTCCATGCTCCCTCAGCCTGGCCACAGCCAAGGGGCTAAAATGGCAGCTACATACTGGACAGGTGCTGCTCCACACCTCCTCACACATAAGTAACTTCCTTCCTCTCTGTTCCTTCTGCTGTTCTCCTTCCTCTCTGTTCTTTGTAATATTAGCAAACCCTCTGATATACAGTCAGGTCCATAAATATTGGGACATCGACACAATTCTAACATTTTTGGCTCTATACACCACCACAATGGATTTCAAATGAAACGAACAAGATGTGCTTTAACTGCAGACTTTTTAAGAATGTTTCAAACAGTTGTTTTGGCCACACCTAATGTTTTTGCTATCTCTCTGATGGGTTGGTTTTGTTTTTTCAGCCTAATGATGGCTTGCTTCACTGATAGTGACAGCTCTTTGGATCTCATCTTGAAAGTTGACAGCAACAGATTCCAAATGCAAATAGCGCACTTGAAATGAACTCTGGACCTTTTATCTGCTCATTATAATTGGGATAATGAGGGAATAACACACACCTGGCCATGGAACAGCTGAGAAGCCAATTGTCCCATTACTTTTGGTTCCTTAACAAGTGGGAGGCACATATGGAAACTGTTGTAATTCCTACACCATTCACCTGATTTGGATGTAAATACCCTCAAATTAAAGCTGACAGTCTGCAGTTAAAGCGCATCTTGTTTGTTTCATTTCAAATCCATTGTGTTGGTGTATAGAGCCAAAAATGTTAGAATTGTGTTGATGTCCCAATATTTATGGACCTGGCTGTATATTGAATTAAAAAAATATAATAAAAAATTGAAATTACAATAGAAATTTTGAACAATCTGCCCATAAAGCTTTTGACAAAAAATAAAAACTTCCATGAACTCACTATGCCCATCAGCGAATACCTTGGGGTGTCTTCTTTCCAAAATGGGGTCACTTGTGGGGTAGTTATACTGCCCTGGCATTCTAGGGGCCCAAATGTGTGGTAAGGAGTTTGAAATCAAATTCTGTAAAAAATGACCAGTGAAATCCGAAAGGTGCTCTTTGGAATATGGGCCCCTTTGCCCACCTAGCCTGCAAAAAAGTGTCACACATGTGGTATCTCCGTATTCAGGAGAAGTTGGGGAATGTGTTTTGGGGTGTCATTTTACATATTCCCATGCTGGGTGAGAGAAATATCTTGGCAAAAGACAACTTTTACCATTTTTTTATACAAAGTTGTCTTTTGCCAAGATATTTCTCTCACCCAGCATGGGTATATGTAAAATGACACCCCAAAACACATTCCCCAACTTCTCCTGAATATGGAGATACCACATGTGTGACACTTTTTTGCAGCCTAGGTGGGCAAAGGGGCCCATATTCCAAAGAGCACCTTTCGGATTTCACTGGTCATTTTTTACAGAATTTGATTTCAAACTCCTTACCACACATTTGGGCCCCTAGAATGCCAGGGCAGTATAACTACCCCACAAGTGACCCCATTTTGGAAAGAAGACATCCCAAGGTATTCGCTGATGGGCATAGTGAGTTCATGAAAGCTTTTATTTTTTGTCACAAGTTAGTGGAATATGAGACTTTGTAAGAAAAAAAAAAAAAAATCATCATTTTCCGCTAACTTGTGACAAAAAATAAAAAGTTCTATGAACTCACTACGCCCATCAGCGAATACCTTAGGGTGTCTACTTTCCGAAATAGGGTCATTTGTGGGGTGTTTGTACTGTCTGGGCATTGTAGAACCTCAGGAAACATGACAGGTGCTCAGAAAGTCAGAGCTGCTTCAAAAAGCGGAAATTCACATTTTTGTACCATAGTTTGTAAACGCTATAACTTTTACCCAAACCATTTTTTTTTTACCCAAACATTATTTTTTTATCAAAGACATGTAGAACAATAAATTCAGAGCAAAATTTATATATGGATGTCGTTTTTTTTGCAAAATTTTACAACTGAAAGTGAAAAATGTCAAGTGGTTACTAAGACGTCAGGAGAGATTACAGGTCCTCTTAAGACTTTGCAGATAACACATTTCTATGATAGCTGATCCTTTTAAAAGCACTTTAAGGGCTCATTCAGACGGCCGTATGCTGTCCGCAAAAATGCGGATCCTTTTTTTTGCGGATTAGATGCTGTCCCATTCACTTCTGTGGGTCCTTTTCTTCTATTAGGCCCCCTGCACATGATCAGGATTGCGTGCGGATTTTCTGCGCAAGATGCAGATTTTTTCCGCTCGGATTTTGACCTGCGGTGCGGATTTTAAAATCCGCGACATGTCAATTAATTTTATTTTTCCGGACCGGATTTTCTTCATTCACTTAGTGAAATCCGCATGCGGAAAATCCGCACTGAATCCGCACCAAATCCGCACGCAAATCCGCATGCAAATCCGCACCAATTAATGCGGATTGACCGCACAGATTTGCCTGCGAACACCTGCGGATTTCAGTGCGGATTCTCCGCACATGAATCCTGAACGTGTGCATGTACCCTTGCACGGCTCATCAAAACAAATGAACCATGTCCTATACTTGTCAGTGAAAATCAGGACATGGCCCCATTGAAGTCTATGGGTCAGCAAAAAAATGGAATGCAATCCCTTTTTTTGCGGACATGCTGAACTGTCTGCAAAAAAAACTGATCTGCATTTTTGCCGTCTGAATGAGCCCTAAAGAAAAGTATGCTTTGGGCAGTTATCAGATTTTTCACAGTGACACCTAGTGTCTAAATGTATCTACACAGCATGCTCTGTTCTAGAGAATCTTTCCCGGGAAAAACTTTTTAAATTGGAGCAACTATTAGGCCCCTTTCACACGAGCGAGTTTTCCAATGGGTCTGTGTAGATGAGCGTTGGTTTTCACGCATCACTTGTGCGTTGCGTGAAAATCGCAGCATGTTCTATATTCTGAGAGTTTCACGCCACGCTGGCCCCATAGAAGTGAATGGGGCTGCGTGAAAATCGCATCGCATCCACAAGCAAGTGCGGATGCGATGCAATTTTCACGGATGGTTGCTAAGAGATGTTGTTTGTAAACATTCAGTTTTTTATCACGCGCGTGCAAAACGTATTAAATCGCATTGCACCCCCGTGATAAAAACTAAACAACTGAACGCGATCGCAGACAAAACTGAATGACTTTGTTCTCGAAATCGTGCATTTTTCACTGAACGCATTCGCAACACATTCGGTTTAGCCAGTTTAGCAGCCTCATTAACCCCTGGTGTTCTGCATTGTGGAAACGATTTAATTAATTTCAGCTAGCTACAATAAAAAACTGCATTCTGAATGCATGTCAGAACTTCTGTCACGGATGATGTTGCAGATAGCTGGAACTTATAAATAAACATCCGACTGGCTTGATCCCAAACTAAGGAGCATATGGGTGAGCCCTATAAATCCCTAAGAGCTCTCCCTGACTGCTATGCCCATGCAAGGGTCTGAATGGTAGACGATTGCATGCCCACGTACCTAAGACTGTGTGACACCTGAAGACCCTATAATAGTGAGGGGACATGACCACCGGCTCCCTGCACTTAATATGGATGGAGTCAGGGTCACCTAGAATCAAGCCAGCAAGGAAACATAAATAAAGAAAAAGACTTATCTTACCAAACAGCAGCAGCCTCCAGCAGTGAACACCTCATCCAGGAAGTAGCATAAATCGCAAAGTGAGGCAGTATGGGAGGGAATATAAAGGGAGACAATTAGTCTAAATAGGTGACACCTGGGAGAAGGAAAGGAGATGAGAAAGTGAAACCAAAATAAAGAACGTCATGCAAGAGGTAGAGAAGAAAGTCTGCCAGACCTTCTCACAGAACTGGCGGTGACAACTGCACTGTGTGCCAGCACCTTTAGGCCTCATGCACACGACCGTATGTATTTTGCAGTCCACAGAAAACAGATCCGCAAAAAACAGGGATGACGTCTGTGTGCATTCCGTATTTTGCGGAACGGAACAGCTGTCCCCTAATAGAACAGTCCTAGCCTTGTCCGTAATGCGGACAATAATATGACATATTACATTTTTTGGCAGAATGGACATACAGACATACGGAAACTGAATACACACGGAGTAACTTTTTTTTTTTTTTGCAGACCCATTGAAATGAATGGTTCCGCATTCGGTCTGCAAAAAATAAAAATAAATAAACTGAACGGACATGGAAAGAAAATACATTCGTGTGCATGAGCCCATAGAGAGCCGTCACATGTGACAGATTTTCTGCAACTGAAAATCAGTTCCATTCATTTGAATGGATCTGGGAGATATCCACAAGCTTGTCTCTAAAAAAGCCCCATTCAGATGAATGGAAATGATTTTCAGTCGCAGAAATTTCTGCCGTGTGTGAAAGCACCCTTAGATTCCTAACAACACTAACCTAGTGGGTGAGAAATTATCCACTGAATGGCACATAAACTCCCAAAGAAAGGGCACTGAAACTTAGCATTGTATGTAAAGCCTTTTGCTAACAGCAGCTTGATTTTTACCTTCAACTATCGTAGGCTAGATGCAAAGAAAAAATGTCTTGATGATTCTTCCTCTTTAACCTCTTCCACTTTAACCTTGTGTTGTCTTGCCTTCAAAGGTTTACGGTACCATTCCAGAGATCCTTGGGTATCATGTACTGCTCTGTTGCTGGTTCATACTGGCCATGACCACTCTAGATACCAGAGTATAAATGTAGCTGGTTCCTACACTGCCCTTAACATTGTTGGCTTAGGTCAAGCCCAAGAGAAGCAGTTCTGTTAGTGTTAGGTACCCATCTGCAGAAGCACCTTGACGCCTGGTAGATGGGCCAGACACACATTTGACCAAAATTGTTCGCAGCTGTGGGCTATGGAAGCCCAGGACCGAAGCCTGGGTGGAGTGAGCGTCCCACTGCCAACCTCACTCACTCCAGTATAAGCAGGTCTTAGTACGTATTTTACAATCTGTTTATGTTAGCTATGGCTAACATAGACAAAACAGACTATCAACTCTGCTTATCCTGTGTCTGGGTTAACCTCTCGGTTCCCAGAGACACATCCAAGGCTTACCACACACAGTTTAACTGGTTCAATGGCAGATATGGGTTCTCCCAAATGATACCTTTCTCACAGGGCACATATCTGGACATAACTACTGTGAGGGGGCACAATTCTGGCATAACTACTGTGTGGTGGCATAAAAGGGGAATAATTACTACATGGGGGCATTTGGGGGACTGGGTGGGATTAGGTATTTAGTTATGTTTTGGGCAGAATTAGAGGCATGGCCTAGTGCGGAAAAAATTTGCCGTGGCGTGCCGCACATAGTGTCCCTCTTCGTTCTTTTCAAAAGTTGTGAGGTATGTGTCTGCGGTGCTCTTCGGTCCCCACATATAACGTTACGGCATTGAATTGGGACATGTCTGAGTCACCTGCCGCTTGGGGACATGTCACCGCTGCGGCCAGTCATTGGCTACAGTAGCACACATGATCCCATCCATGCTTGAAATTTACATGCTCGGACCGAAGTGCAGGGAAGACAGTGGTGAACTCACAGAGCTGCAATTAAGCATTGGGAAGCAGGTAAGTATGCTTCCCTAGACCTTCCTACTGAGGTCCTCTTTCTAGGTCAGAGCAGGCAACCCCAGAAAAGTGTGGTTCCTGCCCTGGAGGACTTTCCCCCCCCCCCTTGCTTTCCTTGATTTAAACCCCTTCCAGCCCAGTACAATAAACACCATATATTTAGAGCAATATGATCTTGCCAACATGTGGCATCTACAGTATCTCACAAAACTGAGTGCACCTTTCAGATTTTTGTAAATCTTTTATTATATCTTTTCATGGGACAACACTGAAGATATGATTCTTTGATACAATGTAGTCAGTGTACAGCTTGTATAATGGTGTAAATTTGGTATGCCCTCAAAATAACACACAACCATTAATGTCTAAACCGCTGGCAACAAAAGTGAGTACACCCCAAGTGAAAATGGCCAAACTGTGCCCAAAGTGTCAATATTTTGTGTGGCCACCATTATTTCCCAGCGCTGCCTTAACTCTCTTGGGCATGGAGTTCACTAGAGCTTCACAGGTTGCCACTGGAATCCTCTTCCACTCCTTCATGATGACATCAGGGAGCTGGTGGATGTTAGAGACCTTGCACTCCCCACCTTCTGTTTGAGGATGCCCCTTAGATGCTTAATAGGGCTTAGGTCTGGACACATGCTTGGCCAGTCCAGCGCCTTTATCCTCAGTTTCTTTAGCAAGGCAGTGGTCGTCTAGAAGGAGTGTTTGGCGTTGTTATCATGTTGGAATACTACCATGCGGCCCAGTTTCTGAAGGGAGGGGATCATGCTCTGCTTCCCTTAATGAACTGTAGCTCCCCACAGTCGGCAGCACTTATGCAGCCTCAAACCATGACACTCCCACCATCATGCTTGACTGTAGGCAATACACACTTGTCTTTGTACTCCTCACCTGGTTGCCACCCCACACGTCAGACATCATCTGAACCAAATAAGTTTATCTTGGTCTCATCAGACTACAGGGCATGGTTCCAGTAATCCATGTCTGTTTGTCTTCAGCAAACTATTTGCAGGCTTTCTTGTGCATCATCTTTAGAAGAGGCTTCCTTTTGAGACAACAGCCATGCAGACCAATTTGATGCAGTGTGCAGCTTATGGTCCGAGCACTGACAGGCTGACCCCCAACACCTTTAACCTCTGCAGCAATGCTGGCAGCACTCATACGTCTATTTTGAAAAGACAACCTCTGGATATGACGTTGAGCATGTGCACTCAACTTCTTTGGTGGACCATGGCGGGGGCTGTTCTGAGTGGAACCTGTCTTGTTAAACCCCTGTATGGTCTTGGCCACTGTGCTGCAGCTCAGTTTCAGGGTGTTGGCAATCTTCCTATAGCCTAGGTCAATCTTCCTATAGCCTAGCAACAATTCTTTTTTTAGATCCTCAGAGAGTTCTTTGCCATGGGGTGCCATGTTAAACTTCCAGTGACCAGTTGTCACGGACACTCCCGTAACAGGGGCCAGGAGATCAGAGAGACTGGCAACACGTGGGTTAATCTGAATGGTTCCTTGTGGATCATTTGTGTCTGTGTTGTTTTGGTAATGACCACACCTGTCAAGGTCATATTGGTGTTTGACCGTGATGCAGTTGCCGTGCAGACTAGTTGCCAGGGGCAACGTGTAGTTTGTGGTTTGCACGTGCACTTCCCCTTTAAGGTATGCCTCCCTGCTGTTTAGTGAGCAAGGGGTTAATCCACTGGCTAGTGGGGATTAAGGTGTTTACTGGGTGGGCCGCAAGCTTGATATAAACCTGTGGCTTGCTGGCTGGGTGCAGTTGTACTACAGCCTTGCTTGGTGTTGGAGCTTTGCTCCTTGCCTAGGTGTTCCAGCCCAGTCCGTGAGGGCCACCTTATGGAACATAAATTGTCCTCCCTTTTGTACCCTCCTTGTACCTTTACCCTCACTTGTTGTATGTTCTGGGTGTGTGTAGCGTTTTGTTGGTTGTTACATGTCTGGGCATGTATGCTATACGTCACCCGGTATGTTGATACATCCGTGAGGGGGCTAGTTTCCCGGAGGGGTTAATCATTAGGGTCCATTCACACGTTCGTGTGTGTTTTGCGGATCCGAGGACCCTATACAGGCATCTGGTCTTCTCTTCAGAGGAACCACCAGGCCCCTAATTTCTGGGATAGTAGTTGGCAGCTGTCCCATGGGGCCATATTTGTAGTCAGGTAACAGGCCGATGTCAGGGCAGGCAGAATATTTGCATAACCGAGAAACTAGTCCGAGGTCAGACTAAGGTCAAGACAGGCAGCGGAGGGTCAGAGACTGTAATCCAGACAGAGGTTCTGTACACTACCAGACAATCAGAATAGTGCACCTTCACTGGTCACTAGCAAACTAAGAAACCTATTGCTCAAGCAACTCTCCTTGGGGAAAGATGCCTTAGGTACCCACAGATGTCCAGCCATTGGCTGGTGAAAATACAGAACAGGTGTGCTGGCTCTTTAAGAGTTAGTAGGTGTGAACACACATGCACTATGGAACAAGGAAAGAGGATCAGCAAGTAATTGCAGGCTGTGGCCTTCAGTGGGGGACTGAGAACTCCGATGACCGATCCTGCCAGAGGAAGGCAGAGGAGGGCTGGAAAGGGCCTGCCGCTGGGCAGCATGGAAAGAGTAAGTGATATGACACCTGTTCCTGTCCTGTATAGCAGGATGGCAGTGACATGGAGCACCATAATGACAGGGCCCCATACCTAGAAGATTCATGTTTACCAGCATAAAAAAATTTGACAAAAAATTGTAATAAAAAAAGGTTGCCCTCAGCCCCACCCACTTTATCCAATTTCAGTGTTGGAAAAAATGGAACAGGTGTGTCAAAAATATGGTGCTCGGCCTGAACAGCAATGTATTTAGACTAGACCACTGACATAAATACATTGATAAATTCTCCAGCTTCACTTTGCATATTACAAAGCCATTAGCCTTCAGCTACCACTAGGGGGATCTCAGTGCATGTAGTTTATACAGTGCAATGAAAGCTATAATAATGTTTTTGTACTGAGCTCCCCCTAGTGGCGGCATAGTAAGATAAAGTCTTTTCACCTTCCAATCGAAGGAGAGGAGATCATTGCGCCTCGCCTTTTTCCCCCCAAGGGCCCAAAGCAGTCATATGATCTGCCTTTATTGAAAGTACGCAGGGGTGGACTGGCCTATAGACCCAAGGGGCCGCCTGAGCCCTCCTCATGCCCGCTAGTCATGGTAAATAATGATTTGACACTCCCCTACTAACTCCTAAATTCAACTGTATTGCCATCCTAAGGCAACTGGAATAGAAGGACAGAATGTGGCAGCTGCTGCTGGAAACCACAGAGGGGAAGGTTTTGAGGAGGTATTTTGTGCTGCTGGGGCAGTATTTTGTGATGCACTGTAGTAGTTGGCTCTGCTGGGGTGGAATAATGTGTTGCAATATGGTATTGCTGACCCCGTCTGCTTGTGTTGACCCTGTCTTCTGTCAATTTTGGCCTCACTACAAAATAGGGCCACTTTTATTTTATTTTTTCTAGTGCCACTTAAAGTTCCCAATCTGCCCCTGAATGTAAGCCACTGGTCAGTACTTCTATAATTGTTAACAGATATACTGATTTACTATGCTTTAGATTAGTTTATTCAGGATCTTTATCCAGGAGTCGGACCTCCACCTATCAGATACTGATAACCTATCCTGAGGACAGGTCATTAATATTTTACTCACAAATAAATGAAAAACCCCTTTAATCTAGAAAAGTTTTCCTTCTGCATAGACTGAATGATTTCAATACTCAGGCCAAGGGACACACTGCCAGGCGTAAGGGAACAGGCTCGCTTACTGTGAACAGCAATTTGCAGCAAAATATTTCATTCCGACTGACATAGGTTTAGAGTTGAAATGTGGCAGTGAAAACACAATGATCAATCGATCATCATATACAATGAAAACCCATAACGTTATGTCACATAAACGTATGAAATACTGTATGTCCGCTGTCAACTGGTCTAGATAAATGGCATCAGGAAAATTTCATAGTAAACCCTATTTCTATTGGTAATAATATTGATTTCCTTCCTCTAAAAAAAATGCAATAAAATATGAGCAAATAAATGTATATTATATTTGTCACGGTGGGGAGTAGGGGAAACTCCCCACCATATAATGTGGACCCGGTGGAATAGCAACTAGGCCAGCGACTGGAATAAGGGAGCAGGTTACCTCCTAAAGCGTCCCTAATCCTTGCCCTAACTCCTAACTGTATGAGTGGACCTGGAAGGTAGGACAGCTCATACCCAGGAAACCTAGGACCCTGAGTAGCCCTGATAATCCCTCAAATAAAGAAAGGGCAGAGACAACCTGTTCATCCCAGACATGGATGAACAGGAGTCTCCACCGGCCTAGCTGCAAGGAAAAAGAGGAGACTGTATACAGTAACTGGATCGGCAAGTAAGCACACCATACAACACACTTACCTGCCACAGCAACACTGACTGGAACTCGAGCATGAGTACTGGTGCCCACACACCATACAGGACACAGTAGAAACAACCACACCCAGGTATCCAGCAGACCAGTTACTACCTGGACCCCCATGCAGCAAGATGCACGGCAGCCCCAGGCAGCGCTGCATACAGGCTTGTGGTTCCCCCTTCCGGAGACACACCACACAGGGAACATGTCTAGCAAACATGCTACACTATAGACACCAACAGACCAGACATGTAACAACCACTAGACAAGACAACAACCACCCATACATAAACAACACCAAACATATGCAAGGGTAGTGACAGGAAGGTGAACAACGGGAACATAGGGGAGACATCATGGTGATTTTTGTTATTTTCATTCTTTTGCAGACGGGATTCTAGGTGTTCACAGATCTGTAATTGAAGAACACATAGAATCCCGTCTGCAAAAGAATGAAAATAACAAAAATACATATATAGAAAAATAAATAAAATACATTGATACTTTGTCAAAGTATATCAATTATATCATATAAGGGATGAGCGAACCCGAACTGTATAGTTCGGGTTCGTACCGAATTTTGGGGTGTCCGTGACACGGACCCGAACCCGAACATTTTCGTAAAAGTCTGGGTTCGAGTTCGTTGTTCGGCGCTTTCTTGGCGCTTTTTGAAAGGCTGCAAAGCAGCCAATCAACAAGCATCATACTACTTGCCCCAAGAGGCCATCACAGCCATGCCTACTATTGGCATGGCTGTGATTGGCCAGTGCAGCATGTGACCCAGCCTCTATATAAGCTTGGGTCACGTAGCGCTGCACGTCACTCTGCTGATACAAGTGTAGGGAGAGGTTGCAGCTGCGACGTTAGGGCGAGATTAGGCAGTGATTAACTCCTCCAAAAGACTTTATTCAGTGATCGATCTACAGCTGTGGATCATTGAACTGCTGCTCACTGTTTTTAGGCTGCCCAGAGCGTTTTTCAGTCACTTTTTTCTGGGGTGATCGGTGGCCATTTTGTGGCTTGTGGTGCGCCAGCACAAGCTATCACCAAGTCCATTTAACCATCAATAGTGTGGTTATTTTTTGCTATATCCTACATCAGGGTCAAGCTTTCATCAAGTGCATTTAACCATCAATAGTGTGGTTATTTTTTGGCCATATACTACATCAGGGGCAAGCTGAGCCTGTCACCCAAGTGCATTTAACCATCAATAGTGTGGTTATTTTTTGGCTATATCCTACATCAGGGTCAAGCTGTCATCAAGTGCATTTAACCATCAATAGTGTGGTTATTTTTGGCCATATACTACATCAGGGGCAAGTTGAGCCTGTCATCCAGCGCCTAAAAAATAGGCCTCACATTTATATTCATCCAAATCTGTCATTACTGCTTTAGCTGGTCAAGTTATTTAGTGTCCGTCAAAGCACAGTTTTTGTTCTGGGCTGAAATACAATTCCCAATTTTGCAATTCTCAAAATTAGTGGTTTCTGCTGTATCAGGCCTACTTTAAATCTATCCCTAAAAGGGTATATTAGATTCAAGGTGCTGATAGGGTCATTCTCAAGAACTTCACACACACGCTACAGTGCAGATCCAAGTCTAATTCTGTGATTAAACGTATACCTGTCACCCAGCGCCTAAAAAATAGGCCTCACATTTATATTCATCCAAATCTGTCATTACTGTTTTAGCTGGTCAAGTTATTTAGTGTCCGTCAAAGCACAGTTTTTGTTCTGGGTTGAAATACAATTCCCAATTTTGCAATTCTCAAAATTAGTGGTTTCTGCTGTATCAGGCCTACTTTAAATCTATCCCTAAAAGGGTATATTAGATTCAAGGTGCTGATAGGGTAATTCTCAAGAACTTCACACACACGCTACAGTGCAGATCCAAGTCTAATTCTGTGATTAAACGTATACCTGTCACCCAGCGCCTAAAAAATAGGCCTCACATTTATATTCATCCAAATCTGTCATTACTGCTTTAGCTGGTCAAGTTATTTAGTGTCCGTCAAAGCACAGTTTTTGTTCTGGGTTGAAATACAATTCCCAATTTTGCAATTCTCAAAATTAGTGGTTTCTGCTGTATCAGGCCTACTTTAAATCTATCCCTAAAAGGGTATATTAGATTCAAGGTGCTGATAGGGTAATTCTCAAGAACTTCACACACACGCTACAGTGCAGATCCAAGTCTAATTCTGTGATTAAACGTATACCTGTCACCCAGCGCCTAAAAAATAGGCCTCAAATTTATATTCATCCAAATCTGTCATTACTGCTTTAGCTGGTCAAGTTATTTAGTGTCCGTCAAAGCACAGTTTTTGTTCTGGGTTGAAATACAATTCCCAATTTTGCAATTCTCAAAATTAGTGGTTTCTGTTGTATCAGGCCTACTTTACATCTATCCCTAAAAGGGTATATTAGATTCAAGGTGCTGATAGGGTAATTCTCAAGAACTTCACACACACGCTACAGTGCAGATCCAAGTCTAATTCTGTGATTAAACGTATACCTGTCACCCAGCGCCTAAAAAATAGGCCTCACATTTATATTCATCCAAATCTGTCATTACTGCTTTAGCTGGTCAAGTTATTTAGTGTCCGTCAAAGCACAGTTTTTGTTCTGGGTTGAAATACAATTCCCAATTTTGCAATTCTCAAAATTAGTGGTTTCTGCTGTATCAGGCCTACTTTAAATCTATCCCTAAAAGGGTATATTAGATTCAAGGTGCTGATAGGGTAATTCTCAAGAACTTCACACACACGCTACAGTGCAGATCCAAGTCTAATTCTGTGATTAAACGTATACCTGTCACCCAGCGCCTAAAAAATAGGCCTCAAATTTATATTCATCCAAATCTGTCATTACTGCTTTAGCTGGTCAAGTTATTTAGTGTCCGTCAAAGCACAGTTTTTGTTCTGGGTTGAAATACAATTCCCAATTTTGCAATTCTCAAAATTAGTGGTTTCTGTTGTATCAGGCCTACTTTACATCTATCCCTAAAAGGGTATATTAGATTCAAGGTGCTGATAGGGTAATTCTCAAGAACTTCACACACACGCTACAGTGCAGATCCAAGTCTAATTCTGTGATTAAACGTATACCTGTCACCCAGCGCCTAAAAAATAGGCCTCACATTTATATTAATCCAAATCTGTCATTACTGTTTTAGCTGGTCAAGTTATTGTCACGGATGGTGTACAGGAAACAAGACAATGCAATACAATAATGACTCACTGGATCCACAACTAAGGAACAAAAGGGAGACCCCTACATGAGACCTGCCACTCTCCCTAATTGCTCAGCCTATGCGAACACCCCAAAGGTGGATGGGCGCATATCCACGTACCTCGGCTATCTAATACCTGAAGACCCTACAATAGTGAGGGGACACGACCACCAGCTCCCTACACTAGACAAGGAGGGAGTCAGGGTCACCTGAAAATCCAGCAGACAGAAAATCACAAATAAAGGAACAGCACTTATCTTGCAGAGGACTGGGAAATAGAAACAGCAAGCACACACACTCCAGGAAGTTGTATAAGCCGCAACCTAATGCATCATGGGGAGGAACTTAAAGGGAAGCAATCAGTCCAACTGCATGACAGCTGAGATAGACTAACGAGATGAGGAACTTAACCAAAACAAAGAAACTCAAGGAGGAGGATCTGGAAAGCTCCTGTCAGAGCTTCTCAACTGTCTGGTTGTGACAGTACCCCTCCCTCTACGAGTGGACTCCAGACACTCAGGGCCCACCTTCTCAGGATGGGACCTATGGAAAGCCCTGATGAGACGAGTGGCCTTAATGTCCGTCACTGGGACCCACATCCTCTCCTCAGGACCATAACCCTCCCAATGAACGAGGTACTGGAGGGAACCGCGGACAAGACGAGAATCCACAATCCTAGAGACCTGAAATTCAAGATTTCCATCAACCATAATCGGAGGAGGAGGCAAAGGCGAGGGTACAATAGGTTGAACATAAGGTTTCAATAAGGACTTATGAAAAACATTATGGATCTTCCAAGTCTGAGGAAGATCAAGACGGTAGGCAACAGGATTGATGACAGACAGGATCTTGTAAGGCCCAATAAACCTAGGACCCAACTTCCAGGAGGGAACCTTCAATTTGATATTCTTGGTAGACAACCACACCAGATCACCAACATTCAGGTCCGGACCAGGCACACGTCTCTTATCTGCCACACGCTTATATCTCTCACTCATGCTCTTTAGATTATCCTGAATCTTTTGCCAAATAGATGACAAAGACGAGGAGAATCTGTCCTCATCAGGTAAACCAGAAGACCCCTCTCCCGAGAAAGTCCCAAACTGCGGATGAAACCCATATGCACCAAAAAAAGGTGACTTATCAGAGGACTCCTGACGACGGTTATTTAAAGCAAACTCAGCAAGGGACAACACCAATCCTCCTGATTCTCTGCCACAAAACAGCGCAGATATGTCTCCAGATTCTGATTGACGCGCTCTGTCTGGCCATTCGACTGCGGGTGGAAAGCAGAAGAGAATGACAACCGAACCCCCAAGCGAAAACAGAAAGCCTTCCAGAATCTGGAAACAAACTGCGTGCCCCTATCAGAGACTATGTCTGAAGGAATACCATGCAATTTGACAATGGGGTCAATAAATGCCTGCGCCAGCGTCTTAGCATTGGGCAAACCAGGAAAAGGGATGAAATGCACCATTTTGCTAAAACGGTCCACCACCACCAGAATCACAGTCTTCCCCGAGGAACGATGCAAGTCCGTTATGAAGTCCATGGACAGATGTGTCCAAGGACGGGAAGGAATGGGTAAGGGAAGGAGAGGACCTGATGGCCGTGAATGAGGGACTTTGGCACGAGCGCAAGTCTCGCAAGCTGCCACAAAACCCTCAACCGACTTACGAAGCGCAGGCCACCAGAATCTCTGAGCGATGAGATCCAGTGTGGCTCTTGCCCCCGGGTGCCCAGCAAGGACCGTATCGTGGTGTTCCTTAAAAATCTTGTGTCTCAAAGCGAGAGGCACAAACAACCTCCCAGGAGGACAAAGATCAGGAGCCTCTGACTGGGCTGCCTGCACCTCTGCCTCCAATTCAGGAAAAAGAGCAGAGACCACCACACCTTCAGCCAAAATGGGACCCAGGTCTTCAAAATTCCCACCTCCCGGAAAACAACGTGACAGGGCATCTGCCTTCACATTCTTAACCCCAGGGCGGAACGTGACAACAAAATTAAACCTTGAAAAGAACAAAGACCATCTGGCCTGTCTCGGGTTCAGACGCTTGGCTGACTCCAAGTAGGCCAGATTTTTATGGTCAGTAAACACGGTAATAGGGTGTCTGGCTCCCTCTAGCCAATGGCGCCATTCCTCAAAAGCCAACTTGATGGCCAACAATTCCCTATCTCCCACATCATAATTTCTCTCTGCGGAGGAGAGTTTCTTCGAGAAAAAGGCACACGGTTGCCATTTGGCAGGAGAGGAACCCTGAGACAAGACCGCACCCACCCCTACCTCAGAAGCATCAACCTCAACTATGAAGGGTAACGAAATATCAGGTTGTACCAGGATGGGAGCGGAAGCAAAACTCTCCTTGATATTAGAAAAGGCCTTACGCGCCTCTACCGACCAGAAAGGAAAAATCTACCCCCTTTCTGGTCATATGAGTGAGTGGTTTAACAACAGAGGAATAATTCAAAATAAATTTCCTGTAATAATTGGCAAAGCCCAAAAAACGCATCAGCGCCTTCTGATTCTCAGGAAGCTCCCACTCAAGCACAGCGCGGACCTTCTCGGGGTCCATGCGAAAACCAGAAGCGGAGAGAAGAAACCCCAGAAATTGAATTTCTGGAACCGCAAACACACATTTTTCCAGTTTCGCGTATAATTTATTCTCCCGCAGGATGAGCAAGACCTGACGTAAATGTTCCTTATGAGTCTTGAAATCAGGAGAAAAAATCAAAATGTCATACAAATACACTAATACAAATTTTCCCATTAAATGATAAAAAATGCTGTTCACGAAATGCTGAAAAACGGCTGGGGCATTCATCAAACCAAAAGGCATAACCAAATTCTCAAAATGGCCCTCAGGGGTATTGAAAGCCGTCTTCCATTCGTCTCCTTCTCTGACCCTGACCAGGTTGTATGCCCCTCTTAGGTCTAATTTGGAAAATACTTTAGCCCCAACAACCTGGTTAAACAGGTCCGGGATCAGAGGAAGCGGATAAGGGTCACGAATAGTGATACTGTTCAGCTCCCTGAAATCCAGACAAGGTCTTAAAGAACCATCTTTTTTCTTAACAAAGAAAAAACCAGCGGCAACAGGTGACTTCGAGGGTCGTATGTGTCCTTTTCTCAGACTCTCAGAGATATAAGCACGCATAGCGACCCTCTCAGGTTGGGAAAGATTGTTTAAACGAGATTTAGGCAGCTTGGCGCCTGGGATGAGATTAATAGGGCAATCGTACTCCCTGTGCGGGGGCAAATCCTGACCTCCACTCTCAGAGAAGACATCCGAAAATTCAGAGAGGAAAGGTGGTACAGTCTTAGTAGAAACCTCAGAAACAGATGTCATGAGGCAATTCTCTCTGTAAAAGTCACTCCAACCATTTATTTGCCTCGCTTGCAAATCAATGGTGGGGTTATGTTTAGTGAGCCAGGGTAGCCCCAACACTAGAGGAGTAGGCAAACCGCTAAGGACGAAACATGACACATCCTCAACATGAGCATCACTCACAATTAAACGGATATTGTGAACTATGCCCTTTAATGATTTCTGAGAAAGTGGAGCGGAATCAATAGCAAAAATAGGAATATCCTTTCCCAAAGTGCATACCTGGAAACCATGAGTTATTGCAAATTGATTATCAATGAGATTGACAGCTGCTCCACTATCCACAAAAATCTCACAAAAAATGCTCTTGCTCTCTAGCGCCACCCTAGCAGGCAGGACAAAACGGGAACTACAAGCAAACGGAAAACCTTCAATTTCCGCCTCAACCCTGCCAATAGTAACAGACGGAATATTTTTAAAAGATTTTTTCCTTTTTGTTTCTTTATTACTCCCAGAAAACTGCCTGAATCTCCTAGAGGGACAAACATTTGCCAAATGATTTATACCTCCACAGCAAAAACAAACCCTGCCATGCGGGCTGAATCTTCTATTGTCAGAGGCAATCAACCCCAGCTGCATGGGCTCCTGCTCAGAAGGGGCTGACAGCGACTGAGACCCCTGCTCACAGAAAGAGACCGCTGCACTGTCCCGGGACTGAGTATGACAGGAAGGAGAGATCTCTCCTCTCTCTCTAAGACGCCTGTCAATACGAACGGCCTGAGACATAGCAGAATCCAAGGAGGTAGGTCTCTCATGAAAGGCAAATGCATCTTTCAATCCCTCTGAAAGACCATGGCAAAATTGACTTCGGAGTGCAGCATCATTCCAACCAGTATCAGCTGCCCATCTCCGAAATTCTGAGCAGTATATCTCTGCGGATTGTTTACCCTGGCATAACAGACGTAGTCTAGACTCAGCCAGAGCAATACGATCCGGATCATCATATATCTGACCCAGGGCTAAAAAGAATTCATCCACTGAATGGAGGGGCCGTGCCCCCTCCGGCAGCGAAAAGGCCCAGGATTGAGCGTTACCCCTGAGCAGCGATATAATGATCCCCACCCTCCGTTCTTCATCACCAGAGGAATGGGGAAGAAGGCGAAAATGGAGTTTGCAAGCCTCTCTAAAACGCACAAAATACTCACTACCCCCGGAGAACGTATCCGGGAGCGAGATCTTAGGCTCAGAACAAACTCCATGAATGCAAGCTGAAACGGTCACTTGAAACTGAGAAAAAGTCTTACGGAGATCAGCTACCTCCAATGAAAGACCCTGGAAGCGCTCAGCCAAGAGTGAAACCGGATCCATGCTTGAGACGGTTTTGGCGGCTTATAATGTCACGGATGGTGTACAGGAAACAAGACAATGCAATACAATAATGACTCACTGGATCCACAACTAAGGAACAAAAGGGAGACCCCTACATGAGACCTGCCACTCTCCCTAATTGCTCAGCCTATGCGAACATGTCACGGAACCATGAACCAGACGTACAACAAGAGATAAGTGAAAATAAGAAGGCTTTATTGAAAATAAAGCTGTAAAGCAAAAGTCCAAACGGATGGTGAAACCGAGCAGAGTCTTTGCGAAGCCAGAGGTCAGGAACCAGAAGGGTAGTCAGACGAAGCCAGGATCAGGAACCAGCAGGGTAGTCAGACGAAGCCAGGGTCAGGAACCAGCAGGGTAGTCAGACGAAACCAGGATCAGGAACCAGCAGGGTAGTCAGACGAAGCCAGGATCAGGAACCAGAAGGGTAGTCAGACGAAGCCAGGATCAGGAACCAGAAGCAGCAGCAGTCTTAGAAGCATGTGAACACAAGAGGACCAAGCAAGGAACTGAAGCCACAGACCTCCTATATATATGAGCTAGGCATCCAGCTCCTCCCAGGGGAAGGAGGAGCCGCAGGGTGGAAGGCTACAAGAAACCAAGATGGCCGCCAGCACATGTCAAACGAAGGAGAGCAGCAAGCAGGTAAGACCATGACAGTACCTCCCCCTCAAGGGCCCCTCCTCCGCGGAGCACAAAACGGTTTCTGAGGGAAGCGTGCGTGGAAGGCTCGGAGCAAGGCAGGAGCATGGACATCTGCGGAGGGAACCCAGGAACGCTCCTCTGGACCATAACCACGCCAATGGACCAAAAACTGCAACCGACCGCGGACCAGGCGTGAGTCCAGGATATTGCTCACCTCATATTCCTCACGATTGCCCACTTGGACCGGACGAGGCCGAGGAACCGAGGAAGTGAAACGATTACACACCAGTGGCTTCAACAGGGAGACATGAAACACGTTGGAGATCCGCATGCCAGGAGGAAGCGCAAGGGCATAGGCTACCGGGTTTACCCTGCGAAGCACTCGGAAGGGACCAACAAAGCGAGGCGCCAGCTTGGGAGTGGGCACTCGAAGGTTGAGGTTGCGGGTGGACAACCATACACGGTCTCCGACCTGGTAGGAAGGAGCAGGCGCTCGTCTGCGATCAGCCTGGAGTCTCTGGCGCTGCGCAGAGACCTCAAGGGACTTCTGGATCTGTACCCAAGAAGCACGTAGGACGGAAAGGTGATCCTCCACAGCCGGAATATCCTGGGGAGAGAATACCTCCGGTAACACGGCAGGTTGGAACCCATAATTGGCCATGAAGGGAGACGTCCCAGAGGAAGAGTTCACCGCCGTGTTCCTGGCAAACTCAGCCCAAGGCAGGAGGTCAACCCAATTGTCTTGGTGATCGGAGACATAGCAACGAAGGAATTGCTCCAAGGCCTGATTGGATCGTTCTGCGGCCCCATTGGACTGAGGGTGGTAGGCCGAGGAAAAGGAGAGATGAATCCCCAACTGGGAGCAAAAGGCGCGCCAGAACCTGGACACAAACTGACTCCCCCGATCCGACACAATCTCCTTAGGCAAACCGTGCAACCGGAAGACCTCCCTGGCAAAAATCGTGGCCAACTCTTGTGCAGAGGGTAACTTCTTGAGAGGAACACAGTGGCACATTTTGGAAAACCGATCCACAATCATGAGAATGACCGTATGGCCTCGGGATGCAGGGAGGTCCACAATGAAATCCATCCCCAGGTGTGACCATGGACGCTCCCCGGTGGCTATGGGTTGCAGAAGGCCCAACGGAAGGTGCCGAGGGGACTTACTCTGGGCACAAACGGAGCATGCCGCTACATATGCGGCGATGTCGGAACGTAGGGAAGGCCACCAGAACAGACGTGAAACAGCCCAGGACAGCTGATTCTTTCCAGGATGCCCCGCGGTCTTGGAGTTATGGTAGGTTCGCAACAACCGAGTGCGCAACTCCTCAGGCACAAAACATCTGCCGTTGGGTCTCCCAGAGGGAGCACCAGATTGAGCCACCAAAATCTGCTCACCCAGGGGAGAGGTCAGGCTGGTGCGAATGGCGGCCAGGATCTGATTCGGAGGTATGACCGAAGTCGGAATCGACTCCTCCCTGGACAGCTCGGAGTACTGCCGTGATAAGGCATCCGCCCTGATGTTCTTGGAACCGGGTAGGTAGGAGACCACGTAATTAAAACGTGACAAGAACAGAGCCCATCTGGCCTGACGTGGTGTCAATCTCTTGGCCTCAGAAAGGTAGGTCAGATTCTTGTGGTCCGTCAGGATGAGAACCGGAACCACCGAACCCTCGAGCAAGTGCCTCCATTCTTTAAGGGCCTGCACGATGGCCAATAACTCCCTGTCACCAATCTGATAGTTGCACTCCGCGGAAGACAGTTTCCGGGAGTAAAACCCACAAGGAAGCAGAGGACCCTCTGGTGTTCTACGCTGAGACAGAAGGGCGCCTACTCCCGTCTCAGACGCGTCCACCTCGAGGACAAAGGGCAACCCAGGGTTGGGATGCGACAGAATCGGAGCCGACACAAAGGCGGACTTTAGGGCCTCAAAAGCTCGGATGGCCTCGAGCGGCCAGACCTGGGAATTACTGCCCTTCCTGGTCAGATCCGTGAGAGGCTTGGCCAGCATGGAAAAGTCCCTGATGAACTTCCGATAATAATTGGCGAAGCCCAAAAAGCGCTGCAGGGAACGAAGACCACTGGGCTGGGGCCACTGTAAGACAGCCGAAACCTTCTCAGGATCCATGGAGAACCCCTCAGCGGAAATGATGTAACCTAAGAAGGTTACCTGGGATCGGTGAAATTCGCATTTCTCAAGCTTACCGAACAGCTTGTTCTCTCGTAACCGTTGCAACACTCGTCTGACATCCAGAATGTGGGCCTCCATGGATTCAGAATATACCAAGATGTCATCCAAATAGACTACCACACACTGCTGCAACAGGTCACGGAAAACATCGTTGATGAATTCCTGAAAGACTGCGGGCGCATTGCACAACCCAAAGGGCATAACCAAGGATTCGTAATGACCGGTCCTGGTGTTAAACGCGGTCTTCCACTCATCGCCCGCCTTGATCCTTACCAGGTTATATGCCGCCCTCAGGTCGAGTTTGGTAAAGACCGTGGCCCCTTTAAGGCGATCGAACAGCTCGGAAATCAAGGGTATCGGGTAAGCGTTCTTGATCGTGATGCGATTGAGACCCCTGTAATCGATGCAAGGCCTCAACTCACCGCCCTTCTTTTTCACAAAGAAAAATCCAGCCCCTGCCGGGGACGAAGATTTGCGAATGTGTCCGCGTGAAAGCGCCTCCCTCACGTACTCCTCCATGGCCTCATTCTCCGCTACCGACAGTGGATAGACTTTGCCACGAGGAGGAACGGCACCAGATTGTAACTCTATGGCACAATCATATGGGCGGTGCGGAGGTAGGGCAACCGCGCGCACCTTATCGAATACATCCCGGTACTCCTCATATTCAGGAGGCAACAGAGAGTCCGAGGAAGTACACAGCAACTTGACAGACCCATGGATGCAACTAGCCCCACACTGCGGTGACCACGAGAGGATCTCGACCGATCTCCAATCGAAAGTCGGATTATGCTTCTGGAGCCAGGGGTACCCCAAGACCACCGAGTAGTGTGGAGACGAAATAACCTGGAGGCAGACCGACTCTCTGTGAACGGCACCAATGGCTATCCCCACTGGAAGGGTCTCATGAGTCACGTGTGGCGGCAGAAGGGGTCTGCCGTCTATCGCCTCAAGAGCCAGTGGGGAACCTCGAGCCTGCAGAGGAATGGAATTGGCGGCAGCGAACACACTATCAATGAACAAACCACCAGCACCAGAGTCCACCAACGCCTGGGTCGTCACCGAGCCCCCGACCCAGGAGAGGACAACAGTGATCAGTGGCTTGTCAACACGGGAAACCGGGGACGAGGAGACTCCACCCAAGATCTGCCCCCGACAGGATCTCAGGGTACGAGCGTTTCCCGGACGGTTCGGACATGCCAACCGAAAATGCCCACCGATACCACAGTACATGCATCGGCCCTCACGTCTCCGGAGTGCCCTCTCCCCCTCGGACAGGCGAGCAAACCCCAGCTGCATGGGTTCACCCCCAGACAAGTCATCCCCAGGAGGCGTGGGAGGAGAGGGAGGCACGGGTGGGACAGCAAACGTAGGCACCAATCTGTTAGAAGACCTCCGCAGGTTCTCCATAAAGGAAGGTCTCTCCCTGAGTCTGGTGTCAATCAAAATCAGGAAAGAAATAAGAGACTCGAGCTCAACTGGTAGGTCCTTAGCTGCAACCTCATCCTTCAAAGCATCCGAGAGACCATGAGAGAAAGCAGCGACCAGAGCCTCATTATTCCAGCCCACCTCTGCTGCCAGGGTACGAAACTCAATGGCGTATTCAGCTACAGATCGTGAACCCTGTCTGATGGACATAAGGAGCTTCGCAGCAGAGGCAGCACGAGCCGGCACATCGAATACCTTCCGAAGAGAAGCAACAAAACCGGAAAACTCGGCAACCACCGGATTGTTGTTCTCCCATAAAGGGCTGGCCCAGGCCAAGGCCTTGTCCGAGAGCAGCGAGATCAAGAAGCCCACCTTTGATCTCTCAGTAGGAAAGGCATGTGGCAGCAACTCGAAATAAATGCCCACCTGGTTAAGGAAACCTCGGCACTGAGTTGGCTCTCCCCCAAAGCGCTGTGGAAGAGGGGCAGAACCGGTCATACCCCGAAACACCGCAGGCGCAACAACAGGTGTCGGGGTAGACTCTGGCGCAACAACCGGAGCGGCAGTAGGAGCGAGCCCAGGAGCGACAACCGACCCAACGGCAACGGGAGCGAAATGAGCCGTGCGTTCAAGCAGGGTTTGCAACGCCACAGCGAACCGACCCAACAGGTGATCCTGCTGATCAAGTCTGGCAACCAGCGTGGGTAGCGAGGATGGCCCTGTACCGTCAGAATTCATGGCTTGGTCCTAATGTCACGGAACCATGAACCAGACGTACAACAAGAGATAAGTGAAAATAAGAAGGCTTTATTGAAAATAAAGCTGTAAAGCAAAAGTCCAAACGGATGGTGAAACCGAGCAGAGTCTTTGCGAAGCCAGAGGTCAGGAACCAGAAGGGTAGTCAGACGAAGCCAGGATCAGGAACCAGCAGGGTAGTCAGACGAAGCCAGGGTCAGGAACCAGCAGGGTAGTCAGACGAAACCAGGATCAGGAACCAGCAGGGTAGTCAGACGAAGCCAGGATCAGGAACCAGAAGGGTAGTCAGACGAAGCCAGGATCAGGAACCAGAAGCAGCAGCAGTCTTAGAAGCATGTGAACACAAGAGGACCAAGCAAGGAACTGAAGCCACAGACCTCCTATATATATGAGCTAGGCATCCAGCTCCTCCCAGGGGAAGGAGGAGCCGCAGGGTGGAAGGCTACAAGAAACCAAGATGGCCGCCAGCACATGTCAAACGAAGGAGAGCAGCAAGCAGGTAAGACCATGACAGAACACCCCAAAGGTGGATGGGCGCATATCCACGTACCTCGGCTATCTAATACCTGAAGACCCTACAATAGTGAGGGGACACGACCACCGGCTCCCTACACTAGACACGGAGGGAGTCAGGGTCACCTGAAAATCCAGCAGACAGAAAATCACAAATAAAGGAACAGCACTTATCTTGCAGAGGACTGGGAAATAGAAACAGCAAGCACACACACTCCAGGAAGTTGTATAAGCCGCAACCTAATGCATCATGGGGAGGAACTTAAAGGGAAGCAATCAGTCCAACTGCATGACAGCTGAGATAGACTAACGAGATGAGGAACGTAACCAAAACAAAGAAACTCAAGGAGGAGGATCTGGAAAGCTCCTGTCAGAGCTTCTCAACTGTCTGGTTGTGACAGTTATTTAGTGTCTGTCAAAGCACAGTTTTTGTTCTGGGTTGAAATACAATTCCCAATTTTGCAATTCTCAAAATTAGTGGTTTCTGCTGTATCAGGCCTACTTTAAATCTATCCCTAAAAGGGTATATAAGATTCAAGGTGCAGATAGGGTAATTCTCAAGAACTTCACACACACGCTACAGTGCAGATCCAAGTCTAATTCTGTCCGTAAACGTATATCTGTCACCCAGCGCCTAAATAATAGGCCTCAAATTTATATTCAGCTAAATCTGTCATTACTGGTGTGCCTGTATTAGTGTAATACGGTACCTAAATAGATAGCCAGATAGTGTTAGGTGTCTGTAAAAAAAGGGCTGAATTTGAATTCAACACATTGGCCCGAATAATATTTTTCTTATTGTGGTGAACGGTAACAATGAGGAAAACATCTAGTAAGGGACGCGGACGCGGACATGGTCGTGGTGGTGTTAGTGGACCCTCTGGTGCTGGGAGAGGACGTGGCCGTTCTGCCACAGCCACATGTCCTAGTGAACCAACTACCTCAGGTCCCAGTAGCCAGCAGAATTTACAGCGATATTTTGTGGGGCCCAATGCCGTTCTAAGGATGGTAAGGCCTGAGCAGGTACAGGCATTAGTCAATTGGGTGGCCGACAGTGGATCCAGCACGTTCACATTATCTCCCACCCAGTCTTCTGCAGAAAGCGCACAGATGGCGCATGAAAACCAAGCCCATCAGTCTGTCACATCACCCCCATGCATATCAGGGAAACTGTCTGAGCCTCAAGTTATGCAGCAGTCTCTTATGCTGTTTGAAGACTCTGCTGGCAGGGTTTCCGTAGGGCATCCACCTAGCCCTTCCCCAGGGGTGGAAGAGATAGAATGCACTAACGCACAACCACTTATGTTTCCTGATGATGAGGACATGGGAATACCACCTCAGCACGTCTCTGATGATGACGAAACACAGGTGCCAACTGCTGCGTCTTTCTGCAGTGTGCAGACTGAACAGGAGGTCAGGGGTCAAGACTGGGTGGAAGACGATGCAGGGGACGATGAGGTCCTAGACCCCACATGGAATGAAGGTCGTGCCACTGACTTTCACAGTTCGGAGGAAGAGGCAGTGGTGAGACCGAGCCAACAGCGTAGCAAAAGAGGGAGCAGTGGGCAAAAGCAGAACACCCGCCGCCAAGAGACTCCGCCTGCTACTGACCGCCGCCATCTGGGACCGAGCACCCCAAAGGCAGCTTCAAGGAGTTCCCTGGCATGACACTTCTTCAAACAATGTGCTGACGACAAGACTCGAGTGGTTTGCACGCTGTTCTATCAGAGCCTGAAACGAGGCATTAACGTTCTGAACCTTAGCACAACCTGCATGACCAGGCACCTGCATGCAAAGCATGAACTGCAGTGGAGTAAACACCTTAAAAACAAGGAAGTCATTCAGGCTCCCCCTGCTATCTCTTCTGCTGCTGCCGCCTCGGCCTCTTCTGCTGCTGCCGCCTCGGCCTCTTCCTCCGCCTCTGGAGGAACGTTGGCACCTGCCACCCAGCAAACATGGGATGTACCACCAACACCACCACCTGCATCACCAAGCATCTCAACCATGTCACACGGCAGCGTTCAGCTCTCCATCTCACAAACATTTGAGAGAAAGCGTAAATTCCCACCTAGCCACCATCGATCCCTGGCCCTGAATGCCAGCATTTCTAAACTACTGGCCTATGAAATGCTGTCATTTAGGCTGGTGGACACAGACAGCTTCAAACAGCTCATGTCGCTTGCTGTCCCACAGTATGTTGTTCCCAGCCGGCACTACTTCTCCAAGAGAGCCGTGCCTTCCCTGCACAACCAAGTATCCGATAAAATCAAGTGTGCACTGCGCAACGCCATCTGTGGCAAGGTCCACCTAACCACAGATACGTGGACCAGTAAGCACGGCCAGGGACGCTATATCTCCCTAACTGCACACTGGGTAAATGTAGTGGCGGCTGGGCCCCAGGCGGAGAGCTGTTTGGCGCACGTCCTTCCGCCGCCAAGGATCGCAGGGCAACATTCTTTGCCTCCTGTCTCCTCCTCCTCCTACTCAGCTTCCTCCTCCTCTTCTTCCACCTGCTCATCCAGTCAGCCGCACACCTTCACCACCATCTTCAGCACAGCCCGGGGTAAACGTCAGCAGGCTGTTCTGAAACTCATATGTTTGGGGGACAGGCGCCACACCGCACAGGAGTTGTGGCGGGGTATAGAACAACAGACCGACGAGTGGTTGCTGCCGGTGAGCCTCAAGCCCGGCCTGGTGGTGTGCGATAATGGGCGAAATCTCGTTGCAGCTCTGGGACTAGCCGGTTTGACGCACATCCCTTGCCTGGCGCATGTGCTGAATTTGGTGGTGCAGAAGTTCATTCACAACTACCCCGACATGTCAGAGCTGCTGCATAAAGTGCGGGCCGTCTGTTCGCGCTTCCGGCGTTCACATCCTGCCGCTGCTCGCCTGTCTGTGCTACAGCGTAACTTTGGCCTTCCCACTCACCGCCTCATATGCGACGTGCCCACCAGGTGGAACTCCACCTTGCACATGCTGGACAGACTGTGCGAGCAGCAGCAGGCCATAGTGGAGTTTCAGCTGCAGCACGCACGGGTCAGTCGCACTGCGGAACAGCACCACTTCACCACCAATGACTGGGCCTCCATGCGAGACCTGTGTGCCCTGTTGCGCTGTTTCGAGTACTCCACCAACATGGCCAGTGGCGATGACGCCGTTATCACCGTTACAATACCACTTCTATGTCTCCTTGAGAAAACACTTAGGGCGATGATGGAAGAGGAGGTGGCCAAGGAGGAGGAGGAGGAAGAGGGGTCATTTTTAGCACTTTCAGGCCAGTCTCTTCGAAGTGACTCAGAGGGAGGTTTTTTGCAACAGCAGAGGCCAGGTACAAATGTGGCCAGACAGGGCCCACTACTGGAAGATGAGGAGGACGAGGATGAGGAGGATGAGGATGAAGCATGTTCACAGCGGGCTGGCACCCAACGCAGCTCGGGCCCATCACTGGTGCGTGGCTGGGGGGAAACGCAGGACGATGACGATACGCCTCCCACAGAGGACAGCTTGTCCTTACCTCTGGGCAGCCTGGCACACATGAGCGACTACATGCTGCAGTGCCTGCTCAACGACAGCAGAGTTGCCCACATTTTAACGTGTGCGGACTACTGGGTTGCCACCCTGCTGGATCCACGGTACAAAGACAATGTGCCCACCTTACTTCATGCACTGGAGCGTGATAGTAAGATGCGCGAGTACAAGCGCACGTTGGTAGACGCGCTACTGAGAGCATTCCCAAATGTTACAGGGGAACAAGTGCAGCTGTGTCACGGCCAGCTCCTCTGAGGGTTAGCATGGCAGAGATGTGGAAAAGTTTTGTCACCACGCCACAGCTAACTGCACCACCACCTGATACGGAACGTGTTAGCAGGAGGCAACATTTCAATAACATGGTGGAACAGTACCTGTGCACACCCCTCCACGTACTGACTGATGGTTCGGCCCCATTCAACTTCTGGGTCTCCAAATTGTCCACGTGGCCAGAGCTAGCCTTTTATGCCTTGGAGGTGCTGGCCTGCCCGGCGGCCAGCGTTTTGTCAGAACGTGTACTGAGTCAGCACGGCAGGGGGCATCATTACAGACAAAGGCAGCCGCCTGTCTACAGCCAATGTGGACAAGCTGACGTTCATAAAAATGAACCAGGCATGGATCCCACAGGACCTGTCCATCCCTTGTGCAGATTAGACATTAACTACCTCCCCTTAACAATATATTATTCTACTCCAGGGCACTTCCTCATTCAATCCTATTTTTATTTTCATTTTACCATTATATTGCGGGGCAACCCAAAGTTGAATGAACCTCTCCTCTGTCTGGGTGCCGGGGCCTAAAAATATCTGACAGTGGCCTGTTCCAGTGTTGGGTGACGTGAAGCCTGATTCTCTGCTATGACATGAAGACTGATTCTCTGCTGACATGAAGCCTGAATCTCTGTTATGGGACCTCTCTCCTCTGCCTGGATGCCTGGGCCTAAATATGTGACAATGGACTGTTCCAGTGGTGGGTGACGTGAAGCCTGATTCTCTGCTATGACATGAAGACTGATTCTCTGCTGAAATGAAGCCTGAATCTCTGTTATGGGACCTCTCTCCTCTGTCTGGGTGCCGGGGCCTAAAAATATCTGACAGTGGCCTTTTCCAGTGGTGGGTGACATGAAGCCTTATTCTCTGCTATGACATGAAGACTGATTCTCTGCTGACATGAAGCCAGATTCTCTGCTATGGGGCCTCTCTCCTCTGCCTGGGTGCCTGGGCCTAAATATGTGACAATGGGCTGTTCCAGTGGTGGGTGGCGTGAAGCCTGATTCTCTGCTATGACATGAAGCCTGATTCTCTGCTATGGGACCTCTCTCCAATTGATATTGGTTAATTTTTATTTATTTTATTTTTATTTTTATTCATTTCCCTATCCACATTTGTTTGCAGGGGATTTAACTACATTTTGCTGCCTTTTGCAGCCCTCTAGCTCTTTCATGGGCTGTTTTACAGCCTTTTTAGTGCCGAAAAGTTCGGGTCCCCATTGACTTCAATGGGGTTCGGGACGAAGTTCGGGTCGGGTTCGGATCCCGAACCCGAACATTTCCGGGAAGTTCGGCCGAACTTCTCGAACCCGAACATCCAGGTGTTCGCTCAACTCTAATCATATACATTGTATTCTACATGTCAGATTTGACTAGATATTCTCTTTGTATTCTTATACACTCACTACTTCATAAAATATATTAGTATTATATAATAACGCATATGCCTCTTTTTTTATATATATATATATATTTTTTTTATTTCTTTCACATGGAAGCCAATTTATTATCATACAGTAGATAGAGTATATATGTATGTTCACTATATATACACTTATATGATATTTGTTATATGCATTTTCTTTCAAATTATTAATCCAGTCCATTTCTTTGCACATACCTCCCAAAATGTAATATCACTTGAAGTCCCTCCCTCAATGATTTAATACCCTTTAAATATACGCATTGGGATAATACACTGCAAACCACTGAAGAAGGAACATGTTGTTCCGAAACGTGTTTAGTAACTTGCAGTGAAAAAGTATAATGAATATAATCAAGCATTATTTCTAATCCTACAAAGTACCGAACATTGACCACTCGATCCGGCCAGGCAACAGGTAACATCGCATATCAAGCAATACCATCAACTACCTGAGCCCATGGACACAGCAGTACAAAGATTGGCAACGTACAAGCACAAGAATAGGTTTCTAATCAATTTACCGGTCACTGTTCTAATTACCGATCACTGCCTCTAAGCCTATGGAACACTATTTATAAAATTCCTCTAAATATAGAAAAATATAGAAAAATTGGCAATATTGATTGAATGAACTTTTAGCGCTATTTCACATAATATCACCACTCTGTTATCAAGTTCAAAATAACTTAAACTATTATCTAGACAGACTCCCTATTTTGAGGATTGAACTGCCAATACCAACAAGTGACTTTGAGTTATAGCTGAGTGCCCCCCCCCCCCCACAGTTTATCTCTACTCCGTTGTTTCATGAAATTGGGGTGAATCGAGGGGCAGAGCATCGACCCACGGTTTCCTTTGTTGGTGCAGCCACTGACTTTATTACAATATATGATACTTATTGCATTGCTATATATGTTATTATAGTGACATTTCCATTTGGATAACGCAATTTGACAATTAACAACCCAAAACTATATATATATATATATATATATATATATATAACATTTGCAACACCAATTATGGAACTGAACACCATTTTTATGCCTTCCTTATTTTTTTTATTTATTGACTATTTGTCTTTTTAAGCGCTTATTCCAAGTTGATCAACTTGTATATAATATATATATTTTTTAAATGATCTAAATGTGGAAAGTGAATTGATCTATCTGATGATCCATCTTATGAAATATGTCTTATTTTATGTAATATTTGAATAAATAATTCTCTTATTTAGCTACGCTATATTTTCATCCAAACACCTAGATATTGGAGTGCCCCCCAATTCCTTATTTAATGTTAAAAGAGATACTGACAGGGTCCCAAACAGTGGCAGAAAATATTCTAAAGTATATTGAGAAGTTTATTTTGTTAACATTTCAGGCAGGATTAAAGAAGCACTCTGTTTTGTTTATTTTTTTTTTTTTTACATATATTACTAACTCAGCACCAGTATTTTAGCAGTGTAATTTGTTACACCCTCACTCAATTGCATCCAAAGATTTTGAACATTATCATTCGGGTACTGGGTTATGTGATCTCAAGTTTGACCAGCAGTCTAGAGCTTGCTCTAATATGTAGACAGGAAGTCAGTCTCTCCCTGTGGCTGACTAGCTTAGATGCAATTATATAAACCTCCTGACTCTAACTCTCCTTACACTGCCTGTACTATCTGTGTCCACTGACTATCCAGTGTAGTTCTATGAGAATTAGCTTCACACAGGTCTCCCTGCCTCCTGCGTGTAAGAGCTGACAAGGGAGACAAAGAGATGATAGGGCAGAGAGGGCAGACAGGCTCAAGACGCATCACATAGGAAAAACAGAGACCCTGCAGTGTGAGTGGACAGCAGCTTTATCACTAATCTGTCATGGCTGCTATTAGGTAGTGCAGTGGGGTGAGACTCCACCTCCTCTTTCTCTGAAAACAAGGCATAATGGGAAATGTAGGATTCACTAGGAAAACTATATCTGAGGGTTGGAGGAATCAAGATGGCTGATAACCTACAAATTATAAGCCAAGTAAAACAGCTATACACAAGGCATACACAAAAGACTCTACTCTAAAGATTTTATTCTTTAATAATGGGTTATCCTCTGTCTACAGAGACTCCATACTGCGCACTGCTGCCTCATTCATCTCTATGGGAATTCTGGAAATAGCTGAGCGCTGTATTCGGCTGTCTCCGGAACTCCTGTAAGAATTAATGGCCACAGTGTGCATGCTCAACCTGCTGCTCCGTTTATTTTGGAGGGGGCCAAAAGGTGTATTGGGTCTAGGTTCTCGTGATCACTGGTGGTCTCACCATCAATCTAATAGTTATCTGCCATCTTGTGGATAAGGGATAACTTGTCACAACTGAAATACCCCTTTAAGTGGGGAAGTGTTCTCCCAAGTACCTAGCACCAATACAATAATATATTTAGTGTGAAATGCAATAAATACACACATTGTCACGTTTTTCTGTCTGTTAGAACATGATACATGCACGTCAAGTTCAACCTATCATGGTGGTGTCACACAGAGTTTTTTATGCTGTTATCGAGCCAAATGCAGAAGTGGATCCAGCAGGAAGGAGAAGTATAAGCCCTTCCTTTATATCTCTCATGTCCTCCCAACACACTTCTGGATTTGGTTAAAAAAAACTATGTGTGATGTCACCCTTACCCTAACATTTTGATCCAGATGACAGCAATGGAAAAGAAGCAGTGGAAAGACTATTCAGCCACTGGGTACAGAAAATCCCAATGGAATAAATAGGATAAACCCTCAATGGATGATGTCCAATGCTTCTAAAAATGCAATTGTATTAAAAATCATGTAGGAAAATGTTGAATATGAATTAGGCCTCATTCATAAATTCAGTTCAGTAAAATGCTCTTTTACATAGCATCATCCCAGTAGTCGTCTTCCCTTAATACATTTTGTTTAGGTCTGCAAAAGGGACAGCTAAATGAATGAAATATACATGTCTATAGCGTACTTAATGCGGTATTATATTCAGCAGATGCTCCCAGTGGAAATATTCATAAAACTCGCAGTGAACAGAGCAGTAAATATTCCGGCACTGCAATGTGTGACATTATAATGCGGGATGAGTGCTCTGCAAAATGTCAGACATCAAGACTTGGGGAGGAGATGTTGTAAATACATGACAAGTGTTTGTTCAGTTATTTATTGTGGAGAGGGAATGTAGTTGAAATCCCATAATCTTCTTTTCTCTGTTTTTTTTTAACCTGCGCTGGAACTGCCAGCTCATTCTAAATATTTTTTATTCATGTTTATTGAATGAAGTCAAAACTTTCCAACCAGAACGGCTTTCAATTAATCTTTATCCGCACTGCAGTACAAGCGCTCGCCAGAAGGGACAATTTTAAATTTATTTTTCATTCAAAAAGTAAACATGGTCTTATATTTTTGCATAAATCAGTAGTACATGTGGATGCATAAAAACTTTATAATACATTCTTAGGGGAAAGTGTTATTTTCCTCACCTTTCAGCAGCCTGACATTGACATTTTCATGTCTACAGTAAGTAATAGAGTGGGTGGAGGGGGATGCAGATGCAGTTTCTTTCTCTCTCTGCTGTGAGAGGGGGCATATGTGGGAATCCATCTAATTGGCTCACAGTGTGTTGGGCATTGCTCTGTTACATGGAAGCTGTTACTTTGCTATTTTGCCTGTGTCACTTTAATACTCCCCTTTACCCGGCTGCTGCTGCTAAGCCGATTCCAATCTGCTAATTCGCTTCTTCTATATATACTGTACTGTTTCTCACACTCCTTGGCTAAGCAATTAAGTTCCTAGCTTGCTAGTTCTTCGCTAAGGTGTTTAATCTCTGTTGTCTGCCGATGCACAACCTCTGCTTATTTTTTGCATTCTGACCCTCCTCTGTTTGACCCAACCTGTGCCTATTTACCGTTGCGCTCTTCTGCTGCCAGTCCTGACCTTGGACCTTTCACATATTTATATGAACTCTGATAGCCTTGACCTCTGCCTGTTACTGACTATGAGTTGTGCTTGATCCTACAGTGCTCAGCAGTGGTGTCTCTTACCTCTGCGGGTCAGCTGTCAACCACACCGGGACTACCGGTGCCTATAGATGTAGTCCCTGTATAATTCTATTCACAGTGTCCATCCTACTGACCATATTGACCATATGTATAGTGCCCCATAATTCCAATGATGATTTCATCAGCCATTTTGCCTTACAATTGCAGATATAGTACCCTCAGCCAAAGCACATTAGAAATATTGGGGGGCAGAGATTGGAGTTCCTCTTGCTCAAGATTCTCACTATATTTTCCTTTTATAGGATGAGGAGGTGGAAACTGACATTTCAATGTAAAATAATATCTTATCTGGAGAGGTGGTCACTTAGTGCCTGTTGTCCATATGTTAGATATTATCCTAGAAGATATAAAAGCACTCTATGAGCAATTTATTTACTGCCTAGAAGGTTAGGGGCTAAACCATATGGGAATACTTTGGTTTCTGTTGCTTCCACTTGAAAGTAGTAATGAACGCCTGCAAAGAAAAATTGTAATCCTCTAACTCCAGAACTAAACAATTAAAATTGACTAAAACATACAGGATATTATTTTGCTATCGATTGAAGGTGCTAAGAAAAGTTAAATAGAAAGATGGAAAAGTGAGTCACTTTCTAAAAATATAGCGTTGCCAATAAAAAATAATTAAATGTTTAACAGATTGCAAATACTGGAAGAATATTTTAATAATTTTCAGTCAGTCTTCCGAAGAGTCCTTCTACATATTTCCATAATCAATTATAAAAGTGCATAAAGTACCAGAACTCGGAGTAACAACATGTCAGGATTATTTATAAAAAGCTGTAGAAGAACATCTGGAATGGGTAAATTGGACCTACAGTCATCAACAGCTCCAATGGCACCAACACAGTTGGTGATGGTTGAAAATCAGCTTTTATTATCAGAAGATCATTGGACTTAAGAAATGTGTAATCTGTTTGGTTGTTATGAGCAGATCCCAAAAAATTGATCTATGCTAGTTTTCATAAATAAGTTAAAGAGTGCCTTGATATTAAACTTCACAATTGATGTTGTGGACATGATATGCTATTAGAGTGTTATACATGGATTTGGGTTGTTATTGTTACTAAGCCAGAGGGGTCTGCTTGTGGCTTCAGGTTTATCAAATCACTCACTTTTGTTAGGATAGCTGCCATGCAATTGCCTTGCTTTTGAATCTGATTTTGGTTATCAGTTATCCTTGCCTGGTTGGTTAGGGTGGAGTGCTGATTGTAGAGTCTATTTGTATCTAGACCGTATGTCTATCTAGTTGTCAAGTATAGTGTTTGCCATGTGAATGTTCTTCCAGATTAAGCTCTAATATAGTGTATTTTCTATATATTCTTGGATCTGTAGTTCCAGAGTTTTGTGTTTTGCTGTTTTTTGGATTTGTCTGTTGCTGTGCTGCTGTATTTTCCTGACATTTGCTGACTTTAATTTAGATAAAGATAGTTCAGTATTGCTCCAAATTTATTCACACTCTATCTGCTATTTACTGTACCTGCATGCAATAATTCAGCCATCTACTCCATTGCTGGATCATCTCCTCCTTGCGTGACCCTTGGCATTCAGTTCATATCATCCACTGGTGAGTTTAAGTGTGCCTTGTTTTCTGTTATTTATGTGGGGGGTTTTTGTGACTGTCCAGTTGTTGTGGAATTCAGCCCTACTGTAATTCCTGGAGGTACCTAAGCATGTTGAGCCACAGTTCGGATGTGGGACAGATGACTTCTATAGATAATGTCTAGTTCTGCAGTCTTGTGCACAACTAGCATCATTACAGTTATATGTAAAGCCAAACAGTCAGTTTTAAAGGGATTGTTTCACTTCAGCAAGTGGCATTTATCATGTAGAGAAACTACACACTAAACCTAACTGGTCCCCCTTCAGCAAATAGGACTAGCCCACTTCCCTACAGAGGGGGGTTAGAATGTAATAGAACACTCTATTCTACCTACGGTACATACAGCTCTGCCGTGTTTTCTGCCACCTGCTGGTGAACCAGGCACATTACATGAACATAACATTAATATAAATGCACAGTGTTGAGGAACCTGGAAATAAATATATAGGTGACATACAGGTTAGACCATAAAAGATAGTAGCAAGGTGCAGAAGTGGTAACATCACTCTGGGGTGTTACAATAACAGTATATTAGTAAGTTGCTCGTATTAACTTTCTGTACATGATAAATGCAACTTACTGAAGTGAGACAACCCCTTTAAGGCTCATAAATATGGTCATATTAACCCTTAGAGAATGGGGCGATTTTCCGTTGCTTTTCACTCCGAGCCTTCCCAGAGTCATACCTTTTTTATATTTATATTTCCATTCACTTAGCCTTATAAGGGCTTATTTTTTTGTGGGACAAGTTGTACTTTCTAATGGCACCATTTATGGTGCGATACTACTATTAGGTTCTGATCCTGGGATTCAGTGCTCTATTTAAATCCCTTGCTAAAAAATTCACTCTAGCTAGTAATAAGTTTACTCCCTTGCTGTGCCCCTGGTTCTGTCTGTGAGTGTTTTGGATTGTTTAGCATTGGCTTGTCTCTGACATTCCTCTGTCTTATGATTTTGAACCGTGATACCAATCTGGTTCTGACTTTGGCTTGGCTATTTTGACTACCCTCCATCCTTTGATTTTGTACTGTATTGTCCTCCTGGTTTTGACCTATTTCTCTGTGTGGTTGTGTCTCGTGTCTGTCTGTCTTGCACTTAGCAGAGCAGGGAAAGTCGACTAGTTGCGCACTTGCCGCTTAGGGCTGGCATTGCAAGTAGGCAGGGTAAGCGGGTTGGGTTCCAGTCAGGGCTCACTGTATACCTGTTGCCTGCCTACAGTGCTGACATACGGGTCATATATTGGGGCCATATGTGCATTTTTTGAGAATATCTCAAGAGTGGTACGTCCTAGAGAGCTGCGACCCTGTGTAAAACCTTTATAAGTACCTGATTTAACTATTTGCCAAATTTGGTGCAGATTGGTCCAGTTGTTTGGCCATGCACGAAGAACAGACAGACAGAAATTCATTTTTATACATATAAGAGATAATAGATATAGAAAATTCTGAAGGGTTCACAAACTTTCAAGCACTTAAGTATCCTGGCGGTGTTCTACCTTTAAAACATTGCTTCTAGGGCCGAGTAAAGTGCCTCAAAGAATGGAAAACAAATGGGTCTGCATTACTATAATAGGCTCTGCCAGTGTCGGACTGGGCTGCCTAGGGCTCTCCAGTAAAACTTATTTCGGGGGACCTCTGTACAGACACATTCAAATATTTCCTGCTCAGACAGCAGCAAGACGCGTCAAGATTATTGATTATGGGAGTCCCTGCAGCGACTTTGAGAATGTGGGTCACTGGGAAAAGAGGATACTGTCTGGCCTGTCTCTGTACCTATAAGACTTCTCAGCCACCTGTACACCTATTATAATAAGCTGGGTAGTTTCTTAAATAATCTACCCAGTTTTTTTATATGAACATATAAAAAGGTTGAGGTGCTGTACACTGCTTATCTATATGTAGTGCAGTAAGTCTACTGTGTTATGTGCTACTTGTGCATGGGTTGGTAGACTAGGGGCCCACCTTGCTCAGGGACCCACTAGTGGATTCACATATACTCCTGTGGGCCAGTTTGAGCCTGGGCTCTGCATGTTATCTTGTGCATAAGTCAAAACCAGGGGTGAATTAAAAAAAGAGGAGAAGTCATATCTGTCCTTTATACTGTCTCTTCTTTTATGATCCACTTCAGATTTTTATTTTAAGCCCCTATTTAGAGACCCTCGGGATATTATTTATGAAATGGTCTACGGGACCAACAATCCCTTTAGGGGTCCCTAACTGATATTTAAAATCTTATCTTTATTAAGTTCATTTAAAGACATACATACATAAAGAAAAACCCATTTAAAATTGTCAGTAATCAGTAAGGTATTGGGTAGCTATTTATGTTATTACTGGTTGCTACCAGCAACCTACTGTTTACTTCTTAGTGCCTTTGGGGCGCATAGATTGGAATATATTCCAATCTAAGCTGTGGAAATGCGTGATATAAATCTGTGGGGCCCCCTAGTTGGTTAATGTCATCCACCTTTGTTTGCAGAGTTTATTGTTGTCACTTTATTTGCTATATTACTGATCATATATCATGAAGTCCCCTTATTCAAGGCTCCACCACCTGTGTAACATAGCTACTCCTGTTTTGGCCCCTGTACAGAGGGTTACAATTGTAGCGACAGTACTCTGTCTCTTCAGATTGTTACTGGTTGCTCCTCAACCACATGTCAGCACCTTACACAGGGGTGTGCGTAATTGACCTGCTTTTTAGCTATACTGGAGACCTTCCTATTGCTTGATAGAGATCAGTGTAGCAGTACTCTGTAATTTGTCCCTCACTATATTCCACTATAGCTATCTATGCCGCTAATAGCGTGCCCTCAGGGGATGTGGGGTATAGGTGTGCGCGCACTCGCTAAGACCTCCCTATATACACTGCGAGGTTCCGCCCATCCCTCCATCGTAACCACTCACACATCACTTCCCCCGTCTGGCTTATCCAAACCTAGCGGGGCGCGTCCTCTGACGTGTATCCTGTGCGCTCCCCTGCTGCATGCTCCGTCACTCCGTCGCAGGTTCTGACAGGTACGGGCGTACCTCTCACTTACGCAATCCACGTACCTCTCACTTACGCAATCCACGCTCCTACATGTCAGTGGTGAGTGCAAATCTTAATGTTGCCCACCCCTTCAGGATGACGTTCTACCTCCTACAACCCTGGCTATTAACCCATTCATGTCAATCTGCCGGGATCCCCTATAGACGTCTGCAGAAAAATATAAAGTGGGCATTGGCCCAGACCCATATTATCTCCATGTTCTGCTATTAATTTACATACAAGTTAGTCACTCAACGCTATGTATTATGATCAGCAACCAGCCTCTGGGGACAAGTTGCAGATCTATTTAAATTTTAAGGGGTACCCTATGGATCGTTATGTATCTCCCAGATATTGATCTGATTAGATGACCACAGTCAGATAATATATATATCTATCGATCTTAGGCTGTCATTTAAACAGCCGGACTTGCCATTACTCACATTCCGTCAATGGCATGTTTTTGTGGTCCATGAAGATTGTATTGTCATTTAACAGATACCAATTTCCAATTGGGTCATTCTCTGCCCATATATCTCATCCTCACACAGATCTTTATGCGAGTCTTTTACATACAGTAACCCTAATTCTGAGCTATATGGTATCTATGGGTACTAACCTTTTGGTGTATCATATTTCCACTCTGGGCTTTTACATTCAGATTATTTAATATAGTATTTGGTGGGATGTGCTCGCTCGCATACTCTGGGGTCTAATAACGTTTTTTTCTTTTTGTCAGTTTTTTGTACATTCTCCTATTTCTATATTTTTTTTTATGTTAAATGAAGGCCGTATAAGAAAATCCTTCATTGAGACCTCCTGGGCTCAGGGTCTGGAGTTTATGTATCCATCTGGCCTCTTCCTGCAGAAGTTTCTGATCTAGGTTGCCACTTCTTGGTCCCAGAGTCTTCTTCGCCAGTCCCCAGAATTTTAGAACTTCGAGATTTCCACCATGGGCATATGTAATGTGCCTATAGAGTGACGTGTCTTTACCTGTATTTATAGCACTAATATGTCCTGAAATCCTCCACCTCAACTCCTGTGTGGTTTTACCCACATATAACTTTGGGCAATTGCAGGAGGCAATATAAATAATCCCGCTACTGCGGCAATTAAAAAAATTCTCTTATTGTATATTCACGTCCATCTTTATTTATTTATTTATTTATTTTACTCTGGGTAAATATTTATAGAAAGTACAATTACCGCAGGGAAATGAGCCAATAATGCTAGATCTTAACCAGTTTGTATTTATTGTTTCTTTTTTAGGAAGGAAGCTATGAACAAGCTTATCCTTCAGGTTTTGTCCCCTTCTATACGTGACACTTGGATATGGTGACAGAACTGTCCTCAAATCTTCATCACTGGTGAGTACCTTCCAATGTTTTATGAGAATTCTCATTACCTGTTGGTTGTTGCAGTCATAGGTACCTATGCATCTTATCCTTTTTTCTTTTTCCTCCTGTGTCTGATCTTTGCCATATTTTTTTGAGATTAGGTCTTCCCTGTTGACACTTTTAGCACGATTAAACGCCTTTTTCAGGCATTTTCGTGGGTAGCCTCTGGCTCTGAATCGATTGAAGAGCTCATCTGCTTCTTTTTTGAAGGTTTCTTCTGTTGTGCAGATTCTCCTCGCTCTTAAATACTGCCCAACAGGTATTCCTTGCTTCAAGGCTGTTGGATGCCAACTCGACCAGTGAAGGAGACTGTTTGTCGATGTTGGCTTTCTATATATCTCCGTCAGTACCTGTCCGTCCCCACCTTTCTGGATCATTAGGTCTAGGAAACAGATTTGGCTTTGATGGATTTCAAAGGTAAAATGCATGCCTATCTCATTTTGATTCAGTGTTTCCACAAACTTGATGAATTCCTGTTTTTCACCCTCCCAAAATAACAAAACATCATCAATGAACCTACACCAAAATATTATGTGACTAGTGAATTGTGCCATTGTGTCTGAAAAAACTATAGTGTCCTCCCACCACCCCAAAAATAAATTTGTCAAAGTCGGTGCACAGGGGGTCCCCATCGCGGTACCCTTCATCTGTTGATAGAAGGTACCGTTACAGAGGAAAAAATTGTGAGTTAGGATAAATCTTAATAAACAGATAATGAAATCATTGTGCTCATGAAAACTAGTGCTTTTTGTGTCCAGAAAATATTTTATGGCTTTAATGCCCAGCTCGTGATCGATGTTGCTATATAGGGCTTCTACGTCCAAACTGGCTAGGTATGTGGATGAAGACAATGAAATTCCCCTAATTTTCATTAATACATCTTTGGTGTCCTTTATATGTGACGGTAAAGATGTCACAAATGGTCTCAATATCTCATCCACATATTCACTGGCTGGTTGGCTCAGCGAGTCATTCCCTGAGACTATCGGGCGCCCAGGTTTTGGATTCTTCCCTTTATGCACCTTAGGCAGTGCATAAAAGGTAGGGATTGTGGGGCTCTTGTTATATAGGAAATCAAATTCTTCTTTAGATATCAGACATTGGTCTCTAGCAGACCTCAGGATCCCTTTAAGGTCTTCCAAATATCTCCTAGTTGGATTTTCTTGTAAGGTCTGATAAATTTCCTTGTCCATTAACAACCTATTCACCATTCCTTCATAGCCATCCCTGTCTAGGATCACTATGTTTCCCCCCTTATCACTCGATTTAAAATTATATCCTTATTAGTTCTCAATTCCTCCAGTGCACTAAGTTCCTCCTCTGTTAAATTTTCAGGAATCAAATTCTTATTTACTTTTAACTTATTGATATACTGAGAAACCAAGTGTACAAAGGTCTCTATTTTTTGAAACTGTGAGAAGGGGGGAGTCCATTTAGATCTGGGTTTGAGGTTTGTCAATGGAGGTGTAATCTCTAAACTAAAGCCCTCACTTTCCAGATGAAGACTTTCCAAAATCTGTAGAGCTTGTTGTTCTCTCTGGATAAGTTTGCTAGTATCTGTACTCGTACTAGTAAATTGCTTGTGCAGTGCTAATTTGCGTGCAAATAAATTAATATGATGTTTTGTTTCCAAAATTGCATGCAGAAACATGATCATGTGGCTGTACCCTTATTGGGCATAATCACACCATCAGTGAAAAGTAGCAATGTCCTCACCTAGCAGTTTGTAGTTGTCTTGTAGGTGCAGCTTTAGTTCTTTAAGTTTCTGTGTCTATAAGACGGCATGATGTGGGGGGGGAGGACAATGGTGGGAAGTCACCTCGTTGGCTTACAGTGCCGGTGATGGAAAAAGTCTTCAAAAACCACAGTTTAGATATATACATCTTCCGCTACCTCAGGAGTGATTGTAATTTGTTTTCAACCATAGATACAGTTTGATACAACCCATCTTTATTTCTTGTATTCACTGGATAGGTGATAAATGCTAGATTGATGAGGGTCTTAAACTGTATTAAACTGAGTGTACCTTTATTTTTTAAATAAAACGTAACTTTTATTTTTCCTTTTATAATAAATGAGACAAAAAAGATTTTTTTAAGTTTTTTACACACTTCCTTTGTTGGGAGGAGAGAGGATTGTGTAATTGCAGTTAGCCCTAGTACCCTTCCCCTTTAATTTGGGGGGCTCGCCAGACAGGGTTCCCTATACTAGAGTGCTTAATTGTACAGTCTGCTGACCCTAGTTAACTGGTCTAGTCAGGGAAATTGCTGACAGGCTGTAGTTAGAGCACTCACCCTGAGAAGGGCGACCCCCAGCTACTGGAACCTTGGGCCTGATCTAGGAATCCCTTGCTCTATTACCCTTTAAAAGAACACAAAGTATCATCCAACGCGTTTCGCCAGAGTCTATGGCTCATCAGGCAAAAAGTTTAGTGCTATATAGCGCATCTGTGCAGTGGCAGCGCTACATACATAGTTAAGATAGAAGGTCTCCCACTTGAAGAATCTCCGTTCGTAGTTTTTCCTAGCCACGGTCTTGCAATTGGTGTGGGTCCTAGCTGTCGAACCCCAACTGATCTAGCATTTATTCCCTATGTAGAGAATATGGGATAAATGCTTTTGTCCAGAATACAACTCACATTTCACCAAGTTGGTCTGTGGGATTTTTCTGTCTGACGCAGGAAGGAAGCCTCATCAGTCCTTGATTAAACAAGTCAAACACTGCTTGCTCTTGTGATGTTCATTTCCACGGCCATCAATATACACCCTGTCTATCAAGCCAGGACAATGCATACAAATCACTTTACTTCTAGACAAGTCCTCTAAATTATATTCTCCAGAATGACTGAAATGTCAAACTTTCAGGATAGTGAATTGCTCGGAATAAGGCTGGTATTTGCACACTTCAGAGACTAATATTGTAGTAAAGGACTGGAAAATTGATAATGAACTCTGAAGCACATGAGCAAATCATCGATGTCAAACGAAAGCTCTTGGACATGGATCGCACACATGAGTTTTATTTTTTTCATGTGATTTCACATTACAGTATAATAGGTTATATTATACACCTGAACGGTTGGGGAAATTTCAGAAAGGAGGTGGTATAGGCTGTAGGCAGGTTTTCTTTCTACATGTATTTGTTTTTATGGGTAAATATAATAATTTTGGATGGAATTGCAGTCATTAGGCAAGTTGAGACTGAAACTAAAATTAAAATATAAGATAAGATTTTAAAGGTTAAAAATAACTAGAACATGGCTGCCCATGGGGACACCTGGAAAGTAGATGAATGGAGAAGAATGATAATTAGAATAATTTTTAATAATGTATTTTTGCTAAAAGATATAGAATTGTTGAAGTTGCGGATTGAGAGCTTGTACATAAAGGAAAAAAATGCAAGACAGAAAAACTCTTCTATTTTTCTCGATATTAGGATATCTTCTCTTTTTTTTCTTTGCTCTTAGGGTAGGTTATAAGGTATGCATTTTGTACAGCAATTCACTGAGTGTTCAGAATTTTTTTAATATGTCATAGAGATATATCAAAAGTTTTGATTGGTGGGGGTCTGAGCGGTGAGACCCTCACAATCGCTAGAACGAGCAGAGATCGCTGATATTTCACACTTTCTCTCCTCTCTGTCACTGCACCTTGGGTGGCTTTTTTCAAGTCATAGCACTTAAAGAGGACCTTTCACCGATTCTTACCCTATGAACTAAGTATACAGACATGTGGAGCGGCACCCGGGGATCTCTCTGCACTTACTATTATCCCCGGGCGCCGCTCCGTTCTCCTGCTATGCCCTCCGGTATCTCCGTTCCCTAAGTTATGGTAGGCGGAGTCTGCCCTAGCGCTGGCCAATCGCATTGCAGAGCTCACAGCCTGGGAGAAAATAACCTCCCAGGCTGTGAGCTCTGCGCTGCGATTGGCCAGCGCTAGGGCAGACTCCGCCTACCATAACTTAGGGACTGGTATCTCCGCCTACTATAACTTAGTGAGCGGAGATACCGGAGGGCATAGCAGGAGAACGAAGCGGCGCCCGGGGATAATAGTAAGTGCAGTGAGATCCCCGGGCGCCGCTCCACATATCTGTATAGTTAGTTCATAGGGTAAGAATCGGTGAAAGGTCCTCTTTAAAGTAGTTGTCCGGGTTCAGAGCTGAACCCGGACATACCCATATTTTCACCCAGGCAGCCCACATGATGTTAGCATCGGAGCATCTCATGCTCCGATGCGTTCTTTTGCCTGCGCTAGATCGTGCAGGGCACGAGCTCTTTTGCTTACAATAACACACTGCCGGGCGGAGGCTTCCGTCCGGCAGTGTGTTCAGTGACGTCACCGGCTCTGATGGGCATGCTTTAGTGCTGCGCTAGCTGTTTTACTGGCTAGGGGCAACGCTAAAGCCCGCCCATCAGGGCCAGTGACATCACCGGGCTTCGTGGCAGCCCCATGGAGAGCCCGGTTCGTCACTGGAACTCCTGAAAATGCCTTTGCCCTGCTTGATTTAGCGCAGTGCAAAGGAGAGCATCAGAGCATGAACTGCTCCGATGCTCAAGTCAGGGGGGCTGCCTGGGTGAAAATGGAGGTATGTCCGGGTTCAGTTCTGAACCCGGACAACTCCTTTAAAGGGGTTTTTCAATTTAAAGGGGTTGTTCGGGCTTTTACTATTGATCCTCAGGATAGCTCATCAATATCAGATTGGCGGAGATCTGACACCCGGTACCCCCATTGATCAGCTGTATGAGAAGGCGGCGCGCGAAGTGCGCACTTGCTGTCTCCATTCTCTCTTCCTGTCTGCTGCTGCTGCTGTCTATGTTCTTTGCCACCGCAAGCACTTCTCATACAGCTGATCAGCGGGGGTGCCGGGTGTCAGACCTCCGCCGATCTGATATTGATGAGCTATCCTGAGCATAGGTCATCAATGGAAAACGCCCAGACAGCTCCTTTAATAATGATCATATTTTATCTGCATGGAGCACCCCAAAACTGTATATTTTTGCTTCATATACCTGTTTTTATGACATCACTCTCTTGCTCCTTTTATCAGCATCACTGTATCCTGGCAGGATGTTTACATGCAGAACCTGTTTTCATCTCCTTTCTACTGGATTTTCAAACCCAACATGCTCTGCTCTGCAATGTTTCACAGTGTTTACTCCATCTAGCTAACAAGGAGAGAGGAGGTGTAGGGTCATTGACTTCTGCAGAGAGAACATATGACAGGTTGTGCAAGCCCTGACAAACATTGCAAGGCAAAGCATGCTGGATTTGGTTTGAAACCCCTGTAGGAAGGAGATGAAAACAGGAAGTTCTGCATGTACACATCCTGCAGAAAACAGGGGAATGAAAGTGCTAACATGAAAACATATATATGGTGCAAAATATACAGTGTTTCGGGTACTTTGGACAGATTTAAAAATGTCATTATGAAACCAGAGAGCCCCTTTAAAGGTAGAATTTCGCTTTAAATATATTTGAAAAATAGAATATTATCTATCATGCCCAGTCTGCTGCTTTGTAAGTTATTACTTTTATGTTTGCATTGTATTGTTTTTTTTTTATGTAATTACATTACAGCAGGGCCTGTTTTAATATTCTCATGTAATAAAGCAGATAATTATTTATTAATACTTTTGCTTAATGGATTTTTTTGTGTCTGCGGTAACTAACTTATATCCATATTTGCTCTAATGGCAAATAATATAAAAATGAATGGCAAAACAAACCTGATAAATGTTATAGTATATAAATGTAAGTAATTGGAAGAAGGTGAACTAGAATTGAGCTGTCAAATTTTGCCACTGCCTTTAAATTAATGAATAAAGGCTCGCACCCATAGCCATATTATGGCTCCATTTTGTAAAACGGCTGTCAGGTGTACTGTACTTTAATAAAGGAGTTGTCCAGGATTGACTTGTTTTGTAAATTCTACCCTCTCCCTGCCAGACTATGAAGGGAAGCATACATACAGTACCTGCTCCCAGGAAGTGCCCTACCTGGAGCAAGGGTACTTTGGAGTCTAGACATTTATGGACATTTACTACTATGCAAAGCCATCAACTCACTACTGTAGTGCACTTTGAAGGGCTAACTTGCACTTTGATTTATGCAATTGTTTACATCTATACTGGTTTGTTGTACTGTTATTTATATGTTTATTGTAATATATCCTGTTCATTTATACTGTATGTGCCCTGTACTGTGGAAAGGGTTAATGCACGGCCAGCTAATACTAAGCCTGTGAACTAAGAAGCTAGTAATTTTCCACGGTTACAATAAGAGACTATGGAGAGCTAAGTTTTGGAGGAAAAAAACAGAGGCAATGAACTTTTGACTGTCTGGTTTAGCTGTGTCACTGTTGCTTACCTCTGGGAGCAGCTTAGTCATTCCCAATGACTTGTATTGAGTCACAATACAAGTCTATGGCAGCTATGAACTGCAACATTGTTTCTGCTGAGCTTCTCCAGCTTCACCCCTCCCACTAGAAGGCTAGAAATTGTACAAAAGTAGACCAGTCAGAGCACCTAGATAGGGACCAGTGCTTAGTAGGGGAGACTCTGTCAGACTGCATGACCATAAGACGATGCTGATACAGGTATACCCTGCCCAATGACTGAGCCGCAGCCCTTTGGCCAGGGTATCAGCCTTCTGAGAGAGAGACTTTTAACTCAGTCCTTTCCTCACCAAAGAATCTTCTGCTGCCAGGAGAGTGGAGAAGCCAGCTCAGTGCATTGCCTGTATTGTTTTGTACTTGAGTTCTTCCAGTAAAGCAGCACACTGGTTTACTGTTGTCACGTGCCAGAGGCCCAAGGCAGACCTCCGGGACGTCATGCAAACACATGCAGGCAAGATACAGACCAGGGACCAACAGAATACTTTATTACACATGAAAGTACATTATATGCAGGTTAGGCAATAGTGGTAGACCTACCACAGAACCAAGTGCATCGACAGACCAGAGGCAAAACCCAAAGAGTAGTGACCCAGTGATCCCCGTTCTTCACAGAGCCCCTGGTGGTGGGGATGAACAGGGCCGAGGGCTCACTGGTAGCACCTCCAGGAAGGTCCCGGTACACTTGGCCCCTACCTGCAGAGGACCACATTCGTGAAACCACCAGCAGAACAGACAACAGAAATGGAACCCAAGCAAACACAGGACATTGATCAGACAACAAGACAAATAGGAACCAACACAGAAGCAGATGCCTGGACCCCAAGCAGAGAGGAATCATGGTGGTCTCAGGCAGAGCTGCACACAGACAAGAGATCCTCCCTCCGGAGAGCCCAGAGACCCTCTCACGAAGGCAGGACATACACGGGATAGGAATAGAAGAAGAAAGGCACTATAGGCAGACATGAACAGACAAGGATCAGAAGAGGTAGGCACTGCCAGGCAGGACATGGAACAGGCAGGGTCGGAAGCAGTTTAGCACTGCCAAGCTATCAGACGCAGTTAGAGCACTGCTAGGCTACACAAGGAACAGAGTGGATCCAGACAGAGAACAGGTACAGGAGATCAGGCAAGGCATGTACAAGGATAACAACATAAACATCATACAGGACAGGTGCAGAAGATCAGACAAGGACATAACATCAACATCATCACAGGACAGGTACAGAGAACAGACAAGGCAATAACATCAATGCATTACCAGGTGACACCACAAAAAAGGGCAGATGGCAAAAGAAAACTGGGTCAGCAGCAAGGGGCTACACCCAGTAAGGCACAGGACAGACTGAATCCCTGAATGAGCACCAAGGTGCTACACCCAGCAAGGCAGAAGAAAGACTGACCACAAGCCCCATCTCTCACCAAAAATCAGACCAGGAGTGGACCAACCAGGATGGCGCTACCCCAACGCACATTTCGGCGTGCCTTCGTCAGACCCCCTGACGAAGGCACGCCGAAACGCGCGTTGGGGTAGCGCCATCCTGGTTGGTCCACTCCTGGTCTGATTTTTGTTGAGTCACATCTGCTATTCCACCTCCCGGTTTCTTTCCATTTGGATGTCCATTTATTTGTCAGGGTTTTCCTGCTGGCCGGGTGTGAACGTCCATGTTAGTGTGGGCCCTGCAGTTACTTTTAGACTTGCCTTTTTTCATCTTTACTCATTGTTTATCTGCGGGTAATTTATTCCCTTACCATACATTTATCCCGCCGATCTTATATATCAACAATTCATGACCGGAGTGCCCCTCCCAGGGTGGCGCCGTTCTTTCCTCTCCCTGCTCCTTTTTTGTTCCCTGCCTTACTGCATCTCTTGTATGTAACTTTGATGTCTTGTTATGTCATAATAAAATATTTATTATATTGATTATTTGGCATTTTGAGCTCCATTCTCTTTGTTGTTCTGATGTGCTCGGGAGCTTGAGCCGAGTCATTTTTCAGGGGTGTCGGTGTGGGTGCATTGGGTGGGCACGGGCTCCCCCCTTCTTTTCCCCTCCTTGGCGCCCCTGGGGTCGCTCCCCCTTTTTCTAAATCATTTTATAGTTTAAAGGGGTATTCCCATCTCAGACAATGGGGGCATATAGCTAGGATATGCCCCCATTGTCTGATAGGTGTGGGTCCTACCTCTGGGACCCGCACCTACAACAAGAACGGAGCGGGGATAGCTCTGGCTGGAGGATCCCAGATTTCCCGGGGTCTGTCCACCACCAATCGCTGCTCCCTGCTGCTCCCATAGAAGTGAATGGGAGTGCACACGCAGCCCCTGCTCCCATTAATTTCTATGGGGCAGATGGAAATGGCTGAACCAGCGCTCAGCTATTTTCGGTGGCCCCATAGAAATTAATGGAGGGTGGCTGCGCATGTGCAGTGCTCCCTCTGTTCATTTCCCCGCTCCGTTCTCATTGTGGGTGTGGGTCCCAGAGGTGGGACTCACACCTATCAGACAATGGGGGCATATCCTAGCTATATGCCCCCATTGTCTGAGATGGAAAAACCCCTTTAATTCTAAAATATGCTATCTGCTATCCTCAGGATAGGTCATCAATATCTGATCTGTGGGAGTCCAACACCCGGAATCTCCACCGATCAGCTGTTTGAAGAGGAGGTGTGCTCCATGCGAGAGCTACTTCCAGTTCATTACGCTGCACTTCGTCTTGGAAGTGCAGTCTAATGACAAGTACTCGTTCCATTACTGGAGAGAGTACTTGTAATTACACTACGCCGCCACTTCACAGGAGACGGCACGTAGTGTAATGACCAGGCGAGTACTGCCTCCTCTTCAAACAGCTGATCGGCCTCCTCTTCAAACAGCTGATCGCTGCACAACCCCTTTAAGGACCCTTTACACTGCTCAATTAAGCAGAAGATTGTTGGGAAGTAAGTGTTCATTCCTGAGAATCGTCTACTCATCAGTGGAGGTAATAGTAGAATTTAGGCAAAGAGAGAGTATAGGTGTGCTCAAACCCTGTCACACCAAGCACGGACCACGCCAAGAACCACAGCGTTACTTAAGTAAAAAGAGAAAAATGTCCAGCTCGGTTAAAATGTTACCTTTATTTTTCAGTGCAGATAAAAGCCAGTTACAGTCCAGTCTACATGTTTCGGATCAGAGACAATAGCGATCCTTCCTCATGACACGCTATTGTCTCTGATCCAAAACATGTAGACTGGACTGTAACTGTTTTTTATCTGCACTGAAAAATAAAGGTAACATTTTAACCGAGCTGGACCTTTTTCTCTTTTTACTAATAGTAGAATTTACATGCAGCGATCTTTCACAGTATAGAGAGGATCGATCGCTAATGCTATCACTCATCTCAATGCAGAATCATTGTTTGCTGGCAGCAGAGCGTGATTAGATAGCGCAATCTGCTGCTAGCAAACAATGATTTAGGTGTCCGCATGAAAGATCCTATTACCCTATGAACGAGCGTTTCGCTCGTCCATCGGGTAATCAGTGGCACATTTATACCGGCATATTGATGTTAATGAGCGTCCATACAAACGCTTGTTACCGATAATCTGCCCGGTGTGTGGCAGTGTAAAGGTTTTTTTAGATATAGATGACCTATCCGGAGGTAGGGGTCCAACATCCCCATTAGTAGGGAACTGACACCCCCACAGCTGTTTTTCAAAGCCACTGGCCCTGGACTGGAAGCAGATAGCTCCATCCACTGTGTAGTTGCCATGCAGGGGTAATTTAGCTCAGTTTCTGTTCAAGTAAGCCTTCTGCTTCCAGTTATGTCCACTGTATAGCTGATCCATGGGGGTGTCAGATCCATATTTATCTATCTATCTATCTATCTATCTATCTATCTATCTATCTATCTATCTATCTATCCATCTATCTCTGTCTATCTTCATCTTCTCTTTAGATATTATCTTTACATTCTGTATTTTAAAGGAAATGTGTCACCAAATAGTTTATCTGCCAGTTATAACCAGATAGCAGCACAGATCCTTTTTATCTAATCTTTTTTTTATTTTCTGATTGCAGATTTCTTTATTCTATTTCCTGCACATGATTATGGGGGCGGCCATCTTGCCTGAGCTTTTTTTAACAGCATTTAGAAAGCATTAAGAAAATTGCTTTGTGGCGACCCCATGGGCCATAGACATAATGGTCTTGAGGGGACCTCATTGACTTCTGTGGGAAAGTTTTCTAGTGTTGGCAGCAGATTAATCAGGTCTCCATTAGGTGTAGCAGGAGGAACAACAGGTTTTTATTTAGAAAAAAACAGCTCAACATATGAATATAACTTCCAGTAAGATCAGGATCTCAGCACATCTGCTTCTGGCTTTCTTCTCTCTCAGCTCTCTCTCTCTCTCTCTCTCTGTACATGTGCAGCAAGGCTCCGCCCCTTCCTGCCTTTCCTTTTTAGCAGTACTTTATTAACAACATAACACTGTGTCTGGAAACAGGCAATCACATCATGTAGTTGTCGCAATACACAGAAAAGTAACATCTAGACATGCTCTGTGACATGTGCAGAGGTTTTTGTACAAGGAAAGATTAGATAAGATTTGATAATCACCTATTGTAAATGGTGGATCCTGTCTTATCTGTCATTCTAATCCTGCCTGTAATGCTGTCACCTCTGTATATAGATAAGCAGGTAACTACAGTAAAAAGATCTGTACAGACTAAGAAGTGGCGCCAATTATTAGGCTTAGTGGCAAGTGAGAAAACTGCAGGATTTTATGGTTTTTGTTCACTGACATGGAAAATTTTTAATAATACCATCAAAAATTATTTAAAAATATGTTAAACATAAAAAATGTGATTTAAACAATAGGTCATTTTCTGATTACCAATTCCCTTTAAATAGCTTTTTGTTCTTTCAGATACAACACAAAAGATATGCTTCTATGTCAGGTTTGTGCTTTTTGGCAGTGCTGTCCTGTTTATCCTCTCATGTGGTTTGACAATATTTTTGTGATGAGACAGTATCAGGAAATTAACACTGGTATATTCAGGCTGTCTGTAATTCTGCTCCTAAAATACCATCCTCTTGCCTACTGCACAGCTGGCTTTGTTCATTGGCGTGTGGCGATAAAAGTCCCACAATTCAATCAGGCATGAATAATTGATTAATGACTTTAGCAGGAAACAATCAGATTTACTGGGAACCAAGCGAGCTGTTTATCATTGGAATATTAGTGATGATGGGAAACTCATCGGTGTTATGTAGAGCAGCCAATATTTTAATCAATGATGAGTTCAAATAAAAATTCCTTATATGGAATCCATCACAGCGATTCTTCAGTAATACATGAGTAGTACTGCACATGAGAAGTCCAGATCACCATTTTTAATTTTCCGACTGCCTCCCGTCCCCTGCTGTCAGCACTTAATGCTGCACTGAAATACACAGTCTGGACTGCTCTGCCATGTCAACCTAATGGAGAGGACTCATGTGGGCATGCGCAGAAGTACCAGCAATGTACTGTGCCTTGAAAAAGTATTCACCCCCCACGACTTTTTTTGTATTTTGTTGCCTCACAACCTTTAATTAACATGGATTGTTTGAGGATTTGCATCCTTTAATTTACAGAACATGCCCACAACTTTGAAGATTTTTTATTTATTTTTATTGTGAAGCAAACAACAAATAGGACAAAATAACAGAAAAAGTCAATGTGCATAACTATTCACCCCCCTAAAGTCAATACTTTGTAGAGCCACCTTTTGCGGCAATCACAGCTCCAAGTCGCTTTTGCTAAGTCTCTATGAGCTTGCCACATCTTACCACTGGGATTTTTGCCCATTCCTCCTTGCAAAACTGCTCCAGCTCCTTTAAGTTGGATGGTTTGCACTTGTGAACAGCAATCTTTAAGTCTGACCACAGATTTTCTATTGGATTGAGATCTGGGCTTTGACTAGACCATTCCAACACATTTACATGTTTCCCCTTAAACCACTCAAGTGTTGCTTTAGCCGTGTGTTTTGGTCATTGTCCTGCTGGAAGGTGGACCTCCGTCCTAGCCTCAAATCACACGCAGAGTGGTACAGGTTTTGCTCAAGAATATCCCTGTATTTAGCACCATCCATCTTTCCCTCAACTCTGACCAGTTTCCCAGTCCCGGGTGCTGAAACCCATCCCCACAGCATGATGCTGCCACCTCCATGTTTCACTGTGGGGATGGTGTTCTTTTGGTTGATGTGATTGGTTGGGTTTGCGCCAGACATAGCGTTTTCTTTGATGGCCGAAAAAGTTCAATTTTAGTCTCATCAGACCAGAGCACCTTCCTCCATACATTTTGGGAGTCTCCCACATGCCTTTTGGCAAACTCACAACGTGCCTTTTTGTTTTTAGCTGAAAGTAATGGCTTTCTTCTTGCCACTCTGCCATAAAGCCCAACTCTATGGAGCGTACGGCTTATTGTCGTCCTATGTACAGATACTCCAGTCTCTGCTGTGGAACTCTGCAGCTCCTCCAGGGTTACCTTAGGTCTCTGTGCTGCCTCTCTGATTAATGCCCTCCTTGCCCGGTCCGTGAGTTTTGGTGGGCGGCTGTCTCTTGGCAGGTTTGCTGTTGTGCCATGTTCTTTCCATTTGTTTATGATAGATTTGATGGTGCTCCTGGGGATCATCAAAGATTTGGATTTTTTTTCTATAACCTAACCCTGACTTGTACTTCTCAACAACATTGTCCCTTACTTGTTTGGAGAGTTCCTTCATGGCAGTGTTTGGTTAGTGATGACTCTTGCTTAGGTGTTGCAGCCTCTGGGGCCTTTCAAAAAAGGTGTGTATATGTAATGGCAGATCATGTGACACTTAGATTGCACACAGGTGGACATCATTTCATGAATTATGTGACTTCTGAAGGTAATTGGTTGCACCAGAGCTTTTTATGGGCTTCCTAACAAAGGGGGTGAATACATACGCACATGCCAATTTTCAGTTTTCTATTTGTAAACAATAGTTTAATTTATATATTTTCTCATTTCACTTCACCAACTTAGACTATTGTGTTTTGATCCATCACATAAAATTCAGATTAACAAAACACTGAATTTAACCACTTAAGGACCACAGGTTTATACCCCCCTAAAGACCAGGCCCTTTTTTACAAATCGGCACTACACTACTTTCACCGTTTATTGCTCGGTCATGCAACTTACCACCCAAATGAATTTTACCTCCTTTTCTTCTCACTAATAGAGCTTTCATTTGGTGGTATTTCATTGCTGCTGACATTTTTACTTTTTTTGTTATTAATCAAAATTTAACGATTTTTTTGCAAAAAAATGACATTTTTCACTTTCAGTTGTAAAATTTTGCAAAAAAAACGAGATCCATATATAAATTTTGCTCTAAATTTATTGTTCTACATGTCTTTGATAAAAAAAAAAATGTTTGGGTAAAAAAAAAAATGGTTTGGGTAAAAGTTATAGCGTTTACAAACTATGGTACAAAAATGTGAATTTCCGCTTTTTGAAGCAGCTCTGACTTTCTGAGCACCTGTCATGTTTCCTGAGGTTCTACAATGCCCAGACAGTACAAACACCCCACAAATGACCCCATTTCGGAAAGTAGACACCCTAAGGTATTCGCTGATGGGCATAGTGAGTTCATAGAACTTTTTATTTTTTGTCACAAGTTAGCGGAAAATGATGATTTTTTTTTTTTTTTTCTTACAAAGTCTCATATTCCACTAACTTCTGACAAAAAATAAAAGCTTCCATGAACTCACTATGCCCATCAGCGAATACCTTGGGATGTCTTCTTTCCAAAATGGGGTCACTTGTGGGGTAGTTATACTGCCCTGGCATTCTAGGGGCCCAAATGTGTGGTAAGGAGTTTGAAATCAAATTCTGTAAAAAATGGCTGGTGAAATCCAAAAGGTGCTCTTTGGAATGTGGGCCCCTTTGCCCACCTAGGCTGCAAAAAAGTGTCACACATGTGGTATCTCCGTATTCAGGAGAAGTTGGGGAATGTGTTTTGGGGTGTCATTTTACATATACCCATGCTGGGTGAGAGAAATATCTTGGCAAAAGACAACTTTGTATAAAAAAAATGGGAAAAGTTGTCTTTTGCCAAGATATTTCTCTCACCCAGCATGGGTATATGTAAAATGACACCCCAAAACACATTCCCCAACTTCTCCTGAGTACGGAGATACCAGATGTGTGACACTTTTTTGCAGCCTAGGTGGGCAAAGGGGCCCATATTCCAAAGAGCACCTTTCGGATTTCACTGGTCATTTTTTACAGAATTTGATTTCAAACTCCTTACCACACATTTGGGCCCCTAGAATGCCAGGGCAGTATAACTACCCCACAAGTGACCCCATTTTGGAAAGAAGACACCCCAAGGTATTCGCTGATGGGCATAGTGAGTTCGTGGAAGTTTTTATTTTTTGTCACAAGTTAGTGGAATATGAGACTTTGTAAGAAAAAAAAAAAAAAAAAAAAATCATCATTTTCCACTAACTTGTGACAAAAAATAAAAGATTCTAGGAACTCGCCATGCCCCTCACGGAATACCTTGGGGTGTCTTCTTTCCAAAATGGGGTCACTTGTGGGGTAGTTATACTGCCCTGGCATTTTCCAGGGGCCCTAATGTGTGGTAAGTAGGTAAATGACCTGTGAAATCCTAAAGGTGCTCTTTGGAATATGGGCCCCTTTGCCCACCTAGGCTGCAAAAAAGTGTCACACATGTGGTATCGCCGTATTCAGGAGAAGTTGGAGAATGTGTTTTGTGGGGTCATTTTACATATACCCATGCTGGGTGAGAGAAATATCTTGGCAAAAGACAACTTTTCCCATTTTTTTATACAAAGTTGGCATTTGACCAAGATATTTCTCTCACCCAGCATGGGTATATGTAAAATGACACCCCAAAACACATTCCCCAACTTCTCCTGAGTACGGCGATACCAGATGTGTGACACTTTTTTTGCAGCCTAGATGCGCAAAGGTGCCCAAATTCCTTTTAGGAGGGCATTTTTAGACATTTGGATACCAGACTTCTTCTCACGCTTTGGGGCCCCTAGAATGCCAGGGCAGTATAAATACCCCACATGTGACCCCATTTTGGAAAGAAGACACCCCAAGGTATTCAATGAGGGGCATGGCGAGTTCATAGAAATTTTTATTTTTTGGCACAAGTTAGCGGAAATTGATATTTTTTATTTTTTTCTCACAAAGTCTCCCTTTCCGCTAACTTGGGACAAAAATTTCAATCTTTCATGGACTCAATATGCCCCTCACGGAATACCTGGGGGTGTCTTCTTTCCGAAATGGGGTCACATGTGGGGTATTTATACTGCCCTGGCATTCTAGGGGCCCTAAAGCGTGAGAAGAAGTCTGGAATATAAATGTCTAAAAAACTTTACGCATTTGGATTCCGTGAGGGGTATGGTGAGTTCATGTGAGATTTAATTTTTTGACACAAGTTAGTGGAATATGAGACTTTGTAAGAAAAAAATTATAATTTCCGCTAACTTGGGCCAAAAAAATGTCTGAATGGAGCCTGACAGGGGGGTGATCAATGACAGGGGGGTGATCAATGACAGGGGGGTGATCAATGACAGGGGGGGTGATCAATGACAGGGGGGGTGATCAATGACAGGGGGGGTGATCAGGGAGTCTATATGGGGTGATCACCCCCCTGTCATTGATCATCCCCCTATAAGGCTCCATTCAGATGTCCGTATGTGTTTTGCGGATCCGATCCATGTATCCGTGGATCCGTAAAAATCATACGGACATCTGAATGCAGCCTGACAGTGGGGGTGATCAATGACAGGGGGGTAATCAATGACAGGGGGGTGATCAGGGAGTCTATAGGGGGTGATCACCACAGTCATTGATCATGCCCCTGTAAGGCTCCATTCAGACGTCCGTATGCATTTTGCGGATCCGATCCATCTATCAGTGGATCCGTAAAAATCATGCGGACGTCTGAATGGAGCTTTACAGGGGTGTAATCAATGACAGGGGGGTAATCAATGACAGGGGGGGTGATCAATGACAGGGGGGTGATCAGGGAGTCTATATGGGGTGATCACCCACCTGTCATTGATCACCCCCCTATAAGGCTCCATTCAGATGTCCGTATGTGTTTTGCGGATCCGATCCATCTATCAGTGGATCCGTAAAAATCATGCGGACGTCTGAATGGAGCTTTACAGGGGTGTGATCAATGACAGGGGGGTGATGAGGGAGTCTATATGGGGTGATCACCACAATCATTGATCACGCCCCTGTAAGGCTCCATTCAGACGTCCGTATGCGTTTTGCGGATCCGATCCATCTATCAGTGGATCCGTAAAAATCATGCGGACGTCTGAATGGAGCTTTACAGGGGTGTGATCAATGACAGGGGGGTAATCAATGACAGGGGGGTGATCAGGGAGTCTATATGGGGTGATCACCACAGTCATTGATCACGCCCCTGTAAGGCTCCATTCAGACGTCCGTGTGCGTTTTGCGGATCCGATCCATCTATCAGTGGATCCGTAAAAATCATGCGGACGTCTGAATGGAGCTTTACAGGGGTGTGATCAATGACAGGGGGGTGATGAGGGAGTCTATATGGGGTGATCACCACAGTCATTGATCACGCCCCTGTAAGGCTCCATTCAGACGTCCGTATGCGTTTTGCGGATCCGATCCATCAGTGGATCCGTAAAAATCATGCGGGCGTCTGAATGGAGCTTTACAGGGGTGTGATCAATGACAGGGGGGTAATCAATGACAGGGGGGTGATCAGGGAGTCTATATGGGGTGATCACCACAGTCATTGATCACGCCCCTGTAAGGCTCCATTCAGACGTCCGTGCGTTTTGCGGATCCGATCCATCTATCAGTGGATCCGTAAAAATCATGCGGACGTCTGAATGGAGCTTTACAGCGGTGTGATCAATGACAGGGGGGTAATCAATGACAGGGGGGTGATCAGGGAGTCTATATGGGGTGATCAGGGGCTAATAAGGGGTTAATAAGTGACGGGGGGGGGGTGTAGTGTAGTGTAGTGGTGCTTGGTGATACTTTACTGAGCTACCTGTGTCCTCTGGTGGTCGATCCAAACAAAGGGGACCACCAGAGGACCAGGTAGCAGGTATATTAGACGCTGTTATCAAAACAGCGTCTAATATACCTGTTAGGGGTTAAAAAAAACACATCTCCAGCCTGCCAGCGAACGATCGCCGCTGGCACGCTGGAGGTCAACTCTCTTACCTTCCGTTCCTGTGAGCGCGCGCGCCTGTGTGCGCGCGTTCACAGGAAATCTCGGCTCACGCGAGATGACGCCTATTGGCGTTAGCGTAGCCTGGGGGAGCCGCCGCAATGACGCCTTTCGGCGTTAGCGTGGCGGCAAGCGGTTAAGGTTGTAATGTAACAAAATACGAAAAAAGTCAAGGGGGTTGAATACTTTTGCAAGGCACTATATTTCAGCACAGCTTTAAAGAGGTTGTCTCATCTTGCCGTTACGAACTTGGAAACAGCATAGCTTGTGTGCTACACTATTTACGTGGCTCCCGTGCACTATAATGGGAGCTACGGTACTGAAACAGCACAGCGCTGACCTGCTCCGCTGTTTTTTTAGACTCATCTCGCCTTAGTAAAGCTGAGATGAAACAATCCCTTTAAAAGTTGACAGCGGAAGAACATGGCTGGACTCTTTATCTGAAGTGTTACTCATTTATTACAGCATATAATAGTCTACAATTCTGGCAACAGGTGAGAATATAGAAATATTGAAATACTATACAACAGAGTTGAATTTGTGGCAAAGAGGGCACATGCCCAGGGACTGTCAACCTTCAGGAACCTCTGCCATACCAACCCCACCCAGCAGCTTATAGGCAGTATAATATTATTTTGATCCCAGCTACATCCACTTTCTCCTTTTGGGATATTCTTCCAGCCAAAACGACCCTCTCTGCTCTCTATATCTGTTGTATGTGCACTCTTTGGGATTTATTTAGGCTCCATGTGGCACTATTATTTGAGTAAGGTTGACAGTATAATTTAGGCATCTGGTTATATAGTTTGGGGAGATCCTGGGCTGTTATTTGGGCACTCTACCCTATTAAGACACTGTATAGCAGAATTATATTGGTGTTATAAAACACATCTGACCATTCTGTGAGGCTATCTGTTCATCGTATGGTACTAAAATGTAGTTGCTGTATGGTGAAATAATCTAGACACATTATGGCCTCTCCATCCCCAGATATTTGAGAGTTTTCCTATCAGATATGTGTGCTTGTGTAAATGTTTCATAGTTGGAGTCTCACCTCTAGATGTCACTGAGGGTCAGTTACAAGCAGTTTTACGCCTCTTTTTGGTGTAAAATTGTCACATAACCCCTTTATTTGCCACTTTTACGCTGCATTCGAACGTTGAAAGTGTAGCTGGGGCCCTGGGAAATTTACTAATTTTACACCAGGAAAAGACGTAGAATTTGCTAAAAAACGATGCCAGCCAGGACTTGGAGTAGATTTTCCAGCAGGCGCAAGGACTAGGATGAGGCGCACGCATCTTCCAGCAGAAACGACGGCATAAAAGAAACAAAAAACACTCCATTGAATTCTATGCATGTCAGGTAAGCAAACAAGCTTGCTTAGAGCTCCTTGCTTAGCACTTGGGTCAGAGTTAAGGGCATGTGCAAGGATGGGGGGGCGGATTAGAGCCTTAAACCCTCCATGTTGTGACTTCATCACCACTGCCCTGCTCCTCTGGCTCATGTATGTTATCCTGTCTGCCATCTGCTGGTGAAAGGTGAACATTATATGAAAGACGAGAGTTCACCTTTCACCATCAAAAAAACAGATAGTATTACCTATAGACAATAGTGGAATTGGAGTGGAGGGGAAGAACTTTACAGCTCCAGCATTTTCACATAACTGCGAAATGGCGCAATCCTGCTCTGCTGTTCTCACCCCCTATGAATGAAATTTAGCAGAGAATGCAAATATCTGCATGTGTGTCACAGTCTGTATGTGTGTGTGTTTGGGGGGTATCATCTCTCCTTGGAGCGCACCTTGATTGGTATGAGGAGGCTTATAGGACATACCCTTTAAATAGGCCTTGTATAATAAATAATCCAGCACTTCATCTGCAGACAGCTGTTTTGGGGTGATGTCCCATCATCAGTCCAGAGCAGAGAGAACTGGCTTCACTGGGTGAGAGGCCTAAGTCAGGATTTGGGGGGTACTATCTTTCCTTGTAGAGAGCGCCTTATTCGGCATGAGGAGACTTATAGGCCATTTATGCTCCTCTTGAAATCTGTGAAGAAGGGATGCAAATGAGCTCTTAATGAGCTCTGCCTCTAATGCCACCAAATGTAAGACAGCTATCCTATAAGTCAATGATCGACCCTTAAATATGCCTTGACATAAGACTTGAATAAGAAATAAGCCAGGACCTCATCTGCAGACAGCCGTCTCGGGGTAATTGCCCCTCATCAGTGCAGAGCAGAGAGTACTGGCTTAACTGCCCTATCCTCTGGCTAGGTCCTCAGTATCTGATCGGTGGGGGTCCAACACCTGGTGCTCCTGTGAGCACTGCGGCCTTCTCCGTGCTCATCAAGCACAGTGCCATACATAGTATAGCAGCTGTGTTGGTATCGCAGCTCAGCCCTACTCACTCATATGGGGCTTTGCTGCTCCTAGACCACATGACAGATGAACATGTTGTCACTCGACCTAGGAAAAGCTAAGAGAAGGCCGCGGCGCTACTGTGAGCGCTCTTGCCTTCTCAAATAACTGATCAGCGGGGATCTCGGGTGTCGGATACTCACCGATCATTTGTAAAATCAGTTTTAAAATCTGAGAAAACCTCTTTAACATGTAGCAATTGTCTGGAACGAGCGTTAATACAAACATTCATTCCTGATAGTCTTCCCTTGTTAGGGCTGATTCACATCTGCATTTAACTGATATGGCAGTCTGTTCCAGCAGAAGATCAGCCTGCCGGAGTTCACCAGATCCGGCATAGCTGCGTATGGCCGCACACCCCTACACCCCATTGACTATAATGGCATCCGGTGGTGATCCAACCACTTTCTGGCATAAGTGCTGGCTTCAGTGGGACAACAAGTCCTGGATGCACAGCTTTTTGTTTGGGCGAAGCCAGGACTTATGCCGGAAAGCAGCCATGTTGCATAATAGCCAATGGAGTCAGGCAGTGAATAGTATAGTCAGAAAGATGTGAATCAGCCCTAAAATGTCCCTTACCCATAAGCTAAAAAAAAGCTTACACATACTTGGTAGGTAAATCAGTGGTTTATGGTTGTAGGTGTATATTTGCCCAGTGGTAATAAAAACATGAGACATAGGAAATAGCCCCAAGTAATAAAAGTCATCCTGAATCTAGAACAGGTTTCTTCCGTTTTACACTCTAGCCTTGAAAATCAGTACAGCAGTAATTTAGTTCTACGTTGCCTACAAACAGTTAATCCATCCAAATATTTATTTACTGTTCTCCTTCTTTCCTATTTAATCTTCTGTGAAGCATTTAGTGACTGTGGCTGCGCTTATGTAATTAAATTAATTTGTGGGAAGATGAGAAACCATTAAGGGGATATAAATAATAGATTGGGATGCATTCAGATTTGCTTTATCTGAAACGAACAGTAGTTATGTGCTTGTCGTAGCTGAGACCACAGACAGATTTTAGAATTTATCAATGTTTTCAGACATTTGTGAATACATCTGCTGTCTGCCCACCATAATGCTCTGAACTTTCTCTGTTCTGCAAGTATTAAAATGAATTATAGTAATTATGTAATGCTAAGAAATATATATATATACACAGTATATAGGAACACCATACTAATACGGTGTTGGACCCCCTTTTGCCTTCAGAACTGCCTTAATTCTACGTGGCATTGATTTAACAAGGTGCTGATAGCATTCTTTAGAAATGTTGGCCCATATTGATAGGATAGCATCTTGCAGTTGATGGAGATTTGAGGGATGCACATCCAGGGCACGAAGCTCCCGTTCCACCACATCCCAAAGATGCTCTATTGGGTTGAGATCTGGTGACTGTGGGGGCCATTTTAGTACAGTGAACTCATTGTCATGTTCAAGAAACCAATTTGAAATGATTCGAGCTTTGTGACATGGAAGTAGCCATGAGAGGATGGATACATGTTCTCATTCTGTTTACGCCAAATTCGGACTCTACCATTTGAATGTCTCAACAGAAATCGAGACTCATCAGATCAGGCAACATTTTTCCAGTCTTCAACAGTCCAATTTTGGTGAGCTCGTGCAAATTGTAGCCTCTTTTTCCTATTTGTAGTGGAGATGAGTGGTACCCGGTGGGGTCTTCTGCTGTTGTAGCCCATCCGCCTCAAGGTTGTGCGTGTTGTGGCTTCACAAATGCTTTGCTGCATACCTCGGTTGTAACGAGTGGTTATTTCAGTCAACGTTACTATTCTATCAGCTTGAATCAGTCGGCCCATTCTCCTCTGACCTCTAGCATCCACAAGGCATTTTTGCCCACAGGACTGCCACATACTGGATGTTTTTCCCTTTTTCACACCATTCTTTGTAAACCCTAGAAATGGTTGTGCGTGAAAATCCCAGTAACTGAGCAGATTGTGAAATACTCAGACCGGCCCGTCTGGCACCAACAACCATGCCACGCTCAAAATTGCTTAAATCACCTTTCTTTCCCATTCTGACATTCAGTTTGGAGTTCAGGAGATTGTCTTGACCAGGACCACCCCCCTAAATGCATTGAAGCAACTGCCATGTGATTGGTTGACTAGATAATTGCATTAATGAGAAATAGAACAGGTGTTCCTGATAATTCTTTAGGTGAGTGTATACAGTGTATAGTGCTGTGAAAAAAAGTATTGGCCCCCTTGCACATTTCTTACTGATTTACTACACTTAAACGTTTCAGATTATCAAACAAATGTGAATAACAGACAAAGATGACCTGAGTAAATGCAAAAATTCAGTTTTTAAAAGATGATTTAATTTATTAAAGGGTTTCTACCACCAGAAATTCTGTTATGTAGCTGACTGACATTAGCGAAGCGCCATTGTCAGCACTACATAACAGTATGTTTTTTACATTTCTCCCTGCAGCCGTTCTGATAAAATAAGCACTTTTATTATATGCTAATGAGCCTCTAGGTGCTATGTGGGCGAAAAATCAGCACCTAGAGGCTCCATCCACTCACCCTTTATCCCGCCCAGGTCCCCTTTTCTGCCCGCCCCGCTCCTCTTGATTGATGTGATGGTTCGCAGCATCGTTGCCGAAATCCCGCGCCTGCGTCGTTCACTTCTGTCTTCGGCGCAGGCGCAGTGAGTGAATAATGCGCTCCTAGTGCAGGATTCCTCACTGCGCCTGTGCCGACTATGTCGCAGTGAGGAAGCCGGCACCAGGAGAGCGGCCTTCACTCACTGCGCCTGCGCCGAGTACAGAAGTGAACGGCGGAGGCGCAGGATTTCGTCAACGATGCTGCGAACCGTCACATCAATCAAGAGGAGTGGGGCGGGCAGAACAGGGGACCTGGGCGGGATAAAGGGTGAGTGGACGAAGCCTCTAGGTGCTGATTCTACGCCCACACAGCACCTAGAGGCTCATTAGCATATTATAAAAGTGCTTATTTTATCAGAACGGCTGCAGGGAGAAATGTCAAAAACATACAGTTATGTAGTGCTGACATTAGCGCATCGCTAATGTCAGTCAGCTACATAACAGTATTTCTGGTGGGAGAAACCCTTTAAGGGAAAAAAGCTATCCAAACCAACCTGGCCCTATGTGAACAAGTACGGTAACGCCACCCTTTGTGGTAACAAAGTGTAAAATTAAAAGTCAATCAAAGTGTCACACTCTAGTCAGCTAATTAATCCGTACCCCCTGAGCAAAGGGTACCTCAAAATTGGGACTTTGGGGTTTCATAAGCTGTAAGTTATAATCATCCAAATTATAACAAATAAAGGCTTTAAATGTTTCACTTTTTCATGTAATGAGTCTCATATGTTAGTTTCACCTTTTAAGTTGGATTACTGAAATAAATGTACTTTGCACGATATTCTAATTTTTCGAGTTTCACCTGTATTAAATGCCCCTTGTGGGACTAGTAAATAGCTAAACAAAAGTTAAGAAATGATCAAAAGATCAACTATTAAAGTCCCGTTTGGGGACAAGTAAATAGCTAAAAAAAAGTTTATTAAATAAAAAAATTCCAAGTTGAAAAATACACCTTTTTTCCATTGAAATAAAAAAAAGCTTTTCAAATTTTTTTGCCACAAAATTTATATTGTTAAAACTCAATGGCAATTTCTGTTTTTACCCACCCCCCACAAAAAGATAATAAAAGTTGGTGTCATTGAAAACTACACATTGTCCAGCCAAAAACAAGCCCTCATGCGGCTATATTGATGGAAAAAGACAGATTATAAGGACCAGAACATTTAGAGCCAGACTACAGTAAATTCACTTAGAAATAGTAGTGTGTTATAATCTAGGTTTCAGAGAATGATGGTGAGAATATTGTGTATGGGAAGCTCAGGCTCTACCCTGACAGATGATTTTAGGATAGAGAAGGACCAGACGAGTAGAATTTCAGTGCCAGTTCTTTTGTTCTCCCAAGACATAAACTGAGTGTATATGTATGAGGCAGTAAGAAGAGACAGCTGTAAGCCAAGCAATCATTCAGCCGACAGCTGTTGATGGTGTATGGACAGCTCTATTTTGTGGTAAAACTGTGATATCTCAACCAACTGATAAGAGATTTGATAATGATTAACACACAGGGTGTAAGAAGGCATATATTTTGCTATGAAATAAAAAAAATAGCAAAAAAGCAACAGTTATGGAACTAAAGAAAACAGATGTTTTGTATTCTTACCCCGTATTAAAGGGGTTTTGTAATTTTCAGCATCAATTAACAGGAAACACATGCTATAACTTATATTAATAGTGATTGTTTATCTGTAATGCCCTGTTTTCCTGCACTCTCTTGCGGTAACGTGACATTTTCCACTATCTTCGCTCCCTGAGGCGTGACAAGGCTTGTAAGCCTCTAACCTGTAGGCACAACATTGTCAGTGACTGTGCCTCTTAGACGTGATGTCAGCAATTATGCTGTGTCTTAGGGAAGGGTATTTCCAGCAGGGCTTCAAGCAGGCTTGGACCTATGACATTCAAGCTGGGGAGGGAAGGAGAAGCAGAGACTATCCCTATAGTGCATTGCATTTTGAGGTTAGTGTTTTACTGACATTAACCAGCAGGCTGCGCCAGAAAGACACAGCCTGCTGGAAAATACTCAAGGCTGGTTTGGGGCCTAAATCAGACCTCAGCCAGCTTTTACACACATCGCATTTGCGGGATGCGGATGGGAGACAGAAGGAGTCCACTCCCTCTCTTAGTGCTTTACACACGGCTGGCGCCATGTCCCGCAGCATGTAAGGCGTTAAACAGCTGGGATCAGCTCTCCTGCCATTCCGGGCAGTTAGAGCAGGAGTGCGGCTCTCATGTGAGACCCAGGCTCACACTCCCCACAGCACGAGGGACCCATGCAGCGCTTAGAGTAGGCCGCCTAATGACGGCAGCCTAAGGCCTCTTAATGACCACTGTAAATAGGCATATGGGTAGTCACTAAAGGGTTAATGCCATATAGAATCACTTCTATTAATGGACTGTGAGTGTTTTATTCTGTATTTGTTGTTTGATACATCCTTTATATATCTTTTCTTGCAGTTATGTAATTCTGCTCTACTCCAGTCCATCAAGTTCAGTACATCTTCAGTTCTACTTTTCCTGTGTCTAGGCAGCCACAGCTATTTGAAGACTATTCTGAAGTAATGGTCATACTTCCTTGTGTTTGTATGGCACACATATGGGTCACCAGATTAATGGAACAAGGAAGCATCTTGCACCCAGTCTAAACATTCACAAGTGTCCAATTAACAAAGAGCTGTCTTTCCCTTGTGTAAGCCGATTATACAAAATTCAGGGGGAAAATGGAGGCAGAATTAAAACTATCTTGAGTACAAAAATGCAAAAAGACAAATCTCTCCAATGATATTCTTTATTTGCAACATCTTAGCTCAATCTCATGGAGCCCTTTCAGACTGAAATGTTGCACATGTGAATGGATAAAGAATCGGAAGCTTTGGATTGCACCTCTAGGATACTGGGTTAGTGCCTGGGGCCACTGGTAATACTGTGCTGCCTTATTTGTTTTTACACATCTCAAATTGTCCAACAGAATATTTTACCACATGGTCAGAGGTTAAACTGGACAGAATCAAGGCACCATCCCCTCCACCTCCATTTTCTTTTATTTATATCCTTCAATATCTCATACATTGTTAAGATGTGACAGACATGTCAGTGGGACAAGTACAGGTGGAAATATACCAATTATAGAGTCTCCCTTTAAAGGGAACCTGTCATCAACTTTATGTTGCCCATACTAATGGCAGTATAAAGTAGAGACAGGTTAGTTGATTTCAGCGGTCTGTCATTTATAAGTTAAAAGTAAGTGGTTGCCGAGAACCAACATCACAATCCTTGCAGACTGGGCCTGGAAAAGAGTCACGGCCTCCTGAGAAGAGTCATGGTTATTCATGAATTCTTGCTCTCCCTGCCCACCTGCTGATGACTGACAGTCTTCTACCTAGTTTTCTCCCTTTCTGTCTAGGAGAGAACTGCCAATCATCAGCAGATGGGTGAGAGAGTCGGAGAGCAGGAAATTAGGAATAACCAGGACTCTTCTCAAGTAGATTTGACTCTTCTCAAGGCCTGGGCTGCAATGATTATGATGCTGGTTCTCAGCAACCACTAACTTTTAGCTCATGTGTGTGACACACCGCTGAAATCAGCATTTCTGTCACTACTTTATACTGCCCTCAGTGAGGTCAGCATAAAGTTAATGACAGATTCCCTTTAAGAAAAGAGAAGGGATGATTTACAAATAGAAACATGTTAATGGACTGACATTACAAAGCTGTATTCTGCGCGTGTGATCATATTTACTTGCTGCCAGAATTTTTCTTTAACTATGCTAATTCATGCATTTCTAATTTACTAATTAATTAAAATTATCTGCATGAAAAGTTTTTCCGATTCAACGCACCCAATATTCTGAACGAGAAATAAGATGTAACAATATAGAAGAAAATTAACTGCTAAAGAGCAGCCATATAGTATATGGACAGCGCTAGAGCAGATGAATGCTTGTCCAAGTATTAAGTGAGGTGGGAGATAATATTATAGATGGTCTCTCACTTTTGGCTTCCAAACCCTTGGATTTTGGTGGGATTGGCCCATGGTCTAATGCCTGTAGTAGCACTCTAACAGAAAAGATGCGTTGGGCATGTTGGATTTGGGCATGGGTGGGTTGGGCAGGTTGAATTGCTAGTTTGCTATGTTTCTGGATCGGAGGTAGCATGATGGAGTTCAAATCTTCTTCTCTGTTTTCTTTTGCAATGTAGACCAAGCAAGCTCAACCCCATCTCCTTAGTTGATCCGCATATGAAGATGGAAGCATGTGTAATGTCCCGGAGTGCCATTACCACTCCTTGGCACCTTGCTACCACTTCCTATAGGCTAATATAAAGTGTCATCTAATGCAGTAGTGTATCTTCACCATGCACATTTATTCATGTAAAACTGTTATGTTCATGTAAGGTGGCAGCAACATTTGGCAGTGTTCATGTAAGGTGGCAGCAACATTTGGCAGTGCTAGTTGCAGGGAATGTACTGGATTGTCCATTCTCTCTCTCCCTCTAGAGAGAGAAGGAGAGGGAGGAGTTTAGTGTTAGTGCTTCTAGTCTACCCTGCCCCCTCGTGAGGAGAGGATGTGTGAGGAGTCTTGTCTGACTTAACTCCTGCTATGGGAAAGCAGCAGGCCTGGTCCTGTCTGGACAGGTTCTGCTAGTCCTATGCCAGCCTTATCAATGGAGGTTGTGCAACACCAAGCTAAAGCTAGAGTTTGAGGTACTCTAAGCCAGGACAAGAAGTTCCTAGGATTATCCACAGTAAGAAACTGACTATTGACATAGCTGAGAGAGCTACAGAAAGGGTACAGCAGAGGAGTTTGTTGCAGAGAGAAGTATTTGCCTGCCATTTGCCTGCTGAAACCTATTGATGACCAAGATAAAGTCTGGAAATTGTATGGAATACTGTTTATTACCAAGTAAAGCACCTGTTCAACTGTCCACAAAGTCTAGACTTCATTTATTCTACTTATTCACCATCCAAGTTCTACTACCCCTTTTGCACTGCCTCGGACCACAATATGTCTGGCATCCAAGGATATCCAGGTAGGAACACCGTGAAACGAGTAAACAACATCTACAGAGACTGTAGGCCACCCTGCACCACTCTGGCAATCCTACCCTGGGTACCAACATTACCATCTACAAAAGGGAGCCTTGTGCTTCCGCTGCTTAACTGCAGCTGGCGTCACGTTTACTTGCTCTATAAAAGGGACATATTTCGTAGAAACCTCCTAAGGGGCAAGGGATTCCCCAGACTCTGTCGACCGCCTGCTGCAAAGCAAGTGGCGTCACGACAGGCCAGGGATCCTTTCACTTTGAGGGACCCTTGGTAGGAACTCGGTCCGTTGCACATCCAGGACCACAGTGACTTCTGTTCTCTCTGCCAGATTTCTACAGTGATGTTCATGAGGTTGCAGAAAATATCACAGATTTATTTTTTTATTTTAGTCTCTTCAAGAAGATATTCTATCAGTGGTAATGCTAGTAGTGATAGTAGTAGTATATTCCCTAATTATTTTTAATTGTCCTTACACGCATACATTTGGTAATGCCATTTTTTACCACTAAATAAATACCAGAATAATCGCAGATGTTTTTTTTTTCTATCTGTGATAGAATTTTATGGTGTTATTTGCACACAGTAGGGGAGATTTATCAGACTGGCATTCCCATACTCCAGTCTTGATCCCATGTGTGCTGGAGTAAGATGTGCCTAATTTATTAAGAGGCAGATGCCAGAAACTCAAATCTATGCTGGCCAATAGCTGCTGTAGACTTGATACAAAAAAAAAGAAAACACGGTTCGGCCCACCGTATCTTGCCCCTGTACCCCTCAGGTGTGAATTACAGACAAGTTTGCAAGAACATTATTGCCAACCTTAAAGTCTGCAGAAGAAGACTATGGATAGAGCGGAGGAGTACTATATGCCCCAACCTTGCTTATATCAATACATCGCTATTTAGGAACATTGCACTGTGAATTGTTTGGAACTGTTAGATACCGTTGGAAGTACTACAACTCCCATTATGTACTTTAGTAAAGAGAGACTTATTTATTTTTTACCACTGGCCTGGACTTCAGCACCATCCGCTGGTGTGAGGGTTTAAACTCCATGTTGTGCCTGCAGATTCCATCTTGTGCTTACTGCCATTTTATGTTAGAAACTGTGAACTTCTTTGCTAAGGTTACTATAACCTCAAGGTCACTCCTAGCCCCCAGCACCTGGTCTGGTAAGGAATTTCTATAATTTCTAGAAAGACTGGTACGTGATTAACACCAACACTTAGGATTAGGGAGACACTCCGGGCGTATAGCCAAGAGATGCTCATTTCAGATTGTGGTTTTAATGAGTTAATGATGTAAAGTTTTAACTACATCTTCAGTTGGAAATGATCCAGAAATTTGCTTTATAACTCTGCTTTCTTTCAATAAAGTTTAGAGAAACTTGGCACATAGCATTGCGCATGTGTATCAGTTGTTCTCTGTGAGTGCATGCACATTTTTCTAATTAGGAATCCACTGCTCATCCGGCATTGGGGTCTTTTCCCCAACAGAAACTTGTCGCCTGATATGTGGGGCATGACTAAGTCCTTCCTGCTGAGATTCCTGACGCCTGGACGTGCCACACCGGGACAAACAGACGAAAATCAGCGCTGAGGTAAGAGATTTTTCTTACAAGGTGTCTGTACCTCCCTGTCTGGCATTTGTCTTGTTCGAGGGTCCGGCAGAGTATAAGGTAAGTTTACAGTCATGCCAAATTTATGTTTAACCACTTTAGGACCACAGGTTTATATCCCCTATTGACCAGGCCCTTTTTTACAAATCGGCACTTCACAAATTTAACGGTTTATTGCTCGGTCATGCAACTTGGCACCCAAATGAATTTTACCTCCTTTTCTTCTCACAAATACAGCTTTCTTTTGCTGGTATTTGATTGCTGCTGAGATTTTTCATTTTTCTGATATTAATCAAAATAGACCGCAATTTTCTAAAAAAAAAAGTGTATTTTTAACTTTTTCTGGTAAAATTGTTCAAATATAATTACATTTCTATACAAGTTTGTGTCAGAATTTATTGTGCTACATGTCTTTGATAAAATAAAAACCAATAAGTGTATATTTATTGGTTTGCGCAAAAGTTATAGCGTTTACAAACGATGGTACAAAAATGTGAATTTCCGCATTTTGAAGCAGCTCTGACTTTCTGAGCACCTGTCATGTTTCTTGAGGTGCTAGAATGCCAGGATAGTATAAATACCCCCCAAATGACCCCATTTTAGAAAGAAGACACCCCAAAGTATTCACGGAGGGGCATGGTGAGTTCATGTATGATTTTTTTTTTTTCACAAGTTAGCGGAAAATGACACTTTCGGAGAAAATAAATAAATAAATAAAGTTTCCATTTCTGCTAACTTCTGGCAAAAAATAAATAAATCTCCCACGGACTCACTATGCCCCTCAGTGAATACCTTGGGGTGTCTACTTTCCGAAATTGTTTACTGTTCTGGCATTTTGGGCGAGGCTAAATTGTGAGCAACCCTGTAAAGCCTAAAGGTACTCGTTGGACTTTCGGCCCCTTTACGCACCTAGGCTGCAGAAAAGTGTCACACATGTGGTATCGCCGTACTCAGAAGAAGTAGGGCAATGTGTTTTGGAGTGTATTTTTACATATACCCATGCTGGGTGAGAGAAATATCTCTGTAAATTGACAACTTTGTATAAAAAAAATTAAAAAGTTGTCATTTACAGAGATATTTCTCACACACAGTATGGGTATATGTAAAAATACACCCCAAAACACATTGCCCTACTTCTTCTGAGTACAGCGATACCACATGTGTGACACTTTTTTGCAGCCTAGGTGCACAAAGGGGCCCAAATTCCAATGAGTACCTTTAGGATTTCATAGGGCATTTTTACGCATTTGGATTCCAAACTACTTCTCACGCTTTAGGGCCCCTAAAATGCCAGGGCAGTATAAATACCCCGCAAGTGACCCCATTTTGGAAAGAAGACACCCCAAGGTATTCCGTGAGGGGCATGGCGAGTTCATAGAAGATTTATTTTTTTTGGCACAAGTTAGCGGAATTTTTTTATTTATTTATTTTCCTACATATTCCAGTCTCATATTCCACTAACTTGTGACAAAAAATAAAATTTTACATGAACTCGCCATGCCCCTCATGGAATATCTTGGGGTGTCTTCTTTCCAAAATGGGGACACTTGTGGGGTATTTTTTACTGCCCTGGCATTTTAGGGGCCCTATAGCGTGAGAAGTAGTTTGGAATCCAAATGCGTAAAAAATGCCCTGTGAAATCCTAAAAGTACTCATTGGAATTTGGGCCCCTTTGCGCACCTAGGCTGCAAAAAAGTGTCACACATGTGGTATCGCCGTACTCAGGAGAAGTAGGGCAATGTGTTTTGGGGTGTATTTTTACATATACCCATACTGTGTGTGAGAAATATCTCTGTAAATGACAACTTTTTCCATTTTTTTATATAAAGTTGTCAATTTACAGAGATATTTCTCTCACCCAGCATGGGTATATGTAAAAATAAACTCCAAAACACATTGCCCTACTTCTCCTGAGAACGGCGATACCACATGTGTGACACTTTTTTGCAGCCAAGATGCGCAAAGGGGCCAAAAGTCCAACGAGTACCTTTTAGGAGGGCATTTTTAGGCATTTGGATTCCAGACTTCTTCTCACGCTTTAGGGCCTCTAAAATGCCAGTGCAGTATAAATACCCGACAAGTGACCCCATTTTGGAAAGACGACACCCCAAGGTATTCCGTGAGGGGCATGGCGAGTTCATAGAAGATTTTTTTTTGGCACAAGTTAGCGGAAATTTATATATATTTTTTTTTCTCACAAAGTCTCCCTTTCCGCTAACTTGTGACAAAAAGTTCAATCTTTCATGGACTTAATATGCCCCTCAGCGAATACCTTGGGGTGTCTTCCCCACCCTATCAGTGTTGTAGGGTCTTAACCCCTACAACACTCATAACACTAAGGGCACCCTAACTACCATTAGGAGCGCACCAAATGCTTCAAATAACTTCTTTATTAACTTCAACTTTTCTTCATATATAAAACTGCCACCTCCTTAGCAGATAGTCCATGTACAAAACACGTGTTGAAGAGATATCACAAAATGGCAGTATGCATAAGATGGTGGTTCAACTGTTCAATCTTGTCATTTTACATAAAATTATGGATATATTTCTCTCTTGAGTATCTGTACTCTCACTTTAACTTATTTAAGCACTGTGTGATCTCTCTGAGAGGTATATCTGAGGTCTAACTAATGGTTCTGCTTGCTCAACTTGGTTTGCAGTTTGCAGTATGCAATTGCTTATGATCTGGTATGAGCAGTTCGCAGTTTGTATGCAATTTGTATGGAATCTGGTTTGTATGCTTGCAATTTGTATTTGAACTTTGTAGTTTGATTTGGTGGAACTGTAAGTAAACCCACATATAACTGGTTCAGTATACAGTTCTAATCACAATGCTAACAATTAGGGATGAGCGAACCCGAACTGTATAGTTCGGGTTCGTACCGAATTTTGGGGTGTCCGTGACACGGACCCGAACCCGAACATTTTCGTAAAAGTTCGGGTTCGGTGTTCGGCGCTTTCTTGGCGCTTTTTGAAAGGCTGCAAAGCAGCCAATCAACAAGCGTCATACTACTTGCCCCAAGAGGCCATCACAGCCATGCCTACTATTGGCATGGCTGTGATTGGCCAGTGCAGCATGTGACCCAGCCTCTATTTAAGCTGGAGTCACGTAGCGCCGCACGTCACTCTGCTATGATCAGTATAGGGAGAGGTTGCAGCTGCGACGTTAGGGCGAGATTAGGCAGATTAACTCCTTCAAAAGACTTCATTCTGTGATCGATCTGCAGCTGTGAATCATTGAAGTGCTATTATTGACTTGCTCACTTTTTTGAGGCTGCCCAGAGCACTTTTAGATCACTTTTTCTGGGGTGATCGGCGGCCATTTTGTGACTTGTGGTGCGCCAGCACAAGCTATCACCAAGTGTATTTAACCATCGATAGTGTGGTTATTTTGTGCTATATCCTACATCAGCTGCAGGCTGAGCCTGTGTCACCGAAGTGCATTTAACCATCAACAGTCTGGTTATTTTTTGGCCATATACTACATCTGGTGCAGGCTGAGCCTGTGTCACCCAAGTGCATTTAACCATCAACAGTGTGGTTATTTTTTGGCCATATATTACATCAGGGGCAAGTTGAGCCTGTCACCCAGCGCCTAAAAAATAGACCTGACATTTCTATTCAACCAAATCTGTACTGTTTTAGCTGGTCAAGTTATTTGTAGTGACCGTAAAAGCAAGCAAATTTGCCATTCTCAAAATAACTTGTTTCTGGTATTTGAGGCCTACTTGAAATCTATCCCAAAAAGAATATCTTACATTGAAGCTAGTGATAGTGTCATTCAGAAAAACCTAAGACACACGCTAGCGTGCAGATTGAAGTCTGATTCTGTGATTAAACCTATACCTGTCAAACAGAGCAAAAAAAAACAGGCCTCACATCTCTATTTAACCAAATCTGTACTGTTTTAGCTGGTCAAGTTATTTGTAATGACCGTAAAAGCACACTTTTTTTTCTGGGTTGAAAAACCATTCCCAAATTTGCCATTCTCAAAATAACTAGTTTCTGGTATTTGAGGCCTACTTGAAATCTATCCCAAAAAGAATATCTTACATTGAAGGTACTGATAGTGTCATTCAGAAAAACCTAAGACACACGCTAGCGTGCTGATAGAAGTCTGATTCTGTGATTAAACCTCTACCTGTCACACAGCGCAAAAAAAAACAGGCCTCACATCTCTATTTAACCAAATCTGTACTGTTTTAGCTGGTCAAGTTATTTGTAGTGACCGTAAAAGCACCCACAGGACCTGTCCATCCCTTGTGCAGATTAGATATTAACTACCTCCCCTTAACAATATATTATTCTACTCCAGGGCACTTCCTCATTCAATACTATTTTTAATTTCATTTTACCATTATATTGCGGGGCAACCCAAAGTTGAATGAACCTCTCCTCTGCCTGGGTGCCTGGGCCTAAATGTGTGACAGTGGCCTGTTCCAGTGGTGGGTGACGTGAAGCCTGATTCTCTGCTATGACATGAATACAGATTCTGCGCTGACATAAGGCCAGATTCTCTGTTACGGGACCTCTCTCCTCTGCCTGGGTGCCTGGGCCTAAATGTGTGACAGTGGCCTGTTCCAGTGGTGGGTGACGTGAAGCCTGATTCTCTGCTATGACATGAAGACAGATTCTGCGCTGACATAAGGCCAGATTCTCTGTTACGGGAACTCTCTCCTCTGCCTGGGTGCCTGGGCCTAAATGTGTGACAGTGGCCTGTTCCAGTGGTGGGTGACGTGAAGCCTGATTCTCTGCTATGACATGAAGACAGATTCTGCGCTGACATAAGGCCAGATTCTCTGTTACGGGACCTCTCTCCTCTGCCTGGGTGCCTGGGCCTAAATGTGTGACAGTGGCCTGTTCCAGTGGTGGGTGACGTGAAGCCTGATTCTCTGCTATGACATGAAGACAGATTCTGCGCTGACATAAAGCCAGATTCTCTGTTACGGGACCGCTCTCCTCTGTCTGGGTGCCAGGGCCTAAATGTGTGACAGTGGCCTGTTCCAGTGGTGGGTGACGTGGAGCCTGATTCTCTGCTATGACATGAAGACAGATTCTGTGCTGACATCAGGCCAGATTCTCTGTTACGGGACCTCTCTCCTCTGCCTGGGTGCCGGGGCCTAAATGTGTGACAGTGGCCTGTTCCAGTGGTGGGTGACGTGAAGCCTGATTCTCTGCTATGACATGAAGACTGATTCTGCACTGACATGAAGCCAGATTCTCTGCTATGGCATGAAGAGACTGATTCTCTGCTGACATGAAGCCAGATTCTTTGCTATGGCATGAAGAGACTGATTCTCTGCTGACGTGAAGCCAGATTCTCTGCTATGGGACCTCTGTCCAATTGATATTGGTTCATTTTTATTTTATTTATTTTTATTTTTATTCATTTCCCTATCCACATTTGTTTGCAGGGGATTTACCTAGCTCTTTTCTGGGCTGTTTTACAGCCTTTTTAGTGCCCAAAAGTTTGGGTCCCCATTGACTTCAATGGGGTTCGGGTTCGGGACGAAGTTCGGATCGGGTTCGGATCCCGAACCCGAACATTTCCGGGAACTTCGGCCGAACTTCTCGAACCCGAACATCCAGGTGTTCGCTCAACTCTACTAACAATATATGACTTTTCTAAATACCTATTTTGGCCTCTTGTTCCCATAAAAACTCAGCTCTCAGTAGAGTGAATGTCTCTTCAGCTCCTGTCTTTGGTGAGTAATGATTCCAGCAGCTCCTGCTAGGGGACTTCCAAGACAGGCTGTCTGTGTGGCTGGCTGTGATTGGTGAAAACTCTTGCTGTGTGAAAAGCTGGTTGTGATTGGTCTAGACTTCTGCCCAGCAACAACAGATTAACACTATGCCTTCTGTTGTTTCTGCTGTGTCACTGAGCCTACTTTACATTACAAAATGAATCTTAAAGGCATATTATCTTTTTCTGTTTCTGTGAGCACAAAATATAACAGTTATATGACATTCAAAACATGATGTCACAGTAAATAACTCTTCTTTTGTCTTTAACACATAAACTTAGAAACTGTATTAAGGCTATTGGCAGGTCTAGCTGTTTACACATATAAGCTATACTAGCAACCTAGGACAAGTCTTAGCTGGCCAGCTACACTCCCACCAAAATTACCTATAATTCTATGTTCTTAGTGGTAGGACTTGAACATGAATTTGAGGAATTTTCCATCAGGTTCTCAACTTCCAAGTGTTTTTTTATCACTCTCAAGATAACAACTAACTTCAGTATAGGAACATAGGAAGACAGGCACTCTATATGAGGTCACCAGCAGATATCAAAAAAGGACAAGGGATAGTGTGTATATGATAAAAACTATACACTGCGTGCAGAATTATTAGGCAAATTAGTATTTTGACCACATCATCCTCTTTATGCATGTTGTCTTACTCCAAGCTGTATAGGCTCGAAAGCCTACTACCAATTAAGCATATTAGGTGATGTGCATCTCTGTAATGAGAAGGGGTGTGGTCTAATGACATCAACACCCTTTATTAGGTGTGCATAATTATTAGGCAACTTCCTTTCCTTTGTCAAAATGGGTCAAAAGAAGGACTTGACAGGCTCAGAAAAGTCAAAAATAGTGAGATATCTTGCAGAGGGATGCAGCACTCTTAAAATTGCAAAGCTTCTGAAGCGTGATCATCGAACAATCAAGCGTTTCATTCAAAATAGTCAACAGGGTCGCAAGAAGCGTGTGGAAAAACCAAGGCGCAAAATAACTGCCCATGAACTGAGAAAAGTCAAGCGTGCAGCTGCCAAGATGCCACTTGCCACCAGTTTGGCCATATTTCAGAGCTGCAACATCACTGGAGTGCCCAAAAGCACAAGGTGTGCAATACTCAGAGACATGGCCAAGGTAAGAAAGGCTGAAAGACGACCACCACTGAACAAGACACACAAGCTGAAACGTCAAGACTGGGCCAAGAAATATCTCAAGACTGATTTTTCTAAGGTTTTATGGACTGATGAAATGAGAGTGAGTCTTGATGGGCCAGATGGATGGGCCCGTGGCTGGATTGGTAAAGGGCAGAGAGCTCCAGTCCGACTCAGACGCCAGCAAGGTGGAGGTGGAGTACTGGTTTGGGCTGGTATCATCAAAGATGAGCTTGTGGGGCCTTTTCGGGTTGAGGATGGAGTCAAGCTCAACTTCCAGTCCTACTGCCAGTTTCTGGAAGACACCTTCTTCAAGCAGTGGTACAGGAAGAAGTCTGCATCCTTCAAGAAAAACATGATTTTCATGCAGGACAATGCTCCATCACACGCGTCCAAGTACTCCACAGCGTGGCTGGCAAGAAAGGGTATAAAAGAAGAAAATCTAATGACATGGCCTCCTTGTTCACCTGATCTGAACCCCATTGAGAACCTGTGGTCCATCATCAAATGTGAGATTTACAAGGAGGGAAAACAGTACACCTCTCTGAACAGTGTCTGGGAGGCTGTGGTTGCTGCTGCACGCAATGTTGATGGTGAACAGATCAAAACACTGACAGAATCCATGGATGGCAGGCTTTTGAGTGTCCTTGCAAAGAAAGGTGGCTATATTGGTCACTGATTTGTTTTTGTTTTGTTTTTGAATGTCAGAAATGTATATTTGTGAATGTTGAGATGTTAAATTGGTTTCACTGGTAAAAATAAATAATTGAAATGGGTATATATTAGTTTTTTGTTAAGTTGCCTAATAATTATGCACAGTAATAGTCACCTGCACACACAGATATACCCCTAAAATAGCTAAAACTAAAAAAAAACTAAAAACTACTTCCAAAAATATTCTGCTTTGATATTAATGAGTTTTTTGGGTTCATTGAGAACATGGTTGTTGTTCAATAATAAAATTAATCCTCAAAAATACAACTTGCCTAATAATTCTGCACTCCCTGTATTTATTTGGGTAGTAATAAAAACGTTATCAATATAGGTTACTCCCAATGTACGGGGAGAGGAGTGGGTGGTGTAAAATAGATGAATGGATAAATTAATAAAGAAAAATAAAAATAATGTGAAAATGTGATGATAAAACACCCTGTATTGGGCTTTAAGTCCAGAATCATGGTATGTAGAACTTTAAATATTAGACAAATATAGTCAATAGTCTGAGATTGATTCAGTTGATTAAAATAGGTAAAAATTTAGTACAAACATCTAAATTGTGACAGGTTTAAAAGAATATATCAGCAGCATTCCAAATCCGATGTATGTGTATACACAGCTATGCGAAAGTTATTTTCAGCGAACCCTTGCCTGGTGGCTTCCCACCTAAAATTGGCTATCTGGTCGCTGTTACCTTTCTGGAGGATCGTCGGTTCTTCTATGTGGGTGTCTCCGCGCAGGATCCTATGTGTGCTGTGGATGCTTAGTGCGGTTATGGATAGACGGGGCCGGCAGCGCGGTTGCAGATGGATGCGATGACCGCGAAGGGCTGCTATTTGTGGATCGGCAGTTTAGCGAGCGCTTTAATTCCCGGTGTTGTCAATGGATGGAGGCAGCCTGATGGTGTAGGGGAGTTTGGAAGCGCTTTCCAGGGCTTGGATAACCATACGCGTTTCGAAGTATTGCAGCCTTCTTCATCAGTGATGATCCACCTTGCATATTGCCCACACAGGAGAGCCACAGTATTCCCTCCTAACTTCTGTATAGGACATTCCAACTTGAGTGGAGTAGTGAGACGTTTTCCTTTTTTGTCAAGTTTTGAGTCTCCTATTTGTAACAACACTCTTCTTACTAGTTTGTCTTCATCCTTTTAAACTTCTAGAACTTTGGCCAATTTCCATTGACTTCTAGGTAAATCTTCTTCTTTCACTAACACTATGTCACCAACTTGGACATTTCTTCTGGGTGTTTGCCATTGACTTCTTAGCATAACATTGGCTAAGTACTCTTTTCTCCATCTATTCCAACACTGTTCTGATATATATTGAACTCTTCGGCATCTCCTTTTAGCATATAAATCCTCTTTGGTGAACTTGCCAGGCGGTGGCTGTATGTAATCAGACTTAAGGTGAAGTAGATGGTTGGGAGTTAAAGGGTCCAAACTTTTTGAATCGTTGATGTTACTAACTGTAAGTGGATGACTGTTAACAATAGACATTACTTCATAGAATAGGGTCCTAAGTGAAACATCATCTATTCTTCCAGCGTTCTTTTTCAACACTAAACTTAACACATTTCTCACAGTTCTGATTTGTCTTTCCCAAACTCCTCCTGTATGGCTTGCATGTGGAGTATTCATATGAAAATCCCACTGTTTCTCTGACAAATACTCAGTTACTTTTTCTTTATCAATCTCTTTTAGAACTTTCTTCAATTCATTCTTTGCATCCAACAAAATTAGATCCTTGGCAGTGGCGTAGGGATCGCCATAGCAACGGCTATGGGGCCCTACGCCACTGGGGGGCCCGTCCAACCGCATTCATTTTTTTATTTTTTTTTATTAACACACACAGACACTACACACAGGCAGCCAGGAGGTGGCGTAACTACCGCAGCTGCTTCGGGCCCGACAGTTTATTTTCAAGTTAGTTAAATATCGATGTCTTAATGTTCAGGGCCCCCTTCACAGCAGCGGTCTTAATGTTCAGGCCCCCTCGCTGAACCCACAACCTCCAATGTATCAGTGGCAAAGCATTTACCCTCACAACCATAAAGGAGGCATTTCTACTGTTATAGCTGGCTAAGTGTACATCTATACATATGACAGCTGCCCCATCAATACATATGACAGCTGCCCCAACACACCCAGCACTGCTATATCTCTATGAAGACAGCTATCCCAGCACACTCAGCACTGCTATATCTCAATATATGAGCAGCTGTCATGTGTATAGATGTACACTTAGCCAGCTATAACAGTAGAAGTCTCATAATTTTTCAGTCAGCAGCAAGGCTTCTCTTATGGTCTTGTGGTTAGGTGCTCTGCCTCTGATACAGAAAGGTCGTGGGTTCGAATCCCAGCAGAAACCTTTTCTGAAATACAAGCAGTGACTCCATATATGGACATACAGGGCGGGACACAGGAAGAGGCTGCATCGCATCGCTGACATGGAGTGTTTTTTTTTTTAATACCCGACTGTTACTGCCATGGGGGGAGCGGGGGGGGGGGGGGGGGCACTTGATACTGGCACCTGGGGGGGGGGGTTGGCACCTGATACTGACTGGCACATGGGGGGGGAGGCACCTGATACTGTGGATGGCACTGTTTAGGGGAGGGGGATCTGTGTATGGCACTATTTAGGGGAGGGGGATCTGTGTATGGCACTATTTAGGGGAGGGGGGATCTGTGTATGGCACTATTTAGGGGAGGGGGATCTGTTGATGGCACTATTTAGGGGAGGGGGATATGTGGATGGCACTGTTTAGGGGAGGGGGATCTGTGGATGGCACTATTTAGGGGAGGGGGATCTGTGTATGGCACTATTTAGGGGAGGGGGGATCTGTTGATGGCACTATTTAGGGGAGGGGGATCTGTGGATGGCACTGTTTAGGGGAGGGGGATCTGTGGATGGCACTATTTAGGGGAGGGGGATCTGTGGATGGCACTATTTAGGGGAGAGGGATCTGTGGATGGCACTATTTAGGGGAGGGGGATCTGTGGATGGCACTATTTAGGGGAGGGGGATCTGTGGATGGCACTATTTAGGGGAGGGGTATCTGTGGATGGCACTATTTAGGGGAGGGGGATCTGTGGATGGCACTATTTAGGGAAGGGGGATCTGTGGATGGCACTATTTAGGGGAGGGGGATCAGTGGATGGCACTATTTAGGGGAGAGGGATCTGTGGATGGCACTATTTAGGGGAGGGGGATCTGTGGATGGCACTATTTAGGGGAGGGGGATCTGTGGATGGCACTTTTTAGGGGAGGGGGATCTGTGGATGGCACTATTTAGGGGAGGGGGATCTGTGGATGGCACTATTTAGGGGAGGGGGATCTGTGGATGGCACTATTTAGGGGAGGGGGATCTGTGGATGGCACTATTTAGGGGAGGGGGATCTGTGGATAGCACTATTTAGGGGAGAGGGATCTGTGGATGGCACTGTTTAGGGGAGGGGGATCTGTGGATGGCACTGTTTAGGGGAGGGGGATCTGTGGATGGCACGGGGGGGGCCCATAATTTTTTTTTGCTATGGGGCCCATGCATTTCTAGCTACGCCCCTGATGCTTGGTCAGATCTAAGCTCTCTGACGGTACCTCTAGCTATGAAACATCTTAAGGCATTGATGAATGCGCCAGTTGACATATCTTATAACATTTCCAGGTGAATTGCTCTGGAGCTTAGACATGTAAATATTAGTCCATATCTCTTGTACTCCTTGTGGTTCTGTTTGGTGATGAATGGGCCAAAACAATCCATTCTGCTATAAAGAAATGGTGGTGATGGGTTTACACGATTTGCCGGTAAATCTGACATTCTTTGTTCTTCTGTAGGTCTATGTGCCTTTCTGCAGACTACACACTTACTTATATACTTTGCTGTAACTTTGATTCCTTTCACAATCCAGTAACCACCTTCTCTCAAACAGCTTTGGGTAAAGCTTCTTCCTTGATGCAAGGATATGTTGTGGTAGTGATCAATAATCAATCTTGTGAAGGTAGAGTTTTTGGGTAGAATTGCTGGATGCTTCACTCTGCTAGGTAGCAATGCATTTTCAAGTCTCCCCCCCCCCCCACCTTCAGTATATCATCCTGCAGAACAAGATTAAGCTTGTACAATGGGTGGTTGTTTGGAAGCCTTTTAGGTTCTTGACTAAGTCTCTTCAACTCTTCACTGTAGAATCTCTGTTGAATAAGTCTTCTGACTGTTTCTTAAGCTTTCATTCTTTCTTCTACGGTACATTCAACAATTCCTTCTTTCTGATTTCCTTTGCAAAATGTTGAATTCGAGCTACTACGTTTATGACTGTATTCCATTTTGAACATCTGGCTAGTCTTTCAAGTATGTCATCTTGACGCTTGGCAGCAGTGCTCAATGTTTGTACAACTTTTACTTCTGGATCACCCATAGACAATTCTGTGTAACCTTTACTGGGCGTAATTTCCTTTTCCCAAAGGAACTCTGGACCGGTGAACCTGTTTGAATTTTTCAATTCTGTTACATTCAGGTCTCTTGAAGCATGAACTGCTGGGTTATGCTTTGTGTCAATGTGATGCTAATGTTCGGGATTTGTTATTTCCTGAATTTTCTCAACTCTGTTGGCAACAAAGATATGGAATCTTCGAGCTTCGTTGTTTATGTATCCTAGGACAACTTGTGAGTCTGTCCAAAAATATTCTTAATCTATTTTCAATTCTAATTCTTCTCTCAAAAACTTGCTTACTGATGCTGAAACAACAGCTGCTGTCAGTTCAAGTCTTGGTATTGTCTGAATACTGGTAGGTGCAACTCTGACCTTCCCCATAACCTATTACTCTGATGTAGGAGCACTGACCATAACCATAACTACTGGCATCTGAAAAGTGATGAAGTTTTATTTTCTTGTACTTTCCGAAATCATGAGTTACAAAACATCTGGGTATCCGAAATTCTCTCAAGTTTTGCAAGTCTCTTATCCAACTCTCCCACCTTGGCCTCAAATTTTCAGGTATAGGCTCGTCCCATCCCAACTTCTGTCTGCATAATTCTTGCAGTATTTATTTTGCTCTGAGAACTGGGGCTAAGAATCCCAATGGATCAAATATAGAAGCCACTGCGGAAAGAATGGTTCGTCTCGTTGCAACTTTCTCTTCAATAGATACTTCAAAGAAGAACTTGTCGTCCTCTACATTCCATCCCAATCCAAGTACGTTCTGAACTGGAAGATGATCATAATTGAGATCTACATTCTTCATTGTTGCCGCACGTTCAGAGTCACTGATGGATCCCAGTACCTCTCTGTTGTTTGAGATTAATTTGTGAAGGCGCAGTTTCCTCTTGCGCATAACTCTTGGCTTTCTTTCACTAGTTTGATTTCAGATTCTGTAGACTCTAGACTTATGAGACCATCATCTACATAAAAGTTTTTCTTCAGAAAATTTGCTGCTGATGGGAAATCCTTTTCATCCTGATTAGCTAGGTATTTCATACCATAATTGGCGCAACCTAGAGATGCTGCTGCTCCAAACAAGTGTACTTTCATTCTGTATTCTGTTGGCTCTGTATCTGTATCTCCATCCTCCCACCATAGAAACCTCAGGAAGTCTCTATCGTCATTCTTCACATGAAACTGGTGGAACATCTTTTAAACATCACACATGACCGCTACGGGATACTTTCTGAATCTACAGAGTACTCCAGGCAGAGTGTTTGTAAGATCTGGTCCTTTTAGTAGATGATCATTCAATGCAACACCATTGTACTTTGCTGAGCAATCAAATACTACTCTAATCTTATCTGGTTTCTTTGAGTGGTAAACACCTTGATGTGGGATGTACCACACTTCTCCTTCTTTAGGTTGGTTATTAACTTTCTCTGCATGTCCTTCTTCAAGGATGCCTTCCATGAATTTCAAATAATCCTGCTTAAATTTGGGATCTCTTCCCATCTTTTTCTTCAAACATTTCAATCTTGCTAGGGCAAGATATATGTTATTTGGCAGACGAGGTCGTTCTCTAAAAGGTAAGGGCATTTCAAGATGACCTTGTTGATTCTGCTTAATACTTTCTTCTAGAGTGTGTGCGAACTTTATGTCTTCTTGAGATACACTCTTTTTTTCAGAACTTATGTCTGCAAAGTTGGATTTAAGTACTTTGATTACTTTTGCTGGACTTACAGTTGGTAACTCTTAGACAGATATTCGATGACACAAACCTGTCACCTGTCTTGAGTTTGCGATCTGCTGTTTTCCTCCAACAACACCCCATCCTAGATCAGTTTGAACAGCAGAGGGGTTCACCGTTTCCTCCTGTGATTACCTTTTGTGGTACCAAGGCTTCGGGACAATCGTAGCCTATCAACAGTCCAACACCAAACTCCTTCAGCGGGGACATTTCATGAGATATGACAGATAGGTGCCTCCATTCATTGGCTGTTTCACAAGTAGGTATGCGATCTCGATCTATAGGTATATCGTCTTTTGTATAATCTGGAGGTAGATCTAATGTGCAGTTTAAATGAAGTCCTCTAACTCTCAGTCCTTTGACCCTTTGACTGTTACAACTCAAGGGAAGCTATATGTTAATTGATGACTTAATCACCTATAATTGAGATTACAGACAGAGTGGGGATGGTGATTCTTATTAAAACTTAACTTTTAATTCATTTGATAAAATAAAGTCCCTAGATATTTTTATAACAAAAAAGTGCATGATAACACAAAAGATAGTGAACAACGCGGTGCACGGCGGCACCTAAGATAACCGGTAGTCCTACCGTTTTGCTGGAGTCCTTCGGTTTTTGTAGATATTCAGTAGATGTGGTATTACTGAGGAAAGAGCAGTTAGCGCTGGACGGGGGTATTAGTGGGTTCTGGGTCCCTAGACTGCCCTAAGATGTGGGTGCTAGCGTGACCCTAGCATCCTAATCAACGAGCACCCGTTCTAATAAGAACGACCCTGTCCGGAACCTTGCCCTTTTTCTACTTGGCCCTATTGTGCCCTAGTGCAGCTAATCCCTACACGCATGTTTCGTGTCAGAACTAATCAGGAGAATATTGAGCACATACAGGGGGGCAATACAATAACATATGGTGTTGGTACCCGTAAATCAGTGATCAACACACACAGTTATCAAATATGACAAAAAAGACACATTGATACCTTACAGGTGGTAGCCTCTATTCCAGGCACGTATCAGGGCTCAGTACGTACCTAAGCATGAGAAGGCAGTGTTGAATGGGCGCATGGGTGTAGGAACCCCCAAAAATCTGGGGGGGACAGCATTTTTGCTCGCCGGGTATAAACTTACAGTTCTGAAGACTCAGGGGTGCTGGTTTGGCCGGGCAGAAGGAGTGTGGGAGACTGTGAGGCCTTTTTCTCCAAGCTGCTCCGGATCAGTGCTCTGGGCTCCGGGCTGGGGTGGGCACAATAAGAAAAAAATATTTTTCATTACACCTCAGGTCAGACCACCAATCAGACCCCCAATGTTAATCAGACCTCAGCTAACAGCCCCAATAAGATCCCCAATGTTAATAAGACCCCAGATCACACCTCAGCTCAGACCCCAATATGAATGACCCCCAATCAGACCTCAGATAAGAGCCCCATGCCTCATAGCAGCCCCCAGTGCCTCTCCAGAAGCCCCCAGTGCCTCTCATAAGCCCCGCAGCGCCTCTCATCAGCCCCCCAGCGCCTCTCATCAGCCAGTAATAACAGCCCCCCCTCAATCATGTGCCAGTAATAAGAGGGCCCCCCCAATCATGTGCCAGTAATAACAGGGCCCCCCCAATCATGTGCCAGTAATAACAGGGCCCCCCCAATCATGTGCCAGTAATAACAGGCCCCCCCCAATCATGTGCCAGTAATAACAGGGCCCCTCCGAATCATGTGCCAGTAATAACAGGGCCCCCCCAATCATGTGCCAGTAATAACAGGGCCCCCCCAATCATGTGCCAGTAATAACTGGGCCCCCCCAATCATGTGCCAGTAATAACAGGCCCCCCCCCATCATATGCCAGTAATAACAGGCCCCCCCCAATCATGTGCCAGTAATAACAGGGCCCCCCAATCATGTGCCAGTAATAACAGAGCCCCCCCAATCATGTGCCAGTAATAACAGCCCCCCTCCAATCATGTGCCAGTAATAACAGGGCCCCCCCAATCATGTGCCAGCAATAACAGGGCCCCCCCATTATGTGTCAGTAATAACAGGGCCCCCCCAATCATGTGCCAGCAATAACAGGGCCCCCCATTATGGGCCAGTAATAACCAGGCCCCCCCCATTATGTGCCAGTAATAACCAGGCCCCCCATTATGTGCCAGTAATAACCAGGCCCCCCATTATGTGTCAGTAATAACCAGGCCCCCCCATTATGTGCCAGTAATAACCAGGCCCCCCCATTATGTGCCAGTAATAACCAGGCCCCCCCATTATGTGCCAGTAATAACCAGGCCCCCCATTATGTGCCAGTAATAACAGGCCGCCCCCCCAATCATGTGCCAGTAATAGGGCCCCCCCATTATGTGCCAGTAAAAAAATAATTAACACTTATACTTATACACCTCTTTGGAGCGATGCTATGCAGGACTCTTCCGGCCTGTGTCCCGACTCCAGCGCTGTACGGCTCAGGCGGCGCGATGACGTCATCGCGCCGGCCTCTGATAGGCTGCCGGCCTAGTAGTGCCGGCAGCCTATCAGAGGAACAGGAAAGAGACACACCTCCCTGCCCTGCTCCTCCGCAGCCTTCTGTTTGTATCGCTGTCCTGAGGACGGCGATACAAACAGTCAGATCACTATGGAGATGAGCCCTTTGCTTCCACAATGGAAGCGCTCATCTCAGTGCCTGCCCCGCCGCCGCCGCACACACTGCCGCTGGGGGGGATTTGACCAAACCTGTCCCCCCCGCATTATTTCCTGGGGGGGATCCGTCCCCCCCATCCCCCCGCTTCCTACGCCCAGTGATAATAGGGTCCCTATTCATGAGCGCAGCGATGTATCCTGAGGATGTGGTGTAGCAAAAGCGGTAGAATTATTCTGGTCAATACAGTCCTTACACAGTAAGTCTGTGTAAGGACTGTATTGACCAGAATAATTCTACTTTCATCTCACTGCCAGAAATGCCATTATAATATGCACTGCTTTTGCTATAGACGGTGCTATAGCGATGGTTGCCACAAACTGTCCCGGTTACTAGGCAACCTATTAAACAATGGCCCCCCGGATCTAATGTGTCTCGGGCTGATGACACAACCCACGGGCATCTGCAATGACGCGCTCGCAACTGACCGCGTCATCCTGCATCCTACAATGCTGTCTATCTTCAGCATGAACAGCGCATGCGCGATGACGCAGACCGCCCCGCTGACGTCACCGCACTGCGCTCCACGCCTCGTTCTGAGGCCAAAGTTTGTTTAAATACGAGCGGGCAATTCCCCTCAAGTAGGCTACACCACAGCCTCAGGATACATCACTGCGCTCATGAATAGGGACCCTATTATCACTAGGGACCCAGAACCCACTAATACCCCCATCCAGCGCAAACTGCTCTTTCCTCATTAATACCACATCTACTGAATATCTATTCATCTTTTGTGTTATCATGCACTTTTTTGCTATAAAAATATCTAGGGACTTTATTCTGTCAAATGAATTAAAAGTTAAGTTTTAATAAGAATCACCATCCCCACTCTGTCTGTAACCCTTTGACTGTTCACTAATATGTCTCTCCCCATCATTGTAGTGAGTTTCAGCTTCACTGGTTCTGTAGCCACTTGTAATTTCTTGCAGATTTCTTGATCAATGAAGGTGACATCACTCTGGGCATCCAGTAGCGCATATGCGTATACCTTCTTGTTCCTCCTTTTAGGATTTAATATGCACACTGGTAGAAACATTGATGTGCCATTGCTTTCCCCTTCCCTCACTCTGCAAGAGAATACTGATACTTTCTTTCTTTCCTCAGTATCTTTAGGTATTGAGGATTTATCTTTTTTTTTTTTCACATTTCTTTTTTGGTTTTTCATAATTTTTTTTTACCATAAATATGACATCATTGACATAGTATAAATCATGTCAATTTTACATCAGTATTTGGCTGCGACATAAAACATAAAACAATTGCCTGTGCCAGTTTACATGTGAACAACACACTTAGATCCCCTCGCTGCTCAACCTTCCCACCCCCCAATCCCAATCCTTCCCAATCTACATCAGACTATCCCTTCCCCCCTCCCAACCCCTTCTGCTCTTAGCCCCTGGAAATGCCCTCTACCTTGACAACTTAGACCTTGCTACCTGCAGTACTCAACCCCGTTCAGTCTACTTTTAGAACCCCTAGGCCACCTTTTAAGTCTTCCGTCAGATACCAGGATGTTAACTTGAATGGAGATATTATTCGAGGGTATTCTGAGACAGGAATGTAAACAATCAGAAACTTCTTCCACCCCTGATACAGTTTTCTCCCCAGAAGTTCCTTATTGTTTAGGGCTTCAAGCCATTCCAAGTGAAACACATGCTTTAGTTGAGAAAGGACCATGTCCCTTGTTGGGACTGTCGACTCCAGCCACATCTTCAGTAAACAATGTTTCGCTACTATCAAGAGCTTATGACCCAACTGTTATAAATGTAGGGTTCCTCCCTCCCCGCCTTCCCCTGAAGCTAAGTCAGGCTGAACAATTGTATGTGTGATAGCCAGCATCGGAGAGATCTCGCCTTCAAAACTACTAACTTCCCCCAGTATCTTACTCATCTGTGCCCAGAAATCAGTCAGTGATGGACATGCCCAGAGCCCATGAAACAGGTCCGATCTATCTAGCTTACACTTGGGACACGCCGTCAACCTGTTCACATTGTCTTTTTTACCTGGTATATTAAACCCATAGATTGCGTGATGCAATATTTTGATCTGCGTCTCACGCCACACTTCATTCGTAACCGCCCGATACAAGTCGTTCAAACCCGAACATATGTGTGAATAAACATTCTCCTCACCCAGCAAAATCTTCCATTTGTCAAATATTTTTTTTTTATCTTTAGACCTTCATTTGTCTCTTAGGGAATGATATAAAGAGGAAATTGTGGGTCTAACCGACGTCTTGAGGAAGAGATCAAACTCATTCCGGGCCCACTCTTTGACAAATCACTGACAAGACTTTTCCCATAGCTTCTAACCTGCATAAAAGATAAGAAATCCAGGTCCTGTGAACCCCATCTGTCTCCTAGCTCCTATAGGGTCGCCCAGCGATCTTCCCCTTCTTTAAACAAGTCACCCATCTTAGTTATCCCCTTCTGGATCCATTTGCCGAATAACTTACTATTCCCGCCCATCTGAAAACCCGGGTTATGAGTCAGCGGCAGGTGCTTTGAGAACTGATAAGACAATTGAAATTGCTTTCTCAGAATTTTCCACGTAAGTATCGTGTCTGTCAATATAAGTGACCTCTTAACAAATGTGGGAAGTTGTAACCCCTCACATCAGGAAAATTTAGCCCCCCATGCTCCTTCCTCAATTTCAACTTATCCAGGGATATACGCGACCTTTTTCCTCTCCACAAAAATCTTGAAAAGCCTTTTTCTAGCCTTTGTATGTCAGCATGCCGAAGCAAAAGTGGGATGGTCTGTAACGGGTACAGCAACCTGGACACCCCCATCATTTTTATGAGATGGCATCGCCCTACCAGTGAGAGCGGGAGATTAATCCACCTATCTAGGTCCGTCAGAATCTTAGAGATCAATGATGGGAAGTTCAATTGGTATAGGGAATGGGGCTGTCTTCCTACCTTGATGCCCAAATACGTAATATGCACCTAGGCCCTAGTGATAGAGAGCTTCGCTGCCCAACGCTGCGTTTTCTTGGTGTCCGGGAATAGAGTTAATAACTCGCATTTGGCCATATTTACTCGGTACCCTGAATACGCGCCAAAAACCTTCATTTCCTCAAATATCCTCTCTATATGCTCTTGTGGTCTAGCCAAAAACAAAATAATGTCATCAGCAAACAAAGCCGTTTTCAGACTTTTCCTGCCCACCCTGATCCCCTCAAATAGGTCGGACCGGCTCAGTCTCCTGGCCAGTGGCTCTAGAGCTAAATTAAAGGGAAGGGGTGATAGGGGACAGCCCTGGCGCGTGCCTTTCTGTAAAGGGAAAGGACTTGAAAGGAAACCCTGTGTGTATACTCTCGCTTTGGGATTTTCATAAAGGCCAGATAAAAAATTCCTAAACTGCCCAACAAATCCCATTTTGTCCAACACCGCCTCCAGCCATGCCCACCTGACATTATCAAAGGCTTTTTCAGCGTCAATGGTGAGCATGGCTGGAGTTTCTCCCTCTCCCGGGTCCTGACTAACCCTATCCAGGATCGTTAGCACATTTCTTAAGTTAGTGACTGCGGATCTCCCCTGCACAAATCCTACCTGCTCCGGAGCAATCAGACCCGGCATCAAAGACGCCAAACGATCCGCCATTACCTTGGACATTATCTTCGTATCTACATTAATGAGCGAAATGGGTCTATAAGACCCTGGGTCCAGTGGATCCTTACCTGCCTTGGGCAGCAACTTAATGTAAGACATGTTTTCTCTATCTGGAAGTGCCTTTCCCTCCAGTACCGTATTATAAAGGGTCAGAGGAACTGGGGATACCTGAGTGAGCAATGCTTTGTAATATTCTCCTGAGAACCCATCAGGGCCTTGTCGAATAACTGCCTGTAGTTCTTCTATGGTTATACTTGTGTTCAGCAATGTCACCTGTTCCTGCGTAAGCGAGGGTATTTGTACCTTATCTAACAGGGTGTCGACTAAACTAGCAGTAGACTGTTCTGTATACAAGATTTTGTAATAATCTCCCACTATTTTACTGATTCCCGCTGGATCAGTGACCACTTTATTGTCAGAGTTTTTAAGGGCCGAAATGAACTGTGGTCGTCTCCTACCCTTCGCCAGGTTTGCCAGCAGACGGCCTGCTTTGTTGCCAAATTTATGTAGTACGGCTTCGTGAGCCGTAAACCGTAAGGATTCCCTATCCTTGGTGTGCCTGTCAAAGTCCCGCCGCGCCTCCACCCATCTTTTCTTATTTGTTTCGGTGGGATTCCCTAGAAATACCGTATAAGAAGACCTAACTCTCTTGCTAGCCTCCTCCTGTTGTACCATCACCTTCTTTTTCAATCCAAATACATAATTCATTATCCTTCCCCTCATTACCGCCTTAGACGCCTGCCAGAACAGGCCAGGATCCTCCATATGCTCCTGATTAGCCTCCCGGTACTCTTCCCACCATCCCACTAGCTTATTCTGGAAATCCTCCCTAGTTAACAGCTGGGAAGGGAACGTCCATAAATAGTCCGGACCTCTCGGATAGTCCGTGCTTAGGATTAATTCCACTGGTGCATGATCCGCTATCACTAAATCCCCCACACTCGCCTGCTCTACCCTCCCTCTCAGAGATTGATGCACTAAGATGTAGTCAATCCGAGACCACGAGTCCCTCGCATGCGAGTAAAAGGAGTAACATCTTTCATCGGGATGCAGCTATCGCCAAGTTTCCACCAACCCAGTCGCTTGCAGCAAATTTGACAGTACACTATCTCGGGACCCAGTGTGTAGACCCCCCCAGCGCATTACTCTTCCTATCTTCTGGTGCGTTCAATACCGTATTAAAGTCCCCCCCTATTATCGTGTTGGGACAGGGATCTCGCAGTAGAAGCTCTTCCAACTCCCTATAGAATCTTGCATTGTTATGGTTTGGTCCATAGATATTATACAAGCTGTATTGAGTGTCCTGCACCTTCAGCAATACATGAGCCCACCTGCCCTGGTTATCGGATTCAGACCCCATTACCTGGCAATTAAGCTGTCCATTAATGAGAATCAATACTCCTGCCTTCCTATGTACTGCCGGGGGCCCTACCACCTGTGTGACCCATAACTTTTCCATCCTGAAAAAATCCTCCTGACCTAGGTGAGACTCCTGCAGCATGACTATGTCTGGCTTCATCTTTTTTAGGTGTCTGAGAACCCTCCACCTTTTCTGCGGTGACCGCAGACCATTCACATTCCACGATACCACCTTCATTATGTCGGATTGAGACCTTTAAGGCAACCTGTCTAAACTGAACACCACCTATGCTATATTATTGGACCTTCCTTCTCTCTCGAGCAGTATACCAACCCCAGTAGCAATTGTAAACTAAACTAAAACTAAAACTACCCCCCCTTAGCTTGACCTTTCTTATATATTCTGCTGTGTTTTGATATATTATTTTTTAATTTTTTTCAACGACTCCCTTTTTTCTGCGCTGCAGGACATTTAACGCCACCACTCGGTTGCGCCTGACACTAAGTTGTACCCCGCATTCAAATTCTCCATCTTGAACTCGATGGATCCAACCCAAACCTACAAGTCTCAGACTCTATTCTCTCCCGTCCACCCAACAGCCAACCCCAACGGTTAAGTAACATAACATAGTATGGCATAATTTCAGTACCCACACAATCATTAATTATGCTCTACTGAGAAACTTGAAACCTTGAAATATTGTAGTCTCTCCAACAATCCTTAGAGTTCTGGATACCGCGTTGGCATGCTTTATCATTGTATACTACTACAAAGGGATCTGGATAGATTGGAGGCTTGGGCAGATACGTGGCAGATGAGGTTTAACACTGACAAATGTAAGGTTATGCACATGGGAAGAAATAATGCAAGTCACCCGTACATACTAAATGGTAAAACACTCGGTAATACTGACATGGAAAAGGATCTAGGAATTTTAATAAACAGCAAACTAAGCTGCAAAAAACAGTGTCAGGCAGCTGCTGCCAAGGCCAATAAGATAATGGGTTGCATCAGAAGGGGCATAGATGCCCGTGATGAGAACATATTCCTACTACTTTACAAATCATTAGTCAGACCACACATGGAGTACTGTGTACAGTTCTGGGCTCCAGTGAACAAGGCAGACAAAGCAGAGCTGGAGAGGGTCCAGAGGAGGGCAACTAAAGTAATAACTGGAATGGGGCAACTACAGTACCCTGAAAGATTATCAAAATTAGGGTTATTCACGTTAGAAAAAAGACGACTGAGGGGAGATCTAATTAATATGTATAAATATATCAGGGGTCAGTACAGAGATCTATCCCATCATCTATTTATCCCCAGGACTGTAACTGTGACGAGGGGACATCCTCTGCGTCTGGAGGAAAGAAGGTTTGTACACAAACATAGAAAAGGATTCTTTACGGTAAGAGCAGTGAGACTATGGAACTCTCTGCCTGAGGAGGTGGGGATGGTGAGTACAATAAAGGAATTCAAGAGGGGCCTGGATGTATTTCTGGAGTGTAATAATATTACAGGCTATAGCTACTAGAGAGGGGTCGTTGATCCAGGGAGTTATTCTGATTGCCTGATTGGAGTCGGGAAGGAATTTTTAATCCCCTAAAGTGAGGAAAATTGGCTTCTACCTCACAGGGTTTTTTGCCTTCCTCTGGATCAACTTGCAGGATAACAGGCCGAACTGGATGGACAGATGTCTTATTTCGGCCTTATGTACTATGTTACTATGTTACTATAATGCACCTAAAACGTAGCACAGGCTGGTATGATTAGCTCCTTCCCGCAACTGCCCTGCGGCCTCCCGGAGATCTCTGGTCCCGTGGTAAAGTTGCCCTCTCTCAAGCATCCCAGTGCTGCTCAGGAGACTGTCCTTCATCTTGCTTGTCCACGGAGCCTTTCGGAGGGCCCACTCTAGTGGATTCTTCCACCCGTTGATAGTCCCGCTGTTCCTTGGAACGAAATAGCATCTGCTCTGCCTCCTGGGGATCGCTGTAAAATCGCACTGAGCCATCCCGCACAGTAGCCGGGTATTGTAGCTGGAACCGTATCTCCTGCTTGTATAGCTCCGAGCAAATGCAACTAAAGTCCCTGCGCTGGCGGGCCACCGCGGCTGAATAGTCAGCAAAGAGGAGTACAACATGCCCTCGGATCTTGAGAGGTCGTTTACGGGTACGGAAAGCGCGAAGGATCGCCTCCTTGTCACAGTAATCCAAATAGAGCATTATCACTTGGCACGGCTTTCCTCCCGCCTCCGCCATATTGCCATCTCTGCGACTTTTGTTGTCCGGCATCTGGCCAATTCGGTGAGCCCTCTCCACCTTGTGTTTTCCTTCCAGGCCGAGAGCCTCAGGAAGCTCTCTTTCACATATTTCCATCAGCGCCTGAGGACTCACACTTTCAGGCAATCCCAAGAGTCGTACGTTGTTCCGCCTCAATCTAGTCTCGAGGTCTTCTAGACGGTCTCTTAGTATGATATTTTGTCTAAACAGTTTTGGGCCTCACCATCTGTTCTTTCTAGCGCCTCCTCAACCTGCACTAACCTCTTCGTCACATCTTCTATGCGAGAGTCTTGCTGGGTCAGCGTCTCCCGGATTTCATGCAGGGATTGCGTTAGGGTCTTATTCAGAGTCTCTCTGATATCTGGCGCCAATTGCCTCGCCACTTCAATCGCCAGTGCTTGATAATCGATTACCGGAGTATCCGGCGTCTTTAGCTGAGATAGGATGGTTGATTGGTCCCCCATTTGTGAGCCTAGCGGCACCGCTGGTGAGGCTGGACTGGAATCCTCCATCTTGCCAAGCATGTCCTTTCCACGTGTGCCCTTGCCGCCAGTAGTTATTTTGCTCCCGCTCCTCAGACGATAACGGTCCATGGACTAACTTGCGCCAATATGCAGCAGACCGGACCTCTCACGTTCCAGCTACTATTAAGTGCCGCTACGATGGAGCAGGGGCTCGGTTTCGGTGGTCGGTGTCCGGAGCTCTAGCACACCGCGTCCTGCATCGCAGTGCCGGAACCGGAAGTCTGAGGATTTATCTTTCTTTGGACATTCTTCATATGGTTGTGTAGGATGGCATCCTTTGCAAACACTGCATGTGGCCTTTTTCTTACACTCCTTAGTAACATGGCCTTTTCTTAGACATCCAAAACACAGTTGGATATCCAGTGCAAATTTTTCTTTTCATCTGGGGACTTCTCCTTCAATTGTTGCCACTTGTGTATGGAGTGGTTCTCTCCACAGAACATATACTTGAAGGTAGTCTGAAGATTTGTCAGTTCTGTCTCTCTATCGATTCCAGTAGTGACTTTGAACTTGCTCTCGTAAGTATCTGGACCTTTAGCTGCTGTGTTGGTTGCAAAAGCTAGTTGCTCTTACACGTCTTATCTCTCTTGCAGGCCTTTCTTCTAAGGATTTTTAGACGTAAGATGATGTTACTGGATTACATGCTATCTGTGCTTCCTTATTAACTCAGAGAACTCTTTTTTTTATTTTTTATTTAAACACTTTATTAGTCATCCAACAATAAAAATTCTGTAAACATCTCATTATCAACATTTATCGTCATATTTTCCTTTAACACCCCAAAACCCCGCCCCTCTGCGATGCGTCTTCCTTCACCACCACTCCTCCGATCAAGACCGAGGTGTAGTGGTGACGAGTGAGAAGCCGAGAAGTTCTATAAATTCCAGTCTCCCCAAATCCCAATCCATTTTTTCTCTGTATTACTCTGCCTATGCAGGATATATTCATACCTCTTAGTAGTATTCACCAGGTTTAACCATGTATTCATAGTGGGACTGTTTCGTGAGAACCAAGATCGTGCTATCAAAAGTCGTGCCAAAAACATTATCTTAAAATAAAAGATTTTTTTAATGTTGTTGACAACTCACCTTGGCCAACTCACCCAGTACCCAACATTCAGCGGAAAAAGGGATCTGCACCTTTAGTTTTCCCTCAATGTGTTTATGGATAGCACCCCAGTAATGTTTCAACTCTGGACAAGACCAAAACATATGCAAATAATCTGCTTCCGGGAGATCGCACCTAGGACAGTTAGAGTCTTTCCTAAACCCACATCTATTAAGCCAGAGAGGTGTAACATAAAGTCTAGGTAGAATATTAAACTGCACTACCACGTGATTAAAATTATGTGAAACCAGTTTCAAATTCAAAACTCTTTAAAACTTGGGAAGTTCTTACCTAGATCTAACTGTTTAGTCACATAGCAATTCCACCTAGAAGCCACTTCTTCAGGTAGCTTAGCATCCTGTGGTTTTCTAGATAGTCATTCAGTACGTCCAGTCCTTGAACATGTGGGATGGCATTGCTGCATGCTTGCAGGAAGTCACCATACTTTTGGAGTCTCAAGTGTTCTTTAGGACCTATTTTAGGCCAGTTATTCAGTTTCTCTCTAAAGGCTTTTTTTTTTTACTAAGAAAGGATGACCATATCTTGCATTCAATTTTTCCCAAGCTTGTTTGTAGGCTTTTTCGTCTTTGCTATAGCAGTTACCTTAAAGAACTTCCTTGGCTTCTCCACCAACATATCTCTGAAGGTAGAATAACGTGTCAACTGGACTGAAGCAATGATGCTTAATGATCATTACAAAACTTGCCTTCCACTCTATGAACTTCAGTACATCTCCTGAAAATACAGTGGGTTCCGGAACGGGAAGTCTAGCTAGGACTGTTCTCTGTGGTCTTGCTGGGACAATGGTTGGAACACTCTTCTGAGCATTGCCATGGCATCTAGGAATAGAATCATCTGGTTCTATTTTCTCACTTACTTCTGAATTAGGTGAGTCCTTTTCTTCATCTTTTCTGGTAGAGATAGAGGGTAAATCCACACACCTTTATCCAAACACTGGACTAGGCCTCTCTTTGTCTTCCTGAGCAGGGATGGAAGGATAATGACTTATTTCTTCACTACATGCTGGAGATTTCCTTCCATTCTCCTGGGCATATGAAGGAAAGCAGGAGTCTGTTTCTTCACTTAGTACAGATTTGAACCAATGACTACTCTGACTCATATCCTCCTCATGTACTCTGAGTCTGGCTTCTATGATCTTAACTTCTTTCTGCCTTTCAAGACTTTTCATCTGTTGGCGCTGTGCCTTGATTTCTGCTTCCATCTGATGGCGTTGTGCCTCATTTTCAGCTTCCTTTTCAGCCATCAGTTGGCGCTGCGCCTCGATGGCAGCTTCCATTTCAATTTCTGCTCTCTTGACAGCAAGTTGTTCAGCTAATTCCTTTCTTTTGGCTGAAGTATTTGAGGACTCTGATATATGGGTGGCACTTCTGCAACTGAAGGAAGTCAAACTTGAGAATGTGGTACCACCTAAGGACCTAGCATAGTCTCTAATAAAAAGCTCATTCATTCTACTTTTTGCTTTAACTTCATCATAGTTTTCTGCAGATGATAGTTCTCTCATGAGCTTTACCAAATCTTTAGTGACCGCAGTATGTGTCCATGTTCCTTACAATATCCTGTGAAGGTGTCGTAAATGACCACAGGTTGACATATGCTGCCATAAGCTCTGATTCAGATTCTTCAACCGTCTCTACCATATCACTCAAGTTCCCTTTAATACTTTCTTGCTTTAGATTTTTACGAATGTCTTTAATGTATAATTTCCATTTATCATACATTCTGGCAAACTTTTTTCCTTTCAGTGCTGCTTCTTGCTCCAAATTTTCCAGCATCTTTGGGGTCGGTTTTCTGGCAAGTGATGAACATTTTAGTTCATCTGCTTGGGCTATATTTGTTTGAGGCAAGACTAATGCTGCATCAGACTCTTCTACCTCAGACAGGTTCCCTTACTCCTTCCCCTCTACTCTATCTATCTTTGTATCCTCTAACAGTGGCATGGTAATACTAGGCTTAGACATTTCACTTTAAATGCAATACTGACAAATGCAGAAATAAATTACTGTCACTTTAAATTCAAAAGCGATAATGCATGCAATAAATGACTTTCACTTTAAATGCTTTAGAGTCCATGTACTACAAACTGTCTTTTGTTTTTATTTCAAGTCTCTTATTTCTGAACACAAAAAAAGTCTCTTTATGCCAAAGCCTATATGCAATGATAAGTAATAAAAGGAAAGCTCTGACCTTATTCTGAAGAGCAGGATACTGCAATCTGAAGGTTGCTGGAACAAATGTCTTAAAGGAGACTTGTCTTTTCTTGATGTGATGCGATGCTCTGCGCTGACTTGCGATGCTCTGTGATGACTTTCGATGCTCTGCGCTGAGTTGAGATGCTCTGTGCAGACTTGCGATGCTTTGTGATGACTTGCGATGATCTGTGATGACTTGCGATGCGCTGGCTTGGATACGCTGCTGCAGGCTTTGGGCCTAGTGGCGGGAAACTAGCTGACTGCAGTACGTGGTCTCTCCATGGATAGCGGTGCAGGCACTCTAGCTCTGGACTTTGGCCTTTCACCACGCGTCTCTTTCTCTCTCTAGGGATCGCAGGAGGGTTGGTGCTCTTTCTCTGACTATTTTGCCTTTGCCGTTCTGCCACTTTAAGAGTCGGCTGCAGTTTGACTAATGCACACGTTGTATGGCCTTTATGGTAGCTCCGCTGAGATGTCTTTGCTTGCTCACTCAGGGAACAGTTGCTGCACTCCGGTATATGCTGGCGCTCCACTGCTCTAATGCGCTCTTTACTGTGCAAGTTGAGGAGCGCTATCACTTTGCACTCTGAGGATAATAGTTCCACTGTGGCAGGCGCAGCACTATGAAGTGCCTTTTACGCTGTTGCATTAGAAGAATTTTGATATCTCTGACTTTTTAGTCTAACCTGGCTGTCTATTACTCTGTAATTCCTCTAGCGCCGTTCTATGGAAACAGTAGGTTTAAAGAGCGCACCAAATGCTTGAAATAACTTCTTTATTAACTTCAACTTTTCTTCATATATAACACTGCCACCTCCGCAGCAGATAGTCCATGTACAAAACACGTGTTGAAAAGATATCACAAAATGGCGGTATGCATAAGATGGTGGTTCAACTGTTCAATCTTGTCTTTCAACATAAAATGGTGGCTATATTTCTCTCTTGAGTATCTGTACTCTCACTTTAAGTTATTTAAGCACTTTATGATCTCTCTGAGAGGTATATCTGAGGTCTAACTAATGGTTCTACTTGCTCAACTTGGTTTGCAGTTTGCAGTATGCAATTGCTTATGATCTGGTATGAGCAGTTCGCAGTTTGTATGCAATTTGTATGGAATCTGGTTTGTATGCTTGCAATTTGTATTTGAACTTTGTAGTTTGATTTGGTGGAACTGTAAGTAAACACACATATAATTGGTTCAGTATACAGAATTTCTAAGACATACATTAGATAATATAGCTGAGCTGAAGTCATTAAAGGGGTTATCCAGGAAAGATATTTATGACTTATCCTCAGGATAGGTCATCAGTATCAGATCTGTGTGGTTGTGACACCAGGACTCCCGCCGATCAGCTGTTAGAAGAGGCCTTGAGCGCAGCAGCCTCCATCTAGGTCAGTGACATCACTGTACATCGGTCACATAGTCTAGTTGCCGCTCAGCCCCATTAAACTCAATGGGGCTGAGCTGCAATACCAAGCACAGCCACTATACAATGTACAGCACTATTCTCAGAAAACTGCCGGGAGCCTGCATCTCTCACCAGAGCTCCGGTGAGCGCAACGGCTCCCTGAAACAGTGGACCCCTGCTGATGTGATAATGATGACCTATCCTGAGGATGAGTCATCAATATATTTTCCAGGATAACCCCTTTAATGTTAATTCTGGTTTAATGGAGCAGACCTAAGAAGCAGTCAACACTGAATAAAGTAAAATTCAGTATTAGCTACAGTATGTGTTGACATGCATATAATTTTTGGACCATAAGCCGGCCCAGCCTAAACAAAAATTATAACAATGCCGATGGAAGAGGGGAGAAGCTAGAAAGACTTACCCCTTTCCGGTGTTATAGATTTGTTCTTTACAAAGGAAGAAGAATTCTAAACTCAAATGTGTTTTCCTTTAAATAGGTTGTCCAAGTATGGGGGGAGGAGTTTGACAACTCTTCCCCCGCTTTCCCTTCCCACTTGGCCAGATCTGTAAAGGAAAGATGACTTCTTGCTCCCCGCTCTTTCTCATCCAGGCCTGCATTGGTCCGCTGGGCTCCCTCAATGTCAACATTGGGTTTGACATTGCCGCAGCCAATCACTGACCTTTTGTCACCTCAGTGCCAGGGCTTCCATTGTGCTGTCAGGAGGAGTTGGAGGCCATCTGGAGATACCGGCAATAGGTCCTGCAGCTGCCTTCAAGCAGCGTCTGCTCTAGTCTTTCATCTTGTTGAGGTTGAGCTGCAGTAGTTGATGGCACTAGTTATCCCCATGTTGTCTTCCCTATGCGGGAGTATAGAGCTGGGAGGATAGACGTGGGGATGTTTTAGCATCACTTACATATTTATACACTTCCCTTCAAGCCACTGCAACTAGTAGAAGCCGCTACTTCCTGGTCAGTGGTGAAGGCACCAGGGAACGTGCCTCGGGTACCCTCCCTTTAATCTGGCCCTGCCTGTAGCAGTAGCATTGTCTGCCTTCATGCAAGCTGCGTCACTGACAATATTTTTTTTATTAGAGTGTGGGAGATATCTAGTGGAAAGCCATGCAAATATTGGCCAAAATGGATGTTGATGCTGGGAAACCTGGGACCTGCAGAGCTGGAGGTGGAGCGATGGAGTCAAAACCCAGTGGCAGGGATAGGTTAAGTACGATCACCACCACTGGTCTGGCTATGCTGGGGGGATCTGAAAAAAAAAGGTGGACAACCCCTTTATTAATAAAATCTCTTAAGCAGTGCCGACTGAGTTATTTGGTGCTGTCAGTAGGCACTATTGTAGGAAGTAGACCCCTACCTCTCTCTGAGCTCCCTCTCTCTTCTGTCCCACCCCATACCACCCCTGTTGTCTCCTGTCACTGATCTATAAGTCAGTACCAGAGACATTGACATGCTGCCAAGACACAGTCAATTTAGTCCTCAGAGACTCAGTCCCCTGATGCCCAGACTCCACAATCCACTCAGGATGACCAAAACTGTTAGGGAGGGTGCTGCATACATAAAGTACTTCATGATGTTCTTTATCAGCACCAGGTCTAGCTCCATTCATGTAAACTCATGGGCTGTTCTACTGCACAATAAATAATGTGTCATTTGTCCACAGATCTCTGTAAAAACACAAAATGAAAGAAAATGTCCCTTTTTAGACACATTTTCAGAGAATCTCAGAATGGGAAATTATCGTTGTCACAGACATTATTTCTCTTCCATGAATAAAATTGTATATTTTTTTTGTAATACTAATGCAGCGATTCACGATGAGAAGAGAGAAGGTAACAAAGTTGCGGCACTCACCGGAGTGTAAGTAGATACTTTTATTCGGGCTTCCTTAGAAGACAGCACATGAAGGATCCAGGGGCGGACACAATGTTGCAAGCGGCGACGCAGTAATACTCATGGTGGCGGTCCTCACTCTGGCACTTCTTTAGCCCATGCAGTGAAGAGAGGGCAGCACTTTTTCTTCCCCCAGGGCACACCCTGGTTTTGGGTTTCCTTTGTGTCAATAGATATTGAGGTGCAAGCAGGGCTCCCTCAATTTACAATGAAAGGGGCAAAGAAGGTGATATAATGCAACAATGTGTCTGATTTTGGGATAACAAGTCCACTGCTCTTTACTGAAGGAATTTGCCCCATTTTTCCCAAGGTTGTATATAGGGATATAGGCCCTATAGGAGTATTTCTCTGAGTCTCTATCCAGTTAATCCAAGCAAACTTCCCAATTCGACCAAGGGGGGCAAATTCTCTCTCTCTCATTAAATTCTCACTCTCAATATTGCAATACAATATGTAGTATTTTAACCCTCTCAAGACCAGGTGATTTTCAGTTTTTTTGTTTTTGTTTTAACTCCCAGCCTCTCAAAGCTATAACTTTTTTATTTCTTCATTCACATAGCCGTATGAGGGCCTGTTTTTTGCAGGACAAGATGCACTTTCCAATGGCACCATTTACTGTTGCATACAATGTGGTGGGAGCGGGGAAAAAATTCCAAATGGGTAGAAAAACATACATTTTTACACCGTTTGCTATGTGGTAAAACTGACCTGTTACTTTTCAACAGGGAACTATAACAAGGAATCATTAGATTGCTTTTCTCATAGACTCCATTTATAAGAATTACACTATGTTCCTAGGGAGCCCTGCCACATCGTCGATCGCATACGTTAGTCCCAGGGGCCTGCTGCATTTTTAGATGGCCAACCGACAATGTAAATTTACTTGGGCGGTTGGGAAGAGGTTAACAGGTGGCCAGACTGTCTCAGAATTATGGCAGGGTATCTGAAGCTTATCCCCAATCAAAATCCAATATAGTCCACAGCCAACCACGCGTTACTTTCACAGACTTTTCTTTCCATGCACTGTCCATTGTAATGACCTTCTATAAAGTTCAATACTTCTTTCACAGGCACTGTTTTCAGCTACTTTTCTGGTTACTCTCTGCTCACAGGGCTGGTTTATCCTTGCTGGCTGCTTTTCTCTCAGACACCCAGCTATACACACACACTTCTTAATTTATGATCTTAGATCAGAGGGGTGGGACCATCCCACGCCTAGCAACTGAATTGAGAATCAGAAATATTAACTCTTATTCCATACATACACAGTAAAGTCACAGAAAACCATTTAGCAGTCAACCACCTGAACCTCTGCACTAGTATGAGGAAACTGTGAAAGGAAATTAAATACATTATAGGATAAATAGTAATGAATGAATATATATATATATATATATATATATATATATATATATATACAGTACAGACCAAAAGTTTGGACACACCTTCTCATTCAAAGAGTTTTCTTTATTTTCATGACTATGAAGGCATCAAAACAAAGACCATTTCAGGGGACTACCTCTTGAAGCTCATCAAGAGAATGCCAAGAGTGTGCAAAGCAGTAATCAAAGCAAAAGGTGGCTACTTTGAAGAACCTAGAATATGACATATTTTCAGTTGTTTCACACTTGTTTGTTATGCATATAATTCCACATGTGTTAATTCATAGTTTTGATGCCTTCAGTGTGAATCTACAATTTTCATAGTCATGAAAATAAAGAAAACTCTTTGAATGAGAAGGTGTGTCCAAACTTTTGGTCTGTACTGTATATATATATATACAGTATATGAAATACATACATGTGTATCGGCCAGGTTTTTGGCAATTTTAGGGACAGTGACTTTAAATAAATTTGTAAATTGTAATATACTTATAATAAGTATATAGACTAGTCACAAAAAGTTAGGGGTATTTGGATTTCGGGTGAAATTTATGGAAAACATAAAAAGGTCACGCTACAGTGATATTATATCATGAAAGTAGGGCATTTAAGTAGAAGCAGCAATGGTGATTTACTCATCTCAAACAATTTATAGAAACAAAAGCCAACACCAGTGGTCGGTATACCCCCACAAGATATGTCAATGTCTAAAAAATTTGTCATGTGGCCTTGAGCATCTATTACAGCTTGACAACGACGTCTCATTGTCTTCTGAGGCATGGGATTCCACTAATCTTGAAGGGTGGCCCTCAGGTCATTGAGGTTCTGGGATACAGAGTTACAAGCCTCTACACGGCAACTCAGCTGATCCCATAGGTTTTCTTTTTTTTTTTTAAATCAAATCGTTTTTATTAAACAATAAATACATAATAAAACATAAAACAATACGTTGTGTTTTCTTTTCTTTACATTATCCACCGTGTAGAATCAGTGAACAACAGTAATCATAAATATATCACCACTCAGTTTTAACACGAATCCATACAATACGTGTACGCTTGCTAAAACAAATATTTTAGACATAGAATTACCATAACTTAACCTTCCCAACCTCCCTCCCCCCCTTACCCTGCCCCAACCCCCCCAACCCTAACAGCGGTCTTGACCGTCACAAGCCTATATAACCACATGGGTATGAGATAACCATTCACTCCACATTTTATCAAACTTCTGAGGACACCTGCAGCGTACTCAAGTTGTGTGTAGTAGGTGTTTCTGGGTGATGTAGTGCAATAGACACTAACCTGGTACAGCTGACTCTCTGCAAGGGCAGGTATAGGTAGAAATAGTTCGTGACGCCAGTGCCAAGTAAACGGTGGCACGCCGTTTGCGGATGCAGGAATAAATTGAGGAAACGTAGTCTTAAAACAGAACTCCAACTTTAGTAGTTTTGCAAGCAGAGACAATATTGGAAATGCAGTTCCTAAGCATACAGTCGATTTTGCAATTCGGTCGATGCAGGCAATTCAGTTATAGCAGGGTAATTACAGAGTGTTGAACACAGGACTTGCAGCACAGGAGCTTGCACTCTAATTCTGTCTGATCCTGGAATACAGCAATTCTTCACCAAGGCCCATTAACCTAATTCTGGCTTTATATCCTTGGCTATGGCTTTTATAAGTACCTCCTCTGTCTTTCTGAGTACCTCTGGCTTTCCTGATCTTTGCCTCTGTCTCTCTCAGCTTCTGGAAACTTCCTCAGGCTCTTGAGCTAACATATTCCTGTTTCTGCATATGGGAATTCAGGAGGGAATCTTCTCCTGGACAGCAGGCTTCAGGCCTGGACTTGTCTCAGACATTGTCTAATCTCCAACTGTAGATTACAGACTCTAGACTCCGTCCGCCTTGCACTTCCCTGACTGGGCCTTATATAAACTAGGGCTCCCTAGCTCCCTCTAGCGACTAGAAGCTGGAATGACACCCCTGCAGGCCTGTACATGCAAGTTTCAGTAACAAGAAAATACATACATTACATGACATTTTATAAAACTGACATATACCAACTTCTCCATAATTAGGAGGGACGACAGCACACCAAGTGACACTTTGGTAGTGACGGGTATTTCAGTTCCCGTACACTACATACCCCACTGCTTTAAGCTGAGTACGACCTCGTACTCCATCATGGGTCGCCCAACTGGAATCTCTACCTGAAATAGAAAATAGAGACATGCAGGCATACATACATGTAATTCATCTGCATTTACATTTACATCAGGTCCAATTGGCAAAGGTGAAGGGTAGTGACAAGGGGCGTCGTTCTCTTCTCTCAGGATAGTAAATGGAACGGGGGCGCTGACCTGGCACAGCGTAACATTATAACCAGGATAGTCCATGACAATGAATAAGTCCATGATAAAACAGTAGAAAACGGTATAAAAGTTCTTGGAGGCTCAAATAACAAACATGAGTCCGTACCCAGGTCATTTCTTATTAAATCACAGAGGCTCTCATGCGGTGGAGTCCATCTCTGGGCACATTACTTTTAAAAGAATGAGAATCTCAGAGGCTCAGGTACTTTTGAGTCTGTCTCCGGGCACGGTTCCTTAGCATGAAGTTGCACAATAAAAGGACAGCAAAGACAAGTGCTGTAATACCCCTGGTCAACCTGAAAAGGGGGTGAAGGGTAAAAGGTGCAACAAAGGAACAGGCACCACTTGGCGTGTGTAGCAAAAGCAGGCAGGAGGTCCTGGAAACAAGCCTGGCCTTGCTGACTTTGTAATTTCAGTGGTCAACACCTACCACTGAGCCGTGGACAAACTGGCAGCCGCAACAAAGGACCAGGAAACATAGGACTCCTGTCCCGAAAGGGTTAACATCACTTCTGATGAAATCAATTAAAGGCCTAGCAGGCTGATTCACAGTGAAATATTGTAATCACTTGGCTCCGCTGGCAAGTATCGTCTGTAGTAGTCCTCTACAGGAGGATGGGCCCACATAACAGTGTCAGGGGGCAGCTGTAGAGTAAAGGGGCCCCTAATAGGTATTGGCCCCATAGGCCTAGGGGTGAACCCTCTGATGGACCGTGCCGGCCCTGGCATGATCACTGCAGGGTGTGACGTGCTTGGCACCGCCGCCGCAAGCGGTCCGGTGCTCTGGGTGCAGCAGTTTACGGCAATCGCGGGTCCGGTCTGGGGCACTGACGGAGCGGTGGCAACAGAAGGCGGTTTACGGGTGGTGACAGGCACCCTTACCTCATCCTTCCTCGGCGGCGTCTGGATCCTGGCGGTGTATGTCCTGCGCAACTCCCGCAACTTCTCCTCCAGCCGGACGATCTGCTCACCGATGCTCTCTGTGTCGGAGTCGCTGTCCTCTGCTGGCGCCGCCGGCGCAGGTACAGTCACCGATGACGCGGACTCGGCCTCTGCAGGCTCTGGCGATGCGACTGGTCTCCTTCCCATCCGGATGTTCTGAAAGGTAGCACTAAGTCCTTTTAACTGCTCCAGCTCCGATATTGTCTTCTCCCGACGAGGCAGCTCGGGGGAAGGGTAGGGGCTCACCCATTTTTCCAACACGGTTGGCTGCCAGAAGACGTTTGGCCCAATGAAGGAGCTCCGCTCCTGAAAGGCGTGATGGGCCGGCTCTGGAGAGCGTTCCGGTTCTCGCTCGCAGCCAGAGTAGTCTTCTCCTTCTTCTGCCTCCCAGTCCTCAGGAGCTCGCTTGGGACGGGTCACGGCAGTTGCATAGGGGCCTCGTAGGCTCTCGGCAGGGGTGTACTCCACTTCCTCTCCCTCGCGGAGGCTGTGCTGGTACGAAGGGAGGTAGTCTCTTTTGACAGACCTTCGGTTAACATAGAGGTCTCTGCCAGTTAGATAGTCCTGAATAAACCCGTAGCCACGGGATTTGTCAAATGAAAGCACCACTCCCTTTCTCCTTTCCAGGCGGGGTTGGGTGTGCGTATGTTTCTCATGTATGGTCTTGGTTAGTTCCTCATAGACGATTTTAGTCTTTGTATTCCGCTTTATAGCGGCCTCTCGGATCTCCGCCATCAGGGAGGACCATTTGAAAGATGGCTGGAAAAAGTCCCTCCACGAGCCATAGTAGGGCTCGGGTTCTTTCTCCCTTGGGCGGCAGGCGGGTTGCTCCGGTCCCGGAGAGTAGGTCGGTGGAGCCTCTTCTGGCTCTACACCGATGTCAGTCATCTTTTCAATTTCAGGTGCGGACGCTGCAGCAACACTCTGCTCCCAATCCAACATGCTCGATCCTTCTGAGGAGAGCGATAGGGTCGCGTCAATTAGAGTAGCCAGCTCCTCCCATTGCATTGGGGAGCCGCCCCCCAGGTATTCCAGTATATGGAAGGCGGTGTCCATGCTGGCAGACATGCAAATGTCCAGATAAGCCGTGGCGCCTGCCCTTGACCTTCTTCCCGCTTTTTCCTCAGAAAGGCGCCAATTTTTCCCGCCTTTTCGGGATGAAGGTGACGCAGCAGTAAATTCAGCAAGCTCAGCGGCCATCTTTAGGTACAAACGCTGTCTATTCACTGACAGCAAGCAGGATTGTAAAAAGTCCACAAAACCACATTCCAATGCGGCGATTTTCTTCCTCTGTGCAGCGCAACACTGCACAGCGCTTTTTAGAAGTTTTGGGTACACTTTGGGTATGATTTTCAGTCCACAAAGTCCACTTGAATAAAACAGGTAAATTGTCACTTTGGTCACAGGGCAACTGTATAAGGCACAAAGTTCACGCTTCTTGCACTAGAAAGCGTGCGTATCCTGTTCGTGACACCAAAAGAGAGGTGCAGCGTACTCAAGTTGTGTGTAGTAGGTGTTTCTGGGTGATGTAGTGCAATAGACACTAACCTGGTACAGCTGACTCTCTGCAAGGGCAGGTATAGGTAGAAATAGTTCGTGACGCCAGTGCCAAGTAAACGGTGGCACGCCGTTTGCGGATGCAGGAATAAATTGAGGAAACGTAGTCTTAAAACAGAACTCCAACTTTAGTAGTTTTGCAAGCAGAGACAATATTGGAAATGCAGTTCCTAAGCATACAGTCGATTTTGCAATTCGGTCGATGCAGGCAATTCAGTTATAGCAGGGTAATTACAGAGTGTTGAACACAGGACTTGCAGCACAGGAGCTTGCACTCTAATTCTGTCTGATCCTGGAATACAGCAATTCTTCACCAAGGCCCATTAACCTAATTCTGGCTTTATATCCTTGGCTATGGCTTTTATAAGTACCTCCTCTGTCTTTCTGAGTACCTCTGGCTTTCCTGATCTTTGCCTCTGTCTCTCTCAGCTTCTGGAAACCTCCTCAGGCTCTTGAGCTAACATATTCCTGTTTCTGCATATGGGAATTCAGGAGGGAATCTTCTCCTGGACAGCAGGCTTCAGGCCTGGACTTGTCTCAGACATTGTCTAATCTCCAACTGTAGATTACAGACTCTAGACTCCGTCCGCCTTGCACTTCCCTGACTGGGCCTTATATAAACTAGGGCTCCCTAGCTCCCTCTAGCGACTAGAAGCTGGAATGACACCCCTGCAGGCCTGTACATGCAAGTTTCAGTATCAAGAAAATACATACATTACATGACATTTTATAAAACTGACATATACCAACTTCTCCATAATTAGGAGGGACGACAGCACACCAAGTGACACTTTGGTAGTGACGGGTATTACAGTTCCCGTACACTACACACCCTCTCTTCACATACACCCCTTTTTCGATCCCATAGGTTTTCAATGGGATTCAGGTGTGCAGAAAGTGCAGGCCACTCAATTTGAGGTGCCCCAGTCTCCAGCAGCCATCCCCAAATGATGTGACCTCGATGAGCTGGCGCATTGTTGTCCATGAAGATAAAATTAGACCTGTGTTGTTCATGAAGAGGCACAATTACTGGATTAATGATGTTATTTAAGTAGTATAGGCTTGTCCCAGTACCATTTACAAAGTGTAGGGCAGTTCAGTATTGACTAGACATACCTACCCATGCTGTAACACCACCACCACCAAAGGCAAACAGTGGCTGATGCATAGTGCTCTCCTTGACGTCTCCAGCATAATTTCTGCTCAGCGTGAATCGACTTTTATCAGTGAACAACACTGAGGCTCACTGGTCCCTCGTCCAGCGTAGATGCTGCCTGGTCCATGCAAGACAATGATGCCTGTGGTCAGGAACCCTTGCAGGTCATCTAACATGCAAACCACGCTGATGTAAACGGGTTTGAATGGTCTGACGTGACACTTGAGTGCCTCTCACCTCCCTTATATGTGCCTAGAGTTGTGTGGTATTCATCATCCGGTTCCCCAGGGCATTTTTCACAATTAAGCAGTCATCAGTGTGGGATGTGGCCAAAAGAGTCCACTTCTATGCCTTTCTGTGACTCTTTCAGTCTTTCTGTATCTCTGTTGCAACCTGCTGATGACACTCTGACACTCTAAGCTCAGTGGCCACTTCCGTCTGAGAACATCCTGCTTGAAGCCTCGCAATGGCAAGGTGCTGTTGATCAATTGTTAGGTGTCGTCTGGGTCTCATGATGTCAAAATGTGAACAACATGATGAGGAGGACTATTTAAATACCAAATCTAATTGAACCAGGAAATTTACTAGGCAATTCATGGATCAAACACCTGTTGTGAATTTTGCTGTTAAGCTCCTTGTTAGAGCAAGTTGTGCAAAAAGTACTGAAACACTGAACAGTTGGACATGTGCACTCAAAATTTTAGAGAACACAAGTTCATCTGTAAAGGTTAGAGTGCATTTTAGGTTCATTCTTAAATTTCACCCACAAGCAAAGTATCCTTAACTTTTTGTCAGTAGTGTATAGTTGTGCATGCTCTTCCTCTCATTGGTTGCGCGGTGCACACAGAGGTTAAAAGAAGCGGCACACTATATGTGTAGGATCTGCTCTCCTGAATGTAGATGTCCAACGAGATAGGTAGGTTTAGAGTAGGTCCTGTCTGACTGAGACCACCTTGGCACTAGTATTCAGGCACAGATGTGTTTCGATCAAAATATATTGGCTGAGAGACTCAGATTTTATCATATCAGAGTGAGGGCTTAGACCATATGTAATGTTTGCATCTATTGTGTTAGTGCATTATTTTCTGTGAGGCCGAATTGCACAAAAACTAGACAGTTGCAAAAATAACATACTGTATATTAAGTATCTATCCATCCTGGCAGAAAACAAGGTGCTAAAATAAACTCACCGATAGAGGACACAACCGAATAATGGATCATGGATGGAGGAGATGATCCAGCAATGGAGTGGTTGGCATATGTATGAATGAACATAAATGGAACAATACTAAACTGTCCTTATCTTAAATCAGCCCTGCAAATCAGGGGCGTACAGCAGCACAAATCCCAGACACAGCAAGAAAGACAGTGGAACTACAGATCCCCGAATACACATAAAACACACTAAACTCTGTGGAGCTACAGATTGCAGAATACACAGAAAACACACTAAATTCTGTGGAGTTGCAGATCCCAGAATACACTAAAAACACAATAAACTAGAACAATAACTGAATAACTACATCAGTGAGGAAATGCACACGGCAAACACTATACCTGACAACCAGAATGGAGTTAGATCTCGATATATAAAGACTCAACAATAAGCAACTCCAAACTAAATTAACCAGTCCAAACTAGGCAGTAACCCAACTCAGATTCAGATGCAGGACAGTTGCATAGCAACTGCCCAAACAAAGATAGTAATTAGGTGAACATAAAACAACAGGGAAATCTCCGTTGCTCAGGCAGGCAGCACATGGTGCAGGAAAAGGAGAGAAAGACTGAGGAGCCTGCCTCTGCATCTTACAGTTAGCCGTCTTCAGTGTACAGTGCCTACTGATAACAGTTTCTCTTTAGCTCAGAGTGTTAAATAGAAGCTTACGATATTCCCTAATAACGTATATTGCAAAATTACTTAAAATCACTGTCCCTACAGATTTAAAAAAAAAAAAATGGTATGACAGTTACACTTTAACAAAAGGATAAGATGATGATTATTTTAGAACCACTTTGCTGGCTGTTTATTAGCAGTGATTATTTCTGTAAAACATTAGCACACATTACGGCTAATGTTACTCTGAACGCAGAAGAGATTGAAGGCAATTTCAATCGTTTACAAAAGCTGTGAACACAAAAGAGAGAATCATAGCAGAAAAATAATTAAAAATGTTCCTTAACTTTGGCATGCATTATCAGCTACAGCATCAAATGAGGCAAAAAACAATGAACGTATATAATGTTTATTAAATGCACAGTTAATATCCTGGATCCAAACATGATGATGGAGAAATTTTGGCAACTATACAAGTCTACTGAAAACATTGTGGATGGTTTTTTAAGCTTTTACAATAATTGATTCATTTAGGCATTATTGTAGGGTCATCCAGAAATTCAAAGGGGAACTCAATTTTTCTAAATACATTCCACAGGGGAAGCATGCAGTTTAATCTCTCTTTTCAAGATTCATATAATGCAAGGTTTTTGGCAGAGATGTCGCAATTCTATAACAGAAAGTAGATCGCTATGGATCTATTTTTTTCTTTTTTGCTTGTCTAACCCCTTAGGCTGGGAATCTATGGCAACCTTGGCCACGATAAGCAGTGTTGGATTTTTGTGCTGCACCTCCATTCAATTGTGAGGCTACATGCCACACATTTTTTATGGTATGATGCTTCTCACAGCCAAAGTCACTGTGTAGCCTAAGTCTTAAAGGGGTTTTCCGGGAGTATAATATGGGTGAGGGTAAGTCACTAATATCAAATTAGTGAGGGTCTGACTCTGTTTGAAAAGGCTGCAGAGCTCCGGTAAGCTCTGCGGCTTCATCCTAATGGCAATCCCCAGCAAAAATGCATACAATGTTGGACCACAAGTACCACAATGGACATACTAAACAGGATAGCAAATGTGTGGATGTGATAAACAGTAAATATAATATAACAAAAACAAAGACAGGTGCACTCTGCGGTCTTACTAACCCTCCTGCTTGGAGGACATGTCTGAGCACGAGCACCGCGCCAAGGTTTCTTAAGTAGCTCGGGACCTAACGCTAAACCTACCTGGGCCGTATGGGCAATACCAGGAGCCAGTGGGCAAATTACAGGAGTGCAAGGTCCGACTGAGATGCAATACCACGCACAGCAACTTTACAATGTTCGGTGCTTGGTGTGCTGTGAGGAGCGTGCAGCATGCACTGGAGTACCTCACCTCTGTAAACAGCTGATTGTGGGGGTCAGACCCCAACCAATCAGATATTAATAAATCTATTGGTCATCAATATTGTACTCCCAGAAAAAAACCTTTACTTCTGAACGTGTTTTGGGCCTTAAAGTGGTTGTCCACCTATACTTTTTTTAAATGTTCTCACCAGCCTAAAATACCTGTGGAGCAATGCATACTCACCTATGCCCTGCTGCTCCCTGACTCCATGTCTCTCTTCACTGGTCTTGCCTAAGTGGCATTTGACCCAGCAATAATGTGCCGTTGGGGGTTCATCACCGCTAAGGCTGGCCAATGGCTGTAGTGGCACCAATGAAGTGAGGCAGGAAACCAGAAGGGAACTTATGGGAGCTGGTGGATATGGATTTCTTCACAGGTATGCCAGGCAGGGGTGCAAAAAAAAGAGATCATAGCTTTATAGGCTTATTTTATTGGTTTTTAACACATAGGGGAAATTTATCAAAACTGACATATCTTATGGCAGTCTTGATCTGGTGTGTGGTGGCATCTGAAATTTACAGCAGCTAGGAGGTGGCATGATTTTCAGATATTACTTGTGCAAAAGAACTGGTGTATGAAATAATAAATGTGTCAGGCCACGTAGGCCCTGCCCCCTCCTGGCATGCATGTTAGAAAAGAGAAAAAAAGTCACACATTTTGTTCAAAATGGGGCTTGCACAAACATTTCAGGTTTAAACGATTTTGTTTAATCACTTAGAGGAACCTTAACCCTTTCGCTACCAGCGCCATACATGTACGGCGCTGGTAGCGCTGTGCAAGCATGACGCAGAGACCTGCAGCTAATTACCGCAACCGGCAATAATGCCAATCGCGGTAATTAAATGCTTTAGATGCCGTGATCAGGTGACTTCCTACCTATCCCCTGTGTGTCCAATCTGGGAATAGATAGTTGCACTGAATACTGGTAGCTTTACTGAAAAAGCTAGCAGTATTCAAACTGCAATTCTTATTTTGGCCAGGATAAGAAATGAGCAAAAGTGAGCAAAATAAGCTAGTAATAAATTCCGGATAAACAAAAAAACTAAATATATATATATATATATATATATATATATATATATATATTTTTTATAAGCTCATATATGAGGCAAATAATGATCACAAAAAAATAAAATAAAATGTCAAAAAATATATAAAAAAAAAAAAATATATAAAAGTTTAAATCACCCCCCTTTCCGTATAATAAAAAAATAAATACCTAAATAACAATAAATATAAACATCATGGGTCTCACCACAACCGAAAATGCCCATACTATTAAAACGGAAAAAAGGGTCAAAATAGGCAATTTGCCATTTTTTTATTGCTTCTCTTACCCAAATTTTTTTTATAAAATGTGATGAAAAAGTCACACATACTCCAAAATGGTATCAATGAAAATTACAGATTGTTCCATAAAAAAAATTAGCCCCTAAACAGCTCAGTAGACATAAGTATAAAAAAGTTATGGGGGTCAGAATATGGGGATATAAAAAATAAAATTCTCAAAGTTTACATTTATTTTTACACTGTTTAGACATAAAGAACCTATACATATGGGGTATCGTTGTAATCGTACTGACCCAGAGAATCAAGGGCATGGGTCACTTTTGCCGTAAACAAAACTCTGTGGGAACAAAACTCGTAAAACTGTTGAGGGATTGCGTTTTTTTTCCAATTTCACCCCATTTGGAATTTTTTTTACTGCTTCCCACAACATTTTATGCCATAATTAATGGTGGCATTAGAAAGTACAACTTGTCCTGCAAAAAACAAGCCCTCATACAGCTATGTGACCGGAAAAATAAAAGTTATGGCTCACGGAAAATAGGGAAGAAAAATGAAAACGCAAAAACGAAAAAACCTCCGGTATTCAAAGGGTTAAAGGAGTTTTCCTGGATTACGGTACAATGGCTTTTAACAGATATCCCCATGTAGTTGCTTACCTCATGTACATCTTCCCATGCTTTTTTTTTCCAATTTGGACTCTCTTGACCCGTTTTCACTGTGTAAACAGATCCCTCTGGTTTGTTTCCATCCTGTATGTAACACTTCCTGTTACTGTGTCCAACTAAACCCATGGTGCACTTCTCCTTTCTCTGCCACAGCTCCAGTGCGGCCACTAGCAACACGCTGTGACGTCACCAAAGGTCCTTTTCCTCCCAGGTCCTTAAAGAAGAAGAATGAAGATGAGCCGGGCTTTGCGAACAAGTGGATGAGGTGAGTTTAATTGTTTTATTTTTCATTTTTTAACCCCTCCATCCCTATTGTACTATGCATTCTGTATTAAGAATTCTATTATTTTCCCTTATAACCATGTTATAAGGGAAAATAATAAAGATCGGGTCCCCATCCCGATCGTCACCTAGCAACCAAGCGTGAAAAACGCGCCGCATCCGCACTTGCTTGCGGATGCTTGCGATTTTCACACAGCCCCATTCACTTCTATGGGGCCTGCGTTGCTTGAAAAACGCACAATATAGAACATGCTGCGATTTTCACGCAACGCACAAGTGATGCGTGAAAATCATAGCTCACGTACACAGCCCCATTGGAGTGAATGGGTCCGGATTCAGTGCGGGTGCAATGCGTTCACCTCACGCATTGCACCCGCACAGAATTCTTGCCCATGTGAAAGGGGCCTTAAAGTTTCTTTTTATGCCTTATTTCCATAAGTAGAGAAGCTCTTTAATTTTGTTTTCGCACCAGCACAGAATTTTAGCTATTTAATTTGATGTCTCGTGCCTGCAAAATGTTTTAACAGTATTAAGAGTTTTCACAGACACTTCTCCTATTACATTTTTATGTAGGACTACATTTGCATAATGTAACAGGTTTGTTTAAATTTGGATTGGGTGTTACAATGTTTTATTGGATTGTTCTTGCCAAGACTATACTGCTATAATGTGTCTCTAAAAGTATGCTGTACAAGACATTTCTAAAAGAACCATTACAGAGGCTATGTTCACTGTCGGAAGTATGCTTTAATTGCTGTAATTTAATGCATTTAAAATAAAGAAAAGAAGAAACTTTGAAAATATTCTTTAAATGTGATCTATCCAAGTATGAGGACACATAAAAACACAATACAATATTGTGCTATTTGGATAATAAGAATAAAACATGCGCATATATTATAGGCAGAGATGAGCGAATTTATTGAAAATTCAATTCGACTGCTTCGCCGAATTTTACAAAAAGCGCTTTTTTTGTAATTAGCGGGTGCAATGACAGGGAGCTGCGATAGCGCCACCCCCATCATTGTACCCCTCAGATGCTGCATTCATACATGTTCACGGCATCTGAGTGTAAAATTAACAATAATTCAAACCTACAAAATTTTTACTTACCGCCTCCATTTGCTCGCACCGCCATCTTGCTTGAAGATCTCGGACGAAATCCTGTGCGACGCGAGATTATGTCATCACTCTGGCCGGCGTGATGATGTAATCTCGCGCCACATGGGATTTCAGCCAAGATCTTTATGCAAGATGGAGGCTGGCGGCCTGTCGCAAGCAAATGGAAGCGGTAAGTTAGAATTTTTTAGTTTTTTATACTATTTCAGGTTAAATCGATTCGCTGACACGAAGCACGAAGAAATTTATCCTGGGATTCGATTCGCTCATCTCGAATTATAGGTCCAATGTATTCATAAGGTGAGAATATAGGAGACTTGGACATAGCCCTGGTCCCTCTTAGGCCTCATGCACACGACCGTTGTGTGTTTTGCGGTCCACAAATTGCGGATCCACAAAACACGGATGGGGTCCGTGTGTGTGCCGCAATTTGCGGAACGGCACAGACAGCCATTAATATAACAGCTTATTCTTGTACGCAAAACGCGGACAAGTATAAGACAGGTTATTTATTTTTTTGCGGACCATGGAACGGAGCAACGGATGCGGACAGCACACGGAGTGCTGTCCGCATCTTTTGCAGCCCCATTGAAGTGAATGGGTCCGCATCCAAGCCGCAAAAACTACAGCTCCGATGCGGACCAAAACAACGGCCGTGTGCATGAGGCCTTACAAAGAGAAAACATATCCTTTCAGTTAATATGTTGCTATGGATTACTGTTTCACCCTGTCGTGGTGGCCAGGTTGAACTGTTAAACTATGTTAGTACCAGTAAGGCTACTTTCACACTAGCGTTCGGGTGTCCGCTTGTGAGCTCCGTTTGAAGGGGCTCACAAGCGGCCCCGAACGCATCCGTACTGCCCTAATGCATTCTGAGTGGATCCGCTTGCCTCCGCACGGCCAGGCGGACACCCGAACGCTGCAAGCAGCGTTCAGGTGTCCGCTTGCTGAGCGGAGCGGAGGCTGAACGCTGCCAGACTGATGCATTCTGAGCGGATCCGCGTCCACTCAGAATGCATCAGTCTGGCAGCGTTCAGCCTCCGCTCCGCTCAGCAAGCGGACACCTGAATGCTGCTTGCAGCGTTCGGGTGTCCGCCTGGCCGTGCGGAGGCAAGCGGATCCGTCCAGACTTACAATGTAAGTCAATGGGGACGGATCCGTTTGAAGATGACACAATATGGCTCAATCTTTAAACGGATCCGTCCCCCATTGACTTTCAATGTAAAGTCTGGACGGATCTGTTCAGGCTACTTTCACACTTAGATTTTTTTTTTTAACTATAATGCAGACGGATCCGTTCTGAACGGATCCAAACGTCTGCATTATAGGAGCGGATCCGTCTGTGCAGACATCAGACGGACCCGCTCTGAACGGTAGTGTGAAAGTAGCCTAAGGTATATATTATGTTTAGTGCATGCTATTTTATCTCCCTTCCTGACTGCCCGCTTGCTATATACGTCCTATCTGCACATACCCCGTGCAGATAGCACGTATATAAACGGTCAGGCAGTGCTGATCAGTATCTAGCAATCTAGCAGGAGCAGGTTGGGTCCTGGCTGTGAGACACAGCAGGGACCCTGAGGAGAAGACCAGAGTGGTTTATTACCGCTTCTGCCTTGTCCTGTGTCGGGAGGACAGCACTGCACGAGTGCAGGAGGAGAGCAGGAAGCGGGTGAGACGCTTCCTCTGTTAGTCCCTGCGGTTACGTGACCACCGGGGGTGTCTGGGGTAGGGGCAGAGCTGAAGGGTCTAAGCAGACCCTGATCAGCTCTGCCTGTTGTAGAGGACGCCAAGGTTGGGTCCTCAGTGACAGATATGTAACACCATTATTTGGGTTGTGGTGCCTTTAAGAAAGCACTACCTAGGATCCGGTACCCACAGGGTTAACTCACTCTCCTGATAAGAGGAAAAGGAAGTGAGTGAGGGTGTGGTGTGGTGGACACACTGCTGTGGCTGGCTGTGAACAGAGCTGGAAACTGAGGACATGTGGAAAGTTTGGCAGGAAAGCCAAATGGAATCTACCACGGACTAAAAAGAACCCAGGGCAAAAATACCTTTATTTTTGAACGGACTGTTCTATTGATTATGTTGTACTGAACTAAGCGGACTTTAAGTTGGGTTTGTTTGGACCTTGGCTGCTGGAAGCTGTACCTATTTATTTTCCAAAACAAAAATATCTGTTTTCTTTAACCCTGGGCTGGCTCATGCACCTAGTTTATTGGAGCGATCTTCCCCCACATATTACAATTGGTGGAGGATGCGTGCAGGGCATGAAAGCCACAAAAGCCGTTTAAACTTTAAAAAGTGACATTTAAAGAGACAGTACCCTGTTTTGCATGTCTTGGGTGAAATCTCTGCAAGTTGCAGGAAAAGACATGGAGGAGGTTATGAAAGCCCTGCTGCAAGCCACTGCAACTCAGCAGAAAGCTTCGGTGGCTCAGCAGCATGCCACAGTAGAGGCAACCCGCCGCCATGAGGAAGCAATGGCGGCGCAGCAAGAGACAAACCGTGTGCTGATTGCTCAGCTTACGGCACATCAGGAAGCTACACTAGCTCAGGTAGCTGCGTTAAAGGAGGCTGTACAACAGTTGGCTCAAGGACAAGTGCAAGCGAACAATGCCCCTGGGCCCCAAGTTGCTGTAAGAGCCAGCCACCTATTACAAAAACTGACATCTGGTGATGACATTGAGGCCTTCCTGTTGACTTTCGAGAGAGTAGCAGAGAGAGAGAAGGGTGGCCTCAGGACCAATGGGCCAGCATCATCGCGCCCTTTCTTACGGGTGACTCTCAACAGGCCTATTTCGACCTGCCAGTCGAACTCGTTAAAAACTATGAGCAGCTAAAGGCAGAAATCCTGGCTCGACTGGGGGTAACTACGGCTGTTCGGGCCCAAAGAGTGCACCGCTGGGGTTACCAGGCTGGCCGTCCACCAAGAGCCCAAATGCATGACCTGGTGCAACTAGTAAAAAAGTGGCTGCAGCCTGAGAAATTGACGAGCCCGCAAATTGTAGAACGGGTGGCCATAGACCGGTACCTGCGATCGCTGCCGTATGACCTGCAGCGCTGGGTAAGCCATGGGGACCCTGCGACGGCGAATCAGTTGGTGGAACTAGTAGAGCGGTACACCGTAGTGGAGGACTTGCTCGGACCAGCCAAGAACCGGGAACCCACGTCGAGAGCAGTACGACCAGTTACCACACCCAGGAGGGGAGCGATCCCGGATTCTGGACCAGAGGTCCCTACAACAGTGCCCTCAGAACCGCGGAGGCTAACTACTGTAAGAAAGATGGGGGACATACAGTGTTGGCGTTGTCGAGCCTATGGCCATACCCGGACCCAATGCCCTCTTCAAGACGAGCCCATGGAATGCGGGACAGGACGGAGATTCTCCCTGTACGCACAGCGAGCATGCGTCACACATCTTGATGTAACTGCCGATCAGTTTGAGTGTGAAATTTGGGTGAACCATCTCCCGGCCAAAGCTCTCTTGGACTCCGGCAGCATAGTGACGCTAGTCCACGACAGAATAATCGGGAGACTCGGCCCTGTAAGTAAGACTCTTCGTGTTGTTTGTATTCATGGGGACACTAAGGAATACCCCTTAATACCAGTGACTATTGCCCATGGCTGTACTTCCGTGACCCAGGAAGTTGGGATAGTGAACAGCCTGATCCATGATGTTATTGTGGGGCGAGACTGTCCGATATTTCTAGACCTGTGGAAACGGGCGCAAAGTGGGTTCCCTGAACAGTCAAAAAGACTAGAGACTTTGACCTCTGATGGGTCAAATCAGGAGAGTAGTGGTCCCGAACTGCCCAGGACCCTTCTCCCCAATATGGACATGCCTAGTGGCAGTAAGAATGGTGATGGTAACATGTATTATGGGGGTAATGTTCAGGATGTGCATGATTTAGCGTCCAGAGCTGAGCTGACCACTGAGGGGGGGGGGGGGGGGTGGAAGGCTCCCTGTTGCAAGTGATGTTGGGGGAGGATGAGGAGGAACTCTCCCCACCACAGACCCCAGTCGAGGAAGACGAGGGGGAGACCTCACCCGAACCAACGTACCCAGACCTGAATGTACCCAAGGGAGCGTTTGGCACCGCCCAGTTACAGGATCCCTCCTTAACACATGCTAGAGAGCAGGTGGTGGTTATAAACGGAGTCTCACTGTCACAGCCAGACAGCTGAGAAGCGCTCACAGGAGCTTCTCAGATCCTCCTCCTTGAATTTCTTTGTTTTGGTTTAGTTTCTCATCTCGTTAGTCTATCTCAGCTGTCATGCAGTCAGACTGATCGCTACCCTTTAATTTCCTACCCATAATGCAGTAGTGTGCGGCTGATACAACTTCCTGGAGTGTGTGTGCATGCTGTTCCCAGTTCCCAGTCCTCAGTCGTCTGCAGATAAGTGCTGTTTATGTATTTATGTTTTTGTCTTTTCTGGATCCAGGTGACCCTGACTCCCTCCGTGTCAGTGTAGGGAGCCGGTGGTCGTGTCCCTTCACTATTGTAGGGTCTTCAGGTAATAGATGGCCGAGGAACGCGGATATGCGGCCATCCACCTTTGGGGTGTTCGCATAGGCTGAGCAGTGAGGGAGAGCGGCGGCTCTATTGCAGGGGTCTCCCTTTGTTCCTTAGTTGTGGATCCAGAGAGATATTGTTTATATGGTATTGTCTTGTTTCCTGTACACCATCCGTGACATTATCAGCCGCCAAAACCGTCTCAAGCATGGATCCGGTTTCACTTTTGGCTGAACGCCTCCAGGGTCTTTCATTGGAGGTAGCTGATCTCCGTAGGATTTTTTCTCAGTTTCAAGTGACCGGTTCAGCTTGCGTTCATGGAGTTTGTGCTGAGCCCAAGATCTCGCTCCCGGATACGTTCTCTGGGGGTAGTGAGAATTTTGTGCGTTTTAAAGAGGCTTGCAAACTCCATTTTCGCCTTCTTCCCCATTCTTCTGGTGATGAAGAACGGAGGGTGGGGATCATTGTATCGCTGCTCAGGGGTAACGCTCAGTCTTGGGCTTTTTCGCTACCGGAGGGGGCACGGCCCCTCCGCTCAGTGGATGAATTCTTTTTAGCCCTGGGTCAGATATATGATCCGGATTGTATTGCTCTGGCTGAGTCTAGACTACGTCTGTTATGCCAGGGTAAACAATCCGCAGAGTTATACTGCTCCGAATTTCGGAGATGGGCAGCTGATACTGGTTGGAATGATGCTGCACTCCGAAGTCAATTTTGCCATGGTCTTTCAGAGGGATTGAAAGATGCATTTTCCTTTCATGAGAGGCCTATCTCCTTGGACTCTGCTATGTCTCAGGCCATTCGTATTGACAGGCGTCTTGGAGAGAGACGAGAGATCTCTCCTTCCTGTCCTACTCAGTCTCGGAACAGTGCAGCGGTCTCATTCTGTGAGCAGGAGTCTCAGTCGCTGTCAGCCCCTTCTGAGCAGGAGCCCATGCAGCTGGGGTTGATTGCCTCTGACAATAAAAGATTCAGCCCGCATGGGAGGGTTTGTTTTTGTTGTGGAGGTATAAATCTTTTGGCAAATGTTTGTCCCTCAAGGAGATTCAGGCAGTTTTCTGGGAGTAATAAAGAGACAAAAAGGAAAAAATCTTTTAAAAATGTTCCGTCTGTTACTATTGGCAGGGTTGAGGCGGAAATTGAAGGTTTTCCGTTTGCTTGTAGTTCCCGTTTTGTCCTGCCTGCTAGGGTGGCGCTAGAGAGCAAGAGCATTTTTTGTGAGATTTTTGTGGATAGTGGAGCAGCTGTCAACCTCATTGATAATCAATTTGCAATAACTCATGGTTTCCAGGTATGCACTTTGGGAAGGGATATTCCTGTTTTTGCTATTGATTCAGCTCCACTTTCTCAGAAATCATTAAAGGGCATAGTTCACAATATCCGTTTAATTGTGAGTGATGCTCATGTTGAGGATGTGTCATGTTTCGTCCTTAGCGGTTTGCCTACTCCTCTAGTGTTGGGGCTACCCTGGCTCACTAAACATAACCCCACCATTGATTGGCAAGCGAGGCAAATAAATGGTTGGAGTAACTTTTGCAGAGAGAATTGCCTCATAACATCTGTTTCTGAGGTTTCTACTAAGACTGTACCACCTTTCCTCTCTGAATTTTTGGATGTCTTCTCTGAGAGTGGAGTTCAGGGTTTGCCTCCGCACAGGGAGTATGATTGCCCTATTAATCTCATCCCAGGCGCCAAGCTGCCTAAATCTCATTTATACAATCTCTCCCAACCTGAGAGGGTCGCTATGCGGGCTTATATCTCTGAGAGTTTGAGAAAAGGACACATACGACCCTCGAAGTCACCTGTTGCCGCTGGTTTTTTCTTTGTTAAGAAAAAAGATGGTTCTTTAAGACCTTGTCTGGATTTCAGGGAGCTGAACAGTATCACTATTCGTGATCCTTATCCGCTTCCTCTGATCCCGGACCTGTTTAACCAGGTTGTTGGGGCTAAAGTCTTTTCCAAATTAGACCTAAGAGGGGCATACAACCTGGTTAGGGTCAGAGAAGGAGACGAATGGAAGACGGCTTTCAATACCCCTGAGGGCCATTTTGAGAATTTGGTTATGCCTTTTGGTTTGATGAATGCCCCAGCCGTTTTTCAGCATTTCGTCAACAGCATTTTTTATCATTTAATGGGAAAATTTGTATTAGTATATTTGGATGACATTTTGATTTTTTCTCCTGATTTCAAGACTCATAAGGAACACTTACGTCAGGTCTTGCTCATTCTGCGGGAGAATAAATTATATGCGAAACTGGAAAAATGTGTGTTTGCGGTTCCAGAAATCCAATTTCTGGGATTTCTTGTCTCCGCTTCTGGTTTTCGCATGGACCCCGAGAAGGTCCGCGCTGTGCTTGAGTGGGAGCTTCCTGAGAACCAGAAGGCGCTGATGCGTTTTTTGGGCTTTGCCAATTATTACAGGAAATTTATTTTGAATTATTCCTCTGTTGTTAAACCACTCACTGATATGACCAGAAAGGGGGTAGATTTTTCTTCCTGGTCGGTAGAGGCGCGCAAGGCCTTTTCTAATATCAAGGAGAGTTTTGCTTCCGCTCCCATCCTAGTACAACCTGATATTTCGTTACTCTTCATAGTTGAGGTTGATGCTTCTGAGGTAGGGGTGGGTGCGGTCTTGTCTCAGGGTTCCTCTCCTGCCAAATGGCAACCGTGTGCCTTTTTCTCAAAGAAACTCTCCTCCGCAGAGAGAAATTATGATGTGGGAGATAGGGAATTGTTGGCCATCAAGTTGGCTTTTGAGGAATGGCGCCATTGGCTAGAGGGAGCCAGACACCCTATTACCGTGTTTACTGACCATAAAAATCTGGCCTATTTGGAGTCAGCCAAGCGTCTGAACCCGAGACAGGCCAGATGGTCTTTGTTCTTTTCAAGGTTTAATTTTGTTGTTACGTTCCGCCCTGGGGTTAAGAATGTGAAGGCAGATGCCCTGTCACGTTGTTTTCCAGGAGGTGGGAATTTTGAAGACCCGGGTCCCATTTTGGCTGAAGGTGTGGTGGTCTCTGCTCTTTTTCCTGAATTGGAGGCAGAGGTGCAGGCAGCCCAGTCAGAAGCTCCTGATCTTTGTCCTCCTGGGAGGTTGTTTGTGCCTCTCGCTTTGAGACACAAGATTTTTAAAGAACACCACGACACGGTCCTTGCTGGGCACCCGGGGGCAAGAGCCACACTGGATCTCATCGCTCGGAGATTCTGGTGGCCTGCGCTTCGTAAGTCGGTTGAGGGTTTTGTGGCAGCTTGCGAGACTTGCGCTTGTGCCAAGGTCCCTCATTCACGGCCATGAGGTCCTCTCCTTCTTTTGCCCATTCCTTCCCGTCCTTGGACACATCTGTCCATGGACTTCATAACGGACTTGCCTCGTTCCTCGGGGAAGTCTGTGATTCTGGTGGTGGTGGACCGTTTTAGCAAAATGGTGCATTTTATCCCTTTCCCTGGTTTGCCCAATGCTAAGACGCTGGCGCAGGCATTTATTGACCACATTGTCAAATTGCATGGGATTCCTTCAGACATAGTCTCTGATAGGGGCACGCAGTTTGTTTCCAGATTCTGGAAGGCTTTCTGTTCTCGCTTGGGGGTTCGGTTGTCATTCTCTTCTGCTTTCCATCCGCAGTCGAATGGCCAGACAGAGCGCGTCAATCAGAATCTGGAGACATATCTGCGCTGTTTTGTGGCAGAGAATCAGGAGGATTGGTGTTCTTTTTTGTCCCTTGCTGAGTTTGCTTTAAATAACCGTCGTCAGGAGTCCTCTGATAAGTCACCATTTTTTGGTGCATATGGGTTCCATCCGCAGTTTGGGACTTTCTCGGGAGAGGGCTCTTCTGGTTTGCCTGATGAGGACAGATTCTCCTCGTCTTTGTCATCTATTTGGCAAAAGATTCAGGATAATCTAAAGAGCATGAGTGAGAGATATAAGCGTGTGGCGGATAAGAGACGTGTGCCTGGTCCGGACCTGAATGTTGGTGATCTGGTGTGGTTGTCTACCAAGAATATCAAATTGAAGGTTCCCTCCTGGAAGTTGGGTCCTAGGTTTATTGGGCCTTACAAGATCCTGTCTGTCATCAATCCTGTTGCCTACCGTCTTGATCTTCCTCAGACTTGGAAGATCCATAATGTTTTTCATAAGTCCTTATTGAAACCTTATGTTCAACCTATTGTACCCTCGCCTTTGCCTCCTCCTCCGATTATGGTTGATGGAAATCTTGAATTTCAGGTCTCTAGGATTGTGGATTCTCGTCTTGTCCGCGGTTCCCTCCAGTACCTCGTTCATTGGGAGGGTTATGGTCCTGAGGAGAGGATGTGGGTCCCAGTGACGGACATTAAGGCCTCTCGTCTCATCAGGGCTTTCCATAGGTCCCATCCTGAGAAGGTGGGCCCTGAGTGTTCGGAGTCCACTCCTAGAGGGAGGGGTACTGTCACAGCCAGACAGCTGAGAAGCGCTCACAGGAGCTTCTCAGATCCTCCTCCTTGAATTTCTTTGTTTTGGTTTAGTTTCTCATCTCGTTAGTCTATCTCAGCTGTCATGCAGTTGGACTGATCGCTACCCTTTAAGTTCCTCCCCATAATGCAGTAGTGTGCGGCTGATACAACTTCCTGGAGTGTGTGTGCATGCTGTTCCCAGTTCCCAGTTCCCAGTCCTCAGTCCTCAGTCGTCTGCAGATAAGTGCTGTTTATGTATTTATGTTTTTGTCTTTTCTGGATCCAGGTGACCCTGACTCCCTCCGTGTCAGTGTAGGGAGCCGGTGGTCGTGTCCCTTCACTATTGTAGGGTCTTCAGGTAATAGATAGCCGAGGAACGTGGATATGCGGCCATCCACCTTTGGGGTGTTCGCATAGGCTGAGCAGTGAGGGAGAGCGGCGGCTCTATTGCAGGGGTCTCCCTTTGTTCCTTAGTTGTGGATCCAGAGAGACATTGTTTATATGGTATTGTCTTGTTGCCTGTACACCATCCGTGACACTCACAGGTTCCCGAGGCAGAACTCAGGTTCCCTCATTTTGCGCTAAACGGGGACTTGCTGTACCGAGTGGCAGAAATCCGAGGGGAAATTATTGAACAGCTACTGGTGCCCCACTCGTATCAGAGACAGCTCCTCGATTTGGCTCATAATGATGCATTAGGCGGACACCTGGGAGCAGAGAAGACAGAGGCCAGGATAACAGACAGGTTCTACTGGCCTGGGGTAAAGGCAGAGGTGAAGAGGTATTGTGCGTCCTGCCCCACGTGCCAGCTAATAGCCCCAGTGTCACACTATCGGAACCCCCTGGTACCTTTGCCCATAATCGAGGTACCGTTTGAGCGGATTGCCATGGACCTGGTGGGGACATCAGCACATACTAGTCGTGGTAGATTACGCAACTAGGTACCCAGAGGCGGTCCCATTAAGGAACACCTCCTCTAAGGCCACAGCTCGGGAATTGTTTCAGATGTTCTCCTGCACGGGGCTGCCCAAGGAGATCTTGACAGACCAGGGCACCCATTTGAACTCCTGTATGGACGGAGACCCAGTGGACTTCTGGATTTGGTGACGGAAACCTGGGAAGGTGAGTCCTCACCACACCAGACCCTGGTAGAACACATCTCCCAAATGAGAGAGAGAGTGGCTAAAGTGATGCCACTGGTTATGGAACATCTCCAGAAGGCCCAGGATGCCCAGAGGCGGGTATATAACCGGTCAGCTAAATTAAGGCAGTTTTCAATAGGAGACCGAGTAGCGGTTCTGATTCCCACTGTGGAAAGCAAGTTCTTAGCCAGGTGGCAGGGTCCATTTGAGGTGGTAGAAAGGGTAGGTGAGGTGAATTGTAAGGTACACCAGCCTGGGAAGAGGAAACCCTACCAGATCTACCACGTAAACCTGTTGAAATCCTGGAAAGATCGGGATCAAGTGACCGCTATGCAAGGGTCATGGTAGAGGACCCTGTAGGAGCCGACCAGGTATTTGTGGCTGACACGCTGTCCAAGTCCCAAAGGCAACAAACAATAGAGTTTCTTCAGAGAAACAGAGATAAATTCTCAGGTTTGCCAGGGCTCACTAATGTCGTTAAACATGACATTGTCACAGAGCCCAATGTGATAATACGGCTGAAGCCATACCGAGTTCCAGAGGCCCAGAGGAAAGCGGTATCTGAAGAAGTAAAAAGAATGCTTGAGCTGAATGTCATTGAAGAATCGCTGTGTGAATGGTCAAGTCCGATTGTGTTGGTACCGAAGCCCAACGGCACACTGCGATTCTGCAATGACTTCAGAAAACTAAATGAGGTTTCAAAGTTTGATGCCTACCCGATGCCCCGGGTAGACGGTAGACAAATTAATTGAGAGATTAGGGCCTGCCTGATATATCACTACGCTGGATCTCACGAAAGGGTACTGGCAAATTCCTCTCACCCGGGAAGCCAGAGAAAAGATGGCATTCTCCACTCCGGAGGGCCACTGGCAATACAAAAGGATGCCCTTGGCTTACACTCTGCCCCTGCCACGTTTCAAAGAGCAATGGACAAGATATTTCGTCCCCATGGACGGTACGCATCAGTATTGTCAGTCATTACCGCTGGCTGTGACCTTCTGTCTATGCTCTCGCTGCAGCTCCGTTCCTCTGTATTATTTGTGGTTCTGTATGGGTTAACTCCCCTGTATTCCTATTAGGAGTTAATTCTCTGTCTGCTCCATGGGTGTGGTCTCTCTGCTGCACCCATGGAACCTGTATATAAGGCTGAGCTTTCCTCAGTTCTGTGTCAGCTCTCCTGGTGTGTGTTGTCTGTCCTGCTCCTGGTTTGTTCTCTCTCCCATGCTGCTGACCCATGGGATCCGTGTCTGTCTGCCTGTGCTCTGTGGGTTTTCCTACTTGTTCATTTGCGTCCATTTTCCTGTCCTCTTTCCTGTCTTTCTGTTCTGCCAGTTATGTTTTAGTTACTTTGTGTTTATTCTGATGTCTGTGTTCAGCAAGCCTTTGCAGCAGAGTGGCATGACAAGGCCATGCAGTTTACTACTGGTGGAGCAAGTCCTTCTCTGCTCATTGCCACTCCTGCTCCCTTGCATGAACTCCTGCGTGTATTATTAGTTGCCCTGTTTTGTATTCATATGTCTGTGTTCAGCAAGCCTTTGCAGCAGAGTGGCATGACAAGGCCATGCAGTTTACTACTGGTGGAGCAAGTCCTTCTCTGCTCATTGCCACTCCTGCTCCCTTGCATGAACTCCTGCTTGTGTTATTATTTGCCCTGTTTTGTATTTGCCTGTATGTTATCTATGACTATGTGCCGTCGGTACCTTCTGGTACCTGTTGTCCATTCGCTCCTGCTGTCACTGTCTAGGTCACGCTCCAGAGTGGACCCTGGCAACTTCCTGCGGCTAAGTCTAACCCTACCATCTAGGGCTCTAGTGAAAACCAGGAGTTGATTAGTTATGCCCCTCTGGAGTATTACTAGACAGTGGCGCAGTGGGGGTTTTCTCCCACTGTGCTGACGGTACATAGAGCTCATGTTTTGTCTGTGCTGCCTTCCCTGTTTTGTTTGTGCAATAAACTCTTATGTGTCTGTACCTGATTTCTGTTTGTTTATTGCATGACGACGCGGTGGTCTCTCCTGGGACCTCCAACTCGTGACAAGTATACCTGGATGACATTGTCATTTTCAGTACCGATTAGGAATCCCATCTCCCTCGGGTCCAGGCAGTCCTAGACTCTTTGAAAGGGGCAGGGTTTACAGTGAACCCGGAAAAGTCCGCAATTGGGATGGAGGAAGCAAAGTACCTGGGATACACCGTAGGCAGAGGGCTAGTAAAGCCACAGATGAGCAAGGTAGAAGCCATACAGAACTGGCCTCGGCCTCTTACCAAGAAGCAGGTTCGGGCGTTCTTGGGGATAGTGGGCTACTACAGGAGATTTGTCCCTAACTTTGCCACTATAGCGGCCCCTTTGACGGACTTAACAAAAGGAAAGAAATCCGTCATGATCAAATGGAGTAGGGAGGCTGAGGAGGCTTTTCAGAAACTTAAAAGGGCCTTATGTGAGTCTCCGGTGCTTGTCGCACCAGACTTCTCGAAAGAATCAAGTGCAGGTCTAGGTGCCGTCCTGTCTCAGGTGGTCAATGAGGAGGAACACCTTGTGGTCTTTCTCAGCAGGAAGCTGACAGCGGCAGAGAGGAACTATGCTGTGGTAGAGCGAGAGTGTCTGGCCATCAAGTGGGCTCTAGACTCTCTGCGATATTTCCTGCTGGGTAGGAAATTCCGCCTGGTGTCCGACCATGCCCCATTGACCTGGATGAGACAGCACAAGCAGACCAATGCCAGGGTCACGAGATGGTTCCTCTCTCTCCAGGATTTCAACTTTGTGGTCGAACATAGGTCAGGGAGTCAACATCAGAATGCTGATGCTCTCTCCCGGGTGCATTGCATGTTATCTACAAGTGCCTCCGCCGCCCCCGTGTCGGGGCAGAGGGGGGGGGATATGTAGAGGACGCCAAGGTTGGGTCCTCAGTGACAGATATGTAACACCATTATTTGGGTTGTGGTGCCTTTAAGAAAGCACTACCTAGGATCCGGTACCCACAGGGTTAACTCACTCTCCTGATAAGAGGAAAAGGAAGTGAGTGAGGGTGTGGTGTGGTGGACACACTGCTGTGGCTGGCTGTGAACAGAGCTGGAAACTGAGGACACGTGGAAAGTTTGGCAGGAAAGCCAAATGGAATCTACCAAGGACTAAAAAGAACCCAGGGTAAAAATACCTTTATTTTTGAACGGACTGTTCTATTAATTATGTTGTACTGAACTAAGCGGACTTTAAGTTGGGTTTGTTTGGACCTTGGCTGCTGGAAGCTGTACCTATTTTGGAAAATAAGCATCTGTTTTCTTTAACCCTGGGCTGGCTCATGCACCTGGTTTATTGGAGCGATCTTCCCCCCCCCCCCCATATTACACTGTGTGTAATGCCCCCACAGGGGGCTGTTTTCCCTTGTAACTGGGGCTTCTGTGGATTCCCCAGTTACAGTGGAAACAGTGGGGGGAAAAAAGTAAAAAAAAAAAAAGTTTGTGCCCTCCAGGGGTCTTTTAATGACCTCCTGGGGGATATATTATGTGGCAAAAATAAATAAAAATACAAAAAAAAAAAAGTTAAATATTTTTTTTAAATGCAGTCGCTAACAGAAACCATTACCATAGTCGCCCTGTTTGCTCAAACCTATACATGTTATATATGAAAACCATTGTCACAAAATAGGGAACCCATTGCAATAATTTTATTTTTGTGTCGGTTTTAACCGCCTCCGGACCGCCTAACGCAGAATTGCGGTCCGGAAGCGGTCGACTCAGGCACACTCACGCGCCGGCGAGTCATCTCGCGAGAGATTTCCTGTGAACGCGCGCACACAGGCACGCGCGTTCACAGGAACTGCAGGTAATCGAGTGGATCTGCAGCCTGCCAGCGGCGATCATTCGCTGGCAGGCTGTAGATCCGATTTTTTTAAACCCCTTAAAGGTATATTAAACGCTGTTTTGATAACCGCGTCTAATATACCTGCTACCTGGTCCTCTGGTGGTCCCTTTTGCTTGGATCGAGCCCCAAAGGACACAAGCAGCTCTGTAAAGTAGCACCAAACACCACTACACTACACCCCACCCCCTGTCACTTATTAACCCCTGATCACCCCATATAGACTCCCTGATCACCCCCCTGTCACTGATCACCCCCCTGTCATTGATCACCCCCCTGTAAGGCTCTATTCAGACGTCCATATGTGTTTTACGGATCTGCGGATCCGCAAAACACATATGGACGTCTGAATGGAGCCTGACAGGGGGGTGATCAATGACAGGGAGGTGATCACCCCATATAGACTCCCTGATCACCCCCTGTCTTTGATCACCCCCCTGTAAGGCTCCATTCAGACGTCCATATGTGTTTTGCGGATCCGCAAAACACATACGGACGTCTGAATGGAGCCTTACAGAGGGGTGATCACCCCATATAGACTCCCTGATCACCCCCCCTGTCATTGATCACCCCCCTGTAAGGCTCCATTCAGACGTCCGTATGTGTTTTGCGGATCCGCGGATCCACTGATCCGCAAAACACGGACACCGGCAATGTGCTTTCCGCATTTTGCGGATCCGCACACAGCCAGAACTGCCAATTGCGGACAAGAATAGGACATGTTCTATAGGCTCTACAAAAAACGCAGTGTTCGCCCGATCAGGCCTGATCTTGTGCACACACTTGCGTTTAGTCCGCCCCACCGCAGTGACAGAATTTTTTTTTTTCTGATCACTGCAAAAACACAGTAAAATCGCTGCGGCGCTATAAAAAGATCACTTTTGAGGGGCATGGCGAGTTCATAGAAGATTTTTTTGCGGAAATGTATTTTTTTCTTTTTTTTTTCTTACAAAGTCTCATATTCCACTCATATTCAAAATCTCACATGAACTCACCATACCCCTCACGGAATCCAAATGCGTAATTTTTTTTTTACATTTATATTCCAGACTTCTCACGCTTTAGGGCCCCTAAAATGCCAGGGCAGTATAAATACCCCACAAGTGACCCCATTTCGGAAAGTAAACACCCCAAGGTATTCGCTGAGGGGCATATTGAGTCCATGAAAGATTGAACTTTTTGTCACAAGTTAGCGGAAAGGTTGACTTTGTGAGAAAAAACTATTTATACTGCCCTGGCATTTTAGGGGCCCTAAAGCGTGAGAAGAAGTCTGGAATCCAAATGTCTAAAAATGCCCTCCTAAAAGGAATTTGGGCCCCTTTGCGAACCTAGGCTGCAAAAAAGTGTCACACATGGGGTATCGCCGTACTCAGGAGAAGTAGGGCTATATGTTTTGGGGTGTCTTTTTACATATATCCATGCTGGGTGAGATAAATATCTGTCAAATGACAACTTTGTATAAAAAAAAATGGGAAAAGTTGCTTTTTAGAGATATTTATCTCACCCAGCATGGGTATATGTAAAAAGACACCCCAAAACACATTGCCCAACTTCTCCTGAGTACGGCGATACCACATGTGTGACACTTTTTTGCAGCCTAGGTGGGCAAAGGGGCCCAAATTCTAAAGAGCACCTTTAGGATTTCACAGGACATTTTTTACACATTTGAATTTCAAACTACTTTTCACGCATTAGGGCCCCTAAAATGCCGGGGCAGTATAACTACCTCACAAGTGACCCCATTTTGGAAAGAAGACACCCCAAGGTATTTCGTGATGGGCATAGTGAGTTCATGGAAGTTTTTATTTTTTGTCACAAGTTAGTGGAATATGAGACTTTGTAAGAAAAAAAAAAAAAAACATCATTTTCCACTAACTTGTGACAAAAAATAAAAAGTTCTATGAACTCACTATGCCCATCAGCGAATACCTTAGGGTGTCTACTTTCTGAAATGGGGTCATTTGTGGGGTGTTTTTACTGTCTGGGCATTGTAGAACCTCAGGAAACATGACAGGTGCTCAGAAAGTCAGAGCTGCTTCAAAATGCGGAAATTCAAATTTTTGCACCATAGTTTGTAAATGCTATAACTTTTACCCAAACCAATAAATATACACTTATTGCATTTTTTTTTTATCAAAGACATGTAGAACAATAAATTTAGAGAAAAATTTATATAGAAATGTAGGTTTTTTTTGAAAAATATTACAACTGAAAGTGAAAAATTTCATTTTTTTGCAAAAATTTTGGTAAATTTCGATTAATAACAAAAAAAGTTAAAATGTCAGCAGCAATGAAATACCACCAAATGAAATCTCGATTAGTGAGAAGAAAAGGAGGTAAAATTCATTTGGGTGGTAAGTTGTATGACCGAGCAATAAACCGTGAAAGTAGTGTAGTGCAGAATTGTAAAAAGTGGTCTGGTCATTAAGGGGGTTTAAGCTAGGGGAGCTGAGGTGGTTAATATTTAAGAAATAAAAAGCTATCATTTAAAAAAATTACTTTTTAATAAAGTCGTTTTCCTCCAAATTAAACCTAAAAGCTTAAAAATCATAAGGTAACTCGTGTAGGTGTGATATATAGACCACCTAGCCAAGTCAAAGAATTAGATGATCTACTAGTTGAGGAAATAGCTAAAATGACATTGAAAGGGGACGTTATCATTATGGGAGACTTCAATCTTCCTGATGTAAACTGAAAAACCAAAATAGCTAGTTCTGCCAGGAGTACAAGTATTCTAAATTCCCTACTGGGATTATCTCTACAGCAAGTAGTTGAGGAGCCAACCCGGAAGGAGGCCATTTTAGATTTAGTATTCACAAATGGGAATTTGGTATCTGATATTACTGTAGGGGAAAGCTTGGGATCTAGTGATCACCAGTCAGTGTGGTTTTCTAGAAGTACAGTGACTGAGTCACACCACACAAAAACAAAAGTTTAAGATTTTAGAAAAACTGACTTTGCTAAAATTAGATTAGTGGTATACGAGTCCCTATCAGATTGAAACAGTTTCAATGGAGTCCAGGAGAAATGGGACTACTTAAAAGTGGCACTATTGAAGGCAACAGATAATTGCATTAGGCTTGTCAGTAAAAGCAAAAAAAGGAAGAGACCACTGTGGTACTCAGCAGAAGTGGCCAAAATCATTAAAAACAATAACAACAAGATAGCATTTAGGAATGATAAAAAAAAACAAAAAAAAGAGGATGACAGGCAAATTTATAAGATTAGGCAGAGATAGGCCAAACAAGTTATAAGAGCATCTAAAGGACAGGCAGAAGAGAAATTAGCTCAGTCAGTGAAAAAAGGCGATAAGACATTCTTCAGATACATAAATGAAAAAAGGAAACTAAAACAAGGAATTACCAAATTAAAAACAAAAGAAAGAAGGTATATGGAAGAAGATAAAGAACTAGCTGACTACCTCAATGAATACTTCTGTTCAGTTTTTACAAAGGAAAATGAAGGAAAAGGACCTCAGTTAGGAAGGAAGACTCATGAATATTTTGATGCATGTGTCTTTAGAGAGGAAGAGGTTCTAAGTCAGCTGTCTAAAATTAATACAAATAAGTCACAGGGGCCTGATGGGATACACCCAAAGCTATTAAGAGCTTAGTGGGGAACTAGCAAAACCATTAACAGATTTATTTAACCAATCACTGGTAACAGGAGTCGTCCCAGAAGTTTGGAAATTAGAAAATGTTGTGCCCATTTACAAGAAAGGTAGTAGGGAGGAATCAGGCAACTATAGGCCAGTAAACCTGACATCAATAGTGGGGAAATTAATGGAAACCATACTTAAGGAGAGGATTGTGGAACATCTAAAATCCCATGGATTGAAAGATTAAAAACAGCATGGGTTTACTTCAGGGAGATCATGTCAAACTAATCTTATTGATTTTTTTGATTGGGTGACTAAAATAATAAATGGTGGAGGTGCAGTAGACATCGCTTATCTAGACTTTAGTAAGGCTTTTGATACTGTCCCACATAGAAGGCTTATCAATAAATTGCAGTCTTTGTGCTTGGACTCCCATATTGTTGAATAGATTAGGCAGTAGCTGAGGAACAGACAACAGAGGGTTGTAGTCAATGGAGTATATTCAGACTATGGTCTTGTTACCAGTGGGGTACCTCAGGGATCTGCTCTGGGACCCATATTGTTTAATATCTTTATCCGCGAAATTGCAGAAGGCCTCGATGGTAAGGTGTTTTTTTTTTTTTGCTGATGACACAAAGATTTGTAACAGAGTTGATGTTCCTGGAGGGATACATCAAATGGAAAAGGATTTAGGAAAACTAGAGGAATGGTCAAAAATCTGGCAACTAAAATTTAAAGTGCAAAATAATGCACCTGGGGCGTAAAAACCCAAGAGCAGAATATAAAATCAGTGATACAGTCCTAACCTCAGTATCTGAGGAAAGGGATTTAGGGGTCATTATTTCAGAAGACTTAGAGGGAGGCAGACAATGTCATAGAGCAGCAGGAAATGCTAGCAGAATGCTTGGGTGTATAGGGAGATGCATTACCAGTAGAAAGAGGGAGGTGCTCATGCCGCTCTACAGAGCACTAGTGAGACCTCATTTGGAGTATTGTGCTCAGTACTGGAGACCATATCTCCAGAAGGATAGTGATACTTTGGAGAGAGTTCAGAGAAGAGCTACTAAACTAGTACATGGATTGCAGGATAAAACTTACCAGGAAAGCTTGGAAGAAAGACGAGACAGAGGGGATATGATAGAAACTTTTAAATACGGAGAGAGAGGAGAGAATATTTAAAAGAAGAAAAACTGCTACAAGAGGACATAGTTTTAAATTAGAGGGGCAAAGGTTTAAAAGTAATATCAGGAAGTATTACTTTACTGAGAGAGTAGTGTATGCATGGAATAGCCTTCCTGCAGAAGTGGTAGCTGCAAATACAATGAAGGAGTTTAAGCATGCATGGGATAGGCATAAGGCCATCCTTCATATAAGATAGGGCCAGGGGCTATTCATAGTATTCAGTATATTGGGCAGACTAGATGGGCCAAATGGTTCTTATCTGCCGACACATTCTATGTTTCTAAAAAAAGGAAAAAAAATCTCTAAAAAAACATTCTAATAAAAAGTCGTCCCTTGAAGATGTGCTTATGCCATCCGAGCACTGCTTCAGTGACTCCCCCATATCTCTCCAGTTGATCACGCCCCAGATGCCTTTAGATTGACAGCACTAGACCCTGTGATCTAGCACTGAGATCCCGTGCCTGCTCACTGAAGTCTAGAACAGCACACGCGCACAACATCTTTGCCTTCATTCCCGGCTTGGGAAGATGTCTAGTGTGCAAGCACCGTCATGTCACTGAACATGGAAGTGGCGGCACATGCGCACTAGACATCTTCACAAGCCGGGAATGAAGGCAAAGATGTTGTGCGAGCGCCCTTCTGGATGCAGTTGTGCAGGCGAGGGATCTCAGCTCTAGACCAAAGAGTCTAGCTCTGTCAATCTAAAAGCATGGGGGCATGATCAACAGGAGAGGAGAGTCATTATGAAGCAACAAGGGCGTCACTGAAGCAGTGCTCGGATGGCATAAGCACGCCTCCGAGTGCCCGAATACTTAATTTGAATATTTATAAAAAATTTCTCCAGCACCGGAACAACTACAGAAGAAAGAAAGGTATTGTCATCAACCCTGCCAGACTATATGCCTTAGAAATAAAAAAGAAGATGGTGGAGCGCCTGGTAGAGTAGGGTTGATCTGGGTGACAGAGCCTCTTTAAAGGGGTGGTGCAAAGATTTCAAGTTATTCCCTATTAACAGAATTTGTTATAACTAATGGATTAGTTAGAATCTGACTGCTGGGACCCCCACCAATCCCAAAGCAGGGATTCTCCAGTCCCGATGGAGCATGGAGTGGCAGGCCACACATTCAGACTGCCACACGAAGACTGCCACTCCATTCATTCTGTATGGGAATGATGGATATAGCAGAGTACAGTGATGGGCTGTCACAAACGTACCGAGACAGACGTACGTTCCCGGGACAGCTGGCAGTAGATCTGTGAGACTGGCAACACATGGTTTGATCTGACATCGTTTCCTTTTGGATCAAATTATGTCTGTGTATTTGGTGCTTGCCACACCTTCTGTTGCTATTGTGGTCATTTAACCATTCCTATTTATTGTTGTTTCGCCCACTATACCAGGTGGTTTATAGCATTTGTTGGACTTGTGGTTAGCTTGTGTTTGGTTCTCGGCTGAGTTCCTGGTTCTACCAAAGCTTCATTGAAGATAAGTCTTTTCGTTCCCTTTTGTATTTTGTTTTGGTATTTGTGTGTGTTGCCTTTCCCTGTTGTTTGCCATTAGGCCTGAGGGAGACTCCTGTTCGTCCTTCCCTTTGGAGGAACAGGTTAACTCAGTCCTGACATTAGTTCCAGGGTCCTATAGGGTGAGATAGGATTCTAGCTATCTGGTGTATGAACTTTCCTTCCTTTGGGTCCTGTTCTTACTGGTAATCGGTCAGGACTGGAGTTAGGATTTTCTCTAGGAGGTGTCCATCTTCCTTCCCTAGTTTCCAGGCCTTATTCCTGTATCCCCTTTCCCTCCTATGCTCGGTGTGGTGTTTTCCTCCCACACATGAGCGTGACATGGGGAAAGAGAAACTGGATCCCCATTCTTAGAAATGATTTGGATTCAAGAGGTTGATCCTTTGTCACGGCTGAGTGCCTTGTAACTTGTATCCATGTTTGATATGCCATGTGTACTATGCCTTTAAACTGTTGTGAGATATCAGCAAGGTAACGTGCTAGTGAAGGCTCGGTACCTCTGTGGAACACTAGCAATGGCATTTGACAGCGAGGGTATTGCACTAACATGGGTGAAATACCCTATGTGCACAGGCCCTAGACATAGCTGCATAGTGGTGGCAGATGTTGTAAGCAGCTTGAGATGCTAGGGGAGTTATATTACTTTGGGGATGCAATGGACATTGCAGAAGAGCTGCCCTAAGAACATGGGTAAATGCACTGAATATGTATGCTATACTGTGTGCAACACTGTATGTTATACTACACTGTAAATGTGTATATTGTAAATGCTGTCACCTAGTGTCCAACTGTGTTATTGCTGTTGGGTGCAAAGGTTGAATTATAGAGGTCCTCAAGTGATGTTTAGTGACAATGAGAGCATATGCCTATAATATGATACTTAAAAGTGCCCTGCAGACCCAGCCTGACTCTTAGGCCTCATGCACACGACCGTTGTGTGCACCCGTGGCCGTTGTGCCATTTTCCGTTTTTTCGTGAAAACTCAGAACCGACAGTATATTCTAACACAGAGGCGTTCCCATGGTGATGGGGACGCTTCAGGTTAGAATATACTAACAGAACTGTGTACATGACTGCCCCCTGCTGCCTGGAAGGTGCTGCCAGGCAGCAGGGGGCAGCCCCCCCCCTGTAGTTAACACATTGGTGGCCAGTGTGGCCGCCCCCCCCCTCCCTCCCCTGTAGTTAACTCATTGGTGGCCAGTGGGCCCCCCCTCCCCTGTAGTTAACTCATTGGTGGCCAGTGGGCCCCCCCCTCCCCTGTAGTTAACTCATTGGTGGCCAGTGCGGCCGGCCCCCCTCCCTCCCCTGTAGTTAACTCTTTGGTTGCCAGTGGGCCCCCCCTCCCTCCCCTGTAGTTAACTCGTTGGTGGCCAGTGGGCCTTCTCCCCTCCTTCCCCCTCCTAATTAAAATCTCCCCCCTATCATTGGTGGCAGCGGAGTGTACCGATCGGAGTCCCAGTTTAATCGCTGGGGCTCCGATCGGTAACCATGGCAACCAGGACGCTACTGCAGTCATGTCACTTACCAGTAGGAGGAGCTCCCGGCCAGACCTGTCACTTACCAGTAGGAGGAGCTCCCGATCGCAGCTCGCAGGTAAGTATAATGGTTCTACAAATTGCTAAGTAACCATGGCAACCGGGACTGCAGTAGCGTCCTGGTTGCCATGGTTACCGATCGGAGCCCCAGCGATTAAACTGGGACTCCGATCGGTACACTCCGCTGCCACCAATGATAGGGGGGAGATTTTAATTAGGAGGGGGAGGGAGGGGAGAAGGCCCACTGGCCACCAACGAGTTAACTACAGGGGATGGAGGGGGGGGCCCACTGGCCACCAACGAGTTAACTACAGGGGAGGGAGGGGGGCCGGCCGCACTGGCCACCAATGAGTTAACTACAGGGGAGGGAGGGGGGGGCCGGCCGCACTGGCCACCAATGAGTTAACTACAGGGGAGGGAGGGGGGGGCCGGCCACACTGGCCACCAATGTGTTAACTACAGGGGGCAGTCATGTACACAGTTCTTTTAGTATAGTCTAACCTGGAGCGTCCCCATCACCATGGGAACGCCTCTGTGTTAGAATATACTGTCGGATTTGAGTTTCACGATGTAACTCAAATCCGACAGTATATTCTAACATAGAGGCGTTCCCATGGTGATGGAGACGCTTCAAGTTAAAATATACCATCGGATTGGAGAAAACTCCGATCCTATGGTATATTAACTCCTGACTTTACATTGAAAGTCAATGGGGGATGGATCCGTTTGAAATTGCACCATATTGTGTCAACGTCAAACTGATCCGTCCCCATTGACTTGCATTGTAATTCAGGACGGATCCGTTTGGCTCCGCACGGCCAGGCGGACACCAAAACGACTTTTTTTTCATGTCCGTGGATCCTCCAAAAATCAAGGAAGACCCACGGACGAAAAAACGGTCACGGATCACGGAAAAACGGAACCCCGTTTTGCGGACCGCAAAAAAATACGGTCGTGTGCATGAGGCCTTAATGAAGCGCAGCGCCTGTCTCAGCTGTATCTATTACATAGGGTCTATAGGACCCCTGCCTTCCTCTATAAAATTGGTCTTCGCCCTGACTCCTGTTGCCCTCGCTGCGGGGCTGAGAACGCCTCTCTGGTACGTATGTTATGGGATTGTTCTAAGTTAGGTACATACTGGACGGATATTGCCAGGATTATCAGAGAAGTTACCCAAGTGGATGTTCGTGGAGACCCTAAGTTTTGTCTTCTGGGACTGCTAGAAGTTGATGAGGGGGATACTAACTTATCTATATGTATGCAGAGAATGCTGTTCCAGGCCCGAATAGTAATAGCTAAACACTGGACCAATCATGACCCGCCCACCTCTCGGGAATACCTTTATAGAATGAACACCATCCTAAGATATGAAAGGGGAATATACTTGAAAAGGAAGTGTCCCAATAAGTTTCTATCTATTTGGCAGGGATGGTTAAGTGCTCCGGGTCTTGTGTCAGGGACCCTCGCTGCGGAATGCATAAGAGACCAAATTTCTGGGGCTGGGGGACTGCGACTGCGGTAGGTTGGCTTGGTATAGTGGGAACGCTGGGCATCATGGCTGCGCACTAGTGTTTCGCAATGGACAGTGCTGCAACACCGAAGAGATACTGCTTTTGTAGGGCTCGGTCGTCTCACAGGTTTGAGGGTGTTGGGAGGGAGGGGGGAGCTTGGTTTAATGATCAGGTTTTATTATGATGTGTGTACGCCCTGGATACATTGTGATTAATGTGTCCTTCTTGGAAATAATAATCTGACACAACAACATTGTATTTCTATTTAAAAAAGGGCACAAATTTATTTTATTATACATGCCATTGTATGTTGAATTATACAGTATGTGTATATGTCGTACACAGTTTTTATTGAAAGAGTAAAACACAATCTTGATTTAAAAAAAAGTGCCCTGCAGACCTTGTATCAGTAGATGCAGGAAGAGAGAAACAGATCCAACAATTCTCCTGCATTTTAGTCAGCTAGCAAGTGGAGGTGTGAGGCACTGGCCATAATTGTATGCTACCTCAGGGCATAGATAGTTCCAGAGAGCAGCTGAGGATTGCAGTGGAGAGGGGTAGTCTGGAGTAGGGTAGACAACTTCCACTTCCCAGCTCCTGGTCCCTGAACCATAATCACCATGAGGGAAGACCATATGACTGAGAGGAACTTCTCCTGTTCCTGACATAAAATTTCAGCATTTTCCTGTAGTCACCACTAGGTGGAGCTCAGTGTATAGAGATTTTACAGCTGACATTGAGTTCAATCTTAACTGTATAAATTCATGTGCATTGAGTTTCCCCTAGTATTGGTTGCAAGCAGCCGATTGTATCATGTATTCTATAAAGGGAAGCAGGAGACCTATGTAAGTATTTATGCCAGTTGTCTAGTGTAAATTCATTGCGAAATCTCATGTTCAGAAAGAGCGCCATATTTAAAAAGTGCCTGTTCTACGTTTCTGTTATGGAGGTTGGGTAAAGAGGGTAAGATGGAGCACAACATTTTTTATTCCTCCAAATACTTTTTATACTTAATATAAAAAAATGTTAATCTGAAAGGAAATTTTAAAGGCATTGATTGGCTCAGAGCCTATTATAGGTAAATCTCAGCCGATCAGCATTAGGGCTCATTTAGACGGCCGTATGTACAGGTCCGCATCCGTTCCACAATTTCAATGGGGCCGCAAAAGATGGGACAGCACATCCATAGTTCTATTCTGCGGCCCCTGCAAAAAATATAGACCATGTCCTATTCTTGTCCGCGATTGAGGACAAGAATAGGCATTTTCTGTATAGGGCTGGCCGTGTGCGTTCCGCAAAATGTGAAACGCACACAGGCTGGTATCCATGTTTTGCAGATCCGTAATTTGTGGACCGCAAAACACTCACGGCTGTCTGAATCAGCCCTTAGTGTAACACAAGGGGCAGGAAGATGTTACTATAAGTTTAAAACTTCCTTTGTACTCCAGTCACAGCAACAGTGATTAGCAAGCATAGGAGAGAGAGATCCATTTTATCAGCCAGAGTATCCATGAAGCCATATAATTCGTACAGCCACTAGGGAGCAGCAGACCAGGTGCATTGAAGCTTGGTCTGATGAATGGGATCTCCTTCTCTCCTATAATGCAGCTGATGCCTCCGAATGTGTCAGCCTTTGGATCTTGCCTGTCCTTCTGAAGTAGAGAAAACCTGAAAGTGGAGAGTTTAAATTAATAGAGAGATATACATTTGTTCGTGTTATCTGAGGTCTGATCTAATTTACAGGACTGATCTGGGGTCTGAGTACATTTGGGTGTATGTTCTCGGGTCTGGCAGAACCGCCATCAGTGCAGTACCATGCCTCCCAAGTCTCCTTCTTCTGGAGGGACAGTCCCTCTTTTTGACCTCTGTCCGTCTTTAATCCTTAAATGTCCCTCTTTTTGACAAGGGGAATTAATACATAAATGTGCATTAATAAATGTACTAAATTGCTCCTTACGAAAATGTCTGTATGGTTTCTATCTGTATATTAGATGATAAAGTCATTATTTTGTGCAATTTGGACCTTTTAAAATATCTATAATCTGATGTATTATGTGCTAATATTTAAATGGATATTGAGGCTAAAGAAATAAATTTTCTCAGTCCCAGGTGATCCCCAGGTGCTGCAGTTGTAATGGGGTCAGAAATTTTGCCTTGGACGGAGTTAGAGGCGTCGCCTAGAATGAAAAAAACCTGCAGTGATGCTCGACGGCTCTTAACTAGAGATGAGCGAACTTCTGTTTTAAGTTCGGCGTCTAAAGTTCGGCTTCCGGTTAGCGGAGGATCCCGATATGGATTCCGAATTCCGTTGTGGTCCGTGGTAGCGGAATCAATAATGACCATTAGGGAGGTATGCAGTTCTGGCGGTACTGTAGTCAGGAGCCAAAAGCAGCTACGGGCCTGGCCAGCCACTTCGGCATAGATCATCAGTTGTGAAGTCCTGGACACCCCCTTTTTAGATTTACCAATCCATTTCTTTGTTAGGTTTTGGATGCATGCATTACAGCGTTAGCAATGCCTAGAAAATATTCTTCCGTTTGTGGAGCTACCTTCTCCCTTGTCAAATGTGACATAAAGGTATATTCCAATATTATTGCTAAATGTCTGCAAACAATACTCCTGCAATTCATACAGAGAGATCAGTTTGGCTTTGTTAAAGGCAGGGAAGCTCAAGACAATACTAGTAAAACTCTGACCTTAGTGATAAAACCACGAGGCACCCTCATGGCTTACTTTCAGTTGATGCTGAAAAGGCATTCGATAGGGTGCGTTGGGTGTTCTTGGAGGCCACCCTGAGACAGGGCAGTTTACCATACAGATCAAAAGTGTAACCCGCCAGAGGAGCCCTCATTTCCCTCTACTTTGTTTTTTTTTATCATGGAACATCTGACAGTTGCCCCTTAAATAAGTCAGATAGTCAGGGCCTTTAGGGTCCATTCACACATCCGTGGAATGGGTTTGCATCCGTTCCGCAATATACGCAATTGCGGACAAGAATAGGCAGTTCTATGGGGGTCTCGGCCGGGTGTATTGCAATACACTACGGACGTGTGAATGGACCATAAAGCATGTGGTCACTATCATAAATGTACACTACATGCGGATGACCTGCCCAAACCCATATATATTCCTCTCCCATCATCATTAATAAATTTGAACGGTTCAGTCATTTAAGTAATTTTAAGGTGAACTGTACAAAAACGGATATTCTTAATATCATTCTATTTCAGGTCTCTTTTTTGTGCGGGACAAGATGTATTTTTTTTAATTTTAACATTTCATTCTCTATATGTTGTCCTAAAAAATGGAGGGTAAATTAAAAAAAAAATGCATTTCTGCCATGTTTCTTCTGATTTCGTTTTTATGGATTTAATATACTCTAAAAGTGACATGACAAGCTTATCCTGTGGGTTGGTACAATTATGGCAATACCAAATTTATGTAGTTTTTACAGTTTTACTACTTAAAAAAATGGTCTTTGCATCAACACCATAACATTTTTATGTTTTTGTCGACACAACTGTGTTAAGGCTTGTATTTTGTGGTCTAAGCTATAGTTTGTATTGGTATGATTTTGAGGTACATGCAACTTTTTGATCACTTCTTATTCAATTTGTTACATTTATTCCCATTATCGCCATGCAGAAAAAATATTTAATATTTTTATATTTTAATAGTTTAGACATTTTTGGACACAGTGATACCTGGTATGTTTATTTTTTTTACATGTTTACATGTAAAAATAGTAAAGAGGATGATAGAATCTTTTATCTTTTTGTGTTTAAAAAAAAAATATAATAATCTTTTTTTTTTTACTGCAATTTTTAGTCCCCTTAGGGGAAGTTATACATGTGATCATTCTGATCTCTGGTACTATAGACTGCAATAGAATAGTATTGCAGTCTATGGCATTCTGACAGGCTGCCTGTGAAGCTGTGCCTAAGGGTCCATTCACACGTCCGTTTTTTCTTTCCTGATCTGTTCCGTTTTTTGCTGAACAGATCTGGACCAGATCTGGACCCATTCATTTTCAATGGGTCCTGAAAAAAATCAGACATTGAGCTGTCCGTTTTTTTCCAGGACCCATTGAAAATGAATGGGTCCAGATCTGGTCCAGATCTGTTCAGCAAAAAACGGAACAGATCAGGAAAGAAAAAACGGACGTGTGAATGGACCCTAAGGCTCAGCTTCAGGGGCAGCTCACTATGAAAGACCTGGGAGCCTTCACTAGGCCCCCACCTGTCATAGCAACCAATCAGTGTCCCACAATTTTGCAGCAGGGGCTCCGATCAGGACGCAGAAATGTCAAAATGCACTATATTATGTACAGATCATGACTGAGATAAGCGCTCAGCTGGGTCTATGTGCCTTGGAACCAAGCTCACCTCATACAGGCTGAATCGTTTTCTAATGACGCACCTTCCCCATACCAGTGCGTCTGGTCCCTCATTCCAACTCTTCAGCCTGTATGAAGTGAGCTTGGTTCCAAAGCAAACAGACAAAGCTGAGCGCTTATCTTAGCTGTAATCCATACATAATATTGTGCTTTACAGGGCTGATACAGGCAGAGAACGGAGCTTACATGGGGCTACTGCTCTGCATTCTGAATCATGCCATCCTGCTGTATGATTAAGACAGACTCCATGTCAAGGAATTGGACAGTAGTCCTTTGAATTGCTTCACTGATTGCCCCCTAGATAAAACAAGCTATTAAAGATATTTATTTTGTTTATTTATAACTAGCAGAAGGATCCGGCTTCGCACCGGTATATTTCATCTATTTCATTTAATGTTTATGGGTGTCGTTAAAAGATATCGATAGTATCCCCCATAACAGTGACCTCTACAGCACCCTGCCCCTTTAACAGTGAACTCCACAGTCCCCCACCCCTTAACACTGACCCCCACACAGTGCCCCCCCACTTTGAAATGGGACCTCCACAGCAGCCCATCCCATTAACTTTGACCTTCACAGCAGCCCACCCCTTTAACAGTGAGTTTCACAGCACCCCACTCCCTTGACAGTGACCGCCTCAGGGGCCCGCCCCCTTAACAGTGACCTCCACAGTACCTCACTGCCTTAACAGTGACCTCATAGTACCCTGCTGCCTTAACAGTGACCTCCACAGCAGTTGCCCCTTTAACAGTGACCTCCATAGCGGCCTGCCCCCTTAACAGTAACATCCACAGTGAACGCCCCTTTAACAGTAACCTCCACAGTGCCTGCCCCTTTAACAGTAACCTCCACAGTCCCTGCCCCTTTAAGAGTGACCTCCACAGCACCCTGCCCCTTTAATGCTAGGGCTACACGACGACATGTGTCGCGAGACATTTTGTCTCAACAATTTTTATAACGATAGTCTATGGTGTTGCACTGCGACATGTGACATGCTGCAACTGCGACACGACAGTTGCAAAAAATCCATCCAAGATGGATTTTTCTGCGACTGTCGCGTTGCATTCACAGCATGTCACATGTCGCAGTGCAACACCATAGACTATCATTATAAAAATTGTCACGCGACACATGTAGCAGTGTAGTTGTGCCCTATGTGTCGTGCGACTCATTGTTGTTGTGTAGTCCTAGCCTAAGGCTGACCTACAGCAGTGAAGTAAAATGGCTGGGTTGTTATGGAAACCTGGAGTAACTGTGTGTATGTGGAGACTAAGAACCTGCGAGTGTCTATTGGCTGATAAGGGACATGTGACCGTGTTTATGGCAGTTGGGATATGAAGAGAAAGACTTGCAGGCTTGTATTGGCTAATGCAGGTCATTTTTGGGAATATCTCAGGAACGGTATGTCATAGAGAGCTGTGACCCCCACAAGATTTATTTCCAGGTAGCAAGGGATGCGTATGCCAAGTTTCGTTGAAATCGATGGTTGCGTTTTTGAGTGATCAAGGAACATCCATACATACGTCCTTCTTTATATATATATATATATAGATAATATTTTTCCTTTTTTTTTTTTGTTTCTCAGAGGGGTTGGGCACTAATTTCCAAACCTCTCACCCTGGCAAGACCTGCATTAGTGATACTTACCTGATCCCCGGTGCTGGGTCCTGGGTGCTGTTCTCAAGTTCTTCCATTTAAACAAAAACGACGTTTACATGCAGGGGATCCAAGACAAGCAACGGAGGCCAGGGAGTGAAAGCTCCGGGGATTAGGTAAGTATTGCCAATGCAGGTCTTGGCAGTCTGAGGCCTATATTGTGCATTACTGAGGAGATATAAGGTCAACTCAGCTGTATAACGGGCTGCTCAGGTAAATACAGCTGGGATGTGATGATAGAATATTTTAAAATCAGAAGAAAAAAAACTACAGCACTCAGGACTTGAAATAAAGGAAGCAGTCCTTTTTATTCACCTAAAAACATCTCTAATACAACATTTCTGATGTAAAATTCCATAAAGTGTATATGACATGAGTCACAAAGTCTGGATCTGGTGGAAAGCATATACAGAAGGCTGAGTTCACACTGATATTGTGAGCCAAAACCAGTAGTGAAGCCTAATCAGAGATAAGGAATAATGTAAAGATTACCTCCTGTTTTGTGTTCTTTATCCACACCTGGTTTTGGCTCACAATAATTGATGGAATAACTGAAGTGTAAACTGAGCATAGCATGGCCAGTATCAGTTAACCTGTGGTCCGCCAACTCTGCATATGGTGCCAAATTCTGCACTTACAAAGGTAGCATGCTCCCCAAATCATATAGAAATATAAGTATTGAATAGTATCAGAAGTCCATAGAAAAATGTAGAGGAGGAGATAATCTCCAGAACATGAAGATCCAAGGGAGAGCTGTCCGAGCTGCAATCCTGATCCAAAATAACATTAATCCCTGAATCTGGAAATCTTTATTCATGTTGGAGATTTCCCCTGTGTCTGTGAATATAAATCATCATAATTAAAATCAAAGAAACACTTTCTCTAAAACACAACTATTTAGTTCGGCCCAAACTTGGTAAAACACAACATATACTTTCATACATACTGTGAGAGATAGGTTTTATTTCTCTATATATAATGTGAACATTCTGTAGTACACATTTTTGTCCACTAGATGGCCGCAAACCGGATGTGTGAGCCTCGTGTGCATTTCTTTGTCTTAAGGACACTGGAGGAGGGGGAAGGGGGAATTAGGTTGCAGTTTTTAAATCTACCTATGAACTCAGAGTTGAAGTTGGCGAAACCACTCCTATCAAGTTAAGGAGCCAATAGTCTCTTCTTAAGGAACACCTATTTTGTGATGTCATTTCTGCTATTTAAGTGAATGTAACTTGAATAAAGTTCTCTTCTTGCTCTGGCTCAGGGGGGGATGAGAAGATGCTTTCATGAAACCAACTTGTGTGTCTGGTCTCATTATGAAAGCAGTATGGCACATGCGTACTTATACTTCTAATTGATTTGGCACCACACAAAGAAGATGAGAATCGCATGAATTGCGATAACAATACACTACAATGAAACTGAAAAACACACACAAACACGACATGTTTTGCCAGTAAACCGACTTCTCCAGGGGATCGGGCCCGAAACATGTCGGGAGGCAGAGTGGTTGTGTGTGTTTTTTAGTTTCATTGTAGGGACGCAGCTTGCCTTGAATGTAGAATACAAATGAGGTGTTTAATTCTTGGAACATTGTAGACAACATAACCAGTGGGAGTGCACACCCAGCTGGCTTAGCACATATCTAAGGTCTACATACCACTGCAGGGACAGAGCAGTGGTCAGTACCGAATATAGATTTATCATATAAAAAGCTATAGCTGAGTCAGACACTGATCATTTTAATGGTCTCAAAACAACACTTTTTCTTTTTTTCTTTTCATTTATACAATTTAGTAAATAAAAAGTTACGTTTTAATCAGGATAGCACATGTAACAAGAAAGGCGTTTAATAGTCAGCTAACTAAATGTAAATGAATCTTAAACGATTACACCAGTACATGTGCTAAGAGGTCTAGTGTGTATTATAATTTATGATGAGGCACAGTCCTCGTCATAAATTAGGTGCATCCTCTGGTTGTCCATGCGCCTAGATTGAAATTTACTCCAGCCCCTAGGTGGGTGAGTGTAGAGATTTAAGAAATAGATTGCACTGGCCTTGGACTCTCCTACTTCATACTATCTTGCTTATCTTGCTTTGGGGGTGAGGTGGAGAGCTCTCCTTATTCTTTCAGCAGCTCTCCGACACCCGGACCTGATCCCTATACACAGACGCCGTAAAGGTTTGCAGGACAATCTGCATCGGCATCTGCAGGTCAGCTCAATGGTTGCGGTGTCGTACTGAGGCTCAGTCTGTGCTGGTTCTGCTGGTGGATTTTGCTCATTGAGAACCATATCCTGTAATAAATAACCTGGTTATACAGTATATCAGCATTATGTTTATCTTGCAGTATACAGTATCTAGTCTCAGGCTGGTCTAGATATAGATTTATATATGTATGTATATTACTTCCTTCCATAGGGGCCTAGATCAGGGTACGGAATCAAGAACATGATTATGGGGCGGAAACTTTTAGAAGTATTCTTTACAGCAGTCATGATGGACCATAGACACAATCGACTGTAGGGGACTCGCGGAAACGGGACGGATCCGTTATGCAGCCCATAGACTTCTATTCTGACGGAATGATTAACGGAATGCCTCTAAAGGCATTCCGTTATGCATTCCGTCATAGATTTGCGTTATGGTCCGTGGTAACTGAATCCATAACGCAATTCGCCTTTAACCAGTAAACGAATTGCAAACTAATTTAATAACCGGAAATTTGCTCATCTTTAGGGAATTTGGACATAATTTTTTTTTTTACAAATGAATAAAATATGCGTGCGTCTGTATATTTTACGCAGAAAAAAACCCTGCCATACAAAATAAAGCTAATATGAATACCTACAAACCAAAAGTGTGATGGGCAGCACAGCGGTAATGAAGTAACAACGGAGTGCCAGCGACTTGGAAGGCGATCCACCAACAGCAAAAAGAAAATTCCACGGCACTTCCAAAATCAAAAATGTGTGTCTATTCACAGATTGTTTATTCACCACAAAGGCTATCTGGTGAATAAACACACATTTTTTATTTTGGAAGTGCCGTGGAATTTTTAATATTTTTTAATAAGAATATTAAAGAATATTAAAAATAAGAATATTAATAAGAATAATAAGAATATTTTTTAATAAGAATACCTAGATTTTTAAAATAAAAAAGTGTGTATGTTTGTATATTTTACACACACAAATTCCACTATACCATTGCTAAAACTAATCAAAAAATAAATAAAATAAATATATATAATTTTTTATGAACGAAACCATGTTTGTATGGGTGTGTACGTAGTATGATATACTATTGATAATACTAGTAACTATTGCTATAACTTTAAAAATTTTTATTTTTTATGTTTTATTATTTTTTTTATTTTTTATTTTATTTTTTATATACTAATATTTTTTTTAAAGTGAATTAATCCCTTCCTGCCACAGTCAAGGCAAGAAGAGGTTAATTCTCAGCCTGCAGGCTTACAGTTCATTTTATAGCCAGCAGGTGGCACTATACCATAACAAAAGTGCTCCCTGATGGCTTTTAGATTTTACAATGTAATAGACACTTGCAGCAGAGAGCTACAAGCATCTTTTACTGCCTGACTACTCTGGCAGGTCACGGCACATCTCCCAGTGACCACAGCTTTTTAATGACAATATGGGCACAGCGAACTGAGGCGGCACTGGCCGCTGGCACATTGTGATGTAACCGACGCCTTTATACATAGGGTTACAGATAAGAGCCTACTGCTGCGACGTATAAAGTCGTGTGGCGGTAGGCAAGTATTTTAAAAATATGTTTATTTTAAGAACTTGAATTTAAAAAATAGGTCATTTTTTGACAACACATTCCCTTTAAATTCAGCAAGGATTAGTTAATGTATGATGTTTAGATTTCTGGTGAAGTTGTATTAATTAAATTCTAGGCGACACTTGATATACGGTAGTTATACACAGCACTATAAATGCAAGTTAAAGGGGTTGTGTCACCATTAAATACTATTTTAATATAGTTCAGCATGAAAAACAGTAGCTTTTATAATTTACTTTCTGTTACAAAAATTCTCTGACTGAGATATTATCTGTACTTCATCACAATCGCTCCCCCTAGTGTTTAATCTGTACTGTAATGTGCACGTCCACTACTGAGCTGGATAAGCATGGTCGCACATGCTCAGTTCCATCCTTCGACTCTCACCAGCCATATCCAGTGTCAGAAGCTGTGACAGTTAGAGCAAGAGAGTTGCAGCAAAAAGGACACCCCCGCCAAAAAGGAAATTCCCCCTGAAAAATGACACATACCTTGAAAAAAGACATACCACCTGGGCTGTGACAAGAAGAGAGCTGCAGCAGAAGAAAAACATGCCCTGAACTGCAAGCTTGAAATAAATCTAACAGAGCAAGTAAAGCAATGATTGATGGGACATCTGTATTAGGTGATGTCCTATTTAAATTTTTTACATCAACCATGGTGTAATCCCTTTTAAAGGGGTTGCCTAGCCTAGGAGCCAACATCTCCTGGGATCCTCTACTGTCTTCCTAAACATAACCAAAACAATTCACCAGTCTGGGACTCAGGTGCTGCTCCCTTCCTGGCCGCCCCTGGGCCCCACAGGTCCAGGAAGCAGCTTGGTCCGGTGACTGCTGTGGCCAATCACAGACCTCAGAAGTCACAGGAGCTTGAATGTTAAAGCCAGTGTGAAAATCAGAAGCTGGAAATACCACAGGGTACATAGTATAGCGGGGATCAAGGAATATCACATTATTGGAAATGACTGTTAATATAACAGGGGCAGCAGAAGTGGATATGATTAGACACAGCAGGCTAAAAGCCTATTGCTTTCTATCTTTTGAGAACATATGCATGCTTGGCCAAGTATACTGTACATACTGAGCAGTTGGCTCAATGATTGTTTGAAGGGCAACCATCTAATGTGTATTTCAACTTTAAAGGGAATCTGTTACCAGTTTTATACTGCCCTCACTACTAAGTCCTAACCGCTCTGGGACATGCCAATGAGTCCTGATATTTATGACCCTGCCCCCTGCCACATGAATAGCAGGAGCTCATTTGCATGCGCTGGATCTATTCAATACAAGATTTTAGCAAACCAATCGGGGCAAATAAAGAAAGTGACCCAGCATTTTGCAAAGGGGATCTGTCACCAATTTATGCTGCCCTTAAGACATTTGAGGTACACTCAAGAAGGACAACCATACCATGTTGGCCCTATTATCTTAGCGACTGACTAGCAATAATATGTGCAGGAGGATTCCAGAGGAAATGGATTGTTAGCAAAGGTAATGTTAAGGGAATGATGGAGGAAATACCAGACCCTTTTGTTTTAACTAGCAAAACTAGGTCGAAATAATGGGGCCAAATTTGATCTTTGCTACGGGGGCAAATCTATATGTAGTCAGTATCGAATAATTAGCCATAAAATTCCATAGACATGTAGTAAATTGGAACTAAAAGCTAGCTAACAGTGGGTTCGGCTTATACACTAATGTGTTCGGGGAGAGAAGAATTGGATAAAATGAATATTTTCAATATCAGAAATCCTAAAATCCACCCACTGACATTGTGCGAGGCATGGCTCTGAGGGAGAGGCTTGAGGGGCTGCTGTGCATGAACACAACCCAGTTTTCACAATCACTTATTTTATTAGTAAGATTTTTTCCCCCCAAACAGATATAATGTGCACGACAAGCAAATCTTACCTGTCTGCTATATTCAAAGCATTGTCCTGGCAGCTGTGGTCCTGGGTATTGTGCTGTCGCCTGTTAGGATGATATGGTCGTAATGCCATACAGTATTAAAGTCATAAGTTATAAGTATTTCAACAGTATTATCATGTTTTGATAGAGAAGTAATTTTAAATAAAATGTTGCTGCTTTCTTCCCAAAACAGTGTTTGTAATTCTGACCTGTAAGGGCAGCATGTTTGGAAAAAAAACAGCTATCGTTTTCCGGTTTGATATGACCTCTTTGAATACCTGAATAAAATTACAGTATATGTTAATCATTGATTTGGTAGTATTATTTACAGAGCTGTATGGCAGTATTATTTACAGAGCTGTATGGCAGTGCTATTTACAGAGCTGTATGGCAGTGCTATTTACAGAGGTGTATGGCAGTGCTATTTACAGAGGTGTATGGCAGAGCTATTTACAGAGCTGTATGGCAGTGCTATTTACAGAGCTGTATGGCAGTGCTATTTACAGAGCTGTATGGCAGTGCTATTTACAGAGCTGTATGGCAGTGCTATTTACAGAGGTGTATGGCAGTGCTATTTACAGAGGTGTATGGCAGAGCTATTTACAGAGCTGTATGGCAGTGCTATTTACAGAGCTGTATGGCAGTGCTATTTACAGAGCTGTATTAGCTCTGTAAATACAGAGCTGTGTGTTAGGCTAGTTTCACACTAGCATTCGGGAGATCCGGCATTGTCGGTAACTACAAACCGGATTCCAAAAAAGTTGGGACACTAAACAAATTGTGAATAAAAACTGAATGCAATGATGTGGAGATGGAAAAATGTCAATATTTTATTTGTAATAGAACGTAGATGACAGATCAAACGTTTAATCCGAGTAAATGTATCATTTTAAAGGAAAAATACGTTGATTCCAATTTTCACGGTGTCAACAAATCCCAAAAAAGTTGGGACAAGTAGCAATAAGAGGCAGGAAAAAGTAAATTTGAGCATAACGAAGAGCTGGAAGACCAATTAACACTAATTAGGTCATTGGCAACATGATTGGGTATAAAAAGAGCTTCTCAGAGTGGCAGTGTCTCTCAGAAGCCAAGATGGGTAGAGGATCACCAATTCTCACAATGTTGCGCCGAAAGATAGTGGAGCAATATCAGAAAGGTGTTACCCAGCGAAAAATTGCAAAGACTTTGCATCTATCATCATCAACTGTGCATAACATCATCCGAAGATTCAGAGAATCTGGAACAATCTCTGTGCGTAAGGGTCAAGGCCGTAAAACCATACTGGATGCCCGTGATCTCCGGGCCCTTAAACAACACTGCACCACAAACAGGAATGCTACTGTAAAGGAAATCACAGAATGGGCTCAGGAATACTTCCAGAAACCATTGTCAGTGAACACAATCCACCGTGCCATCCGCCGTTGCCAGCTGAAACTGTACAGTGCAAAGAAGAAGCCATTTCTAAGCAAGATCCACAAGCTCAGGCATTTTCACTGGGCCAGGGATCATTTAAAATGGAGTGTGGCAAAATGGAAGACTGTTCTGTGGTCAGACGAGTCACGATTCGAAGTTCTTTTTGGAAATCTGGGACGCCATGTCATCCGGACCAAAGAGGACAAGGACAACCCAAGTTGTTATCAACGCTCAGTTCAGAAGCCTGCATCTCTGATGGTATGGGGTTGCATGAGTGTGTGTGGCATGGGCAGCTTGCATGTCTGAAAAGGCACCATTAATGCAGAAAAATATATTCAGGTTCTAGAACAATATATGCTCCCATCCAGACGTCATCTCTTTCAGGGAAGACCCTGCATTTTTCAACAAGATAATGCCAGACCACATTCTGCATCAATCACAACATCATGGCTGCGTAGGAGAAGGATCCGGGTACTGAAATGGCCAGTCTGCAGTCCAGATCTTTCACCTATAGAGAACATTTGGCGCATCATAAAGAGGAAGGTGCAACAAAGAAGGCCCAAGACGATTGAACAGTTAGAGGCCTGTATTAGACAAGAATGGGAGAGCATTCCTATTTCTAAACTTGAGAAACTGGTCTCCTCGGTCCCCAGACGTCTGAGTGTTGTAAGAAGAAGGGGAGATGCCACACAGTGGTGAAAATGGCCTTGTCCCAACTTTTTGGGGATTTGTTGACACCATGAAATTCTGATTCAACATATTTTTCCCTTAAAATGGTACATTTTCTCAGTTTAAACTTTTGTTCCGTGATTTATGTTCTATTCTGAATAAAATATTAGAAGTTGGCACCTCCACATCATTGCATTCAGTTTTTATTCACGATTTGTATAGTGTCCCAACTTTTTTGGAATCCGGTTTGTACATGAATACCGTCAAGCCTCATTAACTATAATGGGGACTGGCGGGGATCTGTCAACAATGTGGTAAATATGCTAACAATCAGCTGGACAAATACTGTACCGCAGCTGGAACAGTCTTCTGGATCTCCCGAACGCTAGTGTTAAACTAGCCTAAGTTAAGGTGGATTTAGACTACCTGGTTTTCTAAACATGCCACCGATCACCCGAGACACGGTATATAAGCTACCAGTATGTAGACAGAAGGGTAAGATAAGGCAGTTTACCATATTAGTAGAATCCCGTCTTCCTAAATTCTCCATAAGTAACTAGAAAATAAAGAATTATTCATATATTATAAAGTATTCAAACAGTGAACTAAACAGAAAAAGACATCATATGGAAAACTAAAAAAAAGTCTGAAACAAAGGAAAATGTAAACATTTGCCGACCATCATCCAGCAGCAATAAACTGCCCCCTGGTTCAGCTGCAGTTACCGGCAGCAATCCTCCCTGTGTATGGGGTGAACAGTGTACTACAATCCTTCATCCCCATACAGATCCATTATCTGTCGGCAGCAGATCCCTGTTCACACACAGAGCTGTGCTGCTGACAAACGCTGATGACTTATGTGGCAGAAATGTGGGATCGCTCAACCGGCAGCACTTTTACAAAACACAATTATCCCACAGTCCCAATAACCGGTCTGATAATCTGCCCCTGTATATTTGCCTTAACTGTGGTGAATGACTGACCAGATGACATCATCAGAATTGGTGGAAACAGCAATCTATAGAAGATGCAGCTTCAGCTATAACTGCCCATTACAATTTGGAGACATATCACCGATACATGTACATTTATTGAGGTGTATCCATACTGTATGTTGGCCCTCTTGTGTTTTATTTGGGATCATCATGTCAATATTGTAAATTATAGTAGTTTTAGACCAAATTCACATATCACAGTCTAGATGAATCTTTACTATGTTTTGTACTGTATGTATTTTCAGCAATTAGGGAACAAACCACTTCCATTGACACATCATTGACAGACAATTTTAGGGATGAAAAAGATAAAGAGTAAATTGTACTTTAGTACTGAAATCCCCATGTACAATCCCCATAGTTCGCTTTTACTTGCTATTATGGGAATATTTTTCTGGAATTTTACAGTTTGTCTCAAATAAAATGTAACCAATAAATTATCCTCAAAAACAAACACTTTCTGAATTGGGGGCAAGGGAGGGGGAGGCACCATCCTAATATCTTAATTTATGGAAGTAGATTTCAGTTTAGGAGCACAGACTGCTGGAAATTACAATTATAGTAGATGTACACAGGCAGATATTCGGGCAGATTATCAGGGGCAAACCTTCCTGTGAAAGCTCGTTCCCAACAATCTGTCCGTCTAAAGGTGCAGCTGATCACCCAATGAAACGCTAGTTCATTGTGTGAAACTGTCGTTGGTGATGGCAAATAAATAATCTTTTCTGGACAGCAGATCGTGCGGTCTAAACAGTGATCTGCTGCCCAGAAACAATACAGATGTATGAGGACGAGCGATCGCAATAATAAAGGATCGCAGGTGACTGCTGCATGTAAATACAGTGCCTCACCCCCATTGAACGAACAGCCGACTGTCAGGAAGGAATGATTGCTTCTCGATAATTGGATGCTCCTCTTTATGTGTAAATCTACCTTAAATGGGTGGGCCACCTTCTGGTTATTTTCGACCAATGTACTTGTGAGATGATTATATGGCACTTACTAATATAGTCTTTGTTGAAATTCTTCAACATTTTCTATATTTCATTAGGTATGTCTGCAAGCAGTGTCGGACTGGGGTACCTAGGGACCACCAGTAAAATTTATTTTGGGGGCCCACCGTACGGATACATTCAAATATAATAAATAATCTAACAAGTTTTTTTATATGAACATAAGCTGGTTGAGGTGCTGTACATTGAATATATGTATGTAGTGTACTAAATCTAATGTGTTATGTGCCACTTGTGCAGAGGGTGGGAGACTAGGGGCCCACCTTGCTCAGGGGCCCACCGGGGGATTCCCCTGTACCCCTGTGGGCCAGTCCGAGCCTGTCTGCAAGGTGGAGTGTCATGTGACCAGGCAAATCAGTGAAGGGTTAAGGAGGCCCAGGCCGATTTCTTCCACCAGGGCCCATGAGCCTTTAGCTCAGCCCCTGGAGCTGTCAGTAGAGATTTAGTACATAGATTCATTCATGATAAATATGCCAACTATGACTAGAGTCTTTTTGACAACTGAAATATTTATCTATTTGAATGTATTCATGGTTTGTAAATAGGCAGCAGACTAAAGGCTTATAAACCAGGGGCACTGTTTAGTTGCACCGGTTTGGGAAGTACAAGGGATTAAAATGAAATCAGCAAGGGCACTTACAATTTGTATCAGGTCTGCCAACATTAGTTTTCTTCTTTTTTTTTGGATCAACATTTTCGGACAGTCAGAATGATTAAACATACACAATGTATGAACACAGTATCAATGCTCAGACATTGCTATAGTTCTAATGCAATGTACTACCAATCACCATCCCCATAAAACTGTAACACGGTGAGTATAGAATAGTATCACTTATCTAATTTCCAGTTATGAAAAAACCTGGTATCACTGAAGGACATAGAGGTGAGAGGGCCATAGCAAAGAGTAAAATGGAGTCTTCCTTTTAATGCTGGTTACACCATCATACCCATAACCACCTAGGACAGGAGGACTTGGTATCTTCTTACATAATCCTTGGGTTAATTCCATACACCCTGGAATTGTAGAACCCATGTAAAGTGGCTGTTTGCACAGATTATAATCACCTGCTCTTGGTCACCTCTCAAGGGGCCACATAGCCGCCCCATGGTTTGGCATTTTCATTTGAGTCTATGAGAATTTCACTATGCTCCTATGGAGCCTTGCCACAGGCAGGTTCTGCATAGTAAGTTATCTGCAGCAGCCTTGGATCATTCAGGAAAACCGAGGCTGCTGCACACAGTATCCAGCGCCCTCGATTGCCGCAGGGGGAGCCATTGCAAGCCTGACAGTGGGCGCAGCTGTTTTTTTTTTTTAGCTCCTAGATGCCATAGTTATATTTGACCACAACATCTGACGGGTTTAATGTCTGCGATTGATGTTATTATCGCACACATTAGCCCGGGTGTCTGCTGCTTAAAACAGCAGTTGCCCCGTTCTTAAGCAGAGTGGGTGCCAACCTTAAATACCCGCCTGTACGGCGGGGGATGGGAAGAGACTAAACACCTGTCGGAACCAAACCAGAGTTTGGTTTCAAGTTTTTACCACCCCCCGTTGACTATAAACATCCGGGAGGTGGTTCTCTATCTCTGAATGGACGTTTCTGAATGTCCATTCAGAGACTGCAGCTGCACGCTAATTGTGCAGCTGCAGATCGGGTTGCCCGCTGTCAGTGATAGCAGGGCAACCCTTAGAGAAGGCAGGGACAGTTCCCAGCCTTCTAGATCGCTGTATATACAGCGCTCACCGAGCGCATGTGACCGCCGGAGCCGGGGGAGTGCAGGAGTCGGGTCTTTCACAGAGCTCGATCAGCCCTGCACTGAGGCTGTACAGCGCATTATACCGCTGTACAGCCTCTCTGAGGGGTGTATTTCCCCTGTAACTGGGGCTACTATGTCAGAAATCAATAGTGAAAAAAAAAGTGAAGTTAAAGAGGACCTTTCACCGATTATGACAATGTGAACTAAGTATACAGACATGGAGAGCGGTATGTTCGCTCAGTAAGTTATGGTAGGCGGAGATTTCAGTCACTAAGTTATGGTAGGCGGAGTCTGCCCTTGTTCTGCTGTAGCGCTGGCCAATCGCAGCGCAGAGCTCACAGCCTGGGAGGTTATTTTCTCCCAGGCTGTGGGCTCTGCAATGCGATTGGCCAGCGCTACAGCAGAACAAGGGCAGACTCCGCCTACCATAACTTTGTGACCGAAGATACCGGAGGGCATAGCGGGAGAACGGAGCGGCGCCCAGGGATAATAGTAAGTGCAGTGAGATCCCCGGGCGCCGCTCTCCATGTCTGTATACTTAGTTCACATTGTCAATCGGTGAAAGGTCCTCTTTAAATGTCCCCCGGAGGTCTTGTATGACCTTATGGGGGGACGAAAAGTGTAAAATAAAAAATAAAGTGTTAAAATAAAAGTAAGGAATTTTAAAAAATGTAAAAAAAATAAATAAATAGACATATTTGGTATTACCACTTCCGTGACGGTTGGCTCGATAAATATATCACATGATCCACCCAGTCCGATAAACACCATAAAAAAACTTTTAAAAAAAATGTGAGGTATCACTTTAAAAGCAGAGAAATAGAAATTTTGAAAATTGCGAATTTTTCTAAATTTTTGGTAAATTTGAGATTTTTTCATAAATAAAGGTGAAATATATTGACTCAAATTTATGTCTGTCATGAAGTACAATGTGTCACGAAAAAACAATCTCTGAATGGCTTGGATAAGTAAAAGCGTTCCAAAGTTATTACTACATAAAGTGAGATATGACAGATTTGCCAAATTAGACCTGGTCAGGAAGGGGGCAAATGGCCTGGATGTGAAGTGGTTAAAGTGGTTTTACACTTTAAAAATCAATTACTGAAGTTATTCAACAAAACTTCGCAAATATCTAAGCAGAAAAAAGAAAAGAAAAAAAAGTCTCAAAATACGTTGCCTGTCTTCTATGCGCTGCAGGTCCTAAAGTGATATGTAGTGACATATGAATCCTCACAGTCGCTTAAACCCTCCCGGTAGATCGTATAACCATCAAAATGGGGTGTGCGCAAATAGTACAATTTACAAAAAAGTACAATTTATTATACTCACAAACACGGATGTTTTAAAATGCCTTAAAACACAGCCTTATGTTCAGACCCGACCCGGGTTTCGCTTGACGCTTCGTCTGGGGCGAACAAACTACTGAGTTCTGGGCTGTCTAATAAATCAATGGGACTCCACCCTTTCTCTCAACAGGTTAACATCATTAAAAAATCACTTAAAAATATTCACATGTTCATTACAAACTGGTATTATCTGGCTCAAATCAGACATATAATATCTTTACATTGTCGCATAAAATCGCATACCAACAGTACTCTATTACAACCACTACAATTCATATCAAAAGCTTTTCTATATAAGCGGGCCAATGTTCGATCACACCCTTCAACCACCACGTATCCACTATTGTTCCACTTTCATTCACAAAGTACGGGACCCGGTCACATATCTATCTATTCTGTATAGCTATAGGTTGCTTACAATGACTATACTTTTTTTTGGGCAAGTGGCAAACTGTATCTCCAATGGGGAAATATGTCATAAACTCCACTCGTTTAGTTTGGACTTGGCAGTTTATTAACAGCCTAACTGCTGACAATCAGGATGAAGAGAAATCCTCCCGCGTACAGCTGTGCTGAGGTATCGGTCTGATTAGAAATGGTATCACTTGTGTCCAGTGTGAATCTGGCCGTATATAAGACTCAGAGGGTATACACCTCGTATAGTAACCTACAGAATTATACCTAATGACATCACTGACATTAACTCTTATCTATAAAAAATAAATTTCTGTCTGTTCTTTATTCACGGCCAAACAACTAGACTGATCTGCACCAAATCTGGCACATAGGTAAATCAGGTTGTCGTGCCTTCAGCAAGTTTATTGTTAACTTATGCATAACTTTCATACATAGCTAATGTTTTCTGTATCATTCTCTGTTGATTGTGTAACAGCTCCATCTAGTGGCTGTTTTACATACAATTGCAGGTATTTCCCACTACAAGTTTGGTCTACTTAGGCTTCCTTATCTTAGTGACATCATCATCCCTGCACATAGCAGCCATTTTCCTCATTCACAGTCATCACTGCATGAGGATAGCACATGGCTTGGAAGCCTCTTGAGACATCCTCTACATCTAAGCTCACAGTAGCATCGCTGATATGTCACATAGCCACATTACAGCCTGTTTGCATCTGTTTTCATATGTATTTGCATATCTTTCTCCTTTCCTTTATAGCAGCTTATAGTTAGCAGCTAGGAACCATGCTTATTATGTAGATAGGTAACATGCTCTGGTTAGATATGCATCTGTGTTTGTATATGCATTACTATATGTCAGACCCCATTAGTAAGCGCATTCTTTTTTCTGTTCCCCAGTTTTACAATTGATTTACATCCTTGCAATAAAGATAAAGTTGGATGTTACTCCATTGTCAATTCATTGCCGGGATACGGTTTAGCTGTCTGTAAAGCTATGTACCTTCACACATAAGGACAGAACAGTAAAACAGCGGCTGCTTACGCAGGGCCGGCGCTTCCATGTAGGCAAGGGGGGCAATTGCCCCCGGGCCCCCAAGTCCTTAGGGGCCCCGCTGGCCCGCAACTAACTATATTTTTGTGGGCCCCGTGGCGGCAAGTGGGGGCAGCGGTGGCAGGACAGTCACACAGGGAGATGAGCGCTTCCATTGTGGAAGCGCTCATCTCCATAGTCATCCATATATATTTTTTTTATATGTGTACAATACTGGCGGCTACTGGCACATGATGGGGGGGAGGGCTCTGACTACTGGCACATGATATGAGGGGGGCTCTGGCTACTGGCACATGATGCGGGGCCTCTGGCTACTGGCACATGGGGCTCTGGCTACTGGCACATGATATGGGGGGGCTCTTGCTACTGGCACATGATATGGGGGGGCTCTGGCTATTGGCATATGATAGGGGCCTCTGGCTACTGGCACATGTTATGGGGGGGCTCTGGCTTTTGGCACATGATATGGGGGGGCTCTGGCTACTGGCACATGATATGGGGGGCTCTTGCTACTGGCACATGATGGGGGGGTCTCTGGCTACTGGCACATAGGGCTCTGGCTACTGGCACATGATATGGGGGGCTCTGGCTACTGGCACATGATGGGGGTGCTCTGGCTACTGGCACATTATGGGGGGCCTCGCTACGGGCACATGATAGGGGGGCCTCTGGCTACTGGCACATGATATGGGGGGCATCTGGCACATGATATTGGGGGCTCTTGTTATTGGCACATGATGGTGGGGGGGCTCTTATTACTGGCACATGATTGGGGGGCATCTATGGGGGCACATTTTACTGGCACATTATTGGGGGACATCTATGGGGGCACTTATTACTGGCACATTATTGGGTGGCACTATGGGGTCACTTCTTACTGGCACATTATTGGTAGGCACTATAGGGGCATCTACTGAGGCCACAAAGAATGAGTATTTTATATAGGGGCTCTGTATAGGGGCATTTTATACTGGGACACATTATGGTGGGTACTATGGGGAAGGGGGAGAGGAGTACTATGGGGTCATCTACGGGGGCACTAAGAAGGGGTATTTTATACTTACAAATTATGGGGGACACTGAGGGCATCTACTGGGGCACAATATATGGGGCATTTTATACTGGTACATTATGGGGGCACTAGGAAGGAGGGGGAGAGGAGCACTATGGGGGCATTTAGTGGGGGCACTATATAGGGGTATTTTATACTGGCACATTATGGGGGCCCTATTTGGAACATTAGCTCAACTGGGGGCATTACAAGGGGGTATTTTTTGCACTGTCACATTATAAGTAGAATTATTTGTGGGCTTTATTACTCCCCCATGGTATGACCCCCTAGTAGCAGTACCAGCCTCTCCCTGCTCTGCTATTCCTCTGCCCCTTCTCAAAATCCTTATTATGAAATTTTTCTCATTAGGATAAAACACAACATCAGCTCCACCGAGAGCAGATTACATCATGCAGCATGCAGAGTCAGATGACAGCCTAAATTCAAGTCAAAAAGCAGCGTCAACCGCTGCTGAAGAACCCCGCTTTGAACGAGACAACAGTTTCGTAGGACATCAACTCCCAACGCAACCTGCATTCAGACCTGTAAATGATTGCAGTATAGTCAAATCCTTTAAGAAAGAACAAGTATATGGTAACTACTACAGCAATAATAAACCAAACAAAGAAGCAGGTATGTCAGAGTTTCTAAAATTCCTTGCCCGACGTAAGTTAATAACAAAGGGGCTCTCCAAGTTTAATGACAGACCCAAAAGCTATAGGTCATGGCGATCATCATTCAGAAATACAATAAGAGACCTAGATCTGTCTGCATGTGAGGAAATTGATATTCTTGTCAAGTGGCTAGGAAATGAATCGGCAGAGCATGCAAAACTGATTAGAGCCATTAATATTAACTACCCAAGCACTGGGTTAAACATGATATGGGAGAGACTTGAGGACTGTTACGGCTCACCAGAAGTGATAGAGAACGCACTCTTCAAAAGAATTGAGGATTTCCCCAAAATCCAGAACAAAGGGTTCCAGAAACTCAGAGAACTGAGTGATCTGCTGACAGAGTTCCAAGTTGCCAAGGCTGAAAGAGATTTACAAGGTCTGGCATACTTAGATACTGCACGTGGTGTAAACCCCATAGTACAAAAACTACCTTATAACCTGCAAGAGAAAAGTGGATTGTTCAAGGTTCCAGGTACAAGCAACAGCACAACGTCCCATTTCCTCCATTCACTTTCTTTGTGGACTTTGTGCACCAGCAAACAAAGACTAGGAATGATCCTAGCTTTGACCTCTCAATGTTTGACACCACTTACCCCAAACCAAGTAGGCCTGTCTTACTCCGTAACATGAAAGGTACACCTGTTGCAGTACACAATACCAGTGTATCTTCCAAAGACCCCTTAAACAAAACCTACAGTACCTCAGAGACTGAGAAGATCTCAACGAAAGACCCATGCAGAGAATGTCCTCTACATAAGAAACCACACTCATTGCTGAAATGCAGAGGATTTAGAGAAAAACTTCTCAGGGACCGCAAAACTTTCCTCTAAGTAGAACCATATTTGTTACAGGTGTTGTGCATCAACCTCTCATCTTCCAAAAGACTGTACCGTAAACATCAGATGCTCTGAATGCAACAGTGAAGAGAACAATACAGCCTTACACCCTGGGCCAGCTCCATGGACTTTCACACCCTCAGAACATGCTGTAGAGCACCTCCTGAAGTGACACCCCAGTGCACCAAAGTCTGTGGAAAAGGTCTTAGTAACAAATCTTGCTCAAAGATCTGTCTTGTTACAGTTTATCCTATTGGACATAAAGAGAAAGCGGTAAGGTTGTATGCCATCCTTGATGATCAGAGTAATAGATCTATTGCTAACTCGACTTTCTTTAATATCTTCAATATTAAAGGACACAGCTCTCCATATTCACTTAAAACTTGCACAGGTGTGAGTGAAGAAAAAGGCAGAAGAGCTACTGGCTTCCAAATCTATCGAATCCATAGATGGTGAAGTATCCCTACCTTTACCTACCTTGATTGAATGCAATCGGATGCCAAACAATAGAGAAGAGATTCCTACACCTGAGGCAGCATTACATCATGGACATCTAAAATCCATAGCACATCTCATACCTGCACGCGACCCAGAGGCCCAAATAATACTTCTGCTAGGAAGAGACATCATAAGAGTCCACAAGGTGAGGAAACAAATAAACAATCCTCACGATTCTCCATATGCCCAGAAGCTTGACCTTGGGTGGGTCATTATAGGTGATGTCTGCTTAGGAAATGTTCACAAGCCTACCACAGTGAATTATTTTTACACGAATAACTTGGCAAACGGATGCCCATCCCTCTTTCAGCCTTGTCCTAACAGATTTCTTGTAAGAGAGAAGCCAACAAGTGTGCTGTATCCTGACTTTTCAGAAATCGAGAACCATCCTTGTGGTGAAGACCAAGACCACTTGGGGTGTAAGGTGTTCCAGTGTGTATGAACAGGTCCGGGACTCCAAACCTGTGTAAGGTGCGCTGCATAAACAGCCAATCTACTTGGTCGAAAGCCTTCTCAGCGTCCGTGCTTAATAGCACCAGAGGCTGTGATTTAGACCTCGACCAAGAGATAGCATTGAGAAGGCGACAGGATTGGAAATTCCCCTCTCTGCCCAATACAAACCCCGCCTGTTCTCTATTAATAATCTTTGGGGTGAGAGTGTTTAGCCTTAATGCTAGGAGTTTGGCCCATATTTTAATATCTAAGTTAAAGGGAACCTGTCATGTGGATATTTGATTATAATCTAACTAATTATATACAATCATTAACTACTAAAAAGTACCTTAGATGTATTCACTTACTTGTGTGACAGATGGTTATCTCATAATATACACACAAAGATGCCGCATGCCACATGCTAATGAGCTGATTTGAGTCCAGCATGATGTCATTGAGTCCAGCGTATATTTAATTTAGAGCTATAGCCACTCCCCTGCCCACCTGCTGCTGGTTCATATGGAAACAATCTGTCATTCAGCAGCAGGTGGGCGGGGAGAGTCAGGAGCTCATGAATATTCATGACTCATCATTATCAGCTGGAGCTTTTCAATACAAGATGTTGGCAGATTGACTGGGTCAATTAAAGAAAGTGACCCAGCATTGTGCTAAGAGAATCAATCACTTATTTATGTTGCCCTTAGTTAGGACACCATAAAACTGGTGACAGGTTCCCTTTAAGCAGCGAAATAGGCCTATAATTGCCGCACTCTCGGGTGTCTTTACCTTCCTTAGGAATGATGGTGATTGTGGCCTCCAGCGCTTGTTTTGGAGGGGGTTCAGCGCTCGCAAGAGCTTGACACCACTTAGTCACATGAGGCGACAAAGTTCGAAGAAACTTCCTGTAATACCCTATCGGCAATCCATCTGGACCTGGGGCCTTACCCAAAGGCATGCCTCTAATAACTTTTTGTATTTCATCCTCAGTAAAGGGTTCTAATAAAGAGGAGCAGTCCTCAGGACTGATTGTGGGGAGCTTTAGGGCCTCCAAATATCTGTCTATACATTGAACTCTCTCAGACTCAGGGAGCATCCTCGAGGGCGATTTGGGGGTGGCGTCTAGATTATACAAGGTTTTGTAGAAGGAGCAGAACTCCTCCGCTATGTCAGAAGTAGAAGAAACATAATTTCCTCTTTGAGACCTAATGGAGGAGACAAATTGGGCATCTTTCCCCTGTTTAATCTGATGAGTCCTAAGTTTGTTCCCCTTATCACCATGCATATATTGCTTAAACTTCGCGTATTGATATGCCTTTGCACACTTAATATTGAGAAGTTCCTTTAGTTGTCTCCGTAAGGAGTTAAGTTCCTCTTGAGCAAGGGAGAACCTAGATCTCTTCTGTATCGACTCAATTTGGCCTAGTAAGGAGTTAAGTCTCTTCTGTCTCTCCTTTCTGAGCTTGGAGCCTAGGGCAATAAATTCACTGCATATGAAGGCCTTGTAAGCCTCCCAAATAATAGTCTGGGGTGTATCTTGTTGAATATTATCTCGGAAATAATGGGTTAATTTGAGGGTAATATCTGAGACATGTTTATCTGTATCTAAAAGAGTCTTGTTTAGGCGCCACATCCATTCCCTTATAGGAACGTTTGAAAAAGTAAGCGAAGTCGTTATAGGGGCATGGTCTGACACAGTGATAGGGCCTATGGTCGACTGAACCAGCATGTCCAAGTGTGAATTGGACAAAAAGATATAATCTAACCTCTGGTAGGACCTATGTACTTGCGAATAAAACGTGAAATCCTTATCCAGGGCATTTAAAGACCTCCAGGTGTCCGTCAGTTGCAAATCTTTAAATACTTTTTGAATGCCACCTAACGTTTTTGGGGATTTAGTAGAGCTACCCAATGACTTATCCAAACGAGGATTTAATGACACATTAATGTCACCACCTACCACCCTCACCCCTTCAGCAAAATTGTGAAATTGCGTAAGAGTTGTCCTAAGCCAGCAGTGTTGTCTAGTATTCGGGGCATTTAGACCCGCTAGCGAAACTAAGAGATGGCCGATTTTACCTTTCACAAACAAGAATCTGCCTTCTGGGTTCGCCTGCACCATTATTGGTACAAACGGTACCTTTTTACTAATTGCAATACTCAAGCCTCTAGAGGCAGATACATATGTGCTGTGGAACCATTGTGAATACTGTAATTTGGATATAAGTGGAATCTTTCCAGTCTGTTAGGGTCCATTCACACGTCCGTTGTTTCTTTCCTGATCTGTTCCGTTTTTTGCTGAACAGATCTGTACCAGATCTGGACCCATTCATTTTCAATGGGTCCTGGAAAAAAACGGACAGCTCAATGTCTGATTTTTTTCAGGACCCATTGAAAATGAATGGGTCCAGATCTGGTCCAGATCTGTTCAGCAAAAAACGGAACAGATCAGGAAAGAAACAACGGACGTGTGAATGGACCCTTAAGGTGTGTCTCTTGGAGAAAACATATGTCACTTCCAATCTTTTTTAGGAGTGTAAAAATCTGTGACCTTTACATGCACGCATGAGAGGTCAGTGATCTGCTAAGAAGGCACCGCATTTTTTTGAGAGTTAGTATGACAACTTCGCATAGTTGACCAAGATGGGAAAGTATCCTGAGAAAACACGATACAAGGCACTTCAACAATTACGTCTTACTCAGGTGCAATCTCTTCCTCCAGGAGCCTTCTTGTTGGGGAAGGATTTTTGACGGAATACTACTGCCCACGAATCCCGGGAGCGCAATTGTGGCAGTCCTGCTACTGAAATGTCCACCGGTAACCAGGAATCCAAAGCAATCGGCGAGATATTTAACATTTTCCAGGCAGCACGCAGGTCCTGGGGCGTGCGTACTGTGCATCGATGGCCATCTTTGGCGAATGAAATTCCAAAGGGAAAGAGCCATTTATATAGCAGCTTTAGGCTTCTTAAGCAGTCCATGAGTGGTTTTAGGACCCTACGTTCAGCCAAGGTGGAGGTGGCCAGATCCTGGTACAGCGCCACTGCTGACTCCTATGCATGAGGTCTGTTTTTTTACGGGAAGCTTGCAGGATGGCTGCTGTGTCCCTGTAACTTAAAAAGCCACAGATTACATCTCTGGGGGGGGGGGGGGGGGTCTTCACCCTTGGGAACAGGGAGCAAGGATCGGTGGATTTGCTCAACAACGATATCCACTGCTTTCTTTTCTCCCAGCAGGTCTGCAAACAGTGACCTAGCAGCCACCTCAAGGCCTTCTGGAGGTACTGATTCCGCTAAGCCCTTAAATCTTACATTTTTCCTCCTACTTCTGTTCTCCTGATCCTCAATCATGAGGAAAGCGTTGTTTAGGGAGGTTATCTGCGCGTCGGCGATATTCATCATGGCCGCACTGTGCGCCACTACTTGTTCCTGTCGACTTTCCAGGTGCTCAACCCGGGACCCCAGGGCGCGCATATCATGTCGGAGATCTCGTACCTCTTGTATCAGCGGAGCCAGGGCTTGAGCCAGAGTCTCCTTGAAGAAGGCTTTGGTAAGTGTGTTAGCTTCTCCTTGTAATGCAACTGCAGCAGGAGTCTCAGTGTGTTCAACTTCGCCGTCATCCTCCCCATCAGACTCCCGGTCTTAGAGCCGGGGCGCCATCTTGGATACACAAACAGGGGACGCAGTTACTCTTTTGGTGAAGAATTTCTTCATGTCCCCCTGGTTTTTCTTCGATCTGGGAGTATCAGGAGCCTCCTTAGACCTATCTCTTCCAACTTTTCCCATCTTGGCGCTTTTAGAAGTGTGCAGAAGCAAAGAAGCACAGGCTACAGAGGAGAGAGCTCCTTCTCAAGCATCCGTCTTGTTCAGCGGTTAGGCGCCGCATCCGAAGATGAGGCCTTCTTAAACATAATGGAGCAAGGATTCTTCAAGGATAAAACGAACACCTGGGTTGCACCACTACCTTTCAAAACACAGAGACGCCGTCTTCCCAACAACAGAGAGCAAGCCTTTAAACGCTTCTGTTTACTCCAACGCAACTTTCAGAAAAGACCAGAAATGATGGAACATTTTTTTAAATTTATGGACAAGATATTGGAGAACAGTCATGCAGAAGTAGCTCCACCCCTAAAAGAAAAGGAAGAATGCTGGTACTTACCAATCTTTGGCGTTTACCACCCCAAGAAGTTAGGACAGATCAGAGTGGTATTTGACTCTAGTTCACAATATGAGGGAGTCTCCCTCAATGATGTTCTTTTGACAGGACCAGACCTCAACAACACACTTCTCGGTGTCCTCATCAGATTCCGCAAAGAACCCATTGCTGTAGTTGCTACATACAACAAATGTTCTATTGTTTCCTAGTTAAAGAAGAGCATAGGAACTTCTGAAGATTCTTTTGATTCAAGGACAACGACCCTACCCAAGACATCATCGAATATCACATGAAGGTGCATGTTTTTGGCAACAGCCTATCTCCTGCAGTCGCTATTTATGGCCAAGAAGGTGAAAAGGTCTATGGAGAGGACATTAAGAAGTTTGTTGAAAGAGACTTCTATGTAGATGATGGCTTAAAGTCGCTTCCCTCACCAGAGGCCGCAATCAGTCTACTCAAAAGGACTCAAAGTATGCTTGCCTGTTCAAACCTCAGGCTACATAAGATACTGTAGCTTCAAACAGCAAAGTTGTTATGGAGGCCTTTCCTACTCAAGATCATGCCAGTGATTTGAAGGATCTAGACTTGGCAACAGACCCATTACCCATGCAGCGCAGCCTAGGGCTCAGCTGGGACCTCAAGTCTGACACCTTCACCTTTCAGGTCGACCAAGAACAGAAACCCTTCACACGACGTGGAGTCCTATCCACCATCAACAGTCTATATGATCCACTTAGATTTGCAGCTCCTGTGATGATCCAAGGTAAGACTCTGCTCAGGGAGCTAACTACAGATATATGTGATTGGGATTTGCCACTTCCCTCAGAGAAAGAGGCACTATGGGTAACATACAGGGAGTGCAGAATTATTAGGCAAGTTGTATTTTTGAGGATTAATTTTATTATTGAACAACAACCATGTTCTCAATGAACCCAAAAAACTCATTAATATCAAAGCTGAATATTTTTGGAAGTATTTTTTAGTTTGTTTTTAGTTTTAGCTATTTTAGGGGGATATCTGTGTGTGCAGGTGACTATTACTGTGCATAATTATTAGGCAACTTAACAAAAAACAAATATATACCCATTTCAATTATTTATTTTTACCAGTGAAACCAATATAACATCTCAACATTCACAAATATACATTTCTGACATTCAAAAACAAAACAAAAACAAATCAGTGACCAATATAGCCACCTTTCTTTGCAAGGACACTCAAAAGCCTGCCATCCATGGATTCTGTCAGTGTTTTGATCTGTTCACCATCAACATTGCATGCAGCAGCAACCACAGCCTCCCAGACACTGTTCAGAGAGGTGTACTGTTTTCCCTCCTTGTAAATCTCACATTTGATGATGGACCACAGGTTCTCAATGGGGTTCAGATCAGGTGAACAAGGAGGCCATGTCATTAGATTTTATTCTTTTATACCCTTTCTTGCTAGCCACGCTGTGGAGTACTTGGACGCGTGTGATGGAGCATTGTCCTGCATGAAAATCATGTTTTTCTTGAAGGATGCAGACTTCTTCCTGTACCACTGCTTGAAGAAGGTGTCTTCCAGAAACTGGCAGTAGGACTGGGAGTTGAGCTTGACTCCATCCTCAACCCGAAAAGGCCCCACAAGCTCATCTTTGATACCAGCCCAAACCAGTACTCCACCTCCACCTTGCTGGCGTCTGAGTCGGACTGGAGCTCTCTGCCCTTTACCAATCCAGCCACGGGCCCATCCATCTGGCCCATCAAGACTCACTCTCATTTCATCAGTCCATAAAACCTTAGAAAAATCAGTCTTGAGATATTTCTTGGCCCAGTCTTGACGTTTCAGCTTGTGTGTCTTGTTCAGTGGTGGTCGTCTTTCAGCCTTTCTTACCTTGGCCATGTCTCTGAGTATTGCACACCTTGTGCTTTTGGGCACTCCAGTGATGTTGCAGCTCTGAAATATGGCCAAACTGGTGGCAAGTGGCATCCTGGCAGCTGCACGCTTGACTTTTCTCAGTTCATGGGCAGTTATTTTGCGCCTTGGTTTTTCCACACGCTTCTTGTGACCCTGTTGACTATTTTGAATGAAACGCTTGATTGTTCGATGATCACGCTTCAGAAGCTTTGCAATTTTAGAAGTGCTGCATCCCTCTGCAAGATATCTCACTATTTTTGACTTTTCTGAGCCTGTCAAGTCCTTCTTTTGACCCATTTTGCCAAAGGAAAGGAAGTTGCCTAATAATTATGCACACCTAATATAGGGTGTTGATGTCATTAGACCACACCCCTTCTCATTACAGAGATGCACATCACCTAATATGCTTAATTGGTAGTAGGCTTTCGAGCCTATACAGCTTGGAGTAAGACAACATGCATAAAGAGGATGATGTGGTCAAAATACTCATTTGCCTAATAATTCTGTACGCAGTGTAGAGAGATTCTCTAAAGGCATTATCTAACGTGTGTATACATAGGCCATATGCCCACTTCTCTTCTGCTGAGGTTCAGTCCAAGCAGCTCTGGGTGTTTTGTGATGCCTCAGTAAAAGCAATCGCTGCAGTCATTTACCTTAAAACTATAAACATTAAAGGCCAGGTCCAAATTGGCTTTACAATGGGCAAAGCAAAGCTGGCACCAAGTTCTGAGCTTACCATACCAAGATTGGAACTTTGTGCTGTTGTTCTAGCAGTAGAGCTAGCAGATCTTGTTGTGTGTGAAATAGATGTAAATCTTGATCGTACAGTATTTTATACGGACAGCAAAGTAGTGTTGGGCTACATTTACAATGAGACTAGGAGATTTTATGTCTATGTTCATAACAGAGTTAAAAAAATCAGGAGGTCTACACAGCCTACCCAATGGCACTATGTACCAACTGACCTCAACCCTGCAGACCATGCTACAAGAGCCGTTCCTGCAGCCCACCTTAAGGATACCACATGGCTCACAGGACCACCATTCCTTTACAAACCTGTCTTTGACACTCTTCAGGAAGACAAGGTTGAACTACTGGAACCAAATGTTGATGCAGAGATTCATCCTCAAGTTTCTGTACTCACCACAAAAGTTTCAAATATAGAGCTTGGATCCAAACGATTCAACAAGTTTTCTACGTGGAGATCACTGAACAGAGCTATAGCTGGCTTGATCCACATTTCAGAATCACACCCACGGGATCAGAGCACTGCAAAGGTTGGCATTACTGTCACAAGGCTCATACAGTGGACGAGCTCACACAGGCACGAGACGTTATCATCCGTTGTATCCAACACAAAGTTTACGCTCAAGAACTTGGACTCATCCAAAATCAAAATGGTGTTCCTAAAGACAGTTCCCTCAGGAGACTTGACCCCTTTATAGACGCTAATGGACTGTTGAGAGTTGGAGGACTTATTTCAAATGCAAAACTCGAGAGTAATGAATGTACTCTTATAATACTCCCAAGCAATCATATTGCATGCTTACTTGTGCAACACTATCACAAGAAGACTAAACATCAGGGACGTTTGTTCACTGAAGGCACTTTACGTACGGCTGGATTCTGGATAATGGGAGCCAAAAGACTTGTGAGTAGTCTCATTTTCAAATGTGTCACTTGACAAAAACTACGGGGTATGTTTCAGTCACAAAAGATGGCTAACCTCCCTGCTGACCGTCTCAGTACAGAACCCCCCTTTACTAACATTGGTCTTGACGTGTTTGGCCCCTGGTCTGTCACCACACAACACACTAGAGGAGGCCATGCTAACAGTAAACTCTGGGCAGTCATATTTACGTGCATGAGTATCAGGTCTGTGCATATAGAAGTTATCGAGTCTTTGGATACATCCAGCTTTATAAATGCTCTCAGACGTTTCATTTCCATTAGAGGCCCAGTTAAACGTATCCGCTCTGATAGGGGTACCAACTTCGTTGGAGCCTGCAAAGAACTGTATATCCCCTCAAACATTGACAGTTATCATGTAGAGAGATATCTTGCTAACCAGAACTGCAAATGGTCATTCAACCCCCCACACTCTTCCCACATGGGAGGCTCTTGGGAACGTATGATTGGCTTAGTCCGCCGCATCCTTGATTCTATCTTTTTAGAGATGGGAACTTCAAAGCTCACTCATGAGACCCTCTCAACCTTCATGGCTGAAGTAGTGGCGATCATAAACGCTAGACCTTTGACCTTAATATTTAATGACCCAAAGGATCCTTTCTTGCTCACTCCTTCCACTCTTCTCACCCAAAAGATCGGTACAGCATCAGCTCCTCCTGGTGAGTTTAGTACTAAAGACTTGTACAAATGTCAATGGAGAAGAGATCAAACCCTAGCAGATGCCTTCTGGAATAAATGGAGGAAACAATACCTCTTCACACTACATGTCCGGAATAAATGGCAAACCAGCAAACCCAACATGGAAGTTGGTAATGTTGTCCTTGTTAAAGACCCTCAGTCGAAAAGAAAGGACTGGCCTTTGGGACTGATAACCAAGGTGTTCCCAAGTGAAGATGGGAAGGTCAGAAAGGTGGAATTTAAAGTATGCAGGCAACATGAGCCTAAACTCTTCCTCAGACCTGTTACTGAACTGATTTTGTTGCTCTCTCCAGAAGTGACTTAATGTGGTATCCTATAGATACCAGACGGGGAGTGTCATGCCTTCAGCAAGTTTATTGTTAATTTATGCATAACTTTCATACATAGTTAATATGTTTTCTGTATCATTCTCTGTTGATTGTGTAACAGCACCATCTAGTAGCCGTTTTACATACAATTGCAGTTATTTCACACTACAAGTTTGGTCTACTTCAGCTTCCTTATCTTAGTGACATAATCATCCCTGCACATAGCAGCCATTTTCTTCATTCACAGTCATCACTGCATGAGGATAGCACATGGCTTGGAAGCCTCTTGAGACATCCTCTACATCTAAACTCACAGTAGCATCGCTGGTATGTCACATAGCCACATTACAGCCTGTTTGCATCTGTTTTCATATGTATTTGCATATCTTTCTCCTTTCCTTTATAGCAGCTTATAGTTAGCAGCTAGGGACCATGCTTATTATGCCGATAGGTAACATGCTCTGGTTAGATATGCATCTGTGTTTGTATATGCATTACTATATGTCAGACCCCATTAGTAAGCGCATTCTTTTTTCTGTTCCCCAGTTTTACCACTGATTTACATCCTTGCAATAAAGATAAAGTTGGATGTTACTCCATTGTCAATTCATTGCTGGGATACGGTTTAGCTGTCTGTAAAGCTATGTACCTTCACACATAAGGAGGACAGAACACAGGTTCTTAGAAAGGTTTTAGATCGGGTCTCAGCTCTCCCGAACATACCTTTCTTGAGATAATCACACACAAAAAAGCAAATATGGTATAATTGCGAAAGCTGGTTACGCAAGCTATTGATTCATGGAGTGTACTTAGGGGGTCATTTATTAAAGAGTAACTAAACTGTGTAAAATTTTAATAAGATGTTCCTAATGCCCTAATAAAACTTTTTCTAATATACTTTATTAATTAATTTTGTATTTTTATTATTCTTTTACTTCCCTAAAGCGCACCATTCCCTGTGTACTTAAAACTCAGTTCTTTGTACACCGCTGACTGCTCAGCGGTGTACGGAGTACGGACTGTGAAATTTATGAATGGGGCTGCATAAGCAGGGAGTACGGGCTGGAGCGCATATTGCTGCTCCTGCCCGTGCACCCCGGAGGTTTACTAACTCCTGGCATAACACATGGGTACCCTGTATCTAATTGCTATGCCAAGATTAGCTGAGCGGAGCGGGCTCCTGCTTCTGCCTGCTTCGCTAAGCTAAGAGAACTGCATGTTGCCACTTATATAGCATAGCACTACAGGGTACCCATGTGCTATGCCAGGGGTTAGTAAACCTCCGGGGGGGGGCAGTGCTGTTGTGGCCCCATTCATAAACTTCACAGTCTGTACTCAGTGCTCAGTCCGTACTGAGCTGTCAGAGAACTGAGTTTAAAGCACAGGGAATAGTGCGCTTTAGGGAGGTAAAAGTATAATAAAAATACAAAATTAATTAATAAAGTATATTATAAAAACTTTTATCAGGGCATTAGGGACATCTTATTCAAATTTTACACAAAGGTTTAGTTACTCTTAAAGGAAGTTCCTTTTTAGACGTGTTTTAGACCTGTGTTCTGAGTCTAAATATACGGCTGATTTACCACCAGGCTTGGAGCATTCATAAATCAGGCTTATGTGTGCTGGAAAATTATGTAGGCCCAGTTTCTGAGTCTACCTATACTCCTCATTTACAACCAGGCGCATATGTGTTGCGCTATGGTATACATTCAAATCCTATTTATAGACCTAATTGTAGTCCACAATTCTGAGTCATGTAGCTCATTAACCACTCATTAACCAGGACCAAGCCATTTTTCACCTTTGTGACCAGGCCTAATTTTGCAAATCTGACTTGTCACTTTATGTGCTAATATCTAAGGAATCCTTTTAGTTATCTCAGCACCTATGATGGCTAACCTCCGGCACTTCAGCTGAGGTATAACTTCGACTCCCAAGATGTACACTTGTTTGGCTGTTCTCAGAACTCCATAGAAATGAATGGAGCATGCTGAGAGTCGTAGTTTCACCACAGCTGGAGAGCCGGAGGTTAGCCATCACTCATGCCATTCTGACTTTGTCTTCTTGTGACATCTCATACTTGATGTCACTGGTAAATTTGGGTCGATATGTTTTACCTTTATGTGCCTTCCCAGAACCCTAACTTTCTAATTTTTCCGTTCACATAGCCATAGTGGGAAGCAGGAAAACCATTCCAAATGAGATGGAATTTGATTTTAAAAAAGCAATTCTGCTACAGTTTTAAGGTTTTTTTTTATTTACAAAGTTTTTCCACCATAAAAGCAGGAACCCGAGGGGATCCAATTATAGTCAATGGGATCTGATCGGCACCGTTGTTGTTAGTTATGTGCCGGATCCAACACTCCTATTATTTTCGTTGTTCTGCTCCTCTAATGAAGCAGAATAATGAATATGACTAGAGCTGATTTCAACGTGCCCTATTTTTTATAGATGCATCAGGTGGCTGAGATTACTTCCATGTATAGAAAAAGACCAGACAGTTTCCCCCAGGGACCCGCCTTTTTGAAATCGCTGCAAGGACCCCCATAATCAATTATCTTGTAGCATCTTGACTCCGTCTGCTGCAGTGTGAGCAGGTAATATTTGCATGTAGCTGTACAGTGGGCCCCCAGAATGAATTTTACTGGGGGTCTAGGCAGTCTAATCTTGGCCATTATGACAAAAATAAAAATCAGGATTAATTGAATATTTTACCTCAATTACGATTAATGAACAATTATTTTGTTTTTGTTTGTTTGCCTTCATAGTTTGTTGTGAACAGTTGGAGCGGTGGGGGGAGATGGCCGCAGTTGGAGCAGTGTGGGGAACCGGACACAGTTAACAAGTGAGGGAGATGGCCACAGTTGGAGCAGTGCGGGGAGGCGGAAATAACTGGAGGAGTGGGGGGGGGGGGGGAAAGGAATGGGACACACACTGCACTGAAAATTCCTCATGGTTTACTCTAAAGCAGTGTACGACTCTTACTAAATCTCCTCCAGTATGTGGTGGAGGAGGGACTCCTGTAAGTTGGAGGGTCCCCCATGAATGGAGTGCTATGTATTACTGGAACCCTTAATCTGGCCCTGGCTAGCGGTGCAAGTGTATAGGTTCTGCTTCAGGAGCAATGACTGTTAATGCACGGCTACCCAAAAGTGTAGCCGCACAAGTGCTGGTATGTATTAGTGTGTATATTCACTACTAATAGATATTGGTGCATGCGGTATATTCACTGCTGGTATATAATTATGTATGTGGTATGTTCACTGCTGTTATAAATCGATGTGTGTGCGATATATTCATTGCTGGTAGATATTGGTGTGTATGGTATACACTGCATGCAGAATTATTAGGCAAATTAGTATTTTGACCACATCATCCTCTTTATGCATGTTGTCTTACTCCAAGCTGTATAGGCTCGAAAGCCTACTACCAATTAAGCATATTAGGTGATGTGCATCTCTGTAATGAGAAGGGGTGTGGTCTAATGACATCAACACCCTATATTAGGTGTGCATAATTATTAGGCAACTTCCTTTCCTTTGGCAAAATGGGTCAAAAGAAGGACTTGACAGGCTCAGGAAAGTCAAAAATAGTGAGATATCTTGCAGAGGGATGCAGCACTCTTAAAATTGCAAAGTTTCTGAAGCGTGATCATCAAACAATCAAGCGTTTCATTCAAAATAGTCAACAGGGTCGCAAGAAGCGTGTGGAAAAACCAAGGCGCAAAATAACTGCCCATGAACTGAGAAAAGTCAAGCGTGCAGCTGCCAAGATGCCACTTGCCACCAGTTTGGCCATATTTCAGAGCTGCAACATCACTGGAGTGCCCAAAAGCACAAGGTGTGCAATACTCAGAGACATGGCCAAGGTAAGAAAGGCTGAAAGACGACCACCACTGAACAAGACACACAAGCTGAAACGTCAAGACTGGGCCAAGAAATATCTCAAGACTGATTTTTCTAAGGTTTTATGGACTGATGAAATGAGAGTGAGTCTTGATGGGCCAGATGGATGGGCCCGTGGCTGGATTGGTAAAGGGCAGAGAGCTCCAGTCCGACTCAGACGCCAGCAAGGTGGAGGTGGAGTACTGGTTTGGGCTGGTATCATCAAAGATGAGCTTGTGGGGCCTTTTCGGGTTGAGGATGGAGTCAAACTCAACTCCCAGTCCTACTGCCAGTTTCTGGAAGACACCTTCTTCAAGCAGTGGTACAGGAAGAAGTCTGCATCCTTCAAGAAAAACATGATTTTCATGCAGGACAATGCTCCATCACACGCGTCCAAGTACTCCACAGCGTGGCTGGCAAGAAAGGGTATAAAAGAAGAAAATCTAATGACATGGCCTCCTTGTTCACCTGATCTGAACCCCATTGAGAACCTGTGGTCCATCATCAAATGTGAGATTTACAAGGAGGGAAAACAGTACACCTCTCTGAACAGTGTCTGGGAGGCTGTGGTTGCTGCTGCACGCAATGTTGATGGTGAACAGATCAAAACACTGACAGAATCCATGGATGGCAGGCTTTTGAGTGTCCTTGCAAAGAAAGGTGGCGATATTGGTCACTGATTTGTTTTTGTTTTGTTTTTGAATGTCAGAAATGTATATTTGTGAATGTTGAGATGTTATATTGATTTCACTGGTAAAAATAAATAATTGAAATGGGTATATATTTGTTTTTTGTTAGGTTGCCTAATAATTATGCACAGTAATAGTCACCTGCACACACAGATATCCCCCTAAAATAGCTAAAACTAAAAACAAACTAAAAACTACTTCCAAAAATATTCAGCTTTGATATTAATGAGTTTTTTGGGTTCATTGAGAACATGGTTGTTGTTCAATAATAAAATTAATCCTCAAAAATACAACTTGCCTAATAATTCTGCACTCCCTGTATTTACTGCTGGTAAATAATGGTGTGTGTGTGGTAAATTCACTGCTGGTAGATATTGGTGTGTGATGTATTTTTACTGCTGGTGGACACAGTTAACAAGATTATACCCTACCTAAGACAATCACCTGAAAAATTAAAAAAACTATCGCTCTCAGACTATGGAGACACTAAAACATAATTTTTTTTGTTTCAAAAATGGTATCATTGTGTAAAACTTAAATTAAAAAAAACATACATATTAGGTATCGCCACGTCCGTAACAACCTTCTCTATAAAAATATCACATGACCTAACACCTCAGGTAAACACCATCAAAAAAAATATTAATAAAGGACATTCGGTTTCGGCGCCGCCATGGAAAGCCTCGTGTAGCAAAAGCTCTTCACCCACTTGCCTAGGAAATCTAATATCCCCTCCAAATTGGGCTCAAAGCCCAGCACAACGAATATACAGCGAACTTTTATGGACCGCTTCATTCTCACGATGGGGAGTAAAACCAAACAGAAAGGGACAATTAAACCAACAAAGCCCACGAACGAAACACGCGGCTCCAGATGGAATAAAGTAGAGGAGCTGTCTCAGCAGGCTGCTTCAGGAGTAGAACAAGATGATACAAAGGTGGATTATCGGCGGCTGACTATAGAGGTAGCAGCACACATCTTACCGGACCTGCAGAAATCCTTATCCTCGACGGTAACACAATCTTTCCAGCAGATGCAAGCGGAGCATTCTCAGCATGCGCAACACTTAGAAAGGGCAAAATACTCGGTGATGGCGACGGAGATGTTGACCGCACAGTCTGCACTGAAAGCGGCAGAACAAGAAATCAGGCGCCTAGGAGACAAGGTAGATGATTTAGGGAAACGCTCCAGAAGGAGCAACTTGCGCATTGTAGGCCTTCCTATATGTGAACATGAACTTCCAGAAGCGGTGGGCTTACAAATATTCTGCAAGATTGAGCGGGCATACCGCGTAGGCCCAGACTTGAGATCAACCTCTGAAAAAAGTGGAGGGCAAAACCCAAATAATGAGTTGAGACAAAGACGTAGACAAATAATTATGAAATATCTGAACTATTCTGATAAAGGCTGAGATCCTAAAAGCATATAAAAAAAGTTGTTCAACGGTGATGATACGAGGACATAAAGTGTTGCTATTTAATGACTTTTCTGCAGAGGTCCTCAAATGACGCAAAGCATTCTCAACGATATGCTCCGCTTTATACCAACAAAAAGTGAAATTTGTGCTATTATACCCAGCCATATTGAAAGTATACCATGAAGATGGCACAGTGTCCACTTTTCAAACGCTGAGAAAAGCAGCAGCAGCGCTAGACATGGAGGAAGAAATATACAGAGGACGACAAGAGACAACTTCATCAGCAACATGCAGACCAAGAGGAAAGGAGGAACAAGAAGACATAAGACCAGAGCCCAAACATCCTCCAAAGGAGCAACGAAAAAAATCCAAGCTGACAACTTAATCATGGGTTACCAGAGTCAAGTGAGTCACTAGAACCAGAATCTCATAAGATTAATGGTAACTTCTCTGCTCAGAGACATGGAGTGATAGTGGATGCTTCGTTAATGTGGTATACTTATAACGGTTAATGTTATATGTTCATGAAGCTTCATATGATAACAATATTTCAGATTATATAGTTTGTCCTATCTATGATATAGTGTAACCCGTTCTGGGTAATGATATGATAGCTGTCATAGTAGAAAGATCATTACTATAACACCCTTTTCTTTAGTGCAAAAGGATACCCATCAATTATTCATTCACACTAAAAAAAGGGTACAAGACAAGGCTGTCCTTTGTCTACACTGCTATTCAGTCTCGCATTAGAACCCCTTTCCATAGCGGTTCAGCTAGCAACTAACATTGGAGGCATACGGATAGGAAATACAAGAAATAAGACATGCTTTGTTTGCTGATGTCATACTGTTCTTCTTAAATGATTCCAGCAAAGATATAAACTAAAAAATGACCTTATTGGAACATTTCGGTGAAATGTCAGGATTCAAAATTAATCAGTATAAATGTGAACTATTAGATCTAACACCAACACACTCCCCTAAATATAAGGAAAGAATAACAAGATCAATAACCATAACACACACTTCAATAAAATATCTTGGGGATACTAATAGGAAAAACGCCAAGTTCGATATACACATTGAACTACCCCCCTCTAATCAAGAAAATAATTGGAGAGTTAGAAAGATGGATGCACCTGCCAATATCGATTCTAGGAAGGTGTCATCTTATAAAAATGATGAGCACATCTAAACTGTTATATCTTATGCAGACAATTCCGTTACTCATTAAACACAAAGACATTTCAACACTAGAAACGGCATTCAGAACTTTCATATGGGCAAGAAAAAGACCCTGAATATCTGGACATTAAACAATTGTGCACATCAACAACAGGGAGGTCACTAAACTGGCAGGGCACCCAGATCCTATCTGATTTCTGAAATTCGGAACAGGGAAGATACCATAACTTCCAAGAGTTCAAACTAAAAACAGGTATTAAAGATTCCTCTTTCCTGTCCTATTATAGCATCATTGGTTTACTAAAAGACAAACTGAGAGATTGTTCCAATGAAGTCTCTCGGAATGATCCATATCAACAAAACATGTTACAAAATCTTTTCATAACTTGAAAAAAGAAATACCGGAGCTAAACACCCCAATGGAGGTGCTAGAGGGATGGAAGAAAGTATGTTCGGTAATAGTAAACAAAGTATGGAGGGAAACCCAATTGCGCATAATCCACAGAGCCATATATAAGCCATCACACTAGGAAGGATAAAACTGATAAAATGACCAGTTACCCCAAGTGCCACTTGGAAAATACCAATCTTTTACATGGTCTCTGGCAGTGTCCTAAGGTAGGGGAATTCTGGGAAGAGATACGCAGATTGTTATTGAACAAAATGCATATATACGACTTCCAGACTCCATACAATATATTTTCCAACACAATACATCCCATGAACATATTGCAAGGATAATACATCTTTTTATATTAGCAGCAAAAAGAAGCCTATTATCATATTGGCTAAAGCCAGAATGTCCACCATCGGAGGTGATTTCCCAACAAAAAAAAAATGCTTAATGTTGGAGCAAGTAGAAGTCGAAAATAATAAAACAAAGTTGACGAGTACATTTTTTTAAATGGCAAATTTTTATTAGAAGTTTCTTAACAGACAAAGAAATACAAATGATAGTAACACCATTCCAATTAAAAACATGGTATCTATTAGAAAAGCAAGCCAACAGATTGGGCAGACTCCAGATAGATGATTAAAAGGCACTGTTCTAGGGACAAAAGAGGAGAGTAGTGAGAAATCACATATAGAACACCACAGATGACACTTTATGCGTTGAATATGAAAAACCAAACATATCACCAAGACAATACCAGTAAACGGATGACTGTGCTGAGAGAAGGGAGGGGTGGGAGGTAGGGAAATTTAGGTAAGGGAAGGGAGGGGGGTTGAGGACAGAGTCTCAAAACAATATTTTTGTAAAGTAATCGGTGTATATGTATTATATCATTGTATATGACTATGTAAAACTACTAAAGTATGTATCTTTTCAATTACTTTACTGAAATAATTAAAAAAAATAAAAACTATTTTTTGTCACCTTACATCACAAAAATTGCAACACCAAGCGATCAAAAAGGCGTATGCCCCCCAAAAATAGTACAAATCAAACCGTCACCTCATCCTGCAAAAAGTGAGACCCTACCTAAGACAATCAGTCAAAAAATAAAAAGGCTATGTCTCTCAGACAATGGAGACACTAAAATATGATTATTTTTTTTGCTTCAAAACTGCTAAAGTTAAATAAATAATAAAAAGTATACATATTAGGTATTGCCGCATCCGTAACAACCTTCTCTATAAAAATATCACATGACCTAATCACACACCATAAAAAATTTTTGGGTCAAAAAAGCCATTTTTGGTCACCTTACATCACAAAAAGTGTAATACCAAGCGATCAAAAAGTCATATGCACCCTAAAAATAGTACCAATCAAACCGTTATCTCATACTGAAAAAAATGAGCCCCTATATAAGACAGTCACCCAAAATGTAAAAGAAAACTATGGCTTTCAGAATATGGAGACACTAATTTTTTTTTCCAAAAATGCTTTATTATGTGAAGCTGAAACAAACAACCAAAAAAGTAGTCATAACTGCTCCGTAACTACTTGCTCTATAAAAATACCACATGATCTAACCTTTCAGATGAACACGGTAAATAACAAAAAATAAAAACGGTGCCAAAACAGCTATTTTTGTTACCTTGCCTCACAAAAAGTGTAATATAGAGCAACCAAAAATAATATGTACCCTAAAATAATATCAAGAAAACTGCCACCTTATCCTGTAGTTTCCAAAATGGGGTATTTTTTTGGAGTTTCTTCTCTAGGGGCGCATCAGGGGGTCTTCAAATGGGACATGGTGGCTGTTTGGCTGTTAACCATTGCTTTGTTACTGGAAAAAATGGATTCAAATGGAAAATCTGCCAAAAATTTGAAATTCTGAAATTTCCCCTCCATTTTTCATTAATTCTTGTGGAACACCTAAAGGGTTAAAAAAGTTTGTAAAATAAGTTTTGAATACCTTGAGGGGTGAATTTTCCAAAATGGGTCACTTTTTTGGAGTTTCTACTCTAGGGGGTCTTCAAATGGGACATGGTGTCAAAAAAACTGTCCAGCAAAATCTGCCTTCCAAAAACCATATGGCGTTCCTTTCCTTCTGCGCCGTGCCGTGTGCCTATACAGCAGTTTGAGACCACATATGGGGTGTTTCTGCAAAATACAGAATCAGGCAAAAAATATTGAGTTTTGTTTGGCTGTTAGGTTAGCAGAATTTTTTTTTATTAAAATTGAAAATCTGCCAAAAAAGTGAAATTCTGAAATTTCCTCTCCAATTTCCATTAATTCTTGTGGAACACCTAAAGGGTTAACAAAGTTTGTAAAATAAGTTTTGAATACCTTGAGGGGTGTAGTTTCTAAAATGGGGTCATTTTTAGGTGGTTTCTATTATGTAAGCCTCACAAAGTGACTTCAGACCTGAAACCTGAAGTGTTTTGGAAATTTTCAGAGAAATTTCAAGATTTGTTCTAAACTTCTAAGCCTTCTAAAGTCCGCAAAAAATAAAATGGCATTCACAAAATGATCCAAACATGAAGTACCGTATATGTCGGCGTATAAGACGACTGGGCGTATAAGACGACCCCCAACTTTTCCATTTAAAATATAGGGTTTGGGCTATACTCGCCGTATAAGACTACCCCTGAATGCCCAGCCCTCCCTGTCTTCAAGACTATCTTCTCCAGTCCAGGGAACTGACTGGGATCTGTGGATGGCACTGTTATGGGAGGGGGATCAGTGGATGACACTGCTATGGGGGGGATCTATGGATGACACTATATAGCATCTTATGCTATATGTGTCATCCACAGATCCACCCCATGACAGTGCCATCCACAGATCCCCCTCCCCCTAAACAGTGCCATCCACTGATCCCCCCTAAACAGTGCCATCCACAGATCCCCCCCTAAACAGTGCCATCCACAGATCTCCCTACCCATAACAGTGTCATCCACAGATCACCCCCATGACAGTGCCATCCACAGATCTCCCTCCCCATGACAGTGCCATCCACAGATCTCCCTCCCTATAACAGTGCCATCCACAGATCCCCCCATGACAGTGCCATCCACAGATCCCCCTCCCCATAACAGTGTCATCCACAGATCCCCCCATGACAGTGCCATCCACAGATCCCCCTCCCCATAACAGTGCCATCCACAGACCCCCCTCCAAATAGTGCCATCCACAGATCCCCCTCCCCATAACAGTGCCATCCACAGACCCCCCCCAAATAGTGCCATCCACAGATCCCCCCCCTAAACACTGCCATCCACAGATCTCCCTCCCCATGACAGTGCCATCCACAGATCCCCCTCCCCGACGCCCAGAGGAGTATACATTTATTAACAGTAATCTGTAAACTTTAACTTTAAATGAGCGCTCATGTCTTTACTATTGTACCTTACTCTCAGCTCTGGTAATAGGCAGTGCGGGCGGCGCTCACTCACTGACATCACGCGCCTGCGCCGCCTAGTGGAAGGAGCAGGCACGTAACGTCAGACGTCAGTGAGTGAGCGCCGCCCGCACTGCCTGTTAGCAGAGCTGAGAGTAAGGTACAATAGTAAAGACATGAGCGCTCATTTAAAGTTAAAGTTACAGATTACAGTTAATAAATGTAGTGAGCGGTGGGGCCCTGTATATTCTAACACCCAGGCAAGCGTCCCCGTCACCATGGGAACGCCTGGGGGTTAGAATATACCATCGGATCTGAGTATACCCGGCGTATAAGACGACCCCCGACTTTTGAAAATAATTTTTAGTGTTAGAAAGTCGTCTTATACGCCGGCATATACGGTAGACATATGGGAAATGTAAAGTAATAACTATTTTTGGAGTTATTGCTATTTATTATAAAAGTAGAGAAATGGAAAGTTGCTAATTTTTCAAAATTTGATTTTTTACTCAATTTTACCACTGTCATGAAGTACAATATATGACGAGAAAACAATCTCAGAATGGCCTGGATAAGAAAAAGTGTTTTAAAGTTATTACCCCTTAAAGTGACAAATGTCAGATTTGCAAAAATCGGCATGGGATTTAACGGGAAAAGTCGCTTTGTAGTGAAGGGGTTAATACAAGTTAGCACGCCTGTCCAGAAATTCCAAAGCTCAGTACACTCCCAGAACATGTGCATCAGGAATTCCGGGCTCTCCCCACATCTAGGGCATCATTCCTAACCCCGATCTTGAACAGAAAGGATGGAGTCCGGTATACATGGTGAACAAGAAGCCGTTGGGACATACGTTGACCCTCACAAACTGATAACTGAGGCGTCAGTGCCAGCATGGCTTTCCATGTATCCTCTGATATATTACCAACCTTCCCCTCACATTTTTTTTTGACCACCAAGGAGTCATGTTTCACAGATTTTGCAAATTAATTCCTATATATGGACAATATTAGTCCACTTGAGGAGCCACAGGTGAGAATCTGTTGCAGTAATGGGACGGTTGTACATGTAAGTGACATAGATTTTGCCTGTAACTGGAATGCATGTCAATTGCAAAAATTAAATAAAGGCTGTATGAGGAAGGGCAAACTCATTCCCGAATTGTTCAAAGGATTTAAACACACCATCTCTTTGCAGCTGATGCAAGAACATCACACCCTTCCGTTCCCATGGCAAAAACCCCTCTAAGGGAAACAGTTCAGGCAACTCGGGGTTTCTCCATATAGGAGTGACCTGGGTAAAGCACCGCACAGACAACAGGCCCCGACACTTATGCCAAATCTTACATATAAAATTAAGTGTAGGGTGTCCCGCCAGGTTATCAGAGAGACCACTATATTCTAGTAGGGCTATGGGGGATTCCTTTTTATATAATGTGGGCTATCAGCCTTGCAGATGCATTGTCCCCAGGGGTCCTCCCCCAACCCCTCAATTGCTGCACCTGGGAGGAAATAAAATATAACCATGGATTAGGAATAGAGAGACCCCCTGTATCCTTCCCTCTTTGTAAAGTATCCAACCGAATCCTGGACCTTTTTTTGCGCCAAATCAGACTTCTGAATAACCCTTGTATTCTAAAAAAATAAATAAATCAGTTGTAGGATCCAGACAGGAGTTATGTAAGACATACATACGTTTCGGCATAAGTATCATCTTAAGGATATTACTTCCACCTATCTCAGACATTGTGAGTTTACACCACGCACTGATCTTTTCAGACAAGCTGTTTAGGAGTAGCTCCTCATTATTTTTCACGTAGTGCCCAACAGTCGATGAAATCACAATTCCTAAATACTTGAAGCTGTGAGCAACCTGCAGACGGGTGGACATAGGGGAGAAACCAGCGGGGACCGGGTACAGCGGAAACAGGATGGACTTGTCCCAATTTATATGAGGACCAGACCTGTCTCCAAAGTCCTGTATAAGGGACATTAGTGGGCCTAACGACCCTTCCACATCCCCCAACATATATGAGCATATCGTCCGCATACAGGGAGACGCGTTCCTCCCTGACTCCCATTGAGAACCGGCAATTCTATTAGATGATTGAAGCAGGAATGCAAGTGGTTCAGTTGCAATGACTAATAAGAGAGGGGATAGTGGGCCTCCTTGATGGGTAACCCTCCCCAACTCAAAGGCTTCCAATGTACCACCGTTAGCTCTAATCCTAGCTGTGGGACCACAGTATAATAGTTGGACCCAGGAAATAAAAGTATCCCCGAATCCCATGACTCTTAGCACCTCCCATAAATAACACCATTCAACACGATCGGAGGCTTTGGTGACATCAAGGGATAGTATAGCCTGACAATTCTGACCACCTCTGGATATTAAGAAACAGTCGTCGAAGGTTAATTGAAGTAGATTTATCCTGCATAAAACCAGCTTAATCACTATGTATAATGGTCGGGATTACGGCTTGTAGCCTGTTCGCCAGGACCTTCGCCAAGATCTTAAACATCAGATGTTAACAAGGAGATCGGTCTATATGAATCGGGGAGAGTCGGGTCCTTTTTCAAGGGAGTCGTTGAACACCGACAGCAACTGAGGTAATAAAAGGTTGCTATAAAGGCAACTCTCCTTTTTCAAGGGAGTCGTTGAACACCGACAGCAACTGAGGTAATAAAAGGTTGCTATATTTTTTAAAGAACTCCGCCGGTAGTCCATCTAACCATACAAGATAATCTGAAATATTTTTGGGGCCCGCCATTAGCTTAGATTCATATAGGGTTTTGTAAAACACGTGGAATACCGCCAGAATATCAGAGTCTGCCGTAACCAAACATCCATCAGCTTTCTTGATGGACAGTATTTTTGATGGACCATCTTGTGCCCGAACAATTCTAGCCAGCAACCTGCCAGAACTCTCCCCAGCTTCAAAATATTTTTGCTTGAGAAAGAAGCGTCTATTATCAGCAGTAAAGAGTAGATGTTTTTTAAGGTCTATCTGCGCAGTCATCAACGCCGTCTCATGGTCACATGAAGGGTATTCAACATATCTCTTTTCTATCTCCATAACTAGGTCTTGGAGATGTTTTAGGGTGTCTCTGGACCTCGTTTTGTGTCGACTTATCCACTGAATGTATAATCCACGGATAAATGCCTTACAAGCATCCCATACCACTCCCACAGGTGCCGACCCCTCATTGTTAGTAAAGAATTCACGCAGCTCTCCCACAGTACCCTCCCCACCATCCACCAGCTGCAACCAAAAAGGGTTGAGCCTCCATGTACCAACACCACAAGGTCTCCTTTAACTCAATTTAAAGGGGTTATCCGAGTTATTTTTTTGTTCTATGTTCCTAACTAAGCAAATGTAACAGCTTTCCAATTAACTCACTTTATCGGCAGTGCCTGGTTTCTCAGATTTCACTGAGGGTCACATGACCTGTGATGTCAGCTTCTCTCCCTGCTCTGATAAAGGTAGTTTACAAGCCTGTAAACGAGACGTCACTGTGCTGGCCACGCCCCCCACCCCTTCACTGCCGTCTACTCTCTGCTAGGATTCTTAACCCCTTCAGCTGCACACACTGGGTAGTTCTGCAGGCAGTGAGGAGACAATGCTGGGCACTGGAGCTGACATACTAGAGAGAGCATTGCACAAGAAGGTAGGGGGAAGATCCTGTGTGTATTAGCAGTGTCATTATACAGCTGGGACTTGTAGTTCTACACTTACAAGTTGCTGTTGATTCTCCCAGCACTCAGGGCAGCTCTTGTATCCACTCCCTTAGCAGTGTCAGTATTCAGCTGGGACTTGTAGTCCTACACATACAACATGCTGCAGAGTCTCCCAGCAGGCAACAAATACCTCGCAGATAAAAAAAAAATCTATTTAATCTTATTCTGTGATATAATCACAGTTGCAAGCCAGTGTGTGTCAGGCCCACACAGACTGTACTGTGCCCACTGCCCACCACTTATATAGGGTGGCACAGTACCTTGCACGCATAGTAACACTTATCTAATAAAAAATGACAGGCAGAGGCAGGCCACCCCACAGGGGCCGTCGTGGTCGTGGTGCTGTGATTTCCACTGGCCCTGGAATAATGCCCAGTGTTCAGAGGCCACGTACCCTGAACCCAGAAAATTCGAAGAAAATAGTTGACTGGCTTACACAGGACACCCAATCTTCAACAGCTTCCGCTAAGAACCTTGACGCACCATCCTCCTCCAGCTCAGCTTCGGTCACCTGCTCTCAAGTTACCACTCTCCCGCCTGCCGCCACCACCACCACCACTACCACCACAGCCGCTTCACTTGATCCCTCAGAGGAGTTATTTACACATCAGTTGGATGAAATTAGTGATGCACATACATTATTGCCAGAGGATGGAGATAACAGGGATATGTCTCAGTCAGGCAGCATTACACACATGGACGTACAGTGTGATGATGATGATGATGTTGTACCCGCTGCTTCCTTTGCTGAGGTGTCAGATACAATTGAAATGGTTGATGATGACGATGTGTCCGTGGATGCCACGTGGGAGCCTGCTCGAAGAGAAGAAGAAGAGGGGGAAAGTTCAGAAGGGGAGAAAGAGAGAAGGAGGAGACGAGTTGGAAGCAGGGGGAGGTCATCGCAAGGAGCTAGTGGCACAGTCAGACAGCATGTATCGGCACCCGGGGTCATCCAGACAGCACGCCAATCAACGCATGCTGTTGCCACCACCAGAATGGCGTCATTGCAAAGCTCAGCAGTGTGGCATTTTTTTTGTGTGTCTGCCTCTGACAACAGCGATGCCATTTGCAACCTGTGCCAAAATAAACTGAGTCGTGGGAAATCCAACACCCACCTAGGTACAACTGCTTTGCAAAGGCACATGATCGCACATCACAAACGCCTATGGGATCAACACATGATGACGAGTAGAAGCAGCACACAAACTCAAAGCCACCATCCTCCTCCTGGTCCAGCATCTTCAGCCACGTCAACCACTGCTGTCCTCCTTGCCCCCTCTCAACCACCCGCCACTCCGCCTCTCACCTTCAGCAGTTCCATCTCATCTGCCCACAGTCAGGTGTCTGTAAAGGAAATGTTTGAGCGTAGGAAGCCAATGTCACAGAGTCACCCCCTTGCCCGGCGTCTGACAGCTGGCTTGACGGAACTCTTAGCCCGCCAGCTTTTACCATACCAGCTGGTGGAGTCTGAGGCCTTCAAAAAATTTGTCGCTATTGGGACACCACAGTGGAAGGTACCCGGACAAATTTTGTTTTCAAAAAAGGCAATCCCAAACCTCTACTCAGTGATTGAAAAGGAAGTCATGGCATCTCTGGCATACAGTGTTGGGGCAAGGGTCCATCTGACCACTGATACCTGGTCTGCAAAGCACGGTCAGGGCAGGTATATCACCTACACTGCGCATTGGGTCAACCTGCTGACGGCTGCCAAGCATGGAATGCGTGGCTCTGCAGCGGAGTTGGTGACACCGCCAACGACTTGCAGGCAGGCCTCCTCTACTCCTCCTACTCCATCCTCTTCGATAACCTCCTCGGCTGAGTCCTCTTCTGCTGCGGCGTCTGGCTGCACATCAACTGAATCCCCCCAGCTCCCCAGGGGCTATTCCACATCCCGGATACGACAGTGTCACGCTGTCTTGGGGTTGACTTGCCTGAAAGCAGAGAGCCACACCGGACCAACACTCCTGTCCGCCCTGATTGCACAGGTGGATCAGTGGCTGACCCCACACCAACTGGAGATCGGCAAAGTGGTGTGTGACAATGGAAGCAATTTGTTGGCGGCATTGAATTTAGGCAAGTTGTCACATGTGCCGTGCATGGCACATGTGTTGAATCTCATCGTACAACGCTTTGTGTCTAAGTACCCAGGCTTACAGGACGTCCTCAAGCAGGCCAGGAAGGTGTGTGGCCATTTCAGGCGTTCCTACACGGCCATGGCGCACTTTTCAGACATTCAGCGCCGAAACAACATGCCAGTGAGGCGCTTGATTTGAGACAGCCCGACACGTTGGAATTCAACACTCCTAATGTTCGACCGCCTGCTCCAACAAGTGCAATGAGCAGGACACTGGGTCAGTGAGCATGCTATGCAGTGGGTCAGTATATATGTATAAGAGTTCGTGACGCCAGTTGCAGCTTGCGCAGGTACTGTAGAAGGGCCCTTTAAGATGGTATAGCTCATGTACCAGGTTAGGAATGCCAGAGGGGGATATTGTCTCTGTATTGTGTCAACGGTGTCTCCTACCTGTAGTACGGCTGGACTCCTGTATCCTGGCTCACATGCAACAAAATGAGTGCTGTTAATAGGAGTAATGGAGGAATGATGGAATTCCACACAGAAAATAGGGTCCAACTTGTCTTTACTTGGTGTTATAAGATGCAGCTTTTGATCCATACAAGTTTACAGCAATAGTCTAGGATCCCAGCAGGTATTGGCAATATGTGAGAAAAGATGGTACAGTCTTGGTAGAAACCTCTGAAAGAGACGCCGTGAGGCAATTCTCTCTGCAAAAGTCACTCCAACCATTTATTTGCCTTGCTTGCCAATCAATGGTGGGGTTATGTTTAGTGAGCCAGGGTAGCCCCAACACTAGAGGAGTAGGTAATCCGCTTAGGACGAAACATGACATATCCTCAACATGAGCATCACCCACAGTCAAACGGATATTGTGAACTATGCCCTTTAACGATTTTTGAGAAAGTGGAGCGGAATCGATAGCAAAAACAGGTATATCCTTTCCCAAAGTGCATACCTGGAAACCATGTGTTATAGCAAATTGATTATCAATGAGATTGACAGCTGCTCCACTATCTACAAAAATCTCACAAACAATTTTCTTGCTCTCTAGCGCCACCCTGGCAGGTAGGACAAAATGGGAACTACAAGCAAACGGCAAACCTTCAATTTCCGCATCAACCTTGCCAATAGTAACAGATGGAAAGTTTTTAGAGGGTTTTTTTTTCTTTTTGTTTCTTTATTACCCTCAGAAAACTCCCTGAATCTCCTAGAGGGGCAAACATTTGCCAAATGATTTATACCTCCACAACAGAAACAAACCCTCCTCTGAGAGCTGAATCCTCTACTATCAGAGGCAAGCAAACACAGCTGCATGGCCTCCTGCTCAGAGGGGATTGAGAGAGACTGAGGCCCCTGCGCACTGAATGAGACCGCCCCATTGTCCTTGGACTGAATATGACAGGAAGGAGTGATCTCTCCTCTCTCTCTAAGACGCCTGTCAATATGAACAGCTCGGGACATGGCAGACTCCAACGAGGCAGGTCTCTCATGAAAGGCAAATGCATCTTTCAATCCCTCCGAAAGACCATGGCAAAATTGACTTCGGAGTGCAGCATCATTCCAACCAGTATCAGCTACCCATCTCCGAAATTCTGAACAATATATCTCTGCGGACTGTTTACCCTGGCATAAAAGATTCAGCCAGAGCAATACGATCCGGGTCATCATATATCTGCCTTAGGGCTACAAAAAATTCTTCCACCGATCGGAGGGGCCGTGCCTGATCGTTATCCCTGAGCAGCGAGATGATGATCCCCACCCTCTGCTCCTCATCACCAGAGGAATGGGGAAGTAGGCAAAAATGGAGTTTGCAAGCGTCTCTAAAACGAACAAAATTCTCACTACCCCCGGAGAACGTATCCGGAAGCGAGATCTTAGGCTCGGAACAAACACCATGAACGCAAGCAGAACCGGTCACCTGAAACTGAGACAGAGACACAGTTTTACGGAGATCTGCTACCTCCAGTGAAAGACCCTGCATGCGGTCAATCAAGGCTGAAACGGATGGTGTTGCAGAAAACTGGAAGTTATAAATAAACATCCGACTGACTTGATCCCAAACTAAGGAACATATGGGTGAGCCCTATAAAACCCTAAGAGCTGACCCTGACTGCTATGCCCATGCAAAGATCTTTATGATAGAGGATTGCATGCCCTCGTACCTAGACTGTATGACACCTGAAAACCCTATAGTGAGGGGACACGACCACCGACTCCCTGCACTTAATACGGAGGGAGTCAGGGTCACCTAGAATCAAGCCAGCATGGAAACACAAATAAAGGAAAAGACTTATCTGAGGAACCAGCAGTTGCAGGATCTAGCAGTGAACACAATCTAGGAAGTAGTATAAACCGCAAAGTGAGGCAGTATGGGAGGGGATATAAAGGGAGGCAATCAGTGTAAATAGATGACAGCTGGGAGAAGGAAAAGAGATGACAAAGTGAAACCAGAACATCATGCAAGAGGTACAGAAAAATGTCTGCCAGAGCTTCTCAGAGAGGTGGCGGTGACACCACACTTAAACCGCCGGGCTGCAGAGAATCCATCCTATATATCCACTCCACCTCCCTTCGGTTTATATTCGCTACTGGGTCCCCCCCTCGCCAGTTGGTTGTCACCTTTTCCAAACCAGAGTCCCTTTGGATCCTTCCCATGACACTTCTTAAAGTGCATTGGAACACTATGCGTCTCCATGCCCTTTTTTATATTGTTGATCTGCTCCTGTATCAGTGTTTTTAGTTTTCGCAAGGTTCTTCCAACATACATGGAACCGCACGGACATCTCAACAGGTAAATGACCCCCATTTGATCACAACTTATTTCTCCTTTGATGTTATATTCTACCCCATTTTTCACAACAATTTTCTGTATATTTCTCAGTTTTTTATCATTTTTATTATGTGAACTGGTTCTTTTCTTCTTTTTTATGGGAATATGGCAATGAACCAACGTGTCACGTAGATTTGGTGCTTTTCTATACAGAATCTCCGGTTTTCCTGGAATAACACCCCCCAAAATAGGATCATTCTGTAACACTGACCAATGTTTTCTTATTATGTTCTTATTATGTTTTCTTATTATGTTCCGTGATGGCATTAATTTGCGTAAAAAATGTGAACCTGAAATCTCTTTCTTCTCCACTTCCTTTCTTATTGCCCTTATTCTCCCCTCCACTTTCTATCTCTTCATGTATTTTTTGTAATTTCTCCTGATTATATCCTTTTTCCTCAAACCGTCCTTTAATTATCTGACTTTGTTCCACAAAATCTTTTTTATCTGTGCAGTTTCTATATACCCTCTTTAGCTGTCCCTTCGGTATATTTTCCACCCAGGGTCCATAGTGACAGCTAGTTGTACCTATGTACCCATTCACATCAGTAGGTTTAAAAAACGTCTTGGTTCTCAAACTACTCCCATCCACTGATATTGTAAGGTCCAAAAAATTAATTTCTACTGAGCTAATCTCACTAGTGAAAGCCAAATTCCAAGTGTTCCTATTTAGACCATCAAATTGTCAGTGTACTCGTCTCATCGCTAAACCCGCCCCTTCCCTAAACCCATATAAACAGTTTAAATATAAAGTAATTTTTCAGAAATGTGTTCCATATAGAATGTAACAAACAAGATATACATGAGGCAAAAAACATTCCTGTTAGCTGGGCACCGGCATAGTAAAAAATAAAAAATAAAAAATACTTTGAGTAGACATTAAAACAAAAATGCTTCTCTAACTGGCCTTATAGACAGTACAGTCTGCAGTGTGCAACATAGAAACGACTTATGTAATAAATTGTGTCCTTTCAATCGAGTGGCCTAAAATAGACATATACACCCTAGTAAAATGATCCTACCTCTTTTGATCCAATATTAATTGTTATTACAATTCTATCATAGGACTAAGAGGTCTAGTACTAGAGAGAAAGATCACAGTAATGAAGTAAAAGAAAAAATACAATATATGCACTTATCGGACGCGTCCTGCGAACCGAGCGAGTCCCACGGAATTGTAAGAGATGCATTCAGCCTGTGTTCGCCGAAGCTTTGAGGGAGCGTTCATTGGTTTCCAACCACTGAGCCGCATCCAACGGTGTTTCAAATATGCAAACTTCTCCATGCGCTACCACCGCAACTTAGCAGGGTACATCATAGAGTAGGGAATCTGTAAGTACCAAAGGCGACGTTTCACATCTTGTAATTCCACTCTTCTGCGCTGGACCTTAGCGGGAAAAGTCCGGAAAGATAGATACTTTATTTTCATTTATTAATAAGTCAGGATGATCTCTTGCCTTTTTGAGTATAATATCTCTGTCCCTGAAGTGCAGCAACTTCATCAGTACTGGATGAGGAGAGGTCCTTGGTGGCGGAGCACGGAATGGCACCCTGTGTGCTCTTTCAATGGCAAACACATGTGACAGAGTCCTTGCCAAATTTAGTGGTCAGCCTATCTTCAAAAAAACATCACTGGATCAGGCGCCTCAGCCTTTTCAGGGACCTCAATCAGCCTGAGATTATTTCTGCATGACCCATTTTCTAGGTTGTCCGTTTTGGACATTAATAAAGACACATTGTGTATAATTCTGCCGAGATCCCTCTTCACTGGGGGTAGTTGATCCTCAGTAGTGCTCACTCTATCTTCCACCTCTTTGATCCTCTCATTCACCTGCCTGAGATCTTGTCTGATGAGGGAAACATTTTCCTGCAGACTCCCCATATTTGTATTAAGAGCAAGTAGTGAGCTGCTGCAGTGTTGCACAGCAGCTAATACATCTTTAATGGTGGGCTCATCCCCAGTAGTAACGGAGTGCTCCAACTCCATGGGTTTGCTCGGTACTATACAGGATGGGTTGCTGTCATGTCTGTCCTTCCCCCCCTGCTGTTTGTACAGCCGCCATTTTGGGGGTCATGGGAGCTTGATCAGAGCCTCCAGAGGTGTCTGGCATGGGCTCCCGTAAGGGGTGTGCAGGGGTATCGCTCACTAGTGTCGGAGGGGGCACAGAGGAGGATCGAGCGTATTTACCCAGTCGGGCCGCGACCTCTGCGGCCCGCACCTCCACGACGGCGCCCTCTCCTTCTTCACGATGCTCGCCATTTCAGCACAGGAGGGAGTCGCACCACTCGGAGAAGCTGCCCAGGGCTTGTGAAAGCGGTGAATAGCGCTGCAAACTAAGGATGCAGGAGGATTATAGGAAGGCAGGACGGGAGCCTCTCAGCGCTGCGTCTTCTTACATGCCCGACCAGCAAAATAAAAAAATACGTGGGTTTTAGGTTGCAGTTTGGTCAGTCGGTCTTTAAAAGTTTCGCCATCACTGTACTGTATGTTGTCTTTAGTTGGGGGTGAGGTGGAGAACTCTTCAAATTCTTTGAGCAGCTCTTCTATACCCGGACATGATCCCATTATACAGCCGTCTTGAAGGTTTGATTGACCATCTCTATGGTTATGGTGTCGTACTGTGGCTCAGTCTCTACTGGCTCCGCTGTTTGATATTGTTCATAGACAATTGTAGCCTGTAATAAATAAGCCGGTTATATAGTATATTAGCATTATGTTGTTATTGCAAAATAGAGTATCTGGTCTGGATACTAATTTATATATGCATTTAGATTACTTCCTTCCACAGAGACCTAGATTAGGGTATGGAATTTGATTATGGGGCGGCCATCTTGTCTGAGTACTCTTTACAGCAGTCATCATGGACCATAGACACAATCAACTGTAGGGGACTCATTGATTTCTACAGGAGAAATATAGGTGATATTCCATTCTAATCCTGCCTGTGATGATAATGAGATGACTGCTGAAAATCATTCTGTACAGACTAAGAAGTGTCACCTACTATTAGGCTTAGTGGCCAGTGTGAAAACTGTTGGCTTTCAGGATTTAAAAATAATAATCTAGATAGGGATATGAAAAATTTAAAATAAATGCACCAGAAATTCTATAAAAATATGTTTAACATAAAAACTGGATTTAAATATAGCTCATTTTCTGACGACTCCTTCTCTGTAAATTCAGCATTTACCATACTTTACAACATATCACACATGGCACAGCTACTATGCTAAAATAACTTCCTTTCTCCTGTGACACTGTCATACGCCTTATATCTTACTAACATTCTGAGAAAAGGTGCCGGCATTTTCTTTAAAATAAGTCATAACATTTAAGAATACAAATCTACAATTTCTTGAAAAGGTTTCAGGGGTTAATGTATAATGTTCAGATTTCTGGTGCAGATGTATTAATTAAATTCTTGGCGACATTTGTCATATGACTTCAGCACCATAAATGTATGTAGTTAAAGGGATTGTGTCACCATTAAATATTACTTTAATATAAAAACATTAAAGGTAACCTGTCACCTCCCAAAACCATCACAAGCCGCCAGCAGTGTGTTTCTGATGATGCCTTTCTTCCTGAAGGCAGATGCAGCAACGTTGTTTTATCCCCTGCCTGGCGCGCTTCTCCACACATGCTTCAAGTCACGGTAACCATGCCCCCTTCCCTGCCCCTTCGCTGTGACTGACAGCGTTTATCCAGAGAGTTCGGCAAAGCCAGCCGAACTGCCAGCTGTCAGTCACAGCGAAGGGGCAGGGAAGGGGGCATGGTTACCGTGACTTGAAGCATGTGTGGAGAAGCGCGCCAGGCAGGGGATAAAACAACGTTGCTGCATCTGCCTTCAGGAAGAAAGGCATCATCAGACACACACTGCTGGCGGCTTGTGATGGTTTTGGGAGGTGACAGGTTCCCTTTAACTTTTGTCATTTACTTTCATTACAATTGCGATCCTTGTGTTTAATCCGTATAGTAATGTGCACATCCACTACTGAGCTGGATAAGCATGGTCGCACATGCTCAGTTCTATCCTTCAACTGTCACCAGACATATCTAGTGTTAGATGCTGTGACAGTTAGGGCTCATGCACCCGAACCTATGCGCCCCGTGCTGTGGACCGCAAATAGCAGTCCTCAATGCACGAGCATCGGCCGTGTGCCCGCCATTTGCGGATGTGGACCCATTCACTTGAGGTTTTTTTTTGCAGTGCGGAGGCACAGACCGAAATCCCACGGAATTGCTCCATAGTGTTTCCGTGGGCTTCTGCTCTGTGTCTCCACTGCGCACCACTCCAGATTTAAGTTAATGGTCCAAATCTGTGATATGGAACGCACGCGGCCTGTGTCCGTTTATTGCTGATTGCGGGCCGCTATATGTGCAAGGGCCACACATGTTTGTGTGCATGAGCCCTTGCAGGGAGAGAGCTGCTGCAAAAAGGACATGCCCCTTGAAAAAGGAAATGCCCCCTGAAAAATGACACGCTCCTTGAAAAACTAAACATCACCTGAGCTGTGACAGGAAGAGAGCTGCAGCACAAAAAAACACGCCCACTGAGCTCCCAGCTTGAAATAAATCTAACAGAGCAAGTAAAGCAAAGATTGATGGGACATCTGTATTCATGTGAGGTACAGGGCTGGTTCCAGCTTTGTTAGAAAGAGATTATCATGTATCAGTTGATATCGGATTAAATTTTTTTACACCAACTATGGCATAACCCCTTTAGGGTACTTTCACACTAGTGTTATTCTTTTCCGGTATTAAAATCCGGTAAAGGGTCTCAATACCGGAAAAAAACGCATCAGTTTTGTCCCAATGCATTCTGAATGGAAAGCAATGCGTTCAGTATGCATCAGGATATCTTTGTCACGCCTTGCCCTGTGAATGTGCGGAGATCTGTCAGACTGGCTGCACATGTCTGACTTCTCTGTTTTGGTTTGGGTTTGAGCTGGACCCACCTTCCCTCAGTTGTACTGGGTTTGATTGTTAGTGAGGCTATTTATCCCTCCTTCCCCCACTGGCCTGTACGGGTTATAGTTCTTTCCTGTGAGTTCTGGATGTGTGGTGGATCGTCTGCTCCATCTCTGCGCTAGATAAGTCCTCTCTGTTATTTCCCATTGTGTCATTTATCTAGGCCTCTAGGGAGACGTTTGCTTCCTCCAGGTTTGAAGAAGCAGGTTGCCTCTTCCCGTTTCTCTACAGCTTAAGGTTTGAACAGGGTTTATAGGTTTAAGCATGAGGGCATGTGCATATCCACCATTAGGGTATGCACATGGGCACAGCAGTTTAGGGAAAACTTTTAGGGATCGCTAGGAGGTGACACTTTTCTCCCTAGCTTTTGGGCCTAATCATTTGTTCTGTTTGTTTTCCTGTGTTTGGTTATTTCCCCGCATACCTACCTATCGTGACAGTCTTCTGTTCCGTCCCTTGTACGGTATTTGACCGGATAAAATACCGCAGCGTGCTGTGGTATTTTTTTCGGCCCAAATCCCGGAACTCTACCGCACTTGCCGGATCCGGCATTAATTTCCATTGAAATGTATTAATGCTGGATCAGGTACCAAGTGTTCCGGAAATTGCCACATCTCCGGTCTGCGCATGCGCAGTTCTTTCTAGCTTTGAAAAAATTAAATACCGGATCAGTTATTCCGGATGATACTGGAAAGACGGATCCGGTATTTCAGTGCATAAGTCTAAGGGATCCGAAAAAAAAAGATATCTGTTTGCATACGGATTTCCGGATCCGGATGCCGGATTCTTCTAACGCTAATGTGAAAGTACCTTTAAAGGGGTTGCCTAGCCTAGGAGCCAACAACCCCTGGGGAACTTTCTTGTTTCCTGAACATAACAAAAACCATCCACTTGTCTGGGGCCCCGCTGCTCCTCCGTTCCTGCCCTCCTGTGGACCCCACAGGACCAGGGAGCAGCTGTGGCCAATCACAGACCTCTCTGGTCACAGTATCTCGAATGCTACATCCCTGCTGTCTAAAGCCTCAGGATACAATATTTTCAACATACAATGATCTTTTCTGACCCATGGTAAGTTGAAACTAGACTCAACATACAACGTCTCAGACTCAGATCCATCTAATCAAGGACACCTCTTTGTTAAAATAGCTGTAGTAGTTGCTGGTTAGTAGCTAGTCTTGGATGTTACAGTATATGTAAGGACTTGTTTTATCTGTTTTAGTTATCTGCTTATTTTTCATAAATATTCATTTTCTCTTATCTTGGACGACATTTTGGGGCTTTGGAACCGATTACCCAAGTTACAGTGGTTTCAATATACAATGGTCGTCCTGGAACCAATTAATATTTGAGGGACCACTGTACAAGCACAGCCACCTCTCACCCTGGAAAGATGGACTGGAGCTGGAAACCATTTATATTCAAATAAATTCAAAAGATTTACTTTAAAGAACCATTAAGTTAATTTCATCCCTAGTCCACGATGTGCTTATTGAAACTCAATCTTGAAAATAACAGAAGATGCCAGAATAGTCTAAGACATACAGAAATGTGAAATTTCATAGTTTAGTAAAAAAAAAGAAGTATATTTTTGCAGTCTGTTCTTGGACCATATGAAATCTATCTATACATCTACAGAACCCATCAAGTGGGGACATTACTTGGAAGAAGAGGGTTGTGGGGTTACCATCTAAGAACATAACCAGGATTTTTCTTCAATCTGTGAGATCACCTTTCAATTAGAAAGATTCTTTTTTTCAAACAAAATGAAGATAACAAAATATAAATTTATAACAAGTAAAATGCAAGACAAAATAAATCTAACCTCTACTCGATACTCACACCACTGCCCTGGCAATTCAGAGTATCATAATCTGGGAAAACAATATGAGAGACCTTTTACCACCCCTGACATGTCTTCTTTAATTACTTCATGTATTCCCAATGTAATAACAATTCTGGATCATCTATTCTTATGTCTGTATGTTGTGCCATTCCTTTATTATTTCTACTAGAGGTTATGAATGAATTGCTCTTTAAGTGTTGTGTCAGTATTATTAAGGTAATGATAGATATAAGAATGAAATGGCTTACTTAGGTTATAATTTGTACGAGATTAGAAAATCATGGCTGCTCTTTCCAGAAACAGTACAGTAGGTAACTATAACACTTTATATTAGTCTTCACAACTGAGTATCTATAGAAAATACCTTAGCGTAATTCTCCATGGTACTGTCATTTGATGAAGACAGTATAGGCTATGGTTGTAACCTCATCAAATCATCTGATAGTGAGCATAAAGGAGGAAAAAATCAGAAAACACTCCTATAATCTGTCAAACATGGCAGATGAAAATTAAAGAGGGCTGTTATAGAAGAGATGTTATAGAGAGGGCAGTACATACAATACCAGTATAAACTGTTTTGATATCTCCCATGAATTATAATAGAGAGAGTGAATATTTTTTGCGGCCCAAATCTCGGAACTCTACCGCACTTGCCGGATCCGGCATTAATTTCCATTGAAATGTATTAATGCTGGATCAGGTACCAAGTGTTCCGGAAATTGCCACATCTCCGGTCTGCGCATGCGCAGTTCTTTCTAGCTTTGAAAAAATTTAATACCGGATCAGTTATTCCGGATGATACTGGAAAGACGGATCCGGTATTTCAGTGCATAAGTCTAACGGATCCGAAAAAAAAAGATATCTGTTTGTCAGTATTATTAAGGTAATGATAGATATAAGAATGAAATGGCTTACTTAGGTTATAATTTGTACGAGATTAGAAAATCATGGCTGCTCTTTCCAGAAACAGTACAGTAGGTAACTATAACACTTTATATTAGTCTTCACAACTGAGTATCTATAGAAAATACCTTAGCATAATTCTCCATGGTACTGTCATTTGATGAAGACAGTATAGGCTATGGTTGTAACCTCATCAAATCATCTGATAGTGAGCATAAAGGAGGCAAAAATCAGAAAACACTCCTATAATCTGTCAAACATGGCAGATGAAAATTAAAGAGGGCTGTTATAGAAGAGATGTTATAGAGAGGGCAGTACATACAATACCAGTATAAACTGTTTTGATATCTCCCATGAATTATAATAGAGAGTGAATAAGTACAAGCAAAGCCACCTCTCAACCTGGAAAGAGGGACTTGAGCTGGAGAATCATTTAGATTTGAATGAATTCAAAAGGTTTACTTTAAAGAACCATTGAGTTCATTTCATCCCTAGGCCATGATGTAAGTATTGAAATTGAAACTTAAAAATAATATCAAAAGATGCCTGAATAGTCTAAGACATAGAAATGTAAAATTCAGTTCGAGTTTAGTTAAAAAAAGAAGTATATTTTTGGAGTCTGTTCTTGGAGCACATGAAATCTATCCACATATCTATAGAACCTTTCAGGTGGGGACATAACTTGGAAGAAGAGGGTTGTGGGGTTACCATCTAAGAACATAACCAGGATTTTTCTTCAGTCTATGAGATCACCTATTCTATTAGAAAGATAACAAAATATATACGACATAACAAGTAAAATGCAAGACAAAATAAATCTAACCTCTACTCGATACTCAAACCACTGACCTGGCAATTTAGGGAATTTTGTCGTAATCTGTGAAGACAATATGAGAGAATTTTATATAAAAATTAACATTTTTAAGTATGGTGTCAGTATTATTAAGGGAATGATAGATAAGAGAATGAAATGGCTTATATAGGTTATAACTTGTACGAGATTAGAAAATCATGGCTGCTCTTTCCAGAAACAGTACAGTAGGTAACTATAACACCTTATATTAGTCTTCCAACTGAATATCTATAGAAAATACCTGAGCATAAGTCTCCATAGTACTGTCATTTGATGAAGGCAGTAGAGGCAATGGTTGTAACCTCATTATATCGTCTTATAGTGACCATAGAGGAGGTTAAAATCAGAAGACACTCCTGTAATCTGTCAAACGTGGCACATGAACATTAAAGAGGGCTGGTATAGAAGAGATGCTCTAGAGAGGGCAGAGTATACAATATCAGTATCCAGTATAGACTGTTTCCGTATCTCCCATGAATTATAATAGAGAGTGAACAAATACAGGCACTGACACCTCCCCACCTGGAATGAGGCACTGGAGCTGGAAAACCATTTAGATCTAAATTAATTCTATAGGTTTATTATAAAGAACCATTGAGTTCATCTCATCCCTAGGCCTTGATATAAGTATAGGAGGTCAAACATGAAAATGAGAACAAAGGAAGCTAAAACAGTCTAAGACAGACAGATACTGTAAGTTAGATAGAAAGATAATTACGTAGATAGAAGATAGATACCTCAGAGTTACCATCTAAGAACATAAGTAGGATTTTTCTTCAGTCTGTGAAATCACCTATTCTATTAGATTCTTTTTCCAAACAGAATGAAAGTAACAAAATATAAACTACCGTATATAATTAGCTCACCTCCATCCACTGTGTTGGTGCATGAACATAGAGCCGGCTCCTAGGTGATATATGGAAAATAGAAGTTTCTGGTACACTGCTACCTTTATCATGCTATGACTAAGGGTGGTTGTCTACCAGAAATGCATATGAAAAATGTATTTTCTATTTTTCTACACGTTTCAAGACTAAGTAAAGTATGATGGATTTTATCTGAGTGCTGAACAAACTTCTATTTTCCATCAAAGTTGTAGATCAGATTTTCTTCACCTTTCGCACATTCTTAGAAGATAATTGTTATCAGTTGTAAAGTGGTGTTCACCACGAATGTCATTTCAGGTTTTTCTAATTCTATAGGGTATTTTTTCTTACATTTATTATTTTGAAATTTCAGTGAGAGTTAAGTAAAAAAAAGAAGAAGTATATTTTTGCAGACTGTTCTTGGAGCATATGAAATATATCCACACATCTATGTATAGGGTAGGGGTATGACTTGGAAAAAGAGGTTTTTGTGGTGTTTCCTTCTAAGAACATAACCAGGATTTTTCTTCAGTCTGTGAGATCACCTATTCTATTAGTAAGGTTATTTTTCAAACTGAATGGAGGTAACAAAATATATACTATATAACAAATAAAATGGAAGCTAAAATAAATCTAAAGTAAAATGCAAGACAAAATAAATCTAATCTATACTCTACTCATACCACTGTGCCCGAAATTCTGGGTCTTCTGTCATAATCTGTCAAGACAATATGAGAGAATATTACATAATGATCATTTGTAAGTATCATTTCAGCATTATAAAGGAAATGATAGATAAGGCTTAAATGAGTTATAACTTGAATGAAATTAGAAAAGCATGCCAGATTTTTCCAGAAACAGTACAGTAATTAACTATAACAATGTGTTGTAAGGGTATTTTACATACCTAATTAAGTACTGATTGGTTCTGTCCCCTTTAATTATGATATCATCTTCTATATTCTTGTAATGTAGTGAGTTAGGGATAACATATACAAAACCCCCCATTGTGCTGAGAAGGCTGCATTATTGAGTGATTATCTCAGATACATGCATACTGCACACTGGACATCCTTAAAGGGGTTTTGCCATAGCATTTATTACGTAGAGAAAGTTAATACAAGCCACTTACTAATATATTGTGATTGTCCATGTTGCTTCCTTTGCTGGCTGGATTATTTTTTCCATCACATTATACATTGCTCATTTCCATGGTTACAACCACTGTGCAATCCATCAGCATGGTCATGCTTGCATACTATAAAAAAGCACCAGCCTATGTGAGCTCCCACGGTCCTGACCACTAGAGAGGCCAGCATTTTTTCCTATAGTGTGCAAGCACGAGCATCACTGATAGATTGCAGGGGGCCGTAACCATGGAAACTAACAGTGTATAATTTGATGGAAAAATGAATCAAGTCAGCAAAGGAAACAATGCGGGTAATAACAATACATTAGTAAGTAGCTTATAGTAACTTTCTCTACATGATAAATGGCACTTGCTGAAGTGACAAAACCCCTTTAAGAGGAGGGGCTGAAAGGTATAAACATTTGTTTACAAGACAAAGGACTGAGCTCTGCTGAGAACATCGTCCAGGTAGAATGTTGTAGGTTATTATATCTCTCTCATATCACCATCATGCATCGGCCATGTGCTACGACTTGGCAACGAGAGTTTCCACTGTGTTGAAGGCCAGTGGTTGATTGTTATTTACTTTTACTACTCTATATATGAGTTGTCTGTTTTATATATTTTATCATATTTAGTAAATATATTTATTCACTTAGCCTGTGTAAGCTTATTTATTCTCAAATCTTTAAAATTCACATTAAAACAAACACTTTATACAAGTCTACATAACTGATTATCTATAGAAAATACCTCAGCATAATTTTCCATGCTTTCATTAGATGAAGACTTCAGAGGAGACTATGTGACCTCATCATATCGTCTTATAAAAAAAACATACAGAAGGAGGAAAAAAAAGCACTCTGGTAATTTGTCACATAAACATTAAAGAGGGCTGGAATAGAAGAGTTTTTTTTTATAGATATGGCAGTACATACAATACCAGTATCCTGTATAGATTGTTTCCATATCTCCCATGAATTTATAATAGAGAGTAACTAATGAGGGACTGGAATTGGAAACCCATTTAGATATGAATTAATTCTATAGGTTCATTTTAAAGAACCAATGAGTTACTCTTATCCTTAGGCCACGATGTAAGTATTGGAGGTCAAACTTGAAAATGAGAACAAAGGAAGCCAGTATAGTCTAAGACAGACAGCTACATAGATAATTAGATATTGGTTAGATAGATAGATAGATAGATAGATAGAAGTGTAAAAATAAAAGAGATCAGTGGTCACTTTTGGGAGAGCCTGAAATAAAATCAGCAGTGAGTGTAATCCATATGTATGTGAAATTTCAGTTAGAGTTTAGTAAAAAAAAAAAAAAGTAAATTTTTTGCAATCTGTTTTTGAAGCACATGAAATCTATCCACATATCTATAGAACCCTTTTAGGTGGGGCTATAACTTGGAAAAAGAGAGTTGTGGGGTTACCATTTAAGAACATAACCAGGATTTTTCTTCAGTTTGTCAGATTACCTATTCTATTAGATTGTTTTCCCAAACAGAATGAAAGTAACAAAATATCAACTATATAACAAGTAAAATGCAAGATAAAATAAATCTAATCTGTTGTAACGGGGTGCCGAAGGCGCACTCGGTCTCCCATCAGTCGCAGACCTGCTGCTTAGCTTCGGGAGCGAGGATCTGTGTTCGGCCTCGTTCCCAGGGCGGCTTTGCTAGCTGGGAGGCTCCATGCTCCTAGGTCTGCCTTGAGCGCCGAGCTGATCACTCGGTGCTCGACTTGGCTGTCTGTCGGTCATGTGACGCTGGCCACGTCACATGACCCTCACTCCCCACTATAAATACAGGCAACCTGCTGGCTACAGGTTGCTTGTGATACTGGCCCATTGGTGCTTCCTTGGTTCTAGTCTGCGGCTGCTTGTTCTGATTGACCTCCTGACCTTGTGCCCTCGGCTCGTTCTTTGACCTCGACTTTGTCTCATCCTTTGTACGTATTTTCTCTCCTGGATTGACCTCGGCTCTGACTGTTAACTTTACATTTGCCCGCTCCATTTGTACTCCCGCTTCTCCTGGTTCTGACCCTTGGCTTGTTGACCTTCCGTATCTTCCTCTGTGCACTTACGTAAGTAAGGGACCATCGCCCAGTTACGCCCCATCGCCTAGGGCGGGTAGTGTAAGTAGGCAGGGACAGGGGTTGAGGGTGGAGTCAGAGTGCACCCTCTTTCCTTCCTCTCTGTTCCCTGACATCTGTACTCTGTATTCATACCACTGCCCTGGCAATTCTGGGTCTTCTGTCATAATCCGTGAAGACAATATGAGAGAATATTACATAATGATCATTTTTAAGTATGGTGATAGAGGCCTAAATGGGTTTTGTGAATATCTATAAGAAATACTTCAGCATAATTCTCCATGGTACTGGTAAAGAAGAGATGTACATACAATACCAGTATCCAGTATAGACTGTTTCCATATCGCCCATGAATTATAATAGAGAGTGACCAAGTATAATCACTGACACCTCCTCCCCTTGGAATGAGGCACTGGAGCTGGAAAACCATTTAGATTTAAATTATTGCTACAGGTTTATTTAAAGAACCATTGAGTTAATCTCATCCCTAATGTAAGTATTGGAGGTCAAACTTGAAAATGAGAACAAAGGAAGCCAGAATAGTCTAAGACAGGCAGACAGATAAGATAGATAGATAGATAGGTAGAAAGATAGAAAGAAAATCGATACTTCAGAGGTGTAAAATTGAGAGAGATGAGTGGTCACTTTTGGGAGAACCTGAAATGAAATCAGCAGTGAGTGTAATCCATATGTATAAGTTTTAGATCAGATTTTCTTTGCTTTTTTATAAGACAGACACATACTGTATGGTGGTCGGGTAAATCCCTTGAGCCCCTTCTTAGAAGATAATTCTTATTAGTTCTAAAGTAATGTTAAAGGCTTATCCAGTTTCAAGAAAACCCCCTCACATGCCGGGCCCCTGACCAGCGGTGCGGGAACCAGGAGCGGCGCCGGGAGCGGGGTAAGTATATTACCGGTGAGGGGCCCGGCACATGTGAGGGGGAGTTTTCTTGAAATTGGATAACCCATTTAAGGATGAATGACATTTCATGTTCTGCTAATTCTATAGGGAATTATTTCTTATATTTTGAATTGTAAAATTTCAGTTATAGTTTATTAAAAAAGAAGAAGCAGATTCTTATAGTCTGTTCTTGGAACATATAAAATCTATCCACCATAAAACCCTTCGGGTGACTTGGAAGAAGAGGGTTGTGTGGTTACCGTCTAAGAACATAACCAGGATTTTTCTTCAGTATGTGAAATCACCTATTTTATTAGAAAGATTCTTTTTTCAAACAGAATGAAAGTAAAAGATATATAAACTATATAATAAGTAAAATGCAAGACAAAATAAAGCTATACTCTGTACTCATACCACTGATCTGGCAATTCTGAGTCTTTGGTCATAATCTGTGAATACAATATGAGAGAATTTTAAATAAAAATGAACATTTTTAAGTATGGTGTCAGTACTATCAAGGGAATGATAGCTAAGAGCAGGGGCATACATAGAAATCATTGGGACCCATAGCAAAAATATGAATAGGGCCCACTAACCCCACCCACTACCCACCCCTGGCCCATTCCAATACTATTTAAACCATTAGGGATAAATAACTAAACAAAAAATTTTTGTTCTGGAAATTATTAACTTATTTAAGTAGACATGATTCCTACTACTGAGAATATAAAGCCTTAAAGGGGTATTCTTGTTTCAAAATATTCCCTATCCACAGGATGTGTACACCGCTCAGCTATTTCTGGAATTCCCATTGAATGTGGGGGCTGCAGGGCTTCAGTTCTTGTGGATAGGGGATAACTTGGAACAACTTGAATAAACCTTTAAAGCAGGGATGTTCAACCTGCAGCCCTCCAGCAATTGCAAAGCTAAAACTTCCATCATGCTGTAGGAACGCAGGTTGGACATCCCTGACTTAAAGGGAACCTGTCACCTCCCAAAACCATCCCAAGCCGCCAGCAGTACCTGCGTGTAGCCAGCAGTGTGTTTCTGATGATGCCTTTATTCCTGAAGGCCGATGCAGCAAAAGTACTGAAAATGTTGTTTTATCCCCTGTCGGCGCGCATCTCCACACATGCTTGAAGTCACGGGGGCAGCAGCCTTCTTGCTTCAAGTCACGGTAACCACGACCCCTTCCCTGCCCCTTCGCTGTGACTGATAGCCAGTTGTTCGGCAAAGGCAGCCGAACTCTCGTGCAGAAGCGCTGTCAGTCAGAGCGAAGGGACAGGGAAGGGGCCGCTGCCTCCATGACTTCAACCATGTGTGAAGAAGCGCGCCGGGCAGGGGATAAAACAACGTTTTCAATACTTTGGCTGCATCTGCCTTCAGGAAGAAAGGCATCATCAGACACACACTGCTGGCTACACGCAGGTACTGCTGGCAGCTTGGGATGGTTTTGGGAGGTGACAGGTTCCCTTTGAGCCGCAGGCAGTATGTTATAGAGCAGGAGGAACTGAACAGATTGACATCATTTTATGGGAAAATATTTAGTAAAACTTTTAATTTATACAGTTAAATTTCTGCTCTTTCTGGGCTTCAGGAGGCGGTCCCATCAGTGATTGACAGCCCTCCTTCTATGACTGTATATACAGAGGTAGCTGTCAATGAGCAGGAATTTAAATCAGTGAAATACAAGTTTTACTGAATCTTTTCCCATATAACTATATACCAATCTGCTCAGCTCCTCCTGCTCTGTCACTGCGGGAGCCCGGGCAGGGAGATTCATGAAGTATGTAAGGGGAGGGGGGGGGGGCCCAGAGCACAGGGGAAGCAGGCCCCATCTGAGCCCCAGATAGGAACAGGAGAAAAGATAGTGGAGCCACAGCAGCCATGGTAGATTAATAAGGGGGAAAGGCTTTCCATCCACTCTGGGCCCTCCCCCCTCATGGGCCCCATAGCAGCTGCATGGTCTGCCACTATTGAAGTATTGGAGGTACACCACTGGATAACAGTCTTACATGGGATATAACTTGTATGATCCATAGACAGAAGAAAGGCTAATGGATAATATAGTAGGAACATTGCTGCCTGTCCCACCAAACTACACACTTCACCTTAATACTGGAATTCAACTTTTCCCTATATTAATGATAGATTTTTTTATAAGAGATCTCTTGTTTATGACTGTTTCCATATCTCCCATAAACTATAATAGAGAATCACCAAGTACAAGCACTGTCATGTGCCGGGGATCCAAGGCAGACCTCCGGGACGTCATATGAGCAGGTCACAGGCAAACAGAACAGACATGACAGAAAAGCAGGTAAACAGAAGTGTTAACAATACCACTGGACCAAGAGTACCGGAGGACCACAGCAACATCCGGAGGGCGGAGTCAGTGAGCCCTGTACTCACACAGAGCCCCAGATGGTGGAGATGACTGGGCCGAGGGCTCACTGGTCGCACCTCCAGGAAGGTCCCGGAATGCTTGGCCCTACCTGCCAGGAACAGGCTGGTGAAACCTCCAGCGGGACAGACAAACAGAACCAGAGGTACACACAGGTTAGTGATTCCCCCTCCGGGGAAGCCAGGAGCCCCCTTCCGGAGAAGACATGAAAAAAACATACAGGGCAGGAACAGATAACGGACGCAGTTACGCACTGCTAGGCACTCAGATGCAGATACGCTCTGTTAGACGAAAACAGGGAACAAATAACATAAGACAGGGCAAGAACAGTTCAGAACATGGCATAGCACATAACAGGACATGAATCGGAGCACAGACACTAGAGCACAGACACTAGAGCACAGACACTAGAGCACAGACACTAGAGCACAGACACTAGAGAACAGACACTAGAGAACAGACACTAGAGAACAGACAAGAGAACAGACACTTGATGCAAAACCAGGCGACACCACGCAGAAGTGTAGATGAAAAAAAAAACAGGAACAGAGCGAGGTGTTACACCTAGCAGCCACAGACAGGACAGACTGACAAAGACTGACCCCCAGAACTACAGCTCATAGGACTATATAGCTGGGTAACGAGGCACCTGGGAAGCCACACCCACGCACATCAGACAGGGGAAGTTAACCCCAACATAACCGGATAAAAGATACACAGGAACAACACACAGGCGAATACAGGGATGGGTGTAGCCCCTGTCAACCATCATGCATGGATATAGAACTGGGCATTGCCCTTAGAAACCAGCATACTCTGATACAGAACTGGGCAACCGGCAACACGGAACCAGAATATAGGAACAGAAATACAGATACAGTCAAAGGGGTACACACGTACACGGGCAGAGAACACCCTAGACACCGCAGCCAGCATGCAGCCAAAAGCAACCAGCCTGCACGGAATCACCCACAGCCAGTACGCAAAAGGCGTGCAGACAGCCTGCACGGCAACACACGTCACGGTAAACCGCACCGTGACAAGCACAACTACCTCTCAACCTTGAATGAGGGACTGGAGCTGGAAACCCATTTAGATTTGAATTAATTCCATAGGTTTATTTTAAAGAGTGACCATTGAGTTCATCTCATCCCTAGGCCCTGATATAAGTATTTAAGGTCAAATTTTAACAGAGGAAGCTAAAATAGTGTCAGATAGATAGACAGATAATTAGAAAAAGAAAGGAAAAAAGCAGCACACATTAACCACGGGTGCAAATCCTTATGGGGGCCTGTGACCAAGGTCCCAAATGTATAGAGAAGAAAAAAGGCAGCACTCCAAATAGTGATGAAATAGTGGATGGTTTATTCGCCTATCTAGCAGCAACGTTTCAGCTCTAGCTAGACAAAGGCTCCAATGAGAGAGCTGAAACGTTGCTGCTAGATGTGTGAATAAACCTTTCACTATTTCATCACTATTTGGAGTGCTGCCTTTTTTCTTCTCTAGACAGATAATTAGATAGATAGATAATAGATACCTTAGGGTTGTAAAATTAAGAGACCTGAATGGTCACTCTCGAGAGAACCTGAAATAATATCAGCAGTAAGTGTAATTCCTATGTATAAAAGTTTTAGATCAAATATTCTTAAAGGGGTTGTCTCATCATGGACAATGGGGGCATATCGCTAGGATATGCCTCCATTATCTTATAGGTGCGGGTCCCGCCGCTGGGACCTGCACCTATATCGAGAACTGAGCCCTGCAAGGTGGTGGCTGGAGGACTCCAGTCCAGCCACCAGAAAGCGGCTCCCCATAGAAGTGAATGGGAGCGTACCGCGCATGAGCGGCCCCCGCTCCCACTCATTTCTATGGGGCAGACGGAAATAGCCGAGCCAGCGCTCAGCTATTTTCGCCGGCCCCATAGAAAATGAATGGAGGGCGGCTGCACATGCGCAATGCGCCCTCCTTCACTTGCGGGGCCCCGTTCTCGATATAGGTGTGGGTCCCAGCGGTGGGACCCGCACCTATAAGACAATGGAGGCATATCCTAGCGATATGCCCCCATTATCCATGATGAGACAACCCCTTTTACTTTTTTGTAACACAGACACATACAGGTCTGTTAAATCCCTTGAGCGCCTTCTTAGAAGATAATTCTGAGAATTGTTTTCTTACATTTAGAATTGTGAAACTTCAGTTAGAGTTTAGTGACTTCTCTTCAGTCTGTTCCTTACCACTCATACCACTGCCCTGGCAATTCTGGGTTTTCTGTCATAATCTGTGATGACAATATGAGAGAATGTTACTTAAAGGGGTTTGGGTATTGAGAAAATTAAAATACTTAAATATTACTTTATTGTAAATACATTCCCAAATACCTTTCATTAGTTTTAATGGCTCATTTTTGTCTTGGGGAAAATCATTAGGAGAAATAAAATGGCCGCCGTCCTATTAGTACACACAAAACCTGTCCTAATCACACAGCAGGATAAGTTACTTCAGAACACTGAGCTGTCTCATCCTCCTCTCTTACTTGTTATGGTCCTTAATACAGCGGATAAGATCTTCAGCTAAATCTCTGTAAGAGTGGAATTCATGAGGAAACATGAAGTACAGAGAGGAGGTGAGCAGCTCCACACCATAGTATGCAGTCTCCATTACCACAGCCCCACATCACCACCATCTGTTCTGCCTATCCTCTCAGTTCTTATCATCTGTATTCAGCATCATAATCCCTGACAAGTAGGAGAGGTGGGTGAGGCAGCTCTTTAGCTCAGTTTTCTGAAGTAACTTGTCCTCCTGTGTGATTAGGACAGGTTTTGTGTGTACTAATAGGTGGCGGCCATTTTATATCTCCTAATAATTGCTCCCTAGACAAAACAACGCCATTATAACTAAGGAAAGGTATTTAGGAATATATTTATAATAAATTAATATTTAAGTATTTTCATTTTTTAAGTATCATCTCAGTATTATTAAAGGGGTTGTGTCATATACATTGGGGGCATATCCTATGCCACCAGTGTCTGATAGGTGCAGGTCTTATCTCTTTGTCTTGCACCTATCTCTAAGATAGAGCCCACTGCGCATGCATGGCCGCTCTCCATTAATTTCTAGGGGGCTTGGCTATTTTCTGCACTTCCTTAGAAATGAGGAGAGGCGGCAAATAGAAATGCTTTGGTCAAACATGATTATGGCATCTAAATGCAGAAAAAAATGGAAGCGTGTGGAGAAGTTTATTTGCTCTGATGTGCTGGGTTCCTTTGAAGAGAGTGTATCAGAGCAGTAGTTTTAAAAAATATTAAACACAAAAAATATAAAAATTGAAATCAGAATTAAAATAAATAAACAATAAAAAACAAAGATCATGGGAATCGCCACATCCCAAAAAACTATTAAAATATAAAAATATTTATCTCATGCAGCGAATGGCATAAAGGAAAAAAAAAATCTAAATGGCCGATTTGCCATTTTTTTATCACTTCATTTACCAAAAATACAATAGAAAATTGAATACAATGTGATCAAAAAGTCATGCACACTCCAAAATGGTATCAAGGAAAATTGCAGATCATCCCGCAAAAATGAGCCCCCCCGCAACTCTGTAGACATAACAATAAAAAAGTTATGTGGGCAGAATGTGGCAATGAAAATAAAAAATTATTTTTGTCTTTTTTTTAATATTAACCACCTCCGGACTGCCTAACGCAGATTCGCGTTCCGGAGGTGGCAGCGCTGCGAACAATCACGCATATACGCGTCATCTCGCGAGACGCGAGATTTCCTGTGAACGCGCGCACGCAGGCGCGCGCGCTCACAGGAACGGAAGGTAAGAGAGTTGATCTCCAGCCTGCCAGCGGCGATCGTTCGCTGGCAGGCTGGAGATGTGTTTTTTTTAACCCCTAACAAGTATATTAGACGCTGTTTTGATAACAGCGTCTAATATACCTGCTACCTGGTCCTCTGGTGGTCCCCTTTGTTTGGATCGACCACCAGAGGACACAGGTAGCTCAGTAATATGTTGCACCAAGCACCACTACACTACACCCCCCCCTGTCACTTATTAACCCCTTATTCACCCTTGATCACCCCTGATCACCGCTGATCACCCCTGATCACCCCTGATCACCCTATATAGACTCCCTGATCACCCCCCTGTCATTGATCACCCCACTGTCATTGATAACCCCCTGTAAGGCTGCATTCAGAGGTCCGTATGAATTTTACGGATCCACTGATAGATGGATCGGATCCGCAAAACACATACGGACGTCTGAATGCAGCCTTACAGGGGAGTGATCAATGACTAAGGTGATCACCCCATATAGACTCCCTGATCACCCCCCTGTCATTGATAACCCCCTGTCATTGATCACCCCCCTGTAAGGCTCCATTCAGAGGTCCGTATGAATTTTACGGATCCACTGATAGATGGATCGGATCCGCAAAACACATACGGACGTCTGAATGCAGCCTTACAGGGGAGTGATCAATGACGGAGGTGATCACCCCATATAGACTCCCTGATCACCCCCCTGTCATTGATAACCCCCTATAAAGCTCCATTCAGATGTCCGCATGATTTTTACGGATCCACTGATAGATGGATCGGATCCGCAAAACGCATACGGACGTCTGAATGGAGCCTTACAGGGGCGTGATCAATGACTGTGGTGATCACCCCATATAGACTCCCTGATCACCCCCCTGTCATTGATTACACCCCTGTCATTGATCAACCCCCTGTAAAGCTCCATTCAGATGTCCGCATGATTTTTACGGATCCACTGATAGATGGATCGGATCCGCAAAACGCATACGGACGTCTGAATGGAGCCTTACAGGGGCGTGATCAATGACTGTGGTGATCACCCCATATAGACTCCCTGATCACCCCCCTGTCATTGATTACACCCCTGTCATTGATCAACCCCCTGTAAAGCTCCATTCAGATGTCCGCATGATTTTTACGGATCCACTGATAGATGGATCGGATCCGCAAAACGCATACGGACGTCTGAATGGAGCCTTACAGGGGCGTGATCAATGACTGTGGTGATCACCCCATATAGACTCCCTGATCACCCCCCTGTCATTGATTACCCCCCGTCATTGATCACACCCCTGTAAAGCTCTATTCAGATGTCCGCATGATTTTTACGGATCCACTGATAGATGGATCGGATCCGCAAAACGCATACAGACGTCTGAATGGAGCCTTACAGGGGCGTGATCAATGACTGTGGTGATCACCCCATATAGACTCCCTGATCACCCCCCTGTCATTGATTACCCCCCTGTCATTGATCAACCCCCTGTAAAGCTCCATTCAGATGTCCGCATGATTTTTACGGATCCACTGATAGATGGATCGGATCCGCAAAACGCATACGGACGTCTGAATGGAGCCTTACAGGGGCGTGATCAATGACTGTGGTGATCACCCCATATAGACTCCCTGATCACCCCCCTGTCATTGATTACCCCCCTGTCATTGATCAACCCCCTGTAAAGCTCCATTCAGATGTCCGCATGATTTTTACGCATCCACTGATAGATGGATCGGATCCGCAAAACGCATACGGACGTCTGAATGGAGCCTTACAGGGGCGTGATCAATGACTGTGGTGATCACCCCATATAGACTCCCTGATCACCCCCCTGTCATTGATTACCCCCCTGTCATTGATCAACCCCCTGTAAAGCTCCATTCAGATGTCCGCATGATTTTTATGGATCCACTGATAGATGGATCGGATCCGCAAAACGCATACGGACGTCTGAATGGAGCCTTACAGGGGCGTGATCAATGACTGTGGTGATCACCCCATATAGACTCCCTGATCACCCCCCTGTCATTGATTACCCCCCGTCATTGATCACACCCCTGTAAAGCTCCATTCAGATGTCCGCATGATTTTTACGGATCCACTGATAGATGGATCGGATCCGCAAAACGCATATGGACGTCTGAATGGAGCCTTACAGGGGCGTGATCAATGACTGTGGTGATCACCCCATATAGACTCCCTGATCACCCCCCTGTCATTGATTACCCCCCTGTCATTGATCAACCCCCTGTAAAGCTCCATTCAGATGTCCGCATGATTTTTACGGATCCACTGATAGATGGATCGGATCCGCAAAACACATACAGGCGTCTCCCTGGAGCCTTCCAGGGGGGGTGATCACCCCAAATAGACTCCCTGATCACCCCCACCATGTCATTGATCACCCCCCTGTCAGGGTGCATTCAGATGTCCGTATGATTTTTACGGATCCACGGATACATGGATCGGATCCGCAAAACACATACGGACGTCTGAATGGAGCCTTACAGGGGGGTGATCACCCCATATAGACTCCCTGATCACCCCCCTGTCGTTGATCACCCCCCTGTCATTGATCACCCCCCTGTAAGGCTCCATACGGACATCTGAATGGAGCCTTACAGGGGGGTGATCAATGACAGGGGGGTGATCACCCCATATAGACTCTCTGATCACCCCCCTGTCATTGATCACCCCCCCTGTCATTGATCACCCCCCTGTCATTGATCACCCCTCTGTAAGGCTCCATTCAGACATTTTTTTGGCCCAAGTTAGCGGAATTATTTTATTTTTTTCTTACAAAGTCTCATATTCCACTAACTTGTGTCAAAAAATAAAATCTCACATGAACTCACCATACCCCTCACGGAATCCAAATGCGTAAAATGTTTTAGACATTTATATTCCAGACTTCTTCTCACGCTTTAGGGCCCCTAGAATGCCAGGGCAGTATAAATACACCACATGTGACCCCATTTCGGAAAGAAGACACCCCCAGGTATTCCGTGAGGGGCATATTGAGTCCATGAAAGATTGAAATTTTTGTCCCAAGTTAGCGGAAAGGGAGACTTTGTGAGAAAAAAATAAAAAATATCAATTTCCGCTAACTTGTGCCAAAAAAAAAAAATTTCTATGAACTCGCCATGCCCCTCATTGAATACCTTGGGGTGTCTTCTTTCCAAAATGGGGGCACATGTGGGGTATTTATACTGCCCTGGCATTCTAGGGGCCCCAAAGCGTGAGAAGAAGTCTGGTATCCAAATGTCTAAAAATGCCCTCCTAAAAGGAATTTGGGCACCTTTGCGCATCTAGGCTGCAAAAAAGTGTCACACATCTGGTATCGTCGTACTCAGGAGAAGTTGGGGAATGTGTTTTGAGGTGTCATTTTACATATACCCATGCTGGGTGAGAGAAATATCTTGGTCAAATGCCAACTTTGTATAAAAAAAATGGGAAAAGTTGTCTTTTGCCAAGATATTTCTCTCACCCAGCATGGGTATATGTAAAATGACACCCCAAAACACATTCCCCAACTTCTCCTGAATACGGCGATACCACATGTGTGACACTTTTTTGCAGCCTAGGTGGGCAAAGGGGCCCACATTCCAAAGAGCACCTTTAGGATTTCACAGGTCATTTACCTACTTACCACACATTAGGGCCCCTGGAAAATGCCAGGGCAGTATAACTACCCCACAAGTGACCCCATTTTGGAAAGAAGACACCCCAAGGTATTCTGTGAGGGGCATGGCGAGTTCCTAGAATTTTTTATTTTTTGTCACAAGTTAGTGGAAAATGATGATTTTTTTTTATTTATTTTTTTTCTTACAAAGTCTCATATTCCACTAACTTGTGACAAAAAATAAAAAATTCTAGGAACTCGCCATGCCCCTCACGGAATACCTTGGGGTGTCTTCTTTCCAAAATGGGGTCACTTGTGGGGTAGTTATACTGCCCTGGCATTCTAGGGGCCCAAATGTGTGGTAAGGAGTTTGAAATCAAATTCTGTAAAAAATGACCAGTGAAATCCGAAAGGTGCACTTTGGAATATGGGCCCCTTTGCCCACCTAGGCTGCAAAAAAGTGTCACACATCTGGTATCTCCGTATTCAGGAGAAGTTGAGGAATGTGTTTTGGGGTGTCATTTTACATATACCCATGCTGGGTGAGAGAAATATCTTGGCAAAAGACAACTTTTACCATTTTTTTATACAAAGTTGGCATTTGATCAAGATATTTCTCTCACCCAGCATGGGTATATGTAAAATGACACCCCAAAACACATTCCCCAACTTCTCCTAAATACGGAGATACCAGATGTGTGACACTTTTTTGCAGCCTAGGTGGGCAAAGGGGCCCATATTCCAAAGAGCACCTTTCGGATTTCACTGGTCATTTTTTACAGAATTTGATTTCAAACTCCTTACCACACATTTGGGCCCCTAGAATGCCAGGACAGTATAACTACCCCACAAGTGACCCCATTTTGGAAAGAAGACACCCCAAGGTATTCCGTGAGGGGCATGGCGAGTTCCTAGAATTTTTTATTTATTGTCACAAGTTAGTGGAATATGAGACTTTGTAAAAAAAAAAAAAAAAAAAATCATCATTTTCCGCTAACTTGTGACAAAAAATAAAAAGTTCTATGAACTCACTATGCCCATCAGCGAATACCTTAGGGTGTCTACTTTCCGAAATGGGGTCATTTGTGGGGTGTTTGTACTGTCTGGGCATTGTAGAACCTCAGGAAACATGACAGGTGCTCAGAAAGTCAGAGCTGCTTCAAAAAGCGGAAATTCACATTTTTGTACCATAGTTTGTAAACGCTATAACTTTTACCCAAACCATTTTTTTTTTACCCAAACATTTTTTTTTATCAAAGACATGTAGAACAATAAATTTTGAGCAAAATTTATATATGGATCTCGTTTTTTTTGCAAAATTTTACAACTGAAAGTGAAAAATGTAATTTTTTTGCAAAAAAATCGTTAAATTTCGATTAATAACAAAAAAAGGAAAAATGTCAGCAGCAATGAAATACCACCAAATGAAAGCTCTATTAGTGAGAAGAAAAGGAGGTAAAATTCATTTGGGTGGTAAGTTGCATGACCGAGCAATAAACGGTGAAAGTAGTGTAGGTCAGAAGTGTAAAAAGTGGCCTGGTCTTTCAGGGTGTTTAAGCACTGGGGGCTGAGGTGGTTAAAGGGTTTCTACCATCAGAAATAATGTTATGTAGCTGACTGACATTAGCGATGCGCTAATGTCAGCACTACATAACAGTATGTTTTTTACATTTCTCCCTGCAGCCGTTCTGATAAAATAAGCACTTTTATAATATGCTAATGAGCCTCTAGGTGCTATGTGGGCGTAGAATGATCACCTATAGGCTCCGTCTACTCACCCTTTATCCCGCCTAGGTCCCCTGTTCTGCCCGCCCCTCACAGCATCGCTGACGAAATCCCGCGCCTGCACCGTTCACTTCTGTATTCGGCGCAGGCGCAGTGAGTGAAGGCCGCTCTCCTGATGCCGGCTTTCTCACTGTGACGTAGTCGGCGCAGGCGCAGTGAGGAAGCCGGCACCAGGAGCATGTCATTCACTCACTGCGCCTGCGCCGAATACAGAAGTGAACGGCGCAGGCGCGGGATTTTGTCAGCGATGCTGCGAACCGTGACATCAATCAAGAGGAGCGGGGCGGGCAGAACAGGGGACCTTGGCGGGATAAAGGGTGAGTAAACGGAGCCTCTAGGTGCTGATTCTACGCCCACATAGCACCTAGAGGCTCATTAGCATATTATAAAAGTGCTTATTTTATCAGAACAGCTGCAGGGAGAAATGTAAAAAAACATACTGTTATGTAGTGACATTAGCGCATCGCTAATGTCAGACAGCTACATAACAGTATTTCTGATGGTAGAAACCCTTTAAAACATAAGAAAAACTATATACATGTTATATTATTGTAATCGTACTGACTCATAGATTAAAGAGCATAGGGGAGTTTTACTACATAGGGAACGCCATAGATACAAAACCCATAAAACTGTAGCAGAATTGTCATGTTTTTTCCAATTCCACCCCATTTGAATTTTTTTCCCCTCTTCCCACTACATTGTATGCAATATTACATGGTGCCATTAGAAATTTGTTTAATGTAAATTCGATGATTTCAGAATAAATAGGCTTAACAGGCTGATAAAAATATTTACTAAGTTTGATCAAAGGGTTTATCCAACCCCTATAATGACCCCAGTAATGCCCTTGCCTCTCATACAGGTTATACTTACCCCGCTCCCCATGTCACTTCCGCTCCCCGCACGGCCGCCGCTGCATCTCCTGATGCTAGGGAGGCTAGTCCCCATCTCGGCCTGCTATTGGCTGTCCCTCCCATCGCCAGATGTTTTGATCCGCACTGCGGGAAGATGCAGCGGCGGCCTTGCGGGAAGCAGGAGCGACGCGGGTACCGGGTAGCAGGGTAAGTATAACCTATATAGGGTGCCCAGGCATTGAGGGGTTCATTATAGGGGTTGGATAACCCCTTTAAATATAACGAAAAAACTGACAAATCGTATACAGAATAAATAATAATCAAACATATGGCCTGCACAATACAATATTGTGGGGACTCCTGCCGCCATGTCATAGCACATAGCAGACACCCCATGGTGACGCAAAAGGTAGGGATAGTGTTACAATATCCTACCTGGATGTTGTTCTCAAAGGAGTTCCAATTAATTGTCTGTGTGCAGAAAAGTTTATACCTTTCTGTCCCTCCTCCTAAGGAGGATGTCCAATGTGCAGCATGCATATCTCTGATATAGTGACTCAGGATTAAGGATTATTGGGGGGGGTATGTTATCTAACTATCCCTAAAGGCCCTATTACACAGGCAGATTATTGTTAAGGTGATCGCTAACGAGCATTTGTATGAATACTCGTTAGCGATCATCTGACAGTGTAATACTGCTGCAGATTACACAATGTTGGGCTACAACACCATAGTGACATAGTCACCCTCGATTTATGGTAAAATCTTGTGGTATTATCAAGACTCTTGACTGACTTCTATGTTTCCCTAAGATGAAGAAAGTTGCAATGGATCTTATAGAAATCCCATTTTATGTCATAGCTACAGCGATGTCCTCATTTTTTCTACAGCAGAATTATAAAATTACACACTGTGCTAACAGGTTACAAGTATTCTACATTTATCACATAGTGCAGGGTGTGGGGTAGACATTAGGTTGTGATATATTTGACTCTAGCTTTATAATGGATTCTTATCTGCTGGCAAACAGGGCTAGTCTGATACTGTTTACAGTATATAGTAGTGATTTGCTGATTATACACAGACACGGTATATAAGCCACTAGTACATAGATAGAAGGGTAAGATCAGGCAGTTTACCTTATTGGTAGAATCCCCTCTTCCTAAATTCTCCATTGTAACTGAGAAAATAAAGAATTATTCATGTATTATAAAGTATTTAAACAGTGAACTAAATAGAACAAGACGTCTTATGGAAAAGGTCTAAAATAAAGGAAAATGCAAATATTTACCAACCATCATTCAGCAACAATAAACTGTCTGCTTGTTCAGCTGCAGTTACAGACAGCAATCATCCCCTCTATCCCTATTGGATTACAAGTTATTGAATTTTTTCCCATAAAACTATATATCAATCTGCTCAGTTCCTCCTGTTCTATAACATACTGCTGGAAGATTACACTACATTTTCATGGTGACAGGTTCTCTTTAACTGTCGTAAATGACTGACCAGATGTTATCATCAGAAATGTAAGAAACAGTAATTTATAGGAAATTCAGCTTCAGCTATTAACTACCCTTTACAATTTGGAGACATATCACCAACGCATGTAAAGGTGGCCCCTTTATTAATCCCATCTGTGATTGTCCAATAGATATAAGCATATATACCGTATTTTCCGGCGTATAAGATGACCCCCAACTTTTCCATTTAAAATATAGGGTTTGGGCTATACGTATAAGACTACCCCTGAATGCCCAGCCCTCCCTGTCTTCAAGACGATCTTCTCCAGTCCAGGGAACTGACTGGGATCTGTGGATGGCACTGTTATGGGGAGGGGGATCTGTGGATGGCACTGTTATGGGGAGGGGGATCAGTGGATGACACTGCTATGGGGGATCTATGGATGACACTATATAGCATCTTATGCTATATGTGTCATCCACAGATCCCCCTCCCTATAACAGTGTCATCCACAGACCCCTCTCCCTATAACAGTGTCATCCACAGATCCCCCTCCCATAACAATGCCATCCACAGATCCCCCCATGACAGTGCCATCCACAGATCCCCCTCCCATAACAGTGCCATCCACAGATCCCCCTAAACAGTGCCATCCACAGATCCCCCCTCCCCATAACAGTGCCATCCACAGATCTCCCCCTAAACAGTGCCATCCACAGATCCCCCCCTAAACAGTGCCATCCACATATCCCCCTCCCCATAACCGTGCCATCCACAGATCCCCCTCCCCGATGCTCACAGGAGTACATTTATAAACTGTAATCCGTAACTTTAACTTTAATCTGCGCTCATCTGTTTACTAGGGTATCTTACTCTTAGCTCCGGTAACAGACAGTTCGGGCAACGCTCACTCACTGACGTCACAATCCTGCGGCTTCCACTAGGCGGCACAGGCACGTAACATCAGTGAGTGAGCGCTGCCCACACTGCCTGTTACCGGAGCTGAGAGTAGGATACCCTAGTAAACAGATGAGCGCTGATTAAAGTTAAAGTTACGGATTACAGTTTATAAATGTACTCCTGTGAGCGGCAGGGCCCTGTATATTCTAACCCCCAGGCAAGCGTCCCCGTCCCCATGGGAACGCCTGGGTGTTGAATATACCATCGGATTAGAGTTTTCACGATCTCACTGAGATCGTGAAAACTCAGATCCGATGGTATATTCTAACCCCCAGGCAAGCGTCCCGTCACTATGGGAACGCCTGGGGGTTAGAATATGCCATCGGATCTGAGTATACCCGGCGTATAAGACGACCCCCGTCTTTTGAAAATACCCCCGTCTTTTGAAAATAATTTCTAGTGTTAGAAAGTTGTCTTATACGCCGGAAAATACGGTACCCATATGTTAGCCCCCTTGTGTCTTATTTGGGATCCTCATGTCAATATTGTAAAATATAGTCGTTTTCAACCAAATTCACAAATTACAGTGTAGATGGAGTTTTACTATGTTTTGTATGTATTTTCAGAAATTAGGGAACACCCCACATCCATTGACACATTATTGACAGACACATTTTTAAGGACGAAAAAGAGAAAAGAGTAAGTTTTACTTAAGCACTGAAATCCCCATGTAAAATCCTCATAGTTAGTTTTTACTTACTGTAAGGCCCAATTCACACAACCATATTTTTGGTCCGCATCTGATCCACATTTTTTGCAGATTGGGAGTGGACCCATTAAGGAGTGGACAGGTGCTGGTAGTGGACAGGTGCTGGTAGTGGGAGACTCCATTAATAGGGGAACAGATAGGGAAATCTGTCACAAAGACCGTGATCGCCGAACAGTGTGCTGTCTTCCTGGCGCTAGAGTTTGACACATCGCGGATCGGGTTGACAGATTACTGGGAGGGGCTGGAGACGATCCAGCGGTCATGGTCCATATCGGAACCAATGACAAAGTTAGAGGTAGGTGGAGAGTCCTTAAAAATGATTTCAGGGATTTAGGTCAAAAGCTGAGGGCAAGGACCTCTAAGGTAGTATTTTCCGAAATACTGCCTGTACCACGAGCCACACAAGAAAGGCAATGGGAGATTAGGGAGATTAACAAGTGGCTCAAGAACTGGTGTAGGATGGAGGGGTTTGGGTTCCTGGAGAACTGGGCCGATTTTTCTATCGGCAACAGGCTCTATCGTAGGGACGGGCTGCACCTCAATGGGGAAGGGGCAGCTGTGCTGGGGAGAAAGATGGCTAGAAGGTTGGAGGAGTGTTTAAACTAGGGACTGGGGGGGAGGGTAATTACGTTATAGGAGGGGAAGATAGTGCAGATAGAGACCGGGGGCAAGGTAATAAGAATGGGGGAGGAATGGAAGGAGGGACTAGAACAAATCAGAAGGAAAGGTGTAGGGTAAAAAATATACATAAACCTCTCAAATGTATGTATACTAATGCCAGAAGCCTGACTAATAAAACTGGTGAACTGGAATTAGTGATGTGTGAGGAGGACTATGACATAGTGGGAATAACTGAGACATGGCTGGATGATAGCTATGACTGGGCAGTTAATGTACAAGGTTACAGTCTGTTTAGAAAGGATCGTCAAAACCGGAGAGGGGGAGGGGTCTGCCTTTATATAAAGTCCTGTCTAAAGCCCACAGTCCGAGAAGATATAAGTGAGGGACATGAACATGTGGAGTCACTATGGGTAGAGATACATGGAGCTAAAAACAACAATAAATTACTAATAGGAGTTTACTATAAACCACCTAATATACCAGAGTCCACAGAAAATCTACTACTAAACGAGATAGACGAGGTGGCAAATCATAATGAGGTGGTTATTATGGGGGACTTCAACTACCCAGATATAGACTGGGAAACTGAAACTTGTATATCTCATAAGGGAAACAGGTTCGTGGCTATAACCAAAGACAATTACCTCTCCCAACTGGTTCAGGACCCGACTAGAGGGACGGCCATACTGGACTTAGTATTAACCAATAGACCTGACAGAACAACAGACGTGCAGGTCGGGGGACACCTGGGAAATAGTGACCATAAAGTAATAACCTTCCAATTATCATTCAAAAGAGCGTTTCTACAGGGAGGAACAAAAATACCAAACTTCAAAAAAGCTAAATTTAGCCAACTAAGAGAGGCCATAGGCCAAACTAACTGGGACAAAGTCCTCACAAATACAGACACAAAATGGGATATCTTTAAAAACATCCTAAAAACTCATTGTCAGAGGTACATACCGTATGGTAATAAAAGGTTAAGGAACAAAAAGAAACCAATGTGGATAAATAGAACTGTAAAGAAAGCAATAAATGACAAAAAGAAAGCATATAAAACACTAAAACAGGAGGGTTGCACGGAAGCACTGAAAAACTATAAGGAAAAAAATAGAACATGTAAAAAACAAATAAAAGCGGCCAAACTAGAGACCGAGAGATTAATTGCCAAAGAGAGTAAAACCAACCCTAAAATGTTCTTCAATTATATAAATGTTAAAAAGTATAAAGCTGAAGGTGTTGGCCCTTTAAAGAGTAATGAGTGGGGAGTCGCAGAGAGCGACGAGGAGAAAGCAAAGCTGTTAAATATTTTTTTCTCCAATGTATTCACTGAGGAAAATAAATTGTCAGATGACATGCAGAATGCAAAAATAAATTCCCCATTAAAAGTGTCCTGTCTGACCCAGGAAGAAGTACATCAGCGGCTTAAAAAGATTAAAATAGACAAATCGCCAGGACCGGATGGCATACACCCCCGTATCCTAAAGGAATTAAGTAATGTCATAGCCAGACCCTTATTTCTGATATTTGCAGACTCTATACTGACAGGGAATGTCCCACAGGATTGGCGCGTGGCATATGTGGTGCCAATATTCAAAAAGGGGCCAAAAACAGAGCCTGGAAACTATAGGCCGGTAAGTTTAACACCTGTTGTGGGTAAACTGTTTGAAGGTTTTCTGAGAGATGCTATATTAGAGCATCTCAACGGAAATAAGCAAATAATGCCATATCAGCATGGCTTCGTGAGGGATCGGTCATGTCAAACAAATTTAATCAGTTTCTATGAGGAGGTAAGTTCTAGACTTGACAGCGGCGAATCAATGGATGTCGTATATCTGGACTTCTCCAAAGCATTTGACACTGTACCGCATAAAAGGTTAGTATATAAAATGAGAATGCTCGGACTGGGAGAAAACATCTGTATGTGGGTAAGTAACTGGCTGAGTGATAGAAAACAGAGGGTGGTTATTAACGGTACACATTCAGATTGGGTCACTGTCACTAGTGGGGTACCTCAGGGGTCAGTATTGGGCCCTATTCTCTTCAATATATTTATTAATGATCTTGTAGAAGGCTTGCATAGTAAAGTATCAATTTTCGCAGATGACACTAAACTGTGTAAAGTAATTTACACTGAAGAGGACAGTATACTACTACAGAGGGATCTGGATAGATTGGAGGCTTGGGCAGATAAGTGGCAGATGAGGTTTAACACTGATAAATGTAAGGTTATGCACATGGGAAGGAAAAATGCAAGTCACCCGTACATACTAAATGGTAAAACACTCGGTAACACTGACATGGAAAAGGATCTAGGAATTTTAATAAACAGCAAACTAAACAGCAAAAACCAGTGTCAGGCAGCTGCTGCCAAGGCCAACAAGATAATGGGTTGCATCAAAAGGGGCATAGATTCCCGTGATATGAACATAGTCCTACCACTTTACAAATCGCTAGTCAGACCACACATGGAGTACTGTGTACAGTTCTGGGCTCCTGTAAACAAGGCAGACATAGCAGAGCTAGAGAGGGTTCAGAGGAGGGCAACTAAAGTAATAACTGGAATGGGGCAACTACAGTACCCTGAAAGATTATCAAAATTAGGGTTATTCACTTTAGAAAAAAGACGACTGAGGGGAGATCTAATTAATATGTATAAATATATCAGGGGTCAGTACAGAGATCTATCCCATCAGCTATTTATCCCCAGGACTGTGACTGTGACGAGGGGACATCCTCTGCGTCTGGAGGAAAGAAGGTTTGTACACAAACATAGAAGAGGATTCTTTACGGTAAGAGCAGTGAGACTATGGAACTCTCTGCCTGAGGAGGTGGTGATGGTGAGTACAATAAAGGAATTCAAGAGGGGCCTGGATGTGTTTCTAGAGTGTAATAATATTACAGGCTATAGCTACTAGAGAGGGGTCGTTGATCCAGGGAGTTATTCTGATTGGAGTCGGGAAGAAATTTTTTATTCCCCTAAAGTGGAGAAAATTGGCTTCTACCTCACAGGGTTTTTTGCCTTCCTCTGGATCAACTTGCAGGATAACAGGCCGAACTGGATGGACAAATGTCTTTTTTCGGCCTTATGTACTATGTTACTATGTTACATTTTTAAGGACGAAAAAGAGAAAAGAGTAAGTTTTACTTAAGCACTGAAATCCCCATGTAAAATCCTCATAGTTAGTTTTTACTTACTGTAAGGCCCAATTCACACAACCATATTTTTGGTCCGCATCTGATCCACATTTTTTGCAGATTGGGAGTGGACCCATTAATTTCAATGGACCTGAAAAAAAATCCGGACAGCACATCCGGAGATAACACATGTCCTATTCTTGTCCGTTTTGCGGACAACAATAGGCATTGTTATAATGGGTCCACAAAAAAAAATTTGATGTAACACAGACATCTTTATTTTTTGCAGATCCGCGTTTTGCGGACCACAAAATACATACTATCGTGTGAATGCACCCTTATAGAAATTTTTTTTCTGGAATTTTACTTATTTGTCCAATTAAAAATGTGAACTCTGACAATCCAAAAAAACAAAACAAAATATGACATTTTTATAGGATAAAAAGTTGCAAACCCTGTGTTAGTGACTTTTTAAATGCCATTGCAACAAACTTTTGTTGCAAGTGGTGTTTCTACCCCACCCTTGTCACTTTTCAAAATGAGGGCATGACAAGTGGGGAGGGATAGAAGGCCTGGCACATTTATCTTCATTTACGCCAGTAGATTTCAGTTTAGGCACATGGACTGCTGGTGAAGATAGTATTACCAAAAATTATATATAATTATTGTATTACCAGAAATTAAATCTAATTTTTTTGCGGACCCATTTTCTTCAGAAACAGGCCATTTTCTATCTTTTGGCGGACATACAGATGCGGAAAGAAGACAGATGTCTTCTGTGTGCTTTTTGCATCTATATGTCCATTCCACAAAAGATAGAACACGTCCTATACTCGGCCGCAAAATGCGGTTCATGCTGCGTTTTGGAGCATACAAAGCTCCTTTTTCAAGTCTAAAAAACAAATATACATGTATGTCTATATATATAAAACATTGTGTAATATGATGTCACTTACCACAGTAAAAATAAAATCGGAAGAAAGACCAGGAAATATATGCGGAAAGCAAAAGACAATAAAATTGGGGAACAGCTGAACGATATGGCGGCGATGGCGAGGAGAGTACATATATAAATATGGAAAGTGTTGAATAAATAAATACACAATTAGAAACATTCAAATAATTATTTGTGCTGCATTAGTTTATATTTCTCACAAAAATATTTCAATAAATAAATACATTTCGCTGAGATATTAGAAGTGTAAGTAAATAAATTCATAAATATTATATATATATATATATATATATAAAAAGGTAAAAGCAAATAAATAAATTAATATTTCAATCGATCGATGATTAATAATCTGTGATTATTGGTTGGGGGAAGGGTTGCAGAATGGATAAAATATATAATATATATATATATATATATATATATATATATATAAAAAGAAAAAGTGTGGCAGCACCAATTCACTAAAAACGTAGCGGGTGCTATGTCCAGGGTTGTCACTGCTTACCCAAAGTATGTAGATGGAAACGGACAGCACATCCAGTAAAAAAAATTAAGAAAGGCTTGAGAAAGGCTCTGTGTTTTGAGCCGAAACGTCTCCTCACTGTGCCACTGTGGTCGAATAAATCTTAATTTTTTCTACCGGATGTGCTGTCCGTTTCCATCTATATATATATATATATATATATATATAAATAAATATATATCTACATGTTCTCATTGATGGGTAGATATATAGGACGTGCTGTGACACGTAAAAACAACTCAGAGGGTGCTAATGTCAGTGATATGCGTGTGTAGATTAAATGAGATTGATTAAACAGGAGAAAATTTTTTGATAAATAGGATGTGTGTTAGTGGGGGAAAGAGGGGAAGACCATGAGGAAAGTAACTGTGAATGGACTCAATAACGTGACCTGAACCAACAAAGTAGCGCGGCAGATCACGCACTGGAAGATAGGAGTGGTGGTATAAGGGGAAGATGCCAACAGCTTGCTGTGACCAGAGGACCGGAGGCTCAGGATGACCGCCAGCATTCAAAAGTGATGGGGAGGGGGATCTGTGGATGGCACTGTCATGGGGGGATCTGTGGATGGCATTGTTATGGGAGGGGGATCTGTGGATGACACTGTTATAGGGAGAGGGGTCTGTGGATGACACTGTTATAGGGAGGGGGATCTGTGGATGACACATATAGCATAAGATGCTATATAGTTTGGTCACTTTTGTTTTTGGTCACTTTTGAATGCTGGCGGTGCTTTCACTCTAGTGGTAGCATGAGACTGAGTCTACAACCCACACAAGTGGCTCAGGTAGTGCAATTTATCCAGGATGGCACATCAATGCGAGCTGTGGCAAGAAGGTTTTCTCTGTCTGTCAGCGTAGTGTCCAGAGCATGGAGGCGCTACCAGGAGACAGGCCAGTACATCAGGAGACATGGAGGAGGCCGTAGGAGGGCAACAACCCAGCAGCAGGACCGCTACCTCCGCCTTTGTGCAAGGAGGAACAGGAGGAGCACTGCCAGAGCCCTGCAAAATGACCTCCAGCAGGCCAAAAATGTGCATGTGTCTGCTCAAACGGTCAGAAACAGACTCTATGAGGGTGATATGAGGGCCCGACGTCCACAGGTGGGGGTTGTGCTTACAGCCCAACACCGTGCAGGACGTTTGGCATTTGCCAGAGAACACCAAGATTGGCAAATTCGCCACTGGCGACCTGTGCTCTTCACAGATGAAAGCAGGTTCACACTGAGCACATGTGACAGATGTGAAAGAGTCTGGAGACGCCCGCGGAGAACGTTCTGCTGCCTGCAACATCCTCCAGCATGACCGATTTGGCATTGGGTCAGTAATGGTGTGGGGTGTCATTTCTTTGAAGGGCCGCACAGCCCTCCATGTGCTCGCCAGAGGTAGCCCGACTGCCATTAGGTACCGAGATGAGATCCTCAGACCCCTTGTGAGACCATATGCTGGTGCGGTTGGCCCTGGGTTCCTCCTAATGCAAGACAATGCTAGACCTCATGTGGCTGGAGGGTGTCAGCAGTTCCTGCAAGACGAAGGCATTGATGCTATGGACTGGCCCGCCCGTTCCCCAGACCTGAATCCAATTGAGCACATCTGGGACATCATGTCTCGCTCTATCCACCAACGTCACGTTGCACCACAGACTGTCCAGGAGTTGGCAGATGCTTTAGTCCAGGTCTGGGAGGAGATCCCTCAGGAGACCGTCCGCCACCTCATCAGGAGCATGCACAGGCATTGTAGGGAGGTCATACAGGCACGTGGAGGATAACACACACTACTGAGCCACATTTTGACTTGTTTTAAGGACATTACATCAAAGTTGGATCAGCCTGTAGTGTGTTTTTCCACTTTAATTTTGAGTGTGACTCCAAATCCAGACCTCCATGGGTTAAAAAATTTGATTTCCATTTTTTTATTTTTGTGTGATTTTGTTGTCAGCACATTCAACTATGTAAAGAACAAAGTATTTCAGAAGAATATTTAATTAATTCAGATCTAGGATGTGTTATTTTTGTGTTCCCTTTATTTTTTTGAGCAGTGTATATAGCGGGGGAAGGCGGGACGAGCAGCAATGAGATGAGGGTTTTACCTTGGATGCCAGTGACCAGAAGTTGAGGATGCAGGAACGCTTCCTATGATGCTGGGTTTGGACAGCGTGCTAGATAAAGCGCTCCAATTTAAAAGGATGAGATGTGGGGAGTGACGAGGGTTGATTGATGGTGAAGAGGAGGAGGGAAGGAAGCGTGATTGAAGGGACGAACTGCAAGGAAGGGATAGAGATGTTAGAGAGATGTGGATTATGGATGTCAGGTGTATTAAAAAGTGGATTTGAAAATGTGATATTTGGAATGGATTAATTATGGAATAGTAAACATGGAGATTTGATTAAAGTGGAAATTTGATTAAAAATGGAGATGAGTGAGACGGATGGGAGGAAGACGTATATGTGAGTGATGGGTGAGAAAAGGCATAAACGTATGGAGAAAATTGCTGAAATAAAAGATGAACTAAGGAGGAAATATTTGAATTTGTTGCTGATGGACATAAGGAGGTGGCGTGGGGAAAGAATAGGACCTAAAAGCAGTTACTTTCCAAGGATTCATTTAGGCCAAGTGGTTCCAGGGTCTGCATTTTGAAGATCCAAAACATCTCTTTTTTCCTGAGGTGTTGAAAACGGCTGGAACACGTGCATGGTATGTGTTCTATAGGTGTTATAATAAACTGAGTGGGGTCTTTATTATGATATTGTAGAAAGTGTCTGGAGACTCTATGCTTCGTGTAGCCGTATTTATTGGTCCTTTCTCTCAAGCTGAGGGTAGTGCGGCCTATGTATTGGAGTCCGCAGGTACACTCTAAGAGATAGATGATGCATGAGGAGGAACAGTTCAGGAAAGTCTTAATATCAAAACGTTCACCTGTAACATTACTACTGAAATTGAACTTCCGTGATAATATATTTAGGTAACATTTACATAAATCGATGGACACATTTATAACTGCCATGAAGGTTAGGAAAAAGCGTGGTTGATGGAGTGTTTTTCTTCATCTTGCGCAGTTGGCTAGAAAATTCTCACGTGTTTGGGCCCTTCTGAACGTAAGTTGTGGCTTGGGTTTAATATGACCCTTCAAGAACGGATCTGCCAGCAGGATCGGCCAATGTGTGGTAAGGATATCCCGTAGGACTTTTGGGTTAATATTGTAAGTGGTGATGAATGTGGACTTGTAGCTCTCCACTATTTGGGGGGCCCCACTCTATTCCAATATTCCACTCAGTCCAGGAATAGAAGCAATTCGTCACTACCTCTCAACTGACAACACCATGCCCACCGCACAAAGCACATTTGTACTAGAAGCAATAAACTTTATACTGAACCATAATGTCTTCACTTTTGGGAACAAAATTTACCAACAAGTAAAAGGCACCGCAATGGGTACACATTTCACGCCGAGTTTCGCCAATTTGTATATGGGACAGTTCGAGGAACAATACATCTATGGCGAACACCCCTGGTCGGAAAATATCGTCTTCTACAGGCGGTATATAGACGACTTGCTAATTATATGGGACGGGAACATCGTCTAGACCTCGTACTCTTCAAGAATCCATTGAAACAAACATTTTTCAAGAAAGTTGATGGAAACTGTTATCTGGACTACAAGAGCTCACATCACAAAAAGTGAAGAAACAATATACCGTTCAGTCAGTTTAAACGCATCCGAAGAAATTGCACCAATGATGAAGACTTCATAACCCAGAGCCACATCCTCACTCGCCGGTTCCTTAACAAAGGTTACCCTAAAAACATTGTTGAGGCAGCGTTCGAAAGATCAAAAATATATACTCAACAGGAGTGCCTAGTATCAAAACATAAGGGACAAGGGCCCCCCCCCCCAAAGAGCGGAAAGCTACAAGTCCACATTCATCACCACTTACAATATTAACCCAAAAGTCCTACGGGATATTCTTACCAAACATTGGCCGATCCTGCTGGCAGATCCGTTCTTGAAGGATCATATTAAACCCAAGCCACAACTTACGTTCAGAAGGGCCCAAACACTTAAGAATTTTCTAGCCCCAAGCCAACTGCGCAAAATGAAGAACACCACCCCATAAATGACATTTTTTCCTAACCTTCATGGAAGTTATAAATGTGGCCATCGATTATGTAAATGTTGCCTAAATATATCATCACGGAATGTCATAGAGCAGCGGGAAATGCTAGCAGAATGCTTGGGTGTATAGGGAGAGGCATTACCAGTGGAAAGAGGGAGGTGCTCATGCCGCTCTACAGAGCACTAGTGAGACTTCATTTGGAGTATTATGCACAGTACTGGAGACCATATCTCCAGAAGGATATTGATACTTTGGAAAGAGTTCAGAGAAGAGCTACTAAACTTGTACATGGATTGCAGGATAAAACTTACCAGGAAAGATTAAAGGACCTTAACATGTATAGCGTGGAAGAAAGACGAGACAGAGGGGATATGATAGAAACTTTTAAATACATAAAGGGAATCAACAAGGTAAAAGAGGAGAGAATATTTAAAAGAAGAAAAACTGCTACAAGAGGACATAGTTTTAAATTAGAGGGGCAAAGGTTTAAAAGTAATATCAGGAAGTATTACTTTACTGAGAGAGTAGTGGATGCATGGAATAGCCTTCCTGCAGAAGTGGTAGCTGCAAATACAGTGAAGGAGTTTAAGTATGCATGGAATAGGCATAAGGCCATCCTTTATATAAGATAGGGCCAGCGGCTATTCATAGTATTCAGTATATTGGGCAGACTAGATGGGCCAAATGGTTCTTATCTGCCGACACTTTCTATGTTTCTAAGTTCAATTTCAGAAGTAATGTTACAGGTGAACGTTTTGATATTAAGACTTTCCTGAACTGTTCCTCCTCATACGTCATCTATCTCCTAGAGTAGGCCGCACTGCCCTCAGGTTGAGAGAAAGGACCAAATAAACACCGCTGGAACATCACAAACGGCTACACAAAGCATAGAGTCTCCAGACACTTTCTACAATATCATAATAAAGACCCCACTCAGTTTATTATAACACCTATAGAACAGACTAGTATCACTGGCCTGGGCGGGGCTAAGCTCTGTTCACTTGAATGGAGCTTAGCCCCGCCCAGGCCAGTTGATACAAGTCGTGACGTCACTGGGCCAGCGGTAAACAGTGAGAAGGCAGCGGCGCTGCTGGAGCGCCGCTGCCTTCTCAAACAGCTGATCGGCGGGGGTCCCGGGTGTCGGACACCCGCCGATCAGAAGCTGATCTATCCAGAGGATAGATCATCAGTTTAAACAAAGTGCAGAACCCCTTTAACTTATCCTGTCTAATATTTAGACAGCGTAGACTTAGACCAGACAGTCTAAAAGATGTGCTGAATTTTTGCAGTGGTTCATGCCGGATGATATGTTTTGTGCACCTTTTGACACTTTTGTCAACCTTTACACCACTTATTGGTTGGCTTACTGAGAGTGCCAAAATTTGCACCAAATTTTGGGTGTACAGTACATTGGTGCATATTAAAGGCTACTTATTATTGCAGTCTACTCATTTTGAGCTAAAATTATTTTAAAGTTGGTCTCTTTATTAACGTGGTTATGCAATAGTAAGACAGAACTCCCAGAGTGGCCCACCTGCTGTAAAGATCATACCTGGTCCCCACCGATGGGTTTGGTGTTGGAACTCCCAGGCCAGCTGTTCCTCTCCTTGCTGAGCAGAAATCAACATCAGTTAATGGAGGGACACGTGAGCTCTGCAGCCAATCACAGGCCGCAGCGGTGACCTGCTCCCCTTGCAGCATAAGGCCCCTTTCACACGGGCAAGATTTCCACGCGGGTGCAATGCGTGAGGTGAACGCATTGCACCCACACTGAATCCGGACCCATTCACTTCTATGGGGCTGTGCACATGATCGGTGATTTTCACGCATCACTGGTGCGTTGTTGGGAAAATCGCAGCAAGCTCCTCTATGTGCGTTTTCCACGCAATGCAGGCCCCATAGAAGTGAACGGGGCTACGTGAAAATCGCAAGCATCCGCAAGCAAGTGCCCGGCCCGGCTTCTCTTCCGTCTTCATCTTTGTTGTGCACAGGAAAAGGACCTGTGGTGACGCTCATCACATGGTCCGTCACATGACCTATTACCATGGTAAACGATCATGTGATGGACCATGTGATGAGCGCAGTGACGTCATCAAAGGTCCTATTCCTCAAAGAAGAAGACAGAAGAGAAGCCGGGCTGCGCAAACAAGTGGATTAAGGTGAGTTAAAGTATTATAAAAAAAAAATTAACCCCTCCAGCCCTATTGTACTAAGCATTCTGTATTAAGAATGCTATTATTTTCCCTTATAACCATGTTATAAAGGAAAATAATACACTCTGAACAACACCTAACCCAAACCCGAACTTCTGTGAAGAAGTTCGGGTTTGGGTACCAAACATGCCGATTTTTCTCACACGCGTGCAAAACGCATTACAATGTTTTGCACTCGCGCGGAAAAATCGTGCATGTTCCCACGACGCACCCGCATCTTTTTCTGCAAAGCCCGTTTGAAACCAGCCTAACAGTTGGTCATGTTATGCAGGGGATGCAGGTCACTGCTGTGGCCTGTTATTTGCTGCAGTGGTCATGTGTCACCCCATAGACGATTTCAGCACGGCAGGAAGAGTAACAGCCGGCCTGCGAGCGTCGTACAACAAACGCAGTGGCGGGGACCAGGTATGTATGATCTCCAATGCACGTCAGCCATGCTGGAAAGTATTTCTTACTCTTGGATAACCCCTTTAAATTTTTCAAGAGTTTTTCTTCCATAGCATTCAGGCTCTCTGTACTTTCCTAACAGCTCATGGGCCCTCAATATAGATAAATTCTAATGAGTGTTTGAGCTGTCAGGAGTTCAGAGATAAGAGCTACAGATTGTGCCATCAGAGCATCCCCCTGACATATTAATTGTGAAACAAAGAACCTGCTAGCCTGCAAATGCACTGAAACTGAAAGTTGTAGAAGAAAATTCATAATACAATGTCACATAAATAATCCTGAGTGTGCTGATTAGTGGTAAATGTATTCTTACAATGCCGATGCAAAATAATGAAATGTTTGCTCATGTAAATATTTGCTATTGGCTCATTATAAAATAACAATGTGATACCGTTGCCCGAAACTAATTCTGCTCTGTTTTTATGTGGTACATACTATCTGAATTTTCATTGCAAGCTCCACAGATAAAATGACTTTATTATGGAAATTGTAAAAAAAAAAAACTGTATTCACTGGTTTCCTTATGAATAGCTAAAATTGTCTACGTTTTTGCCAAGGACACAATTAAAGGGTCTGTTCATATTAGTGGGATCCTGCCAGATATTTTCTCTAGAGCTGTAGTATACACATTTCATTGTTTATCCCTGAGGTTCGCCATTGTATCTTTTATCGTTTCATCAGTAATACCAATACCACACTTCCCACATGGGAATTTGTATTTTGTTATCACTCAATTGCTAACATCCTTGTGCCAGCTTGGCCTTGTGTACTATAGGACATTGTAGTGTTTAGGAACTAATGGAAATTGGACTGACTTTCTTGTTATTTCTATGTTAGTAAATTTTATATGTTTGCACTTTAAGTGTCTGAATCACAGTAAAATTATGGACTTGTTCACATCTGTTTTGATTTTTCCATAGTTTTTTTCTGATCATTACAAACACCTGACTGCAGGATCAACCCTATTAAACAGAGTCAGACATAGGCCTCATGCACACGGCCGTTGCTTGGCCGTTCCGTGCATTGGGGACCCAAATTTGCGGTCCCCAATGCACGTGTACTATCCGTGAGGCTGCCGCGATGGATCCAGACTCATTCAACTTGAATCGGTCCGTGAGCCGTCCGCACTGCAAAAAAATAGAACAAGAAACCCCACAGAAGCACCCCGTAGTGGGGTTCCGTGCCTTCGTTCTGCATCGCACCTTCCGGATTGCGGAACCATTCAAGTGAATGGGTCCACATCCGTTATGTGGCGAGCACACGGCCAGTGCCTGCATATCGCAGACCCGCTGTTTGTGGGCTGCAATACGGGCCATAGCCGACAACGGCCATGTGCATGAGGCCATACTGCTGCTGATTAAACCGATCCAGAGGAAGGCAAAAAATATATAAACCCTTGAGGTAGAAGCCAATATTCCTCATTTTGGGGGGAAAAAATTCCTTCCCAATTTCAATCAGGCAATCTGAATAACTCCCTGGATCAGCAACCCATCTCTAGTAACTATAATAATATTACACTCCAGAAATACATCCAGGTCTCTCGTGAACTCTTTTAGTGAATTCACCATCATCACCTCCTCAGGCAGAGAGTTCCATAGTCTCACTGCTCTCACCGTATAGAATCCTCTTCTATGTTTGTGTACAAACCTTCTTTCCCCCATACGCAGAGGATATCCTCTCGTCATAGTCACAGTCCTGGGGATTGTGCTGTGTGATCAAACTGCACATTTCAGAGTGGGCTTATATTGTGGGAAGTCTAAGGCACACCTGTGCAATATTCATGCTGTCTAATCAGCACCTTGATATGCCACACCTATGAGGTGGGATGGATTATCTCGGCAAAGGAGAAGTGCTCACTAACACAGATTTAGACAGATTTGTGAACAATATTTGAGAGTAATGGGTCTTTTGTGTATGTAGAAAATGTTTCAGATCTTTGAGTTCAGCTCATGCAAAGTGGGAGCAAAACTGAAAGTGTTGTGTTTATATTTTTGTTCAGTGTAGATAATGGGAGAGATCTCTATACTGACCACTGATATATTTATACATAGTTATTAGATCTCCTCTCAGTCCTCTTTTTTCTACACTAAATAACCCTAAATTTCATAATCTTTCTGGGTACTGTAGTCCACCCATTCCAGTTTTTTATTTATCTGAATCCTCTCTAGCTCTGCTTTGTCTCTGTAGTACCCTGGAGCAGGGGTACTTTGAAGGGCCTTTACATTTCAGGTAAAACACAAAACAAATCCTGCTCGTCTGAGCACTGACTAAACAGTGTTTCACTAACTGTCCTATACACGGTACTGTCAGCCCCGAAGTCTCTCTCACAGCAAGCTACTCACAAGCACCAGCATATCACGTCCAGAATCCAGCTCTCAGGCCCAGACTCACTGCCTGGGTTCTCTTTATATGACTGCTGCAGGCAGCAGGCTAGATCTCTTTCCAGAAGTGGACTGTGGATTGGGGAACCCACCCAACTCTTCCCCAATCCAAAACTCCAGGCCCTATACCGACTTTTCTACAAAGCCACCTCAGGAAAGCTTGGGCTTTCCGCTACATACTGGGCACTCCCTGGAGCTTAACCCCTTCCCGACTGCAATCTGTATATATACGTGATAGCTGCACATGCCCCGTGCAGCTATCACGTCTATAAACGTCAAGACAGTTCTTTAATCCAAGCGATGCAAAGCGATTGGATTAAAGCTTCTGCCCCTGTCACAGACAGCATACAGTTCAGTAATGCCGGCAAGGGACCAGTCAGAGTGGCCCCTTGCCGACAATCGATCCGATTGGTTAGTCTGTGCAGACTAACCAATCGGATCGCGGCAGTGAAAAAATGCCGGTTTCAGGCTCTGATCTGCGCTCTGCAGATCAGAGCCTGAAAGCAGGTAGTGTTCCTCATGCCCCCCGATCTGTGCCCCTCCAAGACCTTGGTGCCCCTCTGTGCCCCCCCGATCTGTGACCCTCTCCTGCCTCCTGCGCTCATCTCCTGCCTCCTGCCCTGATGCAGTCCGCCCCCTCCCTGCCCCATACATTAGTCCTGCCCCAGCCTCCCTCACCCTCAATGCTGGCGGCCGAATCACCCCCGACCCCCCCCCTTTCCAGCGATGCCCCCGATCCCCCTGCTGTGTGTGATGGCGGCGGCTCCATTCCTGAGCCGCGGCCATCAGCAGAGAGTGTCAGCTCTATGCTGACACTCTGCTGTAACCCCATAGATGCCGCGGCAGTGGCATCCATGGGGTTAATAGAGGGAGGGGGCTCCCTCTCTCCACCATCGGGGCTGCTGCGCTGCCATGGCAACCGGACGCTGATTGTATTATACTTTGCAATGCAAGAGAATTGCAAAGTATAGTACAGCCATCAGCCCCACTGGATCTTCAAGATCCAAGAGGGACTTGATAAAAAAAAAAAAAGTGAAAATAATAAAAGTAAAAATAAATAAATAAATAAAAATGTAAAATTAAAAAAATAAATTGCCTTTTCCTATAAAAAATAAAAATAAAAATGCACATATTAGGTATCACCGTAACGACCGTCTCTATAAATATATCACATGATGGACCCCGTCCGATAAACACCATAAAAAATAATAATAAAAACTGTGTAAAAAAAGCCATTTTTGTCACCTTACATCACAAAAAGTGCAACAGCAAGCGATCAAAAAGGCTTATGACCCCCAAAATAGTACCAATCAAACCGTCACCTCATCCCTCAAAAAATGATACCCTATTTAAGACAATCGCCCAAAAAATAAAAAAGCTATGGCTCTCAGACTATGGAGACACTAAAACATCATTTTTTTGGTTTCAGAAATGCTATTATTGTGTAAAACTTAAATAAATAAAAAAAAGTATACATATTAGGTATTGCCACATCCGTAACGATCTGCTCTATAAAACTGGCACATGACCCAACCCCTCAGATAAACGCTGTAAAAATAAATAAATAAAAACTGTTCCAAAACAGCCAATTTTTTGGTCACCTTGCCCCATAAAGTGTAATAATGAATGATCAAAAAATCCTATGTACCCAAAAATGGTACCAATAAAAACCTCAACTCTTTCTGCCAAAAACGAGCCCCTGCACAAGACGATCGACAGAAAAATAAAAAACATATGGCGTTCAGAAAATGGACACACAAAAAAATTATTTATTTTTAAAAAATGCTTCATTATGTAAAACTGAAACAAACCAACAAAGAAAGTAGACATATTTGATATCAATGTGTCCGTAACAACCTGCTCTATAAAAATAGCACCTGATCTACCCTGTCAGATGAATCTTGTAAAATTTTTTTAAAAAAAACGGTGCCAAAACAGCCATTTTTCGGTTACCTTGCTTCACAAAAAACTTAATATAGAGCAATTAAAAATCATATGTACCCCAAAATAGTACCAATAAAACTGGCACCTTATCCCCTAGTTTCCAAAATAGGGTCACTTTTTGGGAGTTTCTACTGTAAGGGTGCATCAGGGGGGCTTTAAATGGGACAAGGCATCCAAAACCAGTCCAGCAAAATCTGCCTTCCAAAAACCATACGGCGTTCCTTTCCTTCTGCGCCCTGCCGTGCGCCCTTATATCAGTTTACAACCACATGTGGGGTGTTTCTGTAAACCGCAGAATCAGGGTAATAAATATTGAGTTTTGTTTGGTTGTTAACCCTCAATGTGTTAAAGAAAAATTTTTTATAAAATGAAAAATCTGCCAAAAAAGTGAAATTTAGAAATTTTAAGGGTTAACAAAGTTTGTAAAATCAGTTTTGAGTTACTTGAGGGGTGTAGTTTCTACAATGGGGTCATTTATGGGTGGGTTTCCACTTTGTAAGCCCCACAAAGTGACTTTAGACCTGAACTTGTCCTTAAAAAGTGGGTTTTGGAAATTTTCTTAAAAATTTTAAGAACTGCTTCTAAACTTCTAAGCCTTCCAACGCCCTAAAAAAATAAAATTACATTTCCAAAATGATGCCAACATAAAGTAGACATATGAGAAATGTTAAGTAATAAATATTTTATTAGGTATGACTTTCTGTTTTAGAAGCAGAGAAATGTAAATTTTGAAAATTGTGAATTTTTCAAAATTTTTGGGAAATTTGGGATTTTTTCATAAATAAAAGGTGAAATATATTGACTCAAATTTTTGACTATCATGAAGTACAATATGTCACGAGTAGAGTTGAGCGAACACCTGGATATTCGGGTTCGAGAAGTTCGGCCGAACTTCCCGGAAATGTTCGGGTTCGGGATCCGAACCCGACCCGAACTTCGTCCCGAACCCGAACCCCATTGAAGTCAATGGGCACCCGAACTTTTCGGCACTAAAAAGGCTGTAAAACAGCCCAGGAAAGAGCTAGAGGGCTGCAAAAGGCAGCAACATGTAGGTAAATCCCCTGCAAACAAATGTGGATAGGGAAATGAATTAAAATAAAAATTAAAAAAATAAAAATTAACCAATATCAATTGGACAGAGTTCCCATAGCAGAGAATCTGGCTTCACGTCAGCAGAGAATCAGTCTCTTCATGCCATAGCAGAGAATCTGGCTTCATGTCAGCAGAGAATCAGTCTTCATGTCATAGCAGAGAATCAGGCTTCACGTCACCCACCACTGGAACAGGCCACTGTCACATATTTAGGCCCAGGCACCCAGGCAGAGGAGAGAGGTCCCGTAACAGAGAATCTGGCTTCATGTCAGCACAGAATCAGTCTTCATGTCATAGCAGAGAATCAGGCTTCACGTCACCCACCACTGGAACAGGCCACTGTCACACATTTAGGCCCCGGCACCCAGACAGAGGAGAGAGGTCCCGTAACAGAGAATCTGGCTTCATGTCATCACAGAATCAGTCTTCATGTCATAGCAGAGAATCAGGCTTCACGTCACCCACCACTGGAACAGGCCACTGTCACATATTTAGGCCCAGGCACCCAGGCAGAGGAGAGAGGTCCCGTAACAGAGAATATGGCTTCATGTCAGCACAGAATCAGTCTTCATGTCATAGCAGAGAATCAGGCTTCACGTCACCCACCACTGGAACAGGCCACTGTCACATATTTAGGCCCAGGCACCCAGGCAGAGGAGAGAGGTCCCGTAACAGAGAATCTGGCTTCATGTCAGCACAGAATCAGTCTTCATGTCATAGCAGAGAATCAGGCTTCACGTCACCCACCACTGGAACAGGCCACTGTCACATATTTAGGCCCAGGCAGAGGAGAGAGGTCGCGTAACAGAGAATCTGGCTTCATGTCAGCACAGAATCAGTCTTCATGTCATAGCAGAGAATCAGGCTTCACGTCACCCACCACTGGAACAGGCCACTGTCACATATTTAGGCCCCGGCACCCAGACAGAGGAGAGGTTCATTCAACTTTGGGTTGCCCCGCAATATAATGGTAAAATGAAAATAAAAATAGGATTGAATGAGGAAGTGCCCTGGAGTACAATAATATATTGTTAAGGGGAGGTAGTTAATGTCTAATCTGCACAAGGATGGACAGGTCCTGTGGGATCCATGCCTGGTTCATTTTTATGAACGTCAGCTTGTCCACATTGGCTGTAGACAGGCGGCTGCGTTTGTCTGTAATGACGCCCCCTGCCGTGCTGAATACACGTTCAGACAAAACGCTGGCCGCCGGGCAGGCCAGCACCTCCAAGGCATAAAAGGCTAGCTCTGGCCACGTGGACAATTTGGAGACCCAGAAGTTGAATGGGGCCGAACCATCAGTCAGTACGTGGAGGGGTGTGCACAGGTACTGTTCCACCATGTTAGTGAAATGTTGCCTCCTGCTAACACGTTCCGTATCAGGTGGTGGTGCAGTTAGCTGTGGCGTGGTGACAAAACTTTTCCACATCTCTGCCATGCTAACCCTGCCCTCAGAGGAGCTGACCGTGACACAGCTGCGTTGGCGACCTCTTGCTCCTCCTCTGCCTTCGCCTTGGGCTTCCACTGGTTCCCCTGTGACATTTGGGAATGCTCTCAGTAGCGCGTCTACCAACGTGCGCTTGTACTCGCGCATCTTCCGATCACGCTCCAGTGTAGGAAGTAAGGTGGGCACATTGTCTTTGTACCGGGGATCCAGCAGGGTGGCAACCCAGTAGTCCGCACACGTTAAAATGTGGGCAACTCTGCTGTCGTTGCGCAGGCACTGCAGCATGTAGTCGCTCATGTGTGCCAGGCTGCCCAGAGGTAAGGACAAGCTGTCCTCTGTGGGAGGCGTATCGTCATCGTCCTGTGTTTCCCCCCAGCCATGCACCAGTGATGGGCCCGAGCTGTTTTGGGTGCCACCCCACTGTGAACATGCTTCATCCTCATCCTCCTCCACCTCCTCCTCATCCTCGTCCTCCTCGTCCTCCAGTAGTGGGCCCTGTCTGGCCACATTTGTACCTGGCCTCTGCTGTTGCAAAAAACCTCCCTCTGAGTCACTTCGAAGAGACTGGCCTGAAAGTGCTAAAAATGACCCCTCTTCCTCCTGGGCCACCTCCTCTTCCATCATCGCCCTAAGTGTTTTCTCAAGGAGACATAGAAGTGGTATTGTAACGCTGATAACGGCGTCATTGCCACTGGCCATGTTGGTGGAGTACTCGAAACAGCGCAACAGGGCACACAGGTCTCGCATGGAGGCCCAGTCATTGGTGGTGAAGTGGTGCTGTTCCGTGCGACTGACCCGTGCGTGCTGCAGCTGAAACTCCACTATGGCCTGCTGCTGCTCGCACAGTCTGTCCAGCATGTGCAAGGTGGAGTTCCACCTGGTGGGCACGTCGCATATGAGGCGGTGAGCGGGAAGGCCGAAGTTACGCTGTAGCGCAGACAGGCGAGCAGCGGCAGGGTGTGAACGCCGGAAGCACGAACAGACGGCCCGCACTTTATGCAGCAGCTCTGACATGTCGGGGTAGTTGCGAATGAACTTCTGCACCACCAAATTCAGCACATGCGCCAGGCAAGGGATGTGCGTCAAACCGGCTAGTCCCAGAGCTGCAACGAGATTTCGCCCATTATCGCACACCACCAGGCCGGGCTTGAGGCTCACCGGCAGCAACCACTCGTCGGTCTGTTGTTCTATACCCCGCCACAACTCCTGTGCGGTGTGGGGCCTGTCCCCCAAACATATGAGTTTCAGAACGGCCTGCTGACGTTTATCCCGGGCTGTGCTGAAGTTGGTGGTGAAGGTGTGTGGCTGACTGGATGAGCAGGTGGAAGAAGAGGAGGAGGAAGCTGAGTAGGAGGAGGAGGAGACAGGAGGCAAAGAATGTTGCCCTGCGATCCTTGGCGGCGGAAGGACGTGCGCCAAACAGCTCTCCGCCTGGGGCTCAGCCGCCACTACATTTACCCAGTGTGCAGTTAGGGAGATATAGCGTCCCTGGCCGTGCTTACTGGTCCACGTATCTGTGGTTAGGTGGACCTTGCCACAGATGGCGTTGCGCAGTGCACACTTGATTTTATCGGATACATGGTTGTGCAGGGAAGGCACGGCTCTCTTAGAGAAGTAGTGCCGGCTGGGAACAACATACTGTGGGACAGCAAGCGACATGAGCTGTTTGAAGCTGTGTGTGTCCACCAGCCTAAATTACAGCATTTTATAGGCCAGTAGTTTAGAAATGCTGGCATTCAGGGCCAGGGATCGAGGGTGGCTAGGTGGGAATTTACGCTTTCTCTCAAATGTTTGTGAGATGGAGAGCTGAACGCTGCCGTGTGACATGGTTGAGATGCTTGGTGACGCAGGTGGTGGTGTTGGTGGAACATCCCATGTTTGCTGGGCGGCAAGTGCCAACGTCCCTCCAGAGGCGGAGGCGGAGGAAGAGGCCGAGGCGGCGGCAGCAGCAGAAGAGGTCGAGGCGGCAGCAGCAGAAGAGGTAGCAGGGGGAGCCTGAGTGACTTCCTTGTTTTTAAGGTGTTTACTCCACTGCAGTTCATGCTTTGCATGCAGGTGCCTGGTCATGCAGGTTGTGCTAAGGTTCAGAACGTTAATGCCTCGCTTCAGGCTCTGATGGCACAGCGTGCAAACCACTCGGGTCTTGTCGTCAGCACATTGTTTGAAGAAGTGCCATGCCAGGGAACTCCTTGAAGCTGCCTTTGGGGTGCTCGGTCCCAGATGGCGGCGGTCAGTAGCAGGCGGAGTCTCTTGGCGGCAGGTGTTCTGATTTTGCCCACTGCTCCCTCTTTTGCTACGCTGTTGGCTCGGTCTCACCACTGCCTCTTCCTCTGAACTGTGAAAGTCAGTGGCATGACCTTCATTCCATGTGGGGTCTAGGACCTCATCGTCCCCTGCATCGTCTTCCACCCAGTCTTGATCCCTGACCTCCTGTTCAGTCTGCACACTGCAGAAAGACGCAGCAGTTGGCACCTGTGTTTCGTCATCATCAGAGACGTGCTGAGGTGGTATTCCCATGTCCTCATCATCAGGAAACATAAGTGGTTGTGCGTTAGTGCATTCTATCTCTTCCACCCCTGGGGAAGGGCTAGGTGGATGCCCTTGGGAAACCCTGGCAGCAGAGTCTTCAAACAGCATAAGAGACTGCTGCATAACTTGAGGCTCAGACAGTTTCCCTGATATGCATGGGTTTGATGTGACAGACTGATGGGCTTGGTTTTCATGCGCCATCTGTGCGCTTTCTGCAGAAGACTGGGTGGGAGATAATGTGAACGTGCTGGATGCACTGTCGGCCACCCAATTGACTAATGCCTGTACCTGCTCAGGCCTTACCATCCTTAGAACGGCATTGGGCCCCACCAAATATTCCTGTAAATTCTGGCGGCTACTGGGACCTGAGGTAGTTGGTACACTAGGACGTGTGGCTGTGGCAGAACGGCCACGTCCTCTCCCAGCACCAGAGGGTCCACTAACACCACCACGACCATGTCCACGTCCGCGTCCCTTACTAGATGTTTTCCTCATTGTTACCGTTCATCACAATAAGAAAAATATTATTCGGGCCAATGTATTGAATTAAAATTCAGGCCTTTTTTTACAGACACCTAACACTGTCTGGCTATCTATTTAGGTACCGTATTACACTAATACAGGCACACCAGTAATGACAGATTTAGCTGAATATAAATGTGAGGCCTATTTTTTAGGCGCTGTGTGACAGGTATAGGTTTAATCACAGAATTAGACTTGTATCTGCACTGTAGCGTGTGTTTTAAGTTTTTCAGAATGACCCTATCAGCACCTTGAATCTAATATACCCTTTTAGGGATAGATTTAAAGTAGGCCTGATATAGCAGAAACTACTAATATTGAGAATGGCAAATTTGGGCATTGTTTTTCAACCCAGAACAAAAACTGTGCTTTTACGGTCACTAAAAATAACTTGACCAGCTAAAACAGTACTGATTTGGAGGAATATAAATGTCAGGCCTATTTTTTAGGCGCTGTGTGACAGGTATAGGTTTAATCACAGAATTAGACTTGTATCTGCACTGTAGCGTGTGTTTTAAGTTTTTCAGAATGACCCTATCAGCACCTTGAATCTAATATACCCTTTTAGGGATAGATTTAAAGTAGGCCTGATATAGCAGAAACTACTAATTTTGAGAATGGCAAATTTGGGAATTGTTTTTCAACCCAGAACAAAAACTGTGCTTTTACGGTCACTAAAAATAACTTGACCAGCTAAAACAGTACTGATTTGGAGGAATATAAATGTCAGGCCTATTTTTTAGGCGCTGTGTGACAGGCTCAACTTGCCCCTGATGTAGTATATGGCCAAAAAATAACCACACAATTGATGGTTAAATGCACTTGGGTGACACAGGCTCAGCCTGCACCTGATGTAGTATATGGCCAAAAAATAACCACACTATTGATGGTTAAATGCACTTGGGTGACACAGGCTCAGCCTGCACCTGATGTAGGATATAGCAAAAAATAACCACACTATTGATGGTTAAATGCACTTGGTGGTAGCTTGTGCTGGCGCACCACAAGCCACAAAATGGCCGCCGATCACCCCAGAAAAAAGTGATATAAAAACGCTCTGGGCAGCCTAAAAAAAGTGAGCAATTGAATATCAGCACTTCAATGATCCACAGCTGGAGATCGATCACTGAATGAAGTCTTCGCCCTAACGTCGCAGCTGCAACCTCTCCCTACGCTTGTATCAGCAGAGTGACGTGCAGCACTACGTGACCCAAGCTTATATAGAGGCTGGGTCACATGCTGCACTGGCCAATCACAGCCATGCCAATAGTAGGCAAGGCTGTGATGGCCTCTTGGGGCAAGTAGTATGACGCTTGTTGATTGGCTGCTTTGCAGCCTTTCAAAAAGCGCCAAGAAAGCGCCGAACACCGAACCCGAACCCAGACTTTTACGAAAATCTATACAGTTCGGGTTCGCTCATTCCTAGTCACGAGAAAACAATCTCAGAATGGCTTGGATAAATAAAAGTGTTCCAAAGCTATTACAACATAAAGTGACGCATGTCAGATTTGTAAATTTTGACCTGGACACTGGGGCATCAATAACCCTTGGTCATAAAAGGGTTAAGCTGCATATGACAGGATTCTGGGGGGAAAGTACCTGCCATCAATCATTCTTCCTTTCACTGTCTCACATACCCTCCCACTCTGCTTGAATCTGTGGGGTCGGACACTTTAAGCTATCAGGCAATGTGTGCTGGACAGAGCATCTGCATTTCCTTGCAGCTTCCCTTCTCTGTGCTTAACAGAAAAGTTAAAGTTTTGTAAAGTGAGAAACCACCTTGTCACTGGTGCATTTCTCTCTTTTTGCTGGCACATCCACGTACAGATGTGTCATCGCTACCGCTCCCTTATTTCGCAATTCATTACTAACTAAATGCGATTTTATCTCCTCCAGTCTATCAATACACACCAATGCCAGTAGATGGCGGTGTTGAGTTAAAGTTAATATCGCTATCCGGTTCCATTCAAAGAATACTAAGGAGGGCATGTGACTACCTTAATGTATCGCACTGACCACTGCGTGCTTCCACTCCTACTAGTACCCCACTTCCCCTGACGAAGCCACACAGTGGCGAAACATGTCGGGAGGGGTGTTACAGTGTAGCGCTTAACTTTTAGACAGTTTTGCAGCAAGGAGTTTCATTGTAGCTAACGAAGCAGCTTAGGGCAAGTTAGAAACGGTGTGTGAATAGTGGATAGGTATATAGAGCATTAGTAAATAGCCGCGACTGGAATTACTGGCAGAAGATAGGGTTAATATAGCAGTATAAGCTTATCTCAGCTAATGGAGTGGAAGCACGCAGTGGTCAGTGCGATACATTAAGGTTGCAAGTACATACAAAAGGATCGACTAATGGTGTACATTGCAGTATTATACCTCAGTATCGCTGACTACACTGCCTGTGCCTGACTCTGGTGCTATTTGTTAAATAAACTTAGATGCAAGACCAGCAGAGGGTGTGCACACCAAAAAGTTTTACTTTTAGTTCGATAAATACGGTAGATAGCTTAATATTATCATACTTGGTTTGGATTGCACCAGTATGATATTAATAAGCGCTATAGCTGGGTTATATTATTGCCTGTGTAATTTTAACATATTCTTATATGTACTGAACATATTTTTTAAATAAAAAAAATACATACAGTACAAATGTTTTCTATACCATAGATATCAATAAATCAACATTATTTACCAGATAGTATATACAGTACACTGGAGATTACAAGACTAATAAAAGTGTGAATTAGATAGTGTTTTGTACAGTATAATGTACATAGATAGATAGGTAGGTAGAAAAGAGGAGGAAGGAGTACAAAGACATTGAATTTCCATTAATCCAGTTGCCGTACAATGCGCGCACCCATCCCCCAAATTTCCTATTCATTGTTTACCAAGGAAACTCCTGTACAAAGGGCATGCTACTACAGAGGATATTGATATCTATGGTATAGAAAACATATTTGTACTGTATGTATTTTTCAGAGCCCCAGTAAAGTTCATTTGATATACATGTATGCATATATGTGTATATATGTGTGTGTGTCTGTGTATATATATTATATATATATATAATATGTTTGTAATTACATGTATATATTCAGGTATCTATTGATCTCCAAGAAAAAAAAAAGGGAGTAGTGCATACAGTACTTTCTTTAGCAGAACAAAGGCTCTTTACAGGAACTGACTAACATTCGATTTGCTAATATAAGCTTAAGTCCTCAGAAGTGTTTTATGTTATATTTATATCCAGTGCAGCAGTACACTCACCTAAAGAATTATTAGGAACACCTGTTCTATTTCTCATGAATGCAATTATCTAGTCAACCAATCACATGGCAGTTGCTTCAATGCATTTAGGGGGGTGGTCCTGGTCAAGACAATCTCCTGGACTCCAAACTGAGTCAGAATGGGAAAGAAAGGCGATTTAAGCAATTTTGCGCGTGGCATGGTTGTTGGTGCCAGACGGGCCGGGCTGAGTATTTCACAATCTGCTCAGTTACTGGGATTTTCATGCACGACCATTTGTAGGGTTTACAAAGAATGGTGTGAAAAGGGAAAAACATCCAGTATGCGGCAGTCCTGTGGGCAAAAATGCCTTGTGGATGCTATAGGTCAGAGGAGAATGGGCCGGCTGATTCAAGCTGATAGAAGAGCAACGTTGACTGAAATAACCACTCGTTACAACCGAGGTATGCAGCAAAGCATTTGTGAAGCCACAACACGCACAACCTTGAGGCGGATGGGCTACAACAGCAGAAGACCCCACCGGGTACCACTCATCTCCACTACAAATAGGAAAAAGAGGCTACAATTTGCACGAGCTCACCAAAATTGGACTGTTGAAGACTGGAAAAATGTTGCCTGGTCTGATGAGTCTCGATTTCTGTTGAGACATTCAAATGGTAGAGTCCGAATTTGGCGTAAACAGAATGAGAACATGTATCCATCCTCTGATGGCTACTTCCAGCAGGATAATGCACCATGTCACAAAGCTCGAATCATTTCTAATTGGTTTCTTGAACATGACAATGAGTTCACTGTACTAAAATGGCCAACACAGTCACCAGATCTCAACCCAATAGAGCATCTTTGGGATGTGGTGGAACGGGAGCTTCGTGCCCTGGATGTGCATCCCTCAAATCTCCATCAACTGCAAGATGCTATCCTATCAATATGGGCCAACATTTCTAAAGAATGCTATCAGCACCTTGTTGAATCAATGCCACGTAGAATTAAGGCAGTTCTGAAGGCAAAAGGGGGTCCAACACCGTATTAGTATGGTGTTCCTAATAATTCTTTAGGTGAGTGTATATTGTGTATACAGTATACATAGTTCCACTACCAATCGCAATGCATGACTTCATAGAAATGTACAAACTGATATTATTGATAACTGGCAATGCATTTTTTGCAAATATAAAAATATATTACAAGTTATATTATAATATAAATAATAATTATATATATATAAATATATATATATATATATATATATATATATATATATATATATATAGTTCAAGAAAAATGGCGGCACTGGTTCAAATAAATACAAAATTAGGGTGCACGTCGCTCGGCCGCTCCTTCCTCAATGTGCCTGCACCGATGACGTCACATTTACACCCGGCACAGGCGCACTGAGGAAGGAGCGGCCGAGCGTCCTCCTATCAGTGCGCCTGCGCCGACTGAAGACCGGTACGGCGAAGGCGCAAGATTTAAAACGCAGACAGGGCCAGCCAAAGGACGAGAGCGCTCGCTGGCCCTGTCAATCAACAGGAGGAGGGGGCGTCTTTATGAAAGGAGGATGCGGCTGCTACCAGCAAGTAGCCGCCCTACTTGCTGGTAGAGGGGTAATTTACATATTATAAAAGTCCGTTTTTTGAAGAAACTACTGAACGAAAAAGAGTAAGAGCACTATATATTGATAAATCGCAGTATAAGGATTTTAAGTAGCCAAAAAATGAACAATGACTTTAGGGGGGTGACAGAAGCCCTTTAAAATCCGCACCGCAGGTCAAAATCCACATTGTGTGCATTGAGAATTTCAAATTCTCATAGAATACAATGTACATGACCTACAGTGCGGATTTTACGCACGAAAATCTGATCATGCGCATTTAGCCTAACTATCCTAGATACGGTACTGTCAGCACTGAAGTTCACCACAGAAAGCTACTCACAAGCACCAGCATATCATGTCCAGATATAATCCAGCTCTCAGGCCTAGACTCACTGCCTGGGTGTCACGATCAGTGTGGGGGGGAAACTCCACACTGAACACAGAAGGGAAGGCGAACAGTAACTGGGCCTGGAAACTAGGGAAGAAACAGGTCCTAGACAACCCTAATGCGGGCCTTACTACCTATCAATATGAATAGACCTTGAAGGTAGGAATATTCATAAGCAGGATACCCAAGCCCCGATTTCACTATAAGGCCCTGGAATAAGTATAGGACCAGGCTCGGACTGGCCCACAGGGGTACAGGGGAATCCCCCGGTGGGCCCCTGGGCAAAGTGGGCCCTTAGTCTCCCACCCCCTGCACAAGTGGCACATAACACATTACACTTACTGCACTACATACATATATTAAATGTACAGCACCTCCACCAGCCTATCTTCATACGAAAAACTTGTTAGATTATTTATTATATTTGAATGTATCCGTACAATGAGCCCCCAAAATAAATTTTACTGGTGGGCCCTAGGTACCCCAGTCCGACACTGTATAGGACCAAAGACAACCCATTCCTCCACGGACGAATGGAAGTCTCTGTCTCAGGCCCAGTTACAACAACAGGGAATATAACAAATACAAACAAACGCGACACTTAACTTCTGTAGAGATGGAAGATCAGGAACACCAGAGAGGATCTCATACCAGCTCAGTCAAACCCAAATGAAGCTATCAACATCATAGTCAGAAGGGTCGGGTGAGACTATAAAGGGTAGAAGTGATGACCACAGAGCAACAGCTCAGAAAAGGGAAGTGGTCATTAACCCTATCAACACAGAATCAAGAGAAATCAAGGAGGCTGTTTATTTCCTGACATCAGTCAAATGAGGGACCGTGACAGTAACCTCCCCCCCCCCCTTCTACGGATGACCTCCGGGCACCCAGGACCGACCTTATCAGGATGGGCTCTGTAAAAGGCCTTCACCAGACGATTTACATTAACATCGGCTGCTAGAACCCACATTCTCTCCTCTGGTCCGTAACCCTTCCAGTGGACGAGATACTGGAGGGATCTACGGAGAACTTGGGAGTCCACAATCCTGCTGATTTAAAATTTTAAATTACTGTCCACCATGACAGGAGTGGTAGGCAAGAAGGACGGCTCAACAGGTTCGACACATCTCTTCAACAACGACTTATGAAATACATTATGAATTTTCAAAGCCTGAGGAAGTTCAAGACGGAAGACTACAGGGTTAACAATGGCAGCGATCTTATATGGACCAATAAATCTTGGGCCCAACTTCCAAGAAGGTACCTTAAGCTTAATGTTTTTTTTGTGGACAGCCACACAGAATCACCCACTCTCAGGTCTGGACCATTCATACTGTACGTCTCCTGTCAGCCTCACGCTTATAACTATTGCCCATCTTTTTCAGGTTATTTAGAATTTTTAGACTGAGGATGAAAAGCCGAAGAAAAGGACAATTGTACCCCCAGTCGAGTACAGAACGCTTTTCAGAGTCCCCCGATCAGACACCACATCAGAGGGAATGCCATGTAGTTTCACGATGTTATCGACAAACACCTGTGCAAGAGTCTTGGCATTAGGTAGAGCAGGCAGTGCTATAAAATGTGCCGTTTTGCTAAACCGATCAACTACCACCAGGATCACGGTTTTTAATTCGGTAAATCCGTGATAAAGTCCATGGACAAATGCGTCCAAGGTCTGGACGGGATAGGTAACGGAGGAAGAGATCCAGAAGGCCGAGTATGTGTCACCTTAGCACGAACACAGGTACAATAGGCTGACACATAGTCCTCAACACACCTATGCAGCCCCGGCCACCAAAATCTGCGCGAGATGAGATAGACAGTGGATTTACTCCCAGGGTGTCCAGCCAAGGCAGTACAGTGATGTTCCTCAAATACCTTATGACGCAAGTCTGAAGGAACAAACAATTTCCCTGGAGGACAAGAGTGCGGAGCATCCTCTTGGGCCTCCAACACCTTAGCCTCAAGATCAGGATATAGGGCAGATATGAATACCCCTTCAGACAAAATAGGACTAGGATCTTTAGAATCACCCCAGGCAGGAAAGCTGTGTGACAAAGAATCCGCCTTGACGTTTTTAACACCAGGGCGGTAGATGACAATGAAGTTAAATCTGGTGAAAAACAGCGACCATCTGGCCTGCTTTGGATTTAGTCATTTAGCCAACTCAAGGTAATCCAGATTTTTGTGATCAGTAATTACCGTAATAGGATGAATTGCTCCTTCCAACCAATGGCGCCATTCTTCAAAAGCCAACTTAATGGCCAGCAATTCCCTATTACCCACATCATTTCTTTCAGCAGTCAAAAGTTTTTTACAGAAAAAAGCACATGGGCGCCATTTACTAGGTGAAGGACCTTGCGACAAAACTGCTCCCACCCCTACCTCGGATGCGTCAACCTCTACAATGGATGGCTGAGACACGTCCGATTGCACCAGAATAGGGGCTGAAGCAAAACATTCCTTCACAGTAGAAAAGGCTTGTAATGCCACCTCAGACCAAACAGAGAAATCGACCCCCTTACTAGTCATGTCTGTTAAAAGGTTTAACCACAGTTGAATAGTTCAAGATAAATTTAAGGTAGTAGTTGGTAAATACCAAAAACCGCATAACCGCTTTCAGATTTTCGGGTCGATCCTAATCCAACACCGCACAGACTTTTTCGGGATCCATACGAAAACTTGAGGTTGAGAGCAGGTAACCCAGGAATTGCACTTCCTGAACAGCAAAAACAAATTTTTCCATCTTCGCATCCAATTTATTCTCTTAGGATCTGTAACACCTGTCTCACATGATCTTTATGAGTCTCCATGTCTGGAGAATAATTTAGTATTAGCGTTGTTTAACCCAAAGGGCATGACCAGGTTTTCAAAATGACCCTCAGTGGTATTAAATGCGGTCTTCCACTCATCCCGCTCCCTGATCCTTACCAGATTATATGCCCCCCTCAGATCCAATTTATAAAACACATTGGCACTGACAATCTGACTAAATAAATCCGGAATCAAAGGAAGGGGATAAGGATCACGGACGGAAATACGGTTGAGCTCATGGAAGTCCAGACATGGTCTAAGGGTACCATCTTTTTTTTTTTTTTGCAGAACAACCCAGCAGCCACTGGGGATTTGGATGGTCTGATATGACCCTTCGCCAAGCTCTCGGTGATATACTCTCGCATAGCCTTCCTTTCGGGCTCCGAAAGATTATACAACCGAGATTTGCGCAGTTTAGCTCCAGGAATAAGATTGACGGGACAATCATACTCCCGATGCGGAGGTAACTCCTGGTTACCACTCTTGGAAAACACATCAGAAAATTCGGAAATGAATGAGGGTACAGTTTTAGTGGTGACCACAGAGAAAGACGCATTTAGACAGTTGTCCATGCAAAAATCACTCCAAACGAGAATCTGTCTCGCTTGCCAGTCGATGGTAGGGTTATGTTTGCTTAACCATGGTAAGCCCAAAACCATCGGAGCAGGCAGACCCTCCAACACATAACATGAGACAGATTCCTGATGGAAATCACTTAACACCTGCAACAGGCATTTTTGGGTAAGAGGTGCAGAATCAATTGCAAAGACAGAAATGCTTCTCTGTAGTGCACTAGTAGTCAACAAACAAACTGTCTATTAATCAGGTTAACCCCAGCCCCACTGTCGATAAATACCTCAATTTCCACAGTTTTGGACTCTAGTGCCACCTCGGCAGACAGGAGAAATCGGGTACTACCAGTAAATGACAAAAGTAAGTTTTCTTGCTCCCCACCCACACCAATACCAATAGTAATTTGGGGATTAAGCGTTTTTTTTTTGTTTACACATTGACGCTGAATGTACAGACAAAAATTTTACGAAATGTCCCTTCTTTCCACAACAAAAACAGACTCCTTCATATGACCAGAGATCTTACCAGCAGTCCCAGGAGTATCTCCCCCCAACTGCATAGGCTCCTCACAAGGCGTAACCACAGGGGTCTCTTTACCATAAGTGTCAAAGGAAGCCACCACCTTATTTGACAGTACTGTACGTCCCGAGGATGAGGACCCTTAGATCTCCCCCTCAGGCGTCTATCCAGACGTACAGCAAGGGACATGGCTACTTCCAATGACTTGTGTTTTTCATGAAAGGCCAACGCGTCCTGCAGCCTCTCAGATAGACCCTGACAGAACTGGCTACGCAGAGCAGGATCATTCCACTCCGTATCCATAGCCCATCTCCTAAATTCAGAGCAATAGATTTCTGCGGAGCGTTTTCCCTGCCTGAAACCACGTAACTTGGTCTCAGCCTGAGAGATCCAATCTGGATCATCATAAATAAGACCCAAGGCTCTAAAACATTCATCTACCGACTGGAGGGACGGTGATCCGGTCGGCAGAGAAAAAGCCCAAGACTGTGCATCATCCTTAAGCAAAGAAATGATCATACCCACACGTTGACACTCCTCCCCAGAAGAGTATGGACGCAGCTTAAAGTACAATTTACACGATTCCCTTAACCAAATTAAAATTGTCACTACCCCCAGAAAATCTGTCCGGGAGGGCAACCTTAGGTTCAGGGCAGGCCTGGTACCCACCATCGGAACCAGCCGCCTGTGGTCTCTGAATCATTAAGAATGTCGCGCGGAGGTCAGCTACTGGTCAGTTATGACTAAGGACTAAGTGTCTGAAACGCGTAAACTTGTGTTGGAGTGTAAGGATTTGTCTACATGCAACAATTTTGTTACCACGAATAAAGAAATAAGCAACACAACAACTACATTGGAGTGCTGGAACTGCATTTATTGTTTCGTTACCAAAGGACTTACCTTTTTGTTCCATGCACAAGGGGCTGATATAATCTACTAAAGGTGAGCTGGAATTTTACTATGGAAATCGTCTTGGCTATCTCATAAATAAATTGGATTTTCAGCTGTTTAGCATATGATTAGTTATGCAGATTCTTGTCATGTAACTGGATTGTTACTGTTTTGTTCCTAAAATTCTAAAAAAAAATTTTTTATTATTTTGTAAATCCACCTGGCTTTCAACACTGCCTGAATCTTTCTGGACATGCTCTCGATCAGATTCAAGCATGTCTTGACAGAAATCTGTTCCCAATTCTCTTCTACACGTTCCCAGTGTTGGTGCATACTGGTCCACTCACTTGGGTACGAATACAGCTTTTTCTTCAACTCTGGGTTTTGCTCACAATCCCTGATGGAAATCACTGACCAAACACTGAGGGCCAGATTTATCATTAGCTCAAGTCAAAATGTTCACGAACCGTGTGTTCGCAGCGGGCCCCATAGACTTGAATGGCAGGCGAACCTGAAAAACCTTCAGGTCATATTTGCAGCCACCAAATAATTACTAGAAGTGCACAAATAGTCCCACAACATGGATAGTGACATACCAGATGTATTATTCAAATTTGAGATCTCCATTCATTATTTTTTTCAATGCGAAATATCAGCAATTTAATTTTCACGTATGCGTATGTGCAAAATAGGCGTGGCCTACTACAGCAACTGGTTTCCACCAGACCGAAGTTGGATGCGATCAGAAAAGATGGTTGGCAACTATTTTTTCAACGTTGAGGAAGAACTTCTCACTGTAAGTAATTTGACATTAAAGCAGTGTATTTGATTACATTTCACATGCATGTTAGAACAATTGCTGTATATGCAGATTGAGTGTTTAAAAAAAAAGCGCCATCGCGAAAATCCCTAATGATGCGATTTTTTCTTTTTGCGGTACACACTTCACATTTTATAAGGTCTCATGAGATATTAGTGATTGGTGCACTAAGTATTGTTGTGAGAACTTGCCAGTACAGGCCCCAAATATTAGCCAATAGGAATTCACCTGACAGCACACAACTTTGTAGGATTCTGTGGCTGGAGGGACATTAGGCGGTCACAGGAAAAAAATTTAATTGTCAGCCAGTACAGGCCACAAAAATTAGGCATTCAACACACATAAAAGGCCTTTTAACGCTGAACGTCCTTTCGGACCAGTAGAAGTTATTGGTTCCAATAGCGTTTGTCACTCTGTGTAGATGCGGTAACGCAGCAAAACTGCAAACAAATGCTGCACTACCCTAAATGCACTATATAGAAAGTATATTATTGGTATATAACACCCCTGCTTCAATCAGTTTTGTTGGGGGGCAACTGGTGAATCACACCAGTAGAAATTATTGGTTCCAATAGCGTTTGGCACTCTGTGTGGCTGCAGTATCGCAGCAGAACCGCACACAACTGCTGCACAATACAAATGCACTATAATATACTTTCGATGTTAGAAAGTATATTATAAGTATATTATACCCCTCAGTAAGTCACACCTATCGATAGCATACCTATACCAGTCCTTAAAAGGACTTTTGTGGCCCTATTAGCTAGCGTTTGGTGTCTCTAACAGCCTGTCCCTGCTCCACACAGCAACCTCTCCCTACACTGGCAAAAGACTGAATGTAAAATGACGGCCAGATCAGGTTCATTTATAAGGTAGGGGGTGTGTCCATGTGCCGAAACGTCTCAATTGGCTGTCCTGTACCACCTGATGGATGTGTCATGGGTCAAAGCTCTTCACAATGTAAAAGAATATGGCGGGTGCGAATATCGCCATATGTTCGCATGTTCGGCGAATCGCGAACACGCAAAAGTTCGCTGCGAAACAACCGCGGGGCGAACCGCAAGGCCATCTCTACCCACAAATACTATCCTGAAGAAAAATGAGTGCCATACAGATGAGGGTACTTTCACACTTGCGGCAGAGGATTCCGGCACTGCCTGCCGGATCCGGCAATCCGGACGCAAACGGATGCATTTGTGAGACGGATCCGGATCCGTCTCACAAATGCATTGCAATACCGGATCCGTTTTTTCTGGTTGTCATCTGGAAAAACGGATCCGGTATTTCTTTTTTTCTCATTTTTAAAGGTCTGCGCATGCGCAGACTGCAAAACCGGAACTGTTTTTCCAGAGCACTTTGGGCCGGATCCGGCATTAATGCATTTCAATGGAAATTAATGCCTGATCTGGAATTCCGGCAAGTGTTCAGGATTTTTGGCCGGAGAGAAAACTGCAGAATGCTGCGGTATTTTCTCCGGCCAAAAAACGTAAGAGGGACTGAACTGATGCATCCTGATGAATACTGAACGGAATGCTCTCCATTCAGAATGCATTAGGATAAAATTGATCATTTTTTTTCCGGTATTGAGCCCCTGTGACAGAACTCAGTGCTGGAAAACAAAAACGCTAGTGTGAAAGTACCCTAATCTTCCCCATAGTAATAGTGCTCCTCATATTCCCACCAATAGTAATTCCCTTCTAGAATGCCCTCATTAGTAATACTGCCCCCTACAGTACCCCCAACAGTGATAACGCTCCCCAAGAGTGCCTCCATTAGTAGAAGAGCCGCCCAGTATTAATAATGCCCTTACAGAGCCTCAAGTATAAATAAGGCCGCCCTATTGTTCCCCCAGTGGTAATAAAGAGCCCCCAGTATTAATAAGAACTCCTAAAGTCCCCTGGATTTAAAATGCCTCCACAGTGCCCCCAGTCTTTATATCGCCCCCTACTGTTATAATGCTCACCCTGAAGTGCCCCAGTATTTATATCTCCCCCTACTGTTATAATGCTGGCCCTGAAGCGCCCCCAATATTTATAATACCCCCTGCAGTGCTCCCTGTAGTTATATTCCTCCATTTAGTGTCCTCAGAAATGATAATCCCTCAGCCCCTCCACCATACGGTCCCATGTAAATAACATTATTTCCCTCACTCCACCATAGAGTCCCGTGTAAATAACATCACACCATCTCTCCTGCCCCCTCCAATATACAGTCCCACGTAAATAACATCACCCACTCCCCAGCCGCCTTTAACATACAGTCCCATGTAAAGAACATCACCCCTTGAATATTCAGTCCCATGTAAATAACATCACTCCTTCCCCAAAAACCTTCAACATACAGTCTCATGTAAATAAAATCACCCCCTCCCCAGCCACCTCCAACATGCAGTCCTATGTAAATAATATCAATCCCTCCCACAGCCCCCTCCAACATTCAGCCCCATGTAAATAATATCACTCTCTCCCACAGCCACCTTCATTATATAGTCCTATGTAAATAACACCACCCTGCCCCAGCCACTTCCCACTTTCAGTCCCATGCAAATAACTTCCCTTCCTTCAGCCGTAACATACAGTCCCAGTTAAATAGTGCTGCTGAGGAGAACACGGAGTGCGCTGAGAGCAGCGCGCTCAATGTTCTCTGATACTAGACTGCGCAATAGCGAAGCGTAGTATTGAAAAATGGCAAATCCCGGTATCGAGGTCGATACCAGACAAAAGTATCGATTGGGTATCGAAAATTCAATACCAGAAACAACCCTAAACTGAACACATGATATTTTTGCTTAGAAGGAGGGTGGGCCCTCAGAATAAACTAATTTGGTGTGCCCTATGCACCCCAGTCCAACACTGTTTGGGGGGTATTTAATCTTGCCCACCTCCTTCTGTTTTCTCTTCCTCTAGGGTTCTCGAAGCCAGATTGTCCCGCGCTCCCTTCCGTGTGCTGATGTTTGTTTGTTTTTAGTTTAGTGTTCTGCTGGTGTTTTTCAGTCCAGTCACGTCTAGCGGCCTTTAAATTCCGATGGCGGATGAGGAGCTGTGAAGGCGGGAGTCCGGCAGACGGCATATCGTTTCTCAGCCATGTGTTAAATTAAAATGGGTATTGTTGTATACATTTTAGTTTGTATATGAAAATAATAGATGTGGCTGACCACCATCCACCAAAAGATATTGGAGGTAATTTATTATCCAGAAATAAGCCTATATTAGGAGAATTTTTGACGCAGATTGCGACTTCTATTTGCTCACACCAGGTCTTTAAAAGTGGGCGTGACTTTGGCAGGGACGGGCTGGCAGGCCTGTCTCTCATCATTTGCTACGCTTGTTTTAGGCATAGAAAATGGTCTAAATGTAAGCCAGCGAGGAAGCTGGCTTACATTTAGACTGGCGCTGGATGCGCAAAGTTATGTAGAGGCCTTCCCCTTTTCATAACTTCGAAGGATCCACCACTAGATATAGGGGTTATTAAGACTGGTGTCTAAAAAAAACTGTCTTAATAATTGACCCCCATTATGTTCTGTGTCTGATTTGTTATTATTAACATTATGGTTTTGCACCTGCTTGCAGTCTTACAGCCCAGGCCTATTCACTTGAAGAGCTGCACCTAGGCCACGTGACTAATGAACTTAATGTCACTGGCAGTGGCCTCTTCAAACAGCTGATCGTTAGGGAGTTTGAGAGTCGGACCACCACCAATCTGATATTGATGACCTCTCCTGAGGATAGGCCATCAATATCAAAATCTCGGAAAACTGTTTAATAGATGGCTGTCCCTTTTTCGGAATCCTCATCTCTTGACCAAAGTGGAGAATGTTTACAAAGAGCATCTCTTGCACTGGAGGACCTGTCCTATCCTGCATTATACAGACAACCCACTTCTTTAAATGAGACGTGGATAATATTTAATTTCTGCTGATGGTGGCACTGGAGGGAAAGTAAATACTTACTGCCAAATTCCCTCATATTATAGATTGTTCAAAGCATAAAACCCTTATCATAAATAGGAGTCTGCAATCTGAATCCAATCAGATCTACCATCTGCAATAAACAAAGATGATTGGATTAAATGACCAATGTGATTAATGACAGCCCCGTGGAATATGTTGGTGGTATAGAAGCACTGGAAATAAATCAGTAAATGGCAGCAATGTTCTCATTTTCTCTAGATGTTGCATTATACCATACTCAATGTTACAGCAGCCGTGATGCCCAGAGTTAGTGTCGTATTCCTAATTTCTATATAGTTGTTTGTATGCCAGTAATTTTACTAGCAGAAGATATATTCAGAATTTGTGTAGGAAAAACACAGCCATTCCAGCATATGATAATTTATGTAAAGATGTGCAATTAAATTAAGTGCTGCTGCAAGATGCCTCTTGTGTCAAGAGCTCTTGCTCTGATCTGTATGAACTCTTGCATCAGATGTTGCTTCCCAATTTGTGTGCAGCTCAGGAAATCCTTATCTTGTACTACAGGAAGTTGTAAAGGTCTGGTATTCGTGTATTTGGGAATTGCGTTATCTGGGGCCGCGCGTTCCCTATCCAGAAGAATAAAAACCTCTTCAGGCTCGACCCATCTTAGGAACATAGGCAATTTATAAAGTCCCACTATCACCAATCCAAGGTTCCTGTGGGATGTCAGAAAAAACGCCAATAGTAAAGTACTGTATGTCAGCAACTATCGCATTCACATAGTTGTACTGACAAGTGTAACTTGTTATATAGGCACATCACACAACCTCCAAGGCTTCGCTTCTTATCTCTTTTTCTTATTTTCACCACCGCTAGATAAGAAAATAATAAAAAGAGATGACGCATTGACTGAACTGTGATTTGTGCCCACTTCACTTTTGGGAATCGCTGCGGTAAATCCTATACAACAGACTGGAACTAAATAGCTTTTTATTTATTTTTATTTATTTTAAGTGTATTTGGGAATGTCTGCATTATAACCTCTTCTAGGATCAATTTCTGTTTTTTGGTTAAAACCAGTGCAACAAGCCCAAAATGAGCCGGAGCAGAGGGTGGGAGTGGTAGTGGCTTTGGTTGTTACAGTCACTCACAATGGCTTTCCTCACTCCATTGCTCCCTAGGGTCAGGCACTGAAAGGAGGGCATACCGTTTATTCCCCTGAGGCACACCGTTTATTCCCCTGAGGCACAACCTAATGTTGGGGCTTTTGTCTGATGGTAGTCGGGGTCCCCATGATGTTGAGTGTTTGTATGTGTGCAAGGCAGGGCATGTAGAGTGGCCAACATATGGTGCGGGAGTCATTAACCAGAATAAACATCTCTCTTTACTGAAATTCAAAATAGGAGTTGTAGTACATCCAACGATAAGAAAAAAACACAGTTCCAACTGTACACAGTGCAATTTTTCCCAGTTAAAGATATATGGATTTTAGCAAGGATAGGAGTTATGGCTCTATTCCCTCTTTATCTGTCTGAAGTCTCTTCCTGTAGAATCTATAACGATCAATTGTACGCTTGTAATGGGGGCTGTAATGTCCTTAGAGCGATACAGGGTCATGTCCAGGTGTGATGGGTCTTAACAGTGTCCCTCACTGCAATAAAGTCTTAACAACTTTTGGTAGCAGGTTACCTTACTAACTCCAATGTTCGACCATGCAGATTCTAAGTTCTCTAGTTCTTATGTCTTTCTTCTTCTCTCTTTCTGTAGATCTTGCAGAGATTGATGAGTCTCTGTAGCTTTTGGACCTAAGAAGAGGGAGCACAAATCACAGCTTCCTATCTCTTCCAAACTCCCCTATTACAGACTAGAGGTAAAGGTGGAGCCAGTCTACACCTTACCTCCTACAAGGGCTAAGCCAGGATTATTAACCCTGGCTGTGCCATCCATACATGGCTATACTGGGTGCAATACATAGTGTAACATAACATTTCATTACATAACAAATGAACGATCTGCATATACCCCCTTGCTCTGGGGTACTGCACAGCCTCCTATTGAAAGGCAAGCCGTCCTGGAGTTGCAGATTGACTCACCATTGGTAGCTTGATGTATGAGCTCAAAGACAAAAAGTAGGTACCAGCTGACTCCTTTCCCTTGTTGTTTAGCTTCAAGGCAAAGGGTTAAGGCACATGCATACAATACATTAAACAATACAAAGCCTAGACACTAACTAACTACCAAGGTGTCAGAATATAAAAGTCCAAAGTGACAGTCCATAGGATGAGATGCCTAGCTTATTAGCTACAGGGGCTAAAATATCTCCATGTCTAATAGCAAAGTCAAATAGAGAACATATCCTGAAATTGCAGCTCTGGTGACATTAGATTCCAAGTAAACACAAGACCAGGGCACATTGCGGCTCAAATACATGACAGTTCATCACAATGGGTATAGTGCTTAAATGTAACATAACAGACTCCAGGGAGCTCAGGTTACATTACAATTGTTCCACTGGCCATTGGAGGTTCAGATTACATTTGAGTCTTTCAACTGGGCAAATGGTCTTAAAACATTGCAAACATAAAAGGGCAAAGAGCTCTAGCAACATCAAAGTCTTTCTATGGGGACTGGTTCTTAGAACACTGCAAACAACTCAGGCTGGTATATTTAACCTGAAAAGGGGATAGGGAGGTGTAATGTGCACAACTGGGATATCTATATACTGTACATATTTTTTTCTGACATGGAGAGTTGAACCTTCAGATACGGACAGGCCAACTACTCATAATAACAAACTGGAGCAACTCTCTCAACTGCAGCTCTTGGCTAAGTTTGTATAGCTTAAGCAGCCCAGACTAAGAAAAATCCCTCGTCCTCCGACTCCTGCTCAGGGTTTTCCAGTAATTATAGCTCTGCAGTAGTAAACCTCTGGGCTGTCAGTCCTCTAGAGCGATCCATGGGGCTTTGCCACCCTCCTGCAGCAGAATTCTGGACTGTAGGCTAGCCAACTTCAGGGTGGGAGCACCCCTTTGGCTCAAAAGAGATAGCTGGAGCACAAGGATAGAGAATCTCTGGCTCTGATGGTGGTGCACCTAAGAATAGTGCTCCTCCCAACACCAAAATCCCCAAATCCCAGAGTAGATCATTATAAGTAAGAAAGCATTTAAGGGGTTTTCCAGGCTTCTGACATTGATGACCTATCCACAGGGTTGATCATTAATATCCAATTGGTGAGACTCCCAGCACCTCCACTGATCAGCTGTTCCCTGCAGTCTCTGGCACCGGAACTAGCAGCAGGAAGGACAGCTCTGTTCAAAGTGTAGTGGCTGTGTCTCATTATTGCAGCTCAGCTACTACTCACTCCAATGAGGTGAGGTGAAGTAACCCGGCACGGTCACTACACTTGGAACGGAGCTGTCCTTCCTATTGCATTCACAGTGCTAGTGGGGGTGTCGGGAGTCAGACTCTCACCAATTGGATATTAGAGGGAACCTGTCATCGGGATTTTGGGTATAGAGCTGAGGACATGGGTTGCTAGATGGCCGCTAGCACATCCGCAATACCCAGTCCCCATAGCTCTGTGTGCTTTTATTGTGTAAAAAAAACACGATTTGATACATATGCAAATTAACCTGAGATGAGTCAGAGCTTTAAAATATGACTCTTCTCTGGTCACACGAGTAAGATATGACTCTTTTATGTTAATTTGCATATGTATCAAATCAGGTTTTTTTACACAATAAAAGCACACAGAGCTATGGGGACTGGGTATTGCAGATGTGCTAGTGGCCATCTTGCAGCCCATGTCCTCAGCTCTATACCCAAAATACAGGTGACAGGTTCCCTTTAAAGACCTATCCTGAGGATAGGTCATCTATGTCAGGAGCCTGGAAAGACTATTTCTCCTATTTGAATCCACTCCAGGCTTTGGCTTCAAAAACTGCATCAAAAACCTGCCTATGTGGCCACATCCCCAGAAACCATAGACTTGAAGGTTGAACTATGCTTTAATACGCCATTTGAAAGAGTTCTAAAGGGGCTGCAGCTATATGTATAATATGTGCTTCATGCACATAGCTGTATTATGGCTTCATACAAGACTTCCACGGTGCTCTGTTCTACCTCTGCATGCTTCTACTTTCACATGGAGGCACACAAAGTTTTTTTTTTATGTTGTATTCTATATAGAAACAAAAGTGCCATATGTTTCAAAGCTGTATAATTGAGCTATTCTCCAGTATCCTTGAAGTTTACAGATAAGATGGCAAAATTGGATACAGTGCATTGTATATGAACATGAGACCCTCAGAGTCAAAACACTTGTATCATATTTGTCTGCAAATTAACACAAAAGCATAACAAAGTTTTACTTCATTCCAGGTTTAATAAGGGGCAAGCTGGGTTTTCTCGTGCATGCAGCAGCACTGATCCCACTGGTCTTTCAGGTTCTTGACAATACAATACTTGCTTATCCACAAGGTTCAGTTTAATGGTGAATGAAGCTAGAATATATTTGCTTTAATTTATAAAGAACCTGGCATTTTCCTATTGATCTGTTGCTTTGATCATTCTTGCAGTGAATTGGGAAAATTCTGTATACTAGTGTGATGTTGTTAATCTAAAAGACTGTCAGACCACCTGTTCCAATTGGGAAAACTGCATTGTATTTTACTTCTATAATATATTCTCTTACCATCTTCTAGAGCATCTGTCAGCATGATCAACCTGATTAAACCAGGCACACTGCATGGTAGGGTTGATCATGATGATTAAAATGATACCTTGTTTATGTCTGTAAAACAAAACATACAATGCAACAGCTCTCTGCAAACTAAATAAAGTACAAAAATGCATAATAATTGCTAGTGCTATACTTATAAATTAGAGATGCTTGGCAAATCATTTTGTACAAAATTATTTGAGCCCGTCTGCCGCACGTCAAGCGATCTCTGTAAGACGGGTTCCTAACACAAAATTCTACCTGTTATGTGCCATGACGGCTACCGTACAATTGTTTATGTCTGTACGATGCACTGTTTCAGATAAAACTGCATTTAATATGCTAATTAGCCAGTTAGAGCACTGAGGGGCTGGCCAGAGCATTTAAGCACCAGTTTGTGAATACCTCTGCAGCCTTAGGCCTCTTTCACACGGGCGTCGCGTGTGAGGACCGGATAGGATGCGGGTGCGCCACGGGAAAATGCGCGATTTTTCCGCGCGAGTGCAAAGCGTTTTAATGCGTTTTGCACGTGCGTGAGAAAAATCGGGATGTTTGGTACCCAGACCCGAACTTGTTCACAGAAGTTCGGGTTTGGGATCGGTGTTGTGTAGATTTTATTATTTTCCCTTATAACATAGTTATAAGGGAAAATAATAGCATTCTTAATACAGAATGCTTAGTAAAATAGGGATGGAGGGGTTAAAAATAATAAACAAATTTAACTCACCCCATCCACTTGGTCGCGTAGCGGATCTCCTCTTCTTTCTTCAGGACCTGGCAAAAGGACCTTTGATGACGTCACTGCGCTCATCACATGATCCATCACATGGTATATCACCATGGTGATGGATCATGTGATGGACAATGTGAGGTCCTTTTCCTCCCAGGTCATCAAAGAAGAAGACAGAAGAGAAGCACGAACAAGTGGATGAGGTGAGTTAAATATATATATATTTTTTTTAACCCCTCCATCCCTATTTTACTAAGCGTTCTGTATTAAGAATGCTATTATTTTCTCTTACAACCATGTTATAAGGGAAAATAATAATGATCGGGTCCCCATCCCGATCATCTCCTAGCAACCATGCGTGCAAATTGCACAGCATCGGCACTTGCTTGCGGATGCTTGTGATTTTCACGCAGCCCCATTCACTTCTATGGGGCCTGCGTTGCGTGAAAAACGCAGAATATAGAGCATGCTGCGATTTTCACGCAACGCACAAGTGATGCGTGAAAATCACCGCTCATGTGAACAGCCCCATAGAAATGAATGGTTCCGGATTCAGTGCGGGTGCAATGCGTTCACCTCACGCATTGCACATGCGCGGAAATCTCGCCCGTGTGAAAGAGGCCTTAACCACTGCGCCTTCCCCTGGATTTACAAAGCTATATATCTGAGGGAAACGGAGTGTGGCTGCAGCAGTGTTCACAAACTGGTGCTCTAAGGGCTCTGGCTGGCCCCACTGTGCTCCAACTAGCTACTTTCACACCTGCATTTAGTTGCGGATCCGTCTGGTATCTGCACAGACGGATCCGCACCTATAATGCAAACGTTGGTATCCGTTCAGTACGGATCCGTCTGCATTAACTGTCCAAAAAAGTCTAAGTCTAAGTGTAAGTCAAACGGATCTGTCCGTAAGTCAGGACGGATCCGTTTGGCTCCGCATTGCCAGCAAGCAGCGTTTTGGTGTCCGCCTCCAGATCGGAATGGAGGCGGAACGGAGCCAAACTGATGCATTCTGAATGGATCCGCATCAATTCAGAATGCATTGGGGCCAAACTGATCCGTTTGGGGCCGCTTGTGAGAGCCTTGAAACAGATCTCACAGGCGGACCCAGAAACGGCAGTGTGAAAGTAGCCTAATTAGCATATTAATACAAATTCATTTTACTCTGGAATGGTGCATCATACAGATGTAAACAAGGTATCATTTTAGTCAGCATGAACTCAACACAAACCAATGACATCATATAATGGGTACCGGCGTAGATCCGACTGCAAAGCGGCAAATATGCCTAGAAGTGGCCGGACAAATACCGCTGCACGCAGCAGCTTTCGTCTGGCCGCTTCTCAGCATATTTGCCGGGTAGCGGCCTAATCTCACGACATTATAGTGAATGGGGCCAGACGGTATCTGGTCAGTGCACGGAAGCGCCCGGTATTCACGGATCCAGCAGGCTGTTCCCGGTCTGAATAGCCTGCCGGATCTTGTCCACCACAAATGTGAAACAAGCCTAAGGATAAGACAAATTTATCAAGCCACATTTGATATAAAGTATGTGGCATAAAGTATGCCAATACAGACTCAATCAAAACTGACTTCAAATATTCCCCTCATGATAAATTTCCCTTATAATCTTTATTGTATCACATGATAAAAAAAAAAAAAGCTTTAAAAATGCAAGAAAAATGTGATATTACTGGAGAGGGAACACATCCACAGGAATGGCAGTACAAGTACAAATATATATATATATATATGAACTCCAAAATGCAAGAAAAGAAAAACCATTACCCATGATGTGTCCTGCAGTCCAGGATGGCGCCTGCCCCAACACTCATTTTGGCATGCCTTTGTCTGGGGTTTTTTGACAGTTATGTTGCATTTTTCCATTATTTTAATCAGCGTGATCAAGCCTACCCCAGGACTGCAGGTTGTGTACTCCTGGTATAATGCATGTTAATGCTTTTTAGAAAATCCTGTTCACTAAATGTTGATTTGGCATTATGCTGCAGTGTTCAAATTTCCAGCTTTTGCTGTTCTGCCAAAGATTAGCTACATATTCCATCCATTGCTGTGCAAAAGCTGAAATCCATGGCCCATATATTTGGTGGTATGGGGCTAAGAAATTCCATATGGCAGTCCAATAAAGTGATAGGCTACCTACCTAGTCCCTTGTCTTCTCTATGAAGTCCTGGTTTGGCTCCTCTCCCTTTCATATACTGCTGTAAGGAGTCTCTCTAGGAGTCCCGTCACTTTTACATGAAGGGGGGTAGGCCTTCAAGATACCCCTGTATATTTACATTTTATTACTCTTTTTTCCAGATTATTGCTGCCTGGTCTTAAAAGCAGGACCTGCTGCATAGCATGCAATTCTGCCCTTGTTATGGAGAGAAGGGGACAATTTCAACCTTTGCATAGGCAGGGTGGGCACTTTTGATCTTTACTATAGGGCCCCATGATTTCTGTGTATGTCCCTGCCTCCAGCCCTGACATTTTAAGATTCTGATCATCTTTTATAATGGTAGATTTTGCTGATTTGCGTCCTAGGACAAGTCTTACACCTCTTGTTGGAGACATGTCAGTTCATCTCATTTCCTCAGATGTGTGAAGAACAAGCGCTCACATGAGTTGGCAGGAAGAGAAGTTTGTGAATTTCTGTTTGAACACCTTTCAAGCAGATTTCATTTTTATCTGGAGGAACATTTAAAGTATACCTAAACTTTTATTTTTATATCTATTTATATATATAAAAATGAGTTTCTGCCTGTCTTGACATCTGTCTGTTCTTTATGCGCGACCAAGCGACTGGAACGATCTTCACCAAATCTGGCACACAGGTACATCAGGTGTCCGGGAAGGTTTTAGAGCGGGACTCAGCTCTCTAGGACGTACGGTTCCTGAGATATTCCCAAAATATTACCTGCATTAGCCAATACAAGCCTGCAAGTGTTTCTCTTCATATGCCAACTGCCACACACACGGTCACATGTCCCTTATCAGCCAATAGAAGCTCACAGGTCCTACTCCAGGTTTCCATAACAACTGATCACAGGTTTTAGCAGTTCGCAGGTCCTTAAATATTCAGTCATATGCCAGTATCACACATGATAGGATTAGATACACAGCTCAGCAAACAGTATCACACTTGAAAGGATTAGATTCACAGCTCAGCAGGCATTATCACACAGGATAGGATATTAGATACACAGCTCAGCAGGCAGTATCACACAGGATAGGATTAGATATACAGCTCAGCAGACAGTATCACACTGGATAGGATTAGATACACAGCTCAGCAGACAGTATCACACATGACAGGATTAGATACACAGCTCAGCAGACAGTATCGCACAGGATATGATTAGATACACAGCTCAGCAGACAGTATCACACAGGATAGGATTAGATACACAGCTCAGCAGACACTATCACACAGGATAGGATTAGATACACAGCTCAGCAGACAGTATCACACTTGACAGGATTAGATACACAGCTCAGCAGGCAGTATCAAACAGCATAGGATATTAGATGCACAGCTCAGCAGACAGTATCCCACAGGATAGGATTAGATACACAGCTCAGCAGACAGTATCACACAACATAAAATTAGTTACACAGTCAGCAGACAATATCACACAGGATAGGATTAGATACATAGCTCAGCAGACAGTATCACACAACATAATATTAGATACACAGCTCAGCAGACAGTATCACACCGGATAGGATTAGATACACAGCTCAGCAGACAGTATCACACCAGATAGGATTAGATACACAGCTCAGCAGACAGTATCATACAGGATAGGATTACATACACAGCTCAGCAGACAGTATCACACAACATAATATTAGATACACAGCTCAGCAGACAGTATCACACCGGATAGGATTAGATACACAGCTCAGCAGACAGTATCACACAGATTAAGATTAGATACACAGCTCAGCAGACAGTATCACACAACATAAGATTAGATACATAGCTCAGCAGACAGTATCACACCGGATAGGATTAGATACACAGCTCAGCAGACAGTATCATACAGGATAGGATTACATACACAGCTCAGCAGACAGTATCACACAACATAATATTAGATACACAGCTCAGCAGACAGTATCACACCGGATAGGATTAGATACACAGCTCAGCAGACAGTATCACACAGGATAGGATTAGATACACAGCTCAGCAGACAGTATCACACAACATAAGATTACATACATAGCTCAGCAGACCGTATCACATAGGATAGGATTAGATACACAGCTCAGCAGACAGTGGGGCAGGGTGCTGTAGAGGTCACTGTTATGGGGGATACTGTCGATATCTTTTAATGACACACAGAAACATTAAATGAAATAGATGAAATATACCGGTGCGAAGCCGGGTCCTTCTGCTAGTTTATTTATATAATTCAATAGTATGGGTGAAAATACTGAACTGCTCAATAGATTTTAATAAAGGGGTTCTCCCGGCTACAGATATTGATGAACTATCCTCCAGACAGGTCATCAATATCAGATCGGTGGGGGTCCAACACCTCGCATTGTTCAGTTATTTTGGGCTGCCCAGCGCTGGACAATATTTAGTATATGGAGCTGAAGGCAGCTCTGTACACTGTGAAGTAGCCGTGCCAAGTTACTGCAGCTCAGCTCCTATTCAAGTGAAAGGTAGCTGAGCTTCAGTATGCTGGTGCCAGAAACTACACAGTCTACGGAAACTTCTAGACTGCTAGCTGTGGCCAGGCCCGGCGCTATAATAAGGCAGACCAAGCGGCTGCCTTAGGGCGCAGAGACGCCGAGCCAATAAATCACATGTCTTCTTTCTTCTTCTTTCAGGACCTACAAAAGGACCTTTGATGCAGGTCCTGAAAGAAGAAGAAAGAAGACGATGCCGGTTGCACGATCAAGTAGATAAGGTGAGTTAATTTAAATTTATTTTTTAACCCCTCAATCGACATTTTAGCAAGCATTCTGTATTAAGAATGCTATTATTTTCCTTTATAACCATGTTATAAAGGAAAATAATAAAATGAATAGAACACCTAACCCAAACCCCAACTTCAGTGAAGAAGTCTGGGTCTGGGTACCACATTCAGTTTTTTTCTCACATGCGCGCAAAGCGCATTGCAGTCGAGCGGAAAAAACTGAACATCGGAACGCAATCGCAGTCAAAACTGACTGCAATTGTGTGCCTACTTCCGCGGGTTTCCTGATATGCACACGGGACGCATCCGGAGCAAATCCAGGACGCCCGTGTGAAAGAGGCCTTAGAGGATTGAGTTTAGGCCAGAGGAGTTGGTGGGGGAGAGGTTTAGTCGGGGAAAAGTCATTTTGGGTAGCTTGATAAGCCTGCCTGAAAATGTGTTTTTAAAGGGTTTCTACCACCTCGTTTTGTCATATTTAGCTGTCAGACACTAGCGATCCGCTAGTGTCTGCTCTACCAAACAATGCTATTATAATAGCTTTTTGTGCAGCCGTTTGCCTAAAAAACTAACTTTTATTGATATGCTAATGAGCCTCTAGGTGCTATGCGGGCGTCTTTTCAGCACCTAGAGGCTTGGTCTACTCACCCAAAATGCCGCCCAGCGCGTGCCTCCAGCCCGCCCATCTCCTCTGGAATGCGATCCTCCCTCTGAGCCAGCGGACGAATTCTCGCGCCTGCGCCGTGCCCGTCTGTATTCGGCGCCGGCGCAGTGAATTTCTGACCGCTCCCTGCACAGAAATCTCGGTCATCGGCGCAGGTGCAGTGGAGATGTCTGTGAGGATCGCATTCCAGAGGAGATGGGCGGGCTGGAGGGACGCGCTGGGCGGCATTTTGGGTGAGTAGACCGAGCCTATAGGTGCTGAAAGCGTGTATCTCACACGTACAGATGTAGACTAGGCCGCAATTAACGTTTTTTGCCCAAAATGGGTGTTTTTTTTATATTCTGTGGTGGATGGGCAACCAATGAAGTGACTGGCACAGACTAGTAGCATCAGTGTAGCAGTTGGATGGATAGAGGAGTCTGGCTGCAGCAGATGCTATTGTGATGACGCTCAGCCAACCCTTCTCAATTTATTACATAGAATTGTAGTAAGTTGTGTTTATGGTGCACTTAAAATACCCATGGGAAAAAGATGCATAACTCCCTCTCCTTTACAAAAACAGTTTTTTGGGACACAACAGGTCCTGCAAATCCTGCTCTAACAGTCTGGACCTGCAGGAGTACCGATCCAGGCCGTTTAACGCGTTACATGTTGTGGACAATGGCGCCGGCCGCATGTAAAGCAGTTGACAACTGCATGTAAAGCAGTTGACAGAAAATGCAATCACGGGGTGCCAATATGTGTAAAGGCTGGCTGGGATCTGATATATGCCCAAGCAAGCCTTGCGTATTTTCCAGCAGGCTGTGCCTCTCTGGCGCAGCCTGCTGGTCAATGTCAGTAACGGACTGCCATTAAAATGCAATGCACTATGGCAGGGTTGGCCAATCTGCGGCTCTCCAGTTGTTGCAAAACTACAACTCCCAGAATCCACAGACTGCCTACAGCTATCAACCTACAGCAGGGCATGGTGGGAAATGTAGTTTGACAAAAGTTGAGGAGCTGCAGGTTGGCCATTCCTGCACTATAGGGACAGTGAATTGTATTTTAAAAGCAATCAAAATGTTGTCTGTTATATTCCTCTTGTGGGACTATTAAGTGGAGAGAAAAAAAACACTTATTTATTAAATTAAGAAGAATTCCAGTAAAAAAAAAAGAAGCTTTTTTTAAATTGAAAACACGCTTTGCAATTAAATAAATTGCAAAAAACAATCTCCCCCATATGTTTGATATCTAGGCATCCATAACGACCCGCACTACATAAATATCATGTAAATTATCCCCTACAGTGAATGCCGTAAAAAAATAAAATAAAATAAGTGACTTGCTAATTGCAAATTTATTCTTAGTTGCCACAGAAAAAAACTTAATAACAAGAGATCAAAAAGCGTAATTTACTCCAAAATGATACCAATGAAAACTATAAGTCATGATGCAAAAATCAAGCCCCCACAAAACTCCATAGAAAGAAAAATAAAAAATAAAGTTCTGGGTCTTGGGAAGCGGCAATGCAAGATTTTCTTCCTTTTAAAAAAAGGAGTTTTATTACACAAAAGTAGTAAAAAGTAAAAAAAACTATATGCATTTGGTATGGCTGTAATCGTACTGACCCAGAGAATAAATATTTTATTTATACAGAAAAATGAATGCAGTAAAATATTATAACGTAAAAACTCTGTGGCAGTATTGCTGTTTTTCCTATTTTTTTTTTACATTACGGCGATCAGCGCACATGAAATTTTTATTATTAAGACATTTTCAAACAAGCCGATACCGAATTTTATTTTTTGGTTTATATATTTTATGTAAAATTGGGAAAGGGGGGTGATTTAAACTTCTTTTTTTTTTTTGTTACTATTAGGCCTCATGCACACGACCGTTGTGTGCATCCGCGTCCGTTCCGTCATTTTTCACAGTTTAGCGGAGGTCCCATTCATTTCTATGGAGCTGTGAAAAAAAAACTGATAGTCCTCCGTTTTGTCTCCGCGTCCGTGATCCTTGATTCCAGTCCGTCAAAAAAATATAACCTGTCCTATTCTTGTCAGTGGAAAACGGAGGACGGACCCATTCAAGTCAATGGGTCTGTCCAAAAAAACGGATGCACAATTGGTATGTCGTCCGCGTTCGTTTTTTTTCTACAAGACCTTGGTGCAATAAAATTATACTTTTAATTAACCTTCCTTTTTTTTCCCAGTCACAAAAAAAAAGGAAGACACAAGGAAACACAACTGAAGCAAAATCGGACACGGACCACTGAAGCCAAATCACTGACAGTGAAAAAACACTGTCGTGTGCATGAGGCCTCACAGTGACAACTTTTAACCCCCTTAGGGGGCTAGAACCTGGGATCTTTTGACCCCTTGTCCTATTCACCCTAGTCACCATTCCCTGTCATCTGCCGCATATGGAGCTCAATGCAGCAGCCGCTCCATACATGTCCTCAGATACCGTGACATACCGGTATACCTGATTTATAGCGATTTATGACTAATTAATTCGTAACAAATCAAATTTCTTGTTGAAGCTTCGGCAAATTGATCGAATTGAATTTTTCAAAACGTCGCTCATCACTAGTCATAATTAAAAAATCCACATATTTGGAAAATGTTTTATTTTGTATAATTGCTCACTAAATAATATATGATGAAATCCTAGTTTTACAATTACTTCTGCCATTTTTTTTATTGTTTGTATTGCTTGTAATGTCTAATTTTCATTTGTAAACCCAGTCTGAAAGCTATGTCTTCTTCTAACAGATGTATAGTTAAAAAAAAACAAAAAAACACTCATTTAAAATTCGTTTTCACAGAAGAACCATCTGCTTCAGTACAACATCTTGAACAATAATCCATAGACAAGCTTTTTATTTAACCTCAGTGGAAAGTTGCATCCCCCATTAGAGACAGAACCAATAAAACAGCTGGTAGGCAAGAAATTGGCTGAAGACTAACAAATGAGACCTCATGCACATGGCTGGGTTTTTGGTTTTGTTTTATATGGAGTCCTAACACAGCTCTGATTTCATAGTTGCTATCAAATTAGTTTAGTGAGCACAACCCTTTAAATATGCAGCTACTAATATTAATATGCAAAAAACATCTCAAGACCATAATCTAGGTGAGAGAAGAATATTAGCCAGGTTGATCTCCATGCTGGAGAATAGCTCCCATCCCATGCCTGAGACCATAATAGCATTGGACAGTACCTTCAGTGACCGACTGCTTCACCCCAAGTGTGAGAAGGAGCGCTAACGAAAGTCATTCCTCCCTGCTGCTGTTAGGCTGTAGAACCAACACCGACCCAAGCAGGGATAGACCGCACTCATCGCCTACTGGGTTCCTGTGGATATCATTCCATCCAGAGACTGAATTTTTTAAGCTGTGATATCTATATGCCTTGTTTTTAACTTTTTATCTGTACCCTACTGTCACTGCAGGGGTGTACATAGAAATCACTGGGCCCTATAGCAAGAATTTAAATTGTGCCCCATGCCCCATACCAATACTCATTTGGGGCCTCTCCCTTTGCTCCATGAACTGTGCTTGCAGCTGCATGTTATATTGCATGCCATGAGGGCCTTTTGGGATTACCTGTACACTGCTGTATATACTATATATCTATACAGACTGCATCTATTATACCTCACATATCAGTACACTGCTGAATATACCATATAAATTATATATATATATATATATATATACACACAGTACAGACCAAAAGTTTGGACACACCTTCTCATTCAAAGAGTTTTCTTTATTTTCATGACTATGAAGGCATCAAAACTATGAATTAACACATGTGGAATTATATACATAACAAACAAGTGTGAAACAACCGAAAATATGTCATATTCTAGGTTCTTCAAAGTAGCCACCTTTTGCTTTGATTACTGCTTTGCACACTCTTGGCATTCTCTTGATGAGCTTCAAGAGGTAGTCCCCTGAAATGGTCTTCCAACAGTCTTAAAGGAGTTCCCAGAGATGCTTAGCACTTGTTGGCCCTTTTGCCTTCACTCTGCGGTCCAGCTCACCCCAAACCATCTCGATTGGGTTCAGGTCCGGTGACTGTGGAGGCCAGGTCATCTGGCGCAGCACCCCATCACTCTCCTTCATGGTCAAATAGCCCTTACTTTCAAAGTTTTCCCAATTTTTCGGCTGACTGACTGACCTTCATTTCTTAAAGTAATGATGGCCACTCGTTTTTCTTTACTTAGCTGCTTTTTTCTTGCCATAATACAAATTCTAACAGTCTATTCAGTAGGACTATCAGCTGTGTATCCACCTGACTTCTCCTCAACGCCACTGATGGTCCCAACCCCATTTATAAGGCAAGAAATCCCACTTATTAAACCTGACAGGGCACACCTGTGAAGTGAAAACCATTTCAGGGGACTACCTCTTGAAGCTCATCAAGAGAATGCCAAGAGTGTGCAAAGCAGTAATCAAAGCAAAAGGTGGCTACTTTGAAGAATCTAGAATATGACATATTTTCAGTTGTTTCACACTTGTTTGTTATGTATATAATTCCACATGTGTCAATTCATATTTTTTTTTTTTTTATCCTTTTTTTTTTTTATTACCAATACAACAGTGAATATAATATAACAATAGTAGAATTAGTACATAAGCCAATATAAACCACTTCAATATAAATACATAGCTATATAATATAACAATCATAGACATCCTTATACCGCCCCCCCCCCCACCACCCATTGGCTGTCGTTTCCCTCAATTCATTCAAATACAACAAACAATGAGTAATGTCAAAATATGTCTACGTGGCTCTGCGTGCAACTCTCCGATTCTTTCCGATATCCTCATAGATTTTAATTTGTTGAAAGTATAGATCCCACTCCCTTGAAGAGGGCTGGGAGACAGAGCCCCAGTACTTGACCAGTATAGCTTTCGCTACCATCAAACCTTTCATCCAAATCTGTCTAACCTGGGGAGAGACTTCCGTTTCTAAACCACAGTCTCCAAAAATCACTATCAAGATCCCCGGGTTATAGTTCATTGTGGATTCCCTTTGTAGGGCGGAAAAAACCTCATCCCAATATTTTCTTAATTTAGTACAGCTCCATAACATGTGGACATAATTCGCATTAACATATCCACATTTAGGGCAGCAACAGTCCCGGTCCCTATTTTGCAGAAATTTCCCTTGGACCATAGGCGTGTAATACAGTCTATGAAGAATCTTAAATTGAATTAATCTATGCGCACTGGAAACCGATGCCCTTCTCACGTTCCTATAAATAGTGGGCCACTGTAAAGGGGAGCAATTCAGTTCTTGCTCCCATTTACCTGGGCTTTTAAAAGGTGTTACCGATACCAGTGCCATTCGGAATTTAGCATATAATCTAGATATTTTCGCCTTCTCATACTTCTGGGCGTCACAATAGTCAAAAAATATATTCTCTCGTGGAAAAATACGACCCCTATTCTTAGTGGCCTCAAAAACATGTTTCAAACGTGCATACATAAATATCTCTAGTGGAGAACTATCATTAAAACCAAATTCCTGGAGTGTCTTAAAGCGACCCAAATGAAAAAGGTGAGACACCATATAGATGCCTTTTCGTGACCAATAACCAAAATCTGTAATCTTGGAGAATTCCTCCAGCGCCCCATTCCCCCACAAAGGGGTGAAAACAAACGGACCGGGGACTTTGAGAATCTCCTTCAGCCTGTTCCACACCCTCTGTAGTGAGAAAGGGACCAGTAAGGACTTCATCATTCCCATAGATCCAGATTCCAGATATGAAAAAATATTCTCTATTGGGGTGTCAATAACTATGTTCAAATACTGTGAAAGTGAACTCTCTTTCCAATAACAACATCGCTGAATCTGTGCACAGAAATAATAACCCTGAAAAAAAGGTAGTGACAACCCACCATCTACTTCCGAGAGCCATAGATATCTCTGCTTAATACGCACCCTCTTCCTTCCCCAAATTAGGTCATTGATCAAAGTTTCCAATCTATGGAAAAAGATATCATCAATCCAAATGGGGCAGGCACAAATCGGAAACAAAACTATAGGGAGAATAATCATCTTAATCAATGCAATTCGGTCTGTCTGTGCCAATGTCAGTTTCCGCCAAGCGCCAATTTTCGTCCTAACTTTATTCAGCACCGGGGCCAGATTAAGCTCATAGAACCTATCTATAGGGACCCCGATCTTAACCCCCAAATAATCCAAAGAGTCATTGGGGGCCAAGACGCGAACTCGAGTCCCCACATCTACAGCTTCCCGGTTCAGCGGGAGGAGCGATGACTTTGTCCAGTTGATCATATAGCCTGATAATTTACCATAATCTTCAATTAACTGTATAACATACGGAAGGATTTTCCACCCCTGATCCAGAAACAAGATCACATCATCTGCATACAGGCTTATTTTATCGCTAACACCCACCACCCCGAAACCTGCTATACGATTCTCCAAACGAATCCGACAAGCCAAAGGTTCAATAAAAAGAGCGAAGAGGAGAGGAGAAAGGGGGCAACCCTGTCTCATCCCTCTCCGCATCGTAACCGGAGAAGATCTCATGCCATTGATGTTAATATATGCAACTGGCTGTTCGTATAACATTTGGGTCATCTCCAAAAATACGTTCCCAAGGCCAAAACATGACATCGTAGCCCAGAGAAAAGGCCACTCCATCCTGTCAAACGCCTTTGCGGCGTCCAATGACAGGATGGAGTGGTCCGCACTGCCCCCAACTGACAAATTCAGATAGACCCTATAAATACTGGCCTGTATTTGCCGGCCCGGGATAAAGCCTGTTTGGTCAGGATGAACCAGGTCAGCTATAACCTTCTTCAAGCGGTTAGCCAGAATTTTTGCGAGAATCTCATAGTCCGTGTTTAATAGCGATATGGGTCTATATGACCCCACATCGCATGGATCCTTCTCCTTTTTCAAGACCAAGGTAATTACTGCCTCTCTAAATGATGGTGGTAAAGAGCCAAATGCACAAGATTCATTAAAAACTTGGAGAAGAATCGGCAAGAGGGATTTGGCGTGATACCTATAAATTTCAAACGGCAACCCATCTGGGCCAGGAGCTGAACTATACTTTAGGAACGGAAGAGTCGCCTGAAGTTCTTCCAATAGGATGGGGGATTCCAACATCTCTCTATCTTGAGTAGATAACTGAGGGAGCACCAATTGTTGTAGATATTGATCCATCTCAGTACGACTAATTATAGACTCAGATTTATAAAGGGTAGAATAGTATTTCACAAACTCCTCTCTAACCTCCTCTGCGGATCTCACCCCAATTCCCTGTGGGTTCCTAATTTCTTTTATAATGGAATCCTCTCTCTGATTAGCCACCAAACGAGCTAAAAACCTGCCCATTTTACCGGATTCGCAAAAGCGATTCTGGCCTTGAAATAGAAGCTTATGTTGTGCTTTTTTATACAACAGTGTCTTAAGTTGCAAATTAGCCTCCTTTAATTGACCAATGAGATGTTCCTCATGACAGTCAATCAATGCGGCACGCAAACTCCTAATTGAATCTGCCAGTTGTTTTTCCTTACGTCGTGATTCCATTCTAAATCTATGGATTTTAGTAAAGTAGAGTCCTCTAATATGGGCCTTCAGCGCATCCCACACATAATGAATATGAGTCGAGCCTACATTGAGGCCCCAAAATTCCTGTATGTCCTGATCTACACGGGATTGCTCCCCTATCACCTCAAACCAATGCGAGTTCAACTTAAAGCTTCTTCCTGTAATTGGAGCCTCCGCAAACGTAATCAGAACTGGGGAATGATCCGATATTCCATGGGGCTCATACCTCATTCTCAGGACGCGGCCACACAGATCCCGACTTGCAAAGGCCAGATCAATACGGGACATAGACCCGAATGACTGGCTAAAGCATGAAAAGATTTTTTTTCCCCCGTAGAGGTGGCGCCAGATATCCACCAGCGCCATCTCCTCACACACAGCAATCAAGGGGGACCCACTGTGCCCGCGTCCAGAAGACGACGAGAACCGATCCAGTTCAGGGTCAAGTACCGCATTAAAATCACCTGCCACTAATAAAGGACATTGATTTTTAGAAGCTATGTACTGGGCTAAATGGGAAATAACAGTTGGTTTAAATGGAGGAGGAATATAAATAAAGGCCAATATCGTCTCCTGACCTTTCCAATACCCATGCAGGAATACATATCTCCCTTCTTTATCAATAACGCTATCTAACGGTTGGAACTCCATCCCTCTGTGGATATAAACACTAACACCTCTTGCATAAGAGGAGAAACAAGAATGGTATTCCAGAGCGGCCCATTTCCTTTTCAATGTGTAGATCCTATCTACTGTTGCGTGGGTCTCTAATAGTGCCACAATCGCAGGAAGGTGACGGATCACAAGGTCAAATACAACCGCCCTTTTCACTCTGTCTCCCAAACCTCTTACATTCCAACATAAAATGTTACACGGCATGTCTTATAAGTAAAGGTATCCCCAATCTCATCGGAGAAGCACGCACAGCCACGACATAAAGAACGGCAGCCAATCCCTCCCTTAGCCCCACCCCCAAACCCCCCCCCTACCTGGTTGATAAGGCATTCCACAATACCCATCAACCTCTTTCCTTCCACCTAACCTCCCCCCCGGCACCTCCCCTCATTAACCTCCCTCCTCACCACCTCATTATGTAATGTCATAAACCCCTCGAATCCAGCCATTGCGTCACCTCCACCTGTGTGGAGAAGAAGCGGACAGAGTCATTGTAAACCACTCTTAGTTTAGCCGGATATAACATTGCATATTTAATCTTAGCGGCAATCAGTCTTTTCTTCACCTCAAAAAAAGATCTTCTTTTAATTTGAGTCTCTCGGGAAAAATCAGGGAATATTGCTATCAGGTTGCTGTCAAAGTATATTTCTGATACTTCTCTTTTGCGTCTAAGGACCCAATCCCGATCCCTTGAGCAAATAAATCTTGCTAATATTGCCCTGGGAGAGGCACCTGGTGGAGATTTTTTAAAAGGGATTCTGTGGGCCCTTTCCACACAAAAGGAAGAAGCACCGCAGTCTGGACCCAAACTTTCTAGCAACCATTTCTGGATAAATTCCGACGGATTATCCTGTTCTACCCCCTCTGGAAATCCCACTAACCGCAGATTTTGTCGACGTGATCTATCCTCCAACTCTACCACCTTCCTTCTTAACCAATTCCGATCTTCATCTACTTCTTCTAATCTGTTCTTTAATGCGCCATTCTCTATATTAACTAAGTTAACTGCAGTTTCCAATTCCCTCACCTTTGATCTTAGCTTCGTCATTTCGTCCCTTATTATACTAACATCCCCTTGTACTGCTGAGAGGGACGAAGCCAACTCTGTAACTGAGGTACTAGTAGCGTTAACAACTCCCAGAATATCCTGCAATTTAATGTTAATGCTCTCGAAGCCTTCACTATGGGAAGAGCTAGACTTTGATGTGCCCTGTTCTAACCGGTCCGTATTATCTAAGCCTGTCTCAACCTGAGGCATAGATCTCTGTACCCCACCTCTAGTCTTGTGCGGGGGTGACTTCAAAAACTTATCTAATCGAGCCTGTGGGCTCCCCCCTGATCCACCTTTTGGAGAGGTCACACCACCTGATTTACGATATTTTGGCGGCATTTTTATATGTGTGGGTCAATATATTGTGTCTATATACACAGTTCCCACACAGCAATATCTTATATATATATACCTCTTGAAGCTCATCAAGAGAATGCCAAGAGTGTGCAAAGCAGTAATCAAAGCAAAAGGTGGCTACTTTGAAGAATCTAGAATATGACATATTTTCAGTTGTTTCACACTTGTTTGTTATGTATATAATTCCACATGTGTCAATTCATAGTTTTGATGCCTTCAGTGTGAATGTACAATTTTCATAGTCATGAAAATAAAGAAAACTCTTTGGATGAGAAGGTGTGTCCAAACTTTTGGTCTGTACTGTATATATGTATATATATATATATATATATATATATACACACACACGCACACGCACACACATATATAATAAACACATATACTGTCACAGACACTCCCGTGACAGGTGCCAAGAGATCGGAGAGACTGGCAACTCGTGGGTTAATCTGACTGGTTCCTTGTAAATCATTTGTGTCTGTGTTGTCTTGGTAATGACCACACCTCTTGTAGGTGTTGTTGGTTTGGTCATTTCCCCTATTTATTACTGCTTACCCCTTCTGGGGGTGCGGTTTATAGCTTCAGTTTCTTGACTCTGGGCTAGTTGGTTGTTGGATCTCGGTTGCTCCACGTGAAGTTAAGTGTCGTTTTCCCTATGTATTTTGTTTGTTGTATTTCCCATTTTTTTGCATCTAGGCCTCAGGGAGACTCCTGTTCATCCTTATGGTGGAGGAATAGGCTGTCTCAAGTCCTGTCACTATACCAGGGCCCTACAGGGTGTGTTAGGGCTCTAGGTTCCTGTGTATTGACTTTCCTACCATCAAGGTCAATTCATACTGATAGTTAGTCAGGACTTCTTCTAGAAGGTGATCTTCTTCTTTTTCCTAGTTTCCAGGCCTAGTTCCTGTTCCCTTTCCTCCTGTGCTCGGTGTGGAGTTTCCCACCCACACCGCATTCATGACATATACATATAATAAATGCAGTGGGTATAGATATATAGTATATACAAGAGTGTACAAGGTGAAATTCTACCTTGTACCTCACATATCAGTACACTATACATCTGTACATATTGCAACATATTGCATCTATCAGGGGTGCACGACCAATAAGGCCAGGTCAGGTGATCGCCTCAGGCAGCACCGGGAAGGAGCAAGAATGGGGCAGCAGAAGGGCCATGGGCAATGAGTGCTTTCATTGTGGCAAAAGGGTTATGTTAAGAAATTGGAATGGGGGGGGCGCCGTTTCAGTTTTCGCCTTAGGCAGTAGAAAGGCTTGGTGTACCGCTGGCTTCTATAATACTGTGTAATATATACAGTGTGTGTGTGTTTATTTATATATATATATATATATATATATATATACAGTACAGACCAAAAGTTTGGACACACCTTCTCATTCAAAGAGTTTTCTTTATTTTCATGACTATGAAGGCATCAAAACTATGAATTAACACATGTGGAATTATATACATAACAAACAAGTGTGAAACGACTGAAAATATGTCATATTCTAGGTTCTTCAAAGTAGCCACCTTTTGCTTTGATTACTGCTTTGCACACTCTTGGCATTCTTTTGATGAGCTTCAAGAGGTAGTCCCCTGAAATGGTCTTCCAACAGTCTTGAAGGCGTTCCCAGAGATGCTTAGCACTTGTTGGCCCTTTTGCCTTCACTCTGTGGTCCAGCTCACCCCAAACCATCTCGATTGGGTTCAGGTCCGGTGACTGTGGAGGCCAGGTCATCTGGCGCAGCACCCCATCACTCTCCTTCATGGTCAAATAGCCCTTACTTTCAAAGTTTTCCCAATTTTTCGGCTGACTGACTGACCTTCATTTCTTAAAGTAATGATGGCCACTCGTTTTTCTTTACTTAGCTGCTTTTTTCTTGCCATAATACAAATTCTAACAGTCTATTCAGTAGGACTATCAGCTGTGTATCCACCTGACTTCTCCTCAACGCAACTGATGGTCCCAACCCCATTTATAAGGCAAGAAATCCCACTTATTAAACCTGACAGGGCACACCTGTGAAGTGAAAACCATTTCAGGGGACTACCTCTTGAAGCTCATCAAGAGAATGCCAAGAGTGTGCAAAGCAGTAATTAAAGCAAAAGGTGGCTACTTTGAAGAACCTAGAATATGACATATTTTCAGTTGTTTCACACTTGTTTGTTATGTATATAAAATTCCACATGTGTTAATTCATAGTTTTGATGCCTTCATAGTCATGAAAATAAAGAAAACTCTTTGAATGAGAAGGTGTGTCCAAACTTTTGGTCTATACTATATATATATATATATATATATATGTGGAGAGAGAGAGAGAGAGAGAGCAGAGCAGTGTACTGATATGAGACATTCAAGGTATAATAGATGCAGTGTGTACAGATATATGCAGTCAGTTATACATTATGGTCATTGTGTGAGGTACATGAGGCAGTGGTCATTGTAACTGCCTGCAGTATTCTATATGAGTGAGCAATGAGTAAAAACAGGGCATGTGTGGGGCAAATTAAGTGGAGGACCTCCTCTTACCACTCCATTTCAGCCTCAATGGATCAATGCAGAGCACATTGTGCACTTCTAATCCTTGCTGTTAGGGGTTGAAGGACCTGGGATGATGTCATCATAGGTCCTAGCAAATGCACCTTTTAAACCTGGAAACTAAACCATTCTTGGTGCAGTTCCTTTGCTAGATCGTGCAGGACCTGTGATGCTGAAGATGATGTCATTACAGGTCCTGGCAGATGCACTGTTCTAACCTGGGAGGTACACTATTCTCTGTGCAGTTCCCTTGCTACTTGTACAGGATCTGTGATTACATCATGAAAGGTCCGTTAGCTTTCTCCGCTGATGATTTGAATCGTAGACTGGAGATGGACGGCAGCCAGTATTGACGGTAATTAGGGGGAGAGGCCTATCCTCCACTGCGGGGCCCCACAGGCCCTATAGCAGCTGCGTGGTCTGCCTGTATAGGAGGTATGCCACTGTGTCACTGTAGTGTCTTTATTTTGGAGATTTTATACTCTCTGTGCTGCTGTAACACTGTGAATTTCCCCATGGAAGGACTATCTTATCAACATGGAGTGATTATGGTAGGAGAGGGCTGTTGTGCATTTTGAAACATATTTCATTAATTGATTGCTGATTTTGCACACTTCAATGCATATGCAAAAATGCTTGCAGGCAATTTATTTGGTGTAATACCATTACAGACTAATATAGTCACCTATCTCCAGAACGGGACTCCTGAAGTGAAGGACAGCACATTGTGCCCCACTTCATAATGGTTCTGCTTAGTGCACCCCCACCCCCCAGGATATAGCAGCTCATGCTCTATTCCCCTACCCCCCTGGACTAGCACTCATATCATTAGCCTACCCTGCTATCATTTTAAATAGTTACTTACTTCTATCACTGTAGAATGCCCTTTTCTGGCGCACAGGGGTTCAGCAGAGCATGGGGATGTGGCAGTGCTTTCTAAATCCTTGGTACTGCAGCTAGATGTTGCAGAGTGGGCTGTGCACTGATTAGTGGATCTGCTAATCAGTGCAAACTTTGCATTGCTCATCCCAAGATCCAACCCCTCGCAGAAGGACAGTGGTTTTACCACTAATTCTGGTGACACCATACACACTATCTGAGAGATTAAACAGTTGGTATCTCACTCATCTACAGTGTTCAGTCACAGCCAGGCTTCTGTGGTTTTCACAGGGGCAGATTGGGAACTTAAAGTGGCCCTGAAAAACACACTAAAAGTGGCCCCATGTGTAGGTGGGTTCAAATTGACAGAAGGTGGGGCAAAACAAGTAGGCAGGGCCAACACATGTTGGCAGGAAAAGCAGAAGTAGGATAGGCCAGCAATACTGTAATGCAAAACACCGCCCAAATAGAACCAAATACCACAGTGAGAACAAAACACTGCCACCCTTGCCACAGCATGAAATTGTATCATTATTCTGGGATGGCAATACAGTAAAATTCAGGAGGGCGGCTGCTGGCCAGGTGCATAAGTGCCTGATGCTTCAGAAATCCAACCCATCTGGGTTTTGAAAACAACTTACTAGTGCCCTCTAGACATTATTGGTGGCCTACTATGTGTACAAATATTTAGACATACATTTCAGCATGTGAAACCTTTGCCAGGTCCAAACCCCCCAGATCTTATCCTCCTGGTAAGCTGTGTCCGTTGCCTATTCCTAAGAGGCCTTGGTCACATATCTCCATGGATTTTATCACAGATCTTCCATGCTCCCAAGGGAAGACTGATCTAGGTGGTGGACAGGTTTTCTATAATGTCTCATTTTGTTCCTTTAAGCAAACTTCTTTCAGCGTATTTTTAGATCATATTGTAAAGATCCATAGTATTCCTGAAAATACTGACAGAGGAGTTCAATTTGTTTCAAGGTTCCTGAGATCTTTTTGTAATCATTTGGGTATCACTCTCGCATTTTCATCAGTCTTTTAACTGGAAACTAACAGGCAGACTAAAAGACTAAATCAGAGCCTGGAACAATTGCTGAGATGTTATGTTGCTGACAATCAATGTGGTTGGGTTACGGGTATCATGTCTGTCATTGGCCGAACTAGCCATTAATAATTGTGTTAACAGTTCTACCAATACTTTGCAGTTTTTCTGTAATTATGGCTTCCATCCTCGCCTGTGCTCCTTTAGGTCTTCTGTTTCTTATAATCCAGAGGTGAAGGTTGTAGCGGAGAAACTGTGCACAGTCTGGGTTCAGGTTCATATGAACCTGAGGAATTTCCAGGAGGTTCAAAAGAGAACCGCTAACAGAAAAAGATCTCAAGCGACTAATTTTGTTCTGGTGACAAGGTGTGATTCTTCACGCAAAAAATATTCGTCTTAAGGTACCATCTAAACAATTTGCACTGAATTTCATTGGTCCATACACAATTCTAGATATTATCAATCCTGTGTCTTTTCATCTTAAATTACCTGATTCTTTAAAAATTCACATCATTTCTCATGAATCTTTGTTAAAGAAATATGTTACTCATCTGGTTTCACAGAAACCTCCTGGTCCGGTGGAGGTAAAAGGTAAAACACAATATGAGGTTGGAAGAATTCTGTAATAAGTTACAATATCTTATCCACTAGAAAGGTTATGGTCCTGCGTGTTAGCTGAAGTGTTCCATGCTAGCTGGTTGATTAAGAAATTTTATGAGTTACACCCTGACAAACCTGCTCCTATTGAGGATCTGGTGGCCCCTCATGAAAAGGGGAGGTGAGACAGGACAGAAACTCGGCCCATGCCCAAAAACTGTGGTATGAATAACACCACTTGGTTCTAAGGGTCAATGCGCTGTCCGTTGTGCAGATGATATAAAGCGAGCAAAACACATGGTATGAATAACCTTCCATTCATCCTTGGAGGTTGTGTCTCCTGCACTGAATGTGATCCATGGTCAATAACGGCCTGCCAAGAGCAGTGAGGAAAAGGAAACAGCAACTGCCCTGAGTAAATTACCTTTCAACTGTCTACAGTATTAGCCTGAACTAGCCCAACAAGAACTCTTACAATAGTGCCCCCTATAGATACCCATATTGAGTAGCGGGTGTATAAGACACCCCAATGCTGCAAGCAATTGTCAGAAGGGAAGGGAAGCGTTCCCTCCCGGCAGTCACCAGATAGCTAGCAGAGGACATCGCTGCTATTACATGCAGCGATGTCGTCCGCAGCATGGGGAGGAGCGATCACTATGCCATCGCTCGTCCCCATGCAGGACAGCGGAGTGCCGGCAGCAGATGTTTGTTACACACCACGATCTGCCACCGGCAAATCTAGATCTTTCAGCATGATGAAAGATCTGAATTGCCCAATGAACAAGCATTTGTACTTTCATCGGGCAATTGGATGCAGTATTAGACTGCCAGATGATCGCTAACAAGCGTTACTACGATCGCTCGTTAGCGATTATCGGGCAGTAAATCTGCCAGTGTAATATACCTTAAAGGGAACCTGTCAGCACCAAAATGGATCATAAACTGCCAGCAGTACCTTAAAGCTGTTAACAGGGCCGGACTGGGACAAAAAATAGGCCCAGGCATTTTTGACTGAGCAGCCCAATCATATGACCCCCAACAGGCCCCACCCCCTTGCAGTCTAGGGGCGGAGCCAAAACCGGAAGCACAATTGAGGGTCAGGGCCAGCCACCAGCAAGATAGGAAGGTTTCAGCCAACACACAAGCTTTGCAACAACCAACATACAGACCTTGCAACAATATAGGAAGCTACAGAAAAGTCTTATAATATACTCAGTGGATCTCAACCTCCCCATCCTCCGGGAATAGCGGCCGTGCCCGGCAAGCAAGTACTGTCTTTTTTGCCCTATTAGACGCACCGGCCCATAAGACGCACCTAGGTTTTAAAGGGGGACAATAAGAAAAAAATATTTTTCATTACACCTTAGGTCAGACCACCAATCAGACCAGGTCAGACCCCCAATGTTAATCAGACCTCAGCTAACAGCCCCAATAAGATCCCCAATGTTAATAAGACCCCAATAAGACCTCAGATCAGATCCCAATATGAATGACCCCCAATCAGACCTCAGATAATAGCCCCATGCCTCATAGCAGCCCCCAGTGCCTCTCCATCAGCCCCCCAGTGCCTCTCCATCAGCCCCCCAGTGCCTCACATCAGCCCCCCAGTGCCTCACATCAGCCCCCCAGTGCCTCACATCAGCCCCCCAGTGCCTCTCATCAGCCCCCCAGTGCCTCTCATCAGCCCCCCTGTGTTATGGGGGCATCTGTGGATGATGCACTGTTATGGGCATCTGTGGAGGACACTCCACTGTTATGGGCATCAGTGGATGACACACGGTTATGGGGGCATCTGTGGATGATGCACTGTTATTAACAGTGCGTCATCCACAGATCCCCCCCCATAACAGTATCATCCACAGACCCCCCCCCCCCCCCCATAACAGTGTCATCCACAGATATCCCCTTAATAGACTGTTAAGGGGATATCTGTGGATGGCACTGTTATGGGGGCATCTGTGTGGAATCTGACACAGATGCGGGGGGCTTCTGTGGATAACACTGTTATGGGGGGCCGGGGAGATCTGTGGATGACACACATATATGGCAGCGCAAGCATCTTGTGCTATATATGTGTCATCATCCACATCCAAAGATATGGTGGGGGGGAGATAACAGTGTCCCTATTGTAAGACGGACCCCGCCGTTCCTTATGTAAGTGAGCTATTGAGCTTGTAAATAAACTTGTGCAAAGTATATGTACTAGTTACTATCTAATAATCTATCACTAACCTACTGGGACAGTCAGGACTCCAGATAGTATTCACAATTCACATCAGTTTTTCGTTTTTACAGACAGTGCACAAAAGACATCACATGTCATTACTATCCATTCACTGGGCATGGGCAGTTGGGCACTGGCTCCCGCTCTTCAAACATTCAAACTAGGCGGCCGGCGGCAGCGTAATGTGACGTCACGCCGCACGCGCATGCTCCTCCCACTTTATTAATGAAGGCGGAGCAGGCGAGTGACGTTACGCGGCCGGTTGCCGGGAGATGGAGTCACGGAGGCGAAGCATAGGAGCAGTGGGGGTGGACTGGATACACTGTCTACAGTATGTGTCTTTGTGTCATGATTGAAGCTGTGCGGTCGCCGGTCGGACACTAGTGCGGGGCTGGCAGGCGGCAGTGCAGGAGGCGGAGCACAGGGGTGTGATTATAGTGTGCCCAGGCACACCCGGCACACCCAGTGCACACGCCTGTGCCCTCAACTCGAGCCCTGAGGCGGCCCGGCCCACCAGGCGGCCCGGCCCACTGGGCATTTGCCCGTTCTGCCATATGGCCAGTCCGGCCCTGGCTGTTAACATCCGGCTTCTAATGTTGTTCTTGTGTAAGATGTCTGAGGCGCATGATCGCTGTAAAACAACTTTTATTCCCCCGCAGGTCGTATGCAAAGGAGGCTTCCTTGCTTTGAGTCTAGATTTGTTAGATTGACAGCCTGCAGCGCGGCCGGGATGGCACAAGTCTCGCGCATGCACAGAGCGCCGCTGAAACCCGGCTAACAGCAGCAGCCGGAGACAGGATTGCGCCTTACAAAGGAGCGCATTGCGCATGAGCGACACTTATGCGATCCCGGCTACACTGCAGGTTGTCAATCTAACAAAAGAGGGGACGGTTAGGGGGGATGCTTACCTTGACTCAGAGCAAGGAAGCTCACACGAGATTTTATCTGTAGGGGCGTTTCTCCGGTTAGTCCTGAGAAGATTATGGATCGATCGCTGGGAATTTTTAGGGTACATTTGGTGTTCTATGTCAGAACATGGTGACAGGTTCCCTTTAAGACAAATCTGTACACCCACTATTTGCAAACGATAGACACTTAAAGTTAAAATAGGTCTCAGCCTGCTACAGGCGACAATTAGATAACGCTCTTTCCAAAAGAACAAGTCAGTCTCAGTGGCTGATCACACAAATATCACGCAGTCACATGGAGTAAGAACAGTTGTTAATCTTAGCCCAGTAGACGTAATTTCCTCATTAAAAGTGCGGGCTGTTACGATAAAGATATTCATCATTCATGCTCTGACTTCTTTATAAGGCATTAGTTACAGAGCACAGCTTTTATTTTTGATCATGACTTAGTAATAAAATGGAGATTTGGTAAGTAAAGCTTTGGTAAATCCTGAAGAGTATTATGAAGAGTTACTGATATCTCCTCATGGCTTATATTTCAGAAGATTGGTAATTCACAGAAGTGAGATGTCATTTTATGCAAATCACTATGTTAAAAATTCATACACATGACAAGTACTTTCATTAAAGCGAACCTGTCACCTAGAAAACAAATATTAAACCGCCAGCAGTACCTTATTGCAGCCTGTAGCATGATTATAAAAGGTGTCTGTCTTTTCTGTGCAATGCGCCAAAAGTCTGAAGTCAAGCGCGCCCCACCCCCTTTTCCTCCCCTTAGCGTTTGATTAATAGGATGCCAGATTCGTTCGCTGCCTACTACTAGTTATATCGGGCATTGAGGCGGCCCACTTGTCTTCCGTCCCGGGCTCTACTTTCCCTCTGTTTAGGTAGTTAGGTGTGTGGGCCCCTTCATCCTCCCTCCCCCTCAGGGGCAGTCACAGTTGCAGCCCTTACTCTGCCTAGAGCGCCCTATCTGCAGCGCGCCCAGCAGGGAAACTTTAGCAGACTGCTTCTGCTGCCACCCGCCCCCTGCTGCTGCCTGACCTGACTGACTGGGGGACAGTCTCACCCCCAGAAACCAGTCACCCTCACCTGTGCTGCAGAGAGAGGGACTCAACCTCCAGACTCAATGTAAAGATCTACCATGGCCTGCCTGCCGCTCTGCCACACAGACAGCAAGCTACAGTGGAGTGCACAGTAAGTGAGCACAGCAGCAGTGCACTGCACCTTTAAATTAAAAGTTCATGGGTTGGGGTGGGGGCTGTCTTTTACCCAGAACATGCACACCTATTGGAATGTGCATGCAGAGCCCTTGAGCAATTTCATGAGGGCAGGATTCAGTATAAGGAGCACGCAGGCACAGTTCATAAGGGGGCCTGTTAGAACACAGAAGAGCAGACACAGTTCATAAGGCAAGGGGGGCTATAGTGTCACTGGTATACTATTGTGCCAGTGCCACTATAGCCCCCCCCCCATAAACTGTGCCTGTGTGCTGCTTATAGTGGACAGTGCCCACAGACAATTAATGGGGCCAAACGGAAGCATTTTCTTCCCCGGTATTGAGACCCTATGACAGATTTCAATACCGGAAAATAGAAACGCAAGTGTGAAAATAGCCTAATACGTACCCGGCTCCCTGGCACCCGCCTCGCTCCTGATGCCTACACCAGTGTTTCCCAACCAATGTGCCTCCGGCTGTTGCAAAACTACAACTCCCAGCATGCCCGGACAGCCTTTGGCTGTGCGGGCATGCTGGGAGGTGTCATTTTGCAACAGCTGGAGGCACACTGGTTGGGAAACACTGGCCTACACGGCTGCCACTGCTGGGGGTGTGGCAGGGGAGGAGCCAGGGCAGGTGGTGGGATGGACCAGTCAGTAGTGGTTAGTGGGGCCCCATTTAGATTCTGGATATGGGGCCCAATGATTTATATGTACGCCCCTGCTTAAGGCCTGTTTATAAAGTAAAATATTGACTGGTGGCACTAGGAATACAGCTTTCTTTTCTTTTTTGGAAATACATACATGTGTCCCAGAGGAGCATTGTATGGCTCATATGACTCCTTACGCCTACTAGAAATAGTACCTTTCACTCAGTTAAGCCAGTTCTCTTCTCTGTTTTGCATTAATAAGAGGAAATCCCCCAAAACAGCTGTCTACAGATCAGGTACTGGCTTAGCTATAATTGAAGATTTTCCTAGTTTTCAACGAAGGAAAATATAGATTTTATGAAAGACAGGAGACGAACATTATCCCACCCTATTGACCCAACCCTTATTATCTACATTTCTCTTTCCTTTCAGTTTAATACACCGATTATATTCAAGATGGTGTGATTCTTGGTGGATCATCAAATCCAGATTTAATTTCCAACGACTGTATTTATAATGGATGTTTATCGTACCAAGTTCGTTATCCTTCATCACATCATCAAGAAAGAAGGATGTTTTTATGTGGGGCTAAACCTTATATAACCTTTGTTGGCTGTTCATTGGATATTCCTAGAGGCTCATTTACATATTTTATAAAAAATGTTTCTATGTTTACATTGTTAACTAGAAACATAGAAACATAGAATGTGTCGGCAGATAAGAACCATTTGGCCCATCTAGTCTGCCCAATATACTGAATACTATGGATAGCCCCCGGCCCTATCTTATATGAAGGATGGCCTTATGCCTATCCCATGCATGCTTAAACCCTTTCACTGTATTTGCAGCTACCACTTCTGCAGGAAGGCTATTCCATGCATCCACTACTCTCTCAGTAAAGTAATACTTCCTTATATTACTTTTAAACCTTTGCCCCTCTAATTTAAAACTGTGTCCTCTTGTGGTAGTTTTTCTTCTTTTAAATATGCTCTCTTCCTTTACCGAGTTGATTCCCTTTATGTATTTAAAAGTTTCTATCATATCCCCTCTGTCTCTTCTTTCTTCCAAGCTATACATATTAAGGTCCTTTAACCTTTCCTGGTAAGTTTTATCCTGCAATCCATGTACTAGTTTAGTATCTCTTCTCTGAACTCTCTCTAGAGTATCTATATCCTTCTGGAGATATGGCCTCCAGTACTGCGCACAATACTCCAAGTGAGGTCTCACCAGTGTTCTGTACAGCGGCATAAGCACTTCACTCTTTCTACTGCTTATACCTCTCCCTATACATCCAAGCATTCTGCTGGCATTTCGTGCTGCTCTATTACATTGTCTTCCCACCTTTAAGTCTTCTGAAATAATTACTCCTAAATCCCTTTCCTCAGATACTGAGGTCAGGACTGTGTCAAATATTCTATATTCTGCCCTTGGGTTTTTACGCCCCAGGTGCATTATCTTGCACTTATCCACATTAAATTTCAGTTTCCAGAGTTCTGACCATTCTTCTAGTTTTCCTAAATCCTTTTCCATTTGGCGTTTCCCTCCAGGAACATCAACCCTGTTACATATCTTTGTGTCATCAGCAAAAAGACAAACCTTACCAGCGAGGCCTTTTGCAATATCACTTATGAAGATATTAAACAAAATCGGTCCCAGTACAGATCCCTGTGGAACCCCACTGGTAACATTACCTTGTTTTGAATGTTCTCCATTGACTACAACCCTCTGTTGTCTGTCACTCAGCCACTGCCTAATCCACTCAACAATATGGGAGTCCATGCTCAATGACTGCAGTTTATTTTTTGCTGCTGGGAGTAAAAAAGAAAGATATAATGCATAATGTTCGTCTCCTGTCTTTCATAAAATCTATATTTTCCTTCGTTGAAAACTAGGAAAATCTTCAATTTTAATTCAAGACAGGAGACTCTATTATGCAAGTTCAAAGCTTAATTTTAGATATGAATGTAAAACTAAATATCACAACATTGTTACTGGTTATTAAATAATACCATGGAAACATGTGCTTCAGGTCTAAAATAAAAGTTTTTAAAAGTTGACTCGGAAGACCAATTAGCTGCTTTTAAGATGTCTGATAGAGATCCTCCAGCTTGTCTAACTTTAGTAGACATAGCTCCTCTAGAGGAGTGTGCTCCAAAGAGTGAGCTAAAGAAATAGTTTGAGATACCCATCTAGCCAGGGTTGCTGATGACACTGGTAAGTGAGGTTTGCAATAAGAAATAAGGAGTTGAGATACCGATGGATTCCTGAGTGGTAAGGTTTTTAGTTCATAGGATTGTAAACCCCTAACTACACAAAGTTTTTCTTGTAAAGGGAACGCAGGGTAGAAAACCGATGAGATATTGTTTTTTGTACGACGTACAATAGAGAATTGGACGCCTTGTGGTAGGAACTGTCTACGGGAGATATCCAAAGATCTGACATCTGATACTCGTTTAAATGAAATAAGGCATAATAACATGGTTAGTTTAAATGACAACAATTTCAACGGAAGAAGATCATTATCCTCCCAATTTAGGAACAAATTGAAAACCAAATTTACGTCCCAAGTAGAATTATATTTGGGCATAGGAGGTCTTCGAAATCTAATACCCTTCATGAGTTTGCAAACTAAAGGGTGTTTGCCAACTGGTAGAGTTTGGATAGGGGAATGATAAAAGGAAATGGCCGATCGGTAAACGTTAATCGTTCTATATGCTTTTCCTGCGTCAAAAGATTCAGACAGGAAATTTATAATCAGATTTAAAGGGAATGTGGGAAGAAAATGGAAAGAGATTTCTTACCTGCAGAGGGTCTTGATCTCGGGAATCCTCTATTTCCTCTCGCACGCCATGGTCTTCCTCTTGTAGGGAAGAATGGAGTGGTAGTGTAGGAGGTGGATGGTTCAGTAGTATATTCTTGTTGTGGGGAGGGGCCTTTAAAGAATTGTCTGTCGTGGGATCCTCGGCTGGGAAACCGGCCCTTTTGTCTTCCAGCCCTTCCAAAAAAACGCCCCCCAAAATTAAAAGAAGTATTTCGTCACCAGCCTGCCAGCAACGATCATTGGCTGGCAGGCTGGCGATTTTCAAAAAATCCAATCCAAAGTCATATAACAGATCATATTAGTAAATATGATCTGTTATATGGCTTGTCTGCTCCTGTGCTGGTCCTTTTCGTCGGTCGGATCCAGCACAGGAGCAGACTGAACTGTGAGTAGCACCAACACTACACCTTAGCCCCAGATCACCCACCTGCACCCCAATTAACCCTTTGATCACCCCTTTGATCGCCCCTGTCAATCACTAGTGAAAGGAAAAAAAGTGATCAGTGTAAACTGTCACTTTTTTTTTTTCACTGGTATTGGCTGTTAGGTTTTAGGGATAGTTTAGGCCCCTTGGTTAGGTAGTTAGCGTCAGTTAGCGCCCACCCCACCGCACCGCAGTCACTTTTATTCGCTGTTTAGCGTATCGCTAATCAGCATTTGTACTTTTATAGTATCTGTAAGTGATCAAAACTGATCACGGTCAGATCTATAATAGTATTAGTGTCACTTTAGTTCGCCCTCCACCCAAAACGCAGTGTTTGCCCGATCAGGCCTGATCGGTCGCCCACACGTGCGTTCACCCACGCCCGCCCCACCGCAGTGACAAAAAATATATATTTTTTGATCACTGCACATTCATTTTACACGCACTGCGGCGATAAAAAAATCAGTTTTGATATTTTTTATCAACCGCAGCGGCCTCCGGTACTTCGCTAGCCTCCCCTTTGTAAGACAGGTTTGCTTTTTTTCTTGGGTAGTCTCAGGGAATACCCCTAAATTTAGTAGTCCAAAATGTCAAACAGGGGGTATTCTTCTGAAGAGGCCTACAGGATTCTGACCCAGTCGGATGAGGAGTGGGAACCCTCATCTGACGAATCTAGCGGGTCAGAATATGAACCTGTGGAAAGCAGTGGCTCTCTGACCCAAAGTTCGGACGAGGAGGTGGAGGTCCCTGGCAGCACCAGGCGTACCCGGCCCCATGTCGCTAGACCACAGGTTACGCAGGATCCGCTTCAAGAGCAGCAGAGTGGGGCTGTCGCTGCCGGATCACGTGGTGAGGCATACACCAGCAGCGCAGCCCTTCCTGGACCTAGTACCAGCACTGCCGTACAACCTGGTGAAGTAGCGAGCACCAGAAGGGCAGTTGAAGCTGGTACGGTGGCACGTGCAATAGTTACCCCGTCGCAGCCACCGCACAGACAGGCCTGTAGAGCCCCTAGAGTCCCTGAGGTGCTGGCAAATCCTGATTGGCAGTCACCAACTTCAGCCGCACCAGTAGTTCCCCCTTTCACCGCCCAGTCTGGAGTTCGGGTTGAGACGGCTCAAATCGGTTCGGCCCTGGGATTTTTTGAGCTGTTCTTGACTGCGGAGCTCTTGGACTTAGTCGTGGCAGAGACCAACCAGTATGCCACACAATTTATAACCGCTAACCCGGGAAGCTATTATGCCCAGCCTTTCCGGTGGAAACCAGTCCAAGTTTCCGAACTTAAAATTTTTTTGGGCCTTCTCCTCAACATGGGCCTGACAAAAAAGCATGAATTGCGGTCATATTGGTCAACGCACCCAATTCATCACATGCCCATGTTCTCTGCTGCTATGTCCAGGACACGATTTGAGACCATCCTGCGTTTCGTGCACTTTAGCGACAACACCACCTCCCGTCCCAGAGGCCACCCTGCTTTTGACCGGCTCCACAAAATTCGGCCCCTCATAGACCATTTCAACCTGAAATTTGCAGATTTGTATACCCCTGAGCAAAACATCTGCGTAGACGAGTCCCTAATACATTTTACCGGGTGCCTTGGCTTCAAACAATACATCCCAAGCAAGCGTGCCCGGTATGGGGTCAAATTGTATAAGCTCTGTGAAAGGGCCACAGGCTATACCCACAAATTTCGGATCTATGAGGGAAAAGATCAGACCCTGGAGCCGGTCGGTTGCCCTGACTACCTGGGGAGCAGTGGGAAGACAGTCTGGGACTTGGTGTCACCCTTATTCGGCAAGGGGTACCATCTTTATGTGGACAATTTCTACACAAGTGTGGCCCTCTTTAGGCATTTGTTTCTAGAACGGATTTGCGCCTGTGGCACCGCGCGAACTAGTCGCGTGGGCTTCCCCCAACGGCTTGTAACCACCCGTCTTGCAAGGGGGCAGAGGGCTGCCTTGTGTAACGAAGAACTGCTCGCGGTGAAATGGAGAGACAAGCGTGACGTTTACATGCTTTCCTCCATTCACGCAGACACGACAATCCAAATTGAGCGAGCAACCCGTGTCATTGAAAAGCCCCTCTGTGTCCACGACTATAATGCGCTCATGGGAGGGGTGGACTTCAATGACCAGATGTTGTCTCCGTATTTAGTTTCCCGCAGAACCAGACGCTGGTATAAGAAGGTGTCTGTATATTTAATTCAATTGGCGCTCTACAATAGTTTTGTTCTCTACAGTAAGGCTGGGAGAACAGGATCCTTCCTCAAATTCCAGGAAGAGATCATCGAGAACCTCCTTTACCCAGGAGGTTCCGTGGCCCCATCCACCAGTGTAGTTAGCCGTCTACACGAGCGACATTTCCCCAGTGTCGTTCCTGGTACCTCAACCCAACCGTCACCCCGAAAAAGATGTTGTGTCTGTAGCAGGAGTGGAATAAGGCGTGACACCCGCTATTTCTGTCCTGACTGTGCTGACCACCCTGCCCTATGCTATGGAGAGTGTTTCCGGAAGTACCACACACAGGTACACCTAGCATAGGGATCACATCTCACCAGGACAGGCACACAGGGCTATTAGGGCCCATTCACTCACAGCTGCTGCAAACCTCTCCTTTCACCTGGGATAAAGTGCATAACGTACTTCGCCACATCTTTGGGCGATTTGCGCTTTGCACATTGTCCCATGGGGAAGGAGAGGTTTGTTCTATAAAGGTAAAAAAAACTAAACAAAAAAAAAAATACCGGTAAGTAAAAAAGTTAAACGTTCAGTTAAAAAAGTTTAAAAAAAGTTTCTATGTTCTGTTCAACAGTTAATAAAGTTATTGCTTTGCGGCCTGGTTTTTTCTTTTTTGTTTTGTTTTTTTTACCTTTCAGGTGGACCAACCGATCGACCAGCTGCAGCACTGATGTGCATTCGGACAGAAGCATTGCGCTGCTGTCAGATTACACGCAAGTCGGTGTATGCGGCGCTGCAAGACGAGATTTCTCCTCTGCAGTAAAAGATACGTTTGCCGAGGCATATGAGCTGAGGAGGTGGCGGTGTTCATATACTTTGGCAAACACTTTGTATATATAAAAAAAAAAATCCCGGCAATGATTTATTCATCCACATCGATTGATGTGAATGGAGAAATCTGGTTTGCCAGGGCATACGAGCTGAAGTGGGTATGGATGTTGGGCGGAGCTCCTATGTCCTGGCAGACGCCTTTCCCCTCCTTTTTCTTTTTTTGGCAGAGATTTTTTCATCCACATTGATCGATGCGAATGAAGAAATCTGTGCCGTTCATTTTTTTCAAAAAAAATCTCATTACCCGTATGCTCAATATAAGGAGAATATCAGAAACTCCTAATGCTGGGCATACATGTAATGATTGCGGAGACCCTCAAATGCCAGGGCAGTACAAACACCCCACAAATAACACCATTTTGGAAAGAAGACACCCCAAGGTATTCGCTGAGGGGCTTATTGAGTCCATGAAAGATTGAAATTTTTGTCCCAAGTTAGCGGAAAGGGAGACTTTGTGAGAACAAAATCAAAAAAATCAATTTCCGCTAACTTGTGCCAAAAATTTTTTTTTCAATGAACTCGCCATGCCCCTCATTGAATACCTTGGGGTGTCTTCTTTCCAAAATGGGGTCACATGTGGGGTATTTATACTGCCCTGGCATTTTAGGGGCCCCAAAGCGTGAGAAGAAGTCTGGTATCCAAATGTCTAAAAATGCCCTCCTAAAAGGAATTTGGGCACCTTTGCCCACCTAGGCTGCAAAAAAGTGTCACACATGTGGTATCTCCGTATTCAGCAGAAGTTGGGGAATATGTTTTGGGGTGTCATTTTACATATACCCATGCTGGGTGAGATAAATATCTTGGCAAAAGACAACTTTTCCCATTTTTTTTATACAAAGTTGGCATTTGACCAAGATATTTATCTCACCCAGCATGGGTATATGTAAAAAGACACCCCAAAACACATTCCTCAACTTCTCCTGAGTACGGGGATACCAGATGTGTGACACTTTTTTGCAGCCTAGGTGGGCAAAGGGGCCCACATTCCAAAGAGCACCTTTCGGATTTCACAGGTCATTTTTTACTGAATTTGATTTCAAACTCCTTACCACACATTTGGGCCCCTAGAATGCCAGGGCAGTATAACTACCCCACAAGTGACCCCATTTTGGAAAGAAGAGACCCCAAGGTATTCGCTGATGGGCATAGTGAGTTCATGGAAGTTTTTATTTTTTGTCACAAGTTAGTGGAAGATGAGACTTTGTATGAAAAAAAAATAAAAATAAAAAAAATCATCATTTTCCACTAACTTGTGACAAAAAATAAAAAATTCTAGGAACTCGCCATGCCCCTCACGGAATACCTTGGGGTGTCTTCTTTCCAAAATGGGGTCACTTGTGGGGTAGTTATACTGCCCTGGCATTCTAGGGGCCCAAATGTGTGGTAAGGAGTTTGAAATCAAATTCTGTAAAAAATGACCTGTGAAATCCGAAAGGTGCTCTTTGGAATATGGGCCCCTTTGCCCACCTAGGCTGCAAAAAAGTGTCACACATCTGGTATCTCCGTACTCAGGAGAAGGTGGGGAATGTGTTTTGGGGTGTCATTTTATATATACCCATACTGGGTGAGAGAAATATCTTGGCAAAAGACAACTTTTCCCATTTTTTTATACAAAGTTGGCATTTGACCAAGATATTTCTCTCACCCAGCATGGGTATATGTAAAAAGACACCCCAAAACACATTCCTCAACTTCTCCTGAGTACGGGGATACCAGATGTGTGACACTTTTTTGCAGCCTAGGTGGGCAAAGGGGCCCACATTCCAAAGAGCACCTTTCGGATTTCACAGGTCATTTTTTACTGAATTTGATTTCAAACTCCTTACCACACATTTGGGCCCCTAGAATGCCAGGGCAGTATAACTACCCCACAAGTGACCCCATTTTGGAAAGAAGAGACCCCAAGGTATTCGCTGATGGGCATAGTGAGTTCATGGAAGTTTTTATTTTTTGTCACAAGTTAGTGGAATATGAGACTTTGTAAGAAAAAAAAAAAAATCATCATTTTCCGCTAACTTGTGACAAAAAATAAAAAGTTCTATGAACTCACTATGCCCATCAGCGAATACCTTAGGGTGTGTACTTTCCGAAATGGGGTCATTTGTGGGGTGTTTGTACTGTCTGGGCATTGTAGAACCTCAGGAAACATGACAGGTGCTCAGAAAGTCAGAGCTGCTTCAAAAAGCGGAAATTCACATTTTTGTACCATAGTTTGTAAACGCTATAACTTTTACCCAAACCATTTTTTTTTTACCCAAACATTTTTTTTTTATCAAAGACATGTAGAACAATAAATTTAGAGCAAAATTTATATATGGATGTAGTTTTTTTTGCAAAATTTGACAACTGAAAGTGAAAAATGTCATTTTTTTGCAAAAAAATCGTTAAATTTCGATTAATAACAAAAAAAGTAAAAATGTCAGCAGCAAAGAAATACCACCAAATGAAAGCTCTATTAGTGAGAAGAAAAGGAGGTAAAATTCATTTGGGTGGTAAGTTGCATGACCGAGCAATAAATGGTGAAAGTAGTGTAGGTCAGAAGTGTAAAAAGTGGCCTGGTCTTTCAGGGTGTTTAAGCACTGGGGGCTGAAGTGGTTAAAGAAGTCTGGGCCTTATCAAGTGATGAAAATAGCCCCACATACTTATTAATATCTTTAACAAAATAATCTCCGAAGAGTAACCCATCGGAGGATGGATTATTATCCGGGTCATTATGCACCGTGGCAAGGTGCGTCAATTGTGGGTCTAACCTCATAAGAATAGACCTCTTTCTTTCAGTGCATATGGTCGCATTTGTATTACCTAATAGACATATTTCCCTTTGTGACCATCCTTTTAGGACTGATAAATCCACAGGTTTGTCTGAAGTGGAAGCCTGTTCGGTCAAATCTAATATTTTTGTCAAAGGACCGACCATGTCTAGTAATCTATCTTGGATCGTCCTAAAGGAACGATCTACTCCTTTTTTGGGATTTTTTCCCGATTTTGACAAATATTTAACCAAAGCTGGATCAATTTCAGGCGTATCTGAAATTTTATGTGGGAGAGTTGGTCTAGGGCATTCAGCTCGTAGTTTGTTTCTTGCAGAATTTTCAGGTGGCTTTTTGAGCCAAGAAGACACAAATTTAGACACCTGGGGTAATGGTACCCATTCTCCTGACCTGGGATGCTTAATCATTCCAGGGTCAAAGAAAGGTACCCCTGATCCATCCAAAATAACGGATGAAGAAAGATTTTCTTCTTCCAGGTTTGTCTCTTCCTCATCAGAAATGTCTTCATATAGAGATATTATATCACTCTTATAATAATTATCTTCTTCATTAGAGGATTCAGGAGGGGAAGAGTTAAATGAGTCCGGCTTAACTCTTAAAGCCTTAGATGCCCGCTTCGTGACTTCAACCTCAGGGGCAGAGGGTGCAATATTAACTGCTTTAGCAGTGGTAACTGTGCTTTTTGAAAAAGCTTTAGATTTTTCCTGATCCCATTTATCCTGTGTTTTTTGTAACTTTTTAGGAGTGGGATCGGTAGAAAATCGCCTTTTAAAGGCTGATTTACCCCTCTTAAAACCATCCGCAAGGCGGGAAGAGGATTCCTCCGTAGACCAGAATTGGTCAGACGGGGTAACAGGGTCATTTGGTTTTAGCAAGGTCTGCGCATTAGTCATAGCCATGGCCACAGATTGTGTAATAATACTTTGCAATGACGACATAGCTGTGTCGACTGCACATTGTACAGATCTAGAAACTGTTTCATTGACCATGGATTGGAGGAGGTTTTCCTCCACAATAAGTGAACCTTGGGTTCCAGGAATATTTTTATGATTCTCAGCGGACATGTTGGCTGATAATATATATATAACCAATTAAGGAAAAATGCTGAAATTGTAAGGGATTGTAAAATATCACCATATACACCAATATAAAGAAATTGTAATGAAGACCAGTATATGTAAAGGATATTATGAAAAACTATCACTAGGAATGAAATTAGCTAGCAGTTTTCTTCTGAGACAAAATGAGCAACAGACGATATCTCTGAATGAGGAGAAAAGGGCGGCAGGCTGATGACCAGCTGCATATGCGCACTGGGGGTCGGGTGCTGAGGTAAAGTGAAAGTAAACAGTGACAGCACTACTACAGGTAAGTCAGCATAGAGGAAAATAGTGGTGCAAATGCGAAGCAGGCAATAACTCTAATCAGGGGGAACTGAATGCATGAGAAACACATTAATTTGTGAGTGTACCCGAATTTTTATGAGAAATAATCACATGCAGCATAGCGTTTTGGTAAAAACCATAAAACAAGTGGCAACATACGTTGTCCACAACCAGATAGAAGAATAAATAATCAATATAAGAAATATTTATAATAAGTATATAAAATAATCTATATAATTATATTTATATGACAAAAGAACTTAAATACATATCTTTCTGGGAGCAGCAAGAAAGAAGGATGTTTTTATGTGGGGCTAAAACTTATATAACCTTTGTTGGCTGTTCATTGGATATTCCTAGAGGCTCATTTACATATTTTATAAAAAATGTTTCTATGTTTACATTGTTAACTATTTTGCTGCTGGGAGTAAAAAAGAAAGATATAATGCATAATGGAGTCTCCTGTCTTGAATTAAAATCCAAGTTATGTCTCATGTCCTACAGGATAGATAATGTACATCATTCTGGTGGCATCAGTGGTTCAGCTTTCTTTTCTTTTTGGAAAAAGAGTTGACCCCTTCCTGCAAGAAGTGACTTGCCACCCAGCGCCGTACTACCACGGTGCCTTGATCGGGCGGGTGCAGGACCTGCACCCGCCCAATCAGCAGCTGTGGCCCTGCTGTATGCGCCGGCATTGGTGAAAACACTGAGCTGTGCCGCAGTCAGACCTGACACCGACATGTATGGGGTGTGAGGAGGGAGGTATTCCAGCCCAGGATGATTGGACTACATTCCACAGTTCTTCTCTATTTCTTGGTTTTGCCTCAGAAACTGCATTGTTGATGTCACCCCACAAGTTTTCTATTGGATTAAGATCCAGGGATTGGGCTGACCACTCCATAATGTCAATCTTGTTGGTCTGGAACCAAGATGTTGCACGTTTACTGGTGTGTTTGGGGTCGTTGTCTTGTTGGAATACCCATTTCAAGGGCATTTCCTCTTCAGCATAAGGCAACATGACCTCTTCAAGTATTCTGATGAATTCAAACTGATCCATGATCCCTGGTATGAGATAAATAGGCCCAACACCTTAGTATGAGAAAAAATCCCCATATCATGATGCTTGCGCCACCACGCTTCACTGTCTTCACAGTGTACTGTGGCTTAAATTCAGTGTTTGGGGGTCGTCTGACAAACTGTCTCCGGCCACTAGACCCAAAAAGAACAATCTTACTTTTCCAAACGCCCCCACAGCGGCACGATTGATAGGAAGATGACCCCGCCTCCCCCAGGGACAGGAAACAACGTGGAGATCTTTAAATAGTTCCCTCCCCTTACCTGCTCCAGTTGTTTCCTGTCCCTCTGGGAGTGCGTGGACATCCTCCTGCTAGGACAAGCAGCAGGATTTTTTTAATTTTCTTTTGCGCCTGACGAGTCGGGCAGAGAGCGGGGTCGCGGGACGCGCAGTGCGATCCTTTCTGTTCTTAGGCATAAGTCCTCCGGTGGAGGCAGCCCTGGGCAGCGTCCAGCGTAAAAATCGCAATAGGACGTGGGTCACGTGACGAGATCTCAGGACGCCGGGTCGCGTCGGATGACGTGTTTTCCCATGGACAACGAGCATTTGAATAAAGAGCGGGAGGTGCTTCCGACAGCAGAGCAAACAGGAGGTTCTTTTGAGGAAGGTTCTTTTTTGAGCATGTTGATCCTATCCTCTGTGGGGAGATGGTAATCTTTTTGGCACCAGGGGCGAGGGGTTATCCCTATTAGTATTAAGAAAACTGCCCCCTTCTAAATGCACCTTTTCCCCATAGGTCAGGGAGACCCAAAAAGGTGGTGAATCTGCTTAACGGATCAAAAAATGCTCCATATGTAAAAAAAGGGCTACCATCCGGATATAAGAAGCCCCTTTTTGCTAAATGTCTAGAAAGGATTGTGTCTGAAGAATCCCCGTGCTTAGTGGATAATATTAGACACATTGTTAAAGAGGAAGTGAACAGCGCTGTGGACCTTAAATTGGCTGCCGCAGCTCAAAAGCCTTCCACTTCTTTGTCCGTTATGTCAGCACCCTCTGAAATTGATCTCCAAGAGGATGACTTGGACGAGGGAGAGTTACCTTCAGGATCCGATTCCGAATCCTCGGATGATGAGTCTGGGCGCCCACTTTGCTCTATTGAGGACACTGATTCCTTATTAAAAACAATAAGAGCAACCCTAAATTTAGAGGAGGCTAAACAGCCAAAATCCATACAGGATCTCATATTCAAAGGATTGGGAGAAAAGAGAAAAAGCTCATAAATAAGGAATGGGCCGACCTGGATAAAAGAACAGGTGTATCTAGAATCATGAAAAGGAAATATCCCTTTTCTGAAGAGGATACTACCCTTTGGGATAAATGCCCAAAGGTAGACGTCCCTGTAGCGAAAATGACGGAAAAAAAATCTGTGCTACCCTTTGAGGACTTAGGTCTCCTAAAAGACCCTATGGACAAAAAAAGTGAAGCGTTCCTAAAGAGATCCTGGGAAGCATCAATGTTCATTTTAAGACCTAGTGTGGCATCCACTTACACGGCCAGATCTTTGGCTATCTGGATTAATCAGCTAGAGGAACATCTTATGGCAGGTACTCCAAGGGAGGACATCACCGCTTCCTTGCCCATGATTAAACAGGTGGCAAATTTTTTGGCAGATGCCTCTGTGGACACTATTAGACTAGCAGCAAAATCAGCGGCCCTTTCTAATGCCACTAGAAGAGCCATTTGGTTAAGATTATGGTCAGGAGACGCCGCATAAAAAAAATAAGCTGTGCAGTATCCCCTGTGAAGGTGATAGGATCTTTGGATCTGTACTTGATGACATTCTTGAGAAAGCCACTAACAAGAAAAAGGGTTTTCCATCAGACCCCTGTAAAGTTTCGTCCAAAACGAAATTTCACACAAGGGGCAGGTAGGATCAGAAGAAAATAGGTTTTTCTTCCAGATGGCAAACAGGTAGAGGAAGAGGAAAAGGTTTTCTCTTCAACCCAACAAATTCTTCCCAAAAGTCTTCAGATCAATGACGCCAGAAGCAGCGTGGGAGGAAGACTAAACAGATTCTTGTCGGCTTGGAAAAGCATTTCCAAGTCTCCTTGGGTTTTGGACGTCTTATCAACAGGCCTAAAACTGGAGTTCTCCTCCTTACCTCTGGATGTCTTCCGGATCACCACAGAACCAAAAACAATTCAGTCTTTGCTTAGAGACCAAATAAGAATTCTGCTACAAAAAGAGGCCATTGTTCCAGTTCCCCCAGCAGAAGAGAGAACAGGCTTTTATTCCCCAGTATTTCTAGTACGGAAACCAAACGGCTCATTCAGAGCAATAATAAACCTAAAAGGGCCTAAAATAGTTTTTTCCATTACAAACGTTTCAAAATGGAAACAATAAAATCCACCATAAATCTATTAAGCAGAGACTCTTTCATGGCAACCCTGGATTTAACCGACGCGTACTATCACATTCCAGTCTGGAGCGCCCAAGTATCTAAGATTCGCAATTCAGGGGGAAGAAGGAATACTACACTTTCAGTTTCAGGTTCTTCCGTTTGGCCTAACTTCCGCACCAAGGGTCTTTTCAAAAGTAATGGCAGAAGCGGTAGCAGATTTACATCAAAAAGGCATTTTGATCACCCCCTACTTGGACGATTTTCTTATCGCTGCTGAGTCAGAGCAGATCCTAGAGGAACAATTGGTTGTTGTGCGGCAGGATCTAGAAAAGTTAGGTTGGATGATAAATGAGCTTATGAAGACCTTCCTGCCAGTAGAGAAGCAGTTAAAAATCATCCAGGAGATTTCTCTGTTCCGCAGCAGGAAGAAAGTATCCATTCGAATAATAATGAAGATATTAGGTCTAATGTCTTCCTCGATTCCAGCTGTAAAATGGGCACAGGCTTATTCTCGAACCCTTCAAGCGTTCATGTTAAGAAATTGGGAAAAACACATATCCTCCTTAGAGAAGAAGATAAAATTGCCCCAGTATGTACAAACCGGATTCCAAAAAAGTTGGGACACTATACAAATCGTGAATAAAAACTGAATGCAATGATGTGGAGGTGCCAACTTCTAATATTTTATTCTGAATAGAACATAAATCAAGGAACAAAAGTTTAAACTGAGAAAATGTACCATTTGAAGGGAAAAATATGTTGAATCAAAATTTCATGGTGTCAACAAATTCCAAAAAAGTTGGGACAAGGCCATTTTCACCACTGTGTGGCATCTCCCCTTCTTCTTACAACACTCAACAGACGTCTGGGGACCGAGGAGACCAGTTTCTCAAGTTTAGAAAAAGGAATGCTCTCCCATTCTTGTCTAATACAGGCCTCTAACTGTTCAATCGTCTTTGGCATTCTTTGTTGCACCTTCCTCTTTATGATGCGCCAAATGTTCTCTATAGGTGAAAGATCTGGACTGCAGACTGGCCATTTCAGTCTCCTACGCAGCCATGATGTTGTGATTGATGCAGAATGTGGTCTGGCATTATCTTGTTGAAAAATGCAGGGTCTTCCCTGAAAGAGATGACGTCTGGATGGGAGCATATGTTGTTCTAGAACCTGAATATATTTTTCTGAATTGATGGTGCCTTTCCAGACATGCAAGCTGCCCATGCCACACGCAGTCATGCAACCCCATACCATCAGAGATGCAGGCTTCTGAACTGAGCGTTGATAACAACTTGGGTTATCCTTGTCCTCTTTGGTCCGGATGACATGGCGTCCCAGATTTCCAAAAAGAACTTTGAATCGTGACTCGTCTGACCACAGAACAGTCTTCCATTTTGCCACACTCCACTTTAAATGATCCCTGGCCCAGTGAAAACGCCTGAGCTTGCAAATCTTGCTTAGAAATGGCTTCTTCTTTGCACTGTAGAGTTTCAGCTGGCAACGGCGGATGGCACGGTGGATTGTGTTCACTGACAATGGTTTCTGGAAGTATTCCTGAGCCCGTTCTGTGATTTCCTTTACAGTAGCATTCCTGTTTGTGGTGCAGTGTCGTTTAAGGGCCCGGAGATCACGGGCATCCAGTATGGTTTTACGGCCTTGACCCTTACGCACAGAGATTGTTCCAGATTCTCTGAATCTTCGGATGATGTTATGCACAGTTGATGATGATAGATGCAATTTTTCGCTGGGTAACACCTTTCTGATATTGCTCCACTATCTTTCTGCGCAACATTGTGGGAATTGGTGATCCTCTACCCATCTTGGCTTCTGAGAGACACTGCCACTCTGAAAAGCTCTTTTTATACCCAATCATGTTGCCAATTGACCTAATTAGTGTTAATTGGTCTTCCAGCTCTTCGTTATGCTCAAATTTACTTTTTCCAGCCTCTTATTGCTACTTGTCCCAACTTTTTGGGGATTTGTTGACACCGTGAAAATTGGAATCAGAGTTGACCCCTTCCTGCAAGAAGTGACTTGCCACCCAGCGCCGTACTACCACGGTGCCTTGATCGGGCGGGTGCAGGACCTGCACCCGCCCAATCAGCAGCTGTGGCCCTGCTGTATGCGCCGGCATTGGTGAAAACACTGAGCTGTGCCGCAGTCAGACCTGACCCCGACATGTATGGGGTGTGAGGAGGGAGGTATTCCAGCCCAGGATGATTGGACTACATTCCACAGTTCTTCTCTATTTCTTGGTTTTGCCTCAGAAACTGCATTGTTGATGTCACCCCACAAGTTTTCTATTGGATTAAGATCCAGGGATTGGGCTGACCACTCCATAATGTCAATCTTGTTGGTCTGGAACCAAGATGTTGCACGTTTACTGGTGTGTTTGGGGTCGTTGTCTTGTTGGAATACCCATTTCAAGGGCATTTCCTCTTCAGCATAAGGCAGCATGACCTCTTCAAGTATTCTGATGAATTCAAACTGATCCATGATCCCTGGTATGAGATAAATAGGCCCAACACCTTAGTATGAGAAAAAATCCCCATATCATGATGCTTGCGCCACCACGCTTCACTGTCTTCACAGTGTACTGTGGCTTAAATTCAGTGTTTGGGGGTCGTCTGACAAACTGTCTCCGGCCACTAGACCCAAAAAGAACAATCTTACTTTTCCAAACGCCCCCACAGCGGCACGATTGATAGGAAGATGACCCCGCCTCCCCCAGGGACAGGAAACAACGTGGAGATCTTTAAATAGTTCCCTCCCCTTACCTGCTCCAGTTGTTTCCTGTCCCTCTGGGAGTGCGTGGACATCCTCCTGCTAGGACAAGCAGCAGGATTTTTTTAATTTTCTTTTGCGCCTGACGAGTCGGGCAGAGAGCGGGGTCGCGGGACGCGCAGTGCGATCCTTTCTGTTCTTAGGCATAAGTCCTCCGGTGGAGGCAGCCCTGGGCAGCGTCCAGCGTAAAAATCGCAATAGGACGTGGGTCACGTGACGAGATCTCAGGACGCCGGGTCGCGTCGGATGACGTGTTTTCCCATGGACAACGAGCATTTGAATAAAGAGCGGGAGGTGCTTCCGACAGCAGAGCAAACAGGAGGTTCTTTTGAGGAAGGTTCTTTTTTGAGCATGTTGATCCTATCCTCTGTGGGGAGATGGTAATCTTTTTGGCACCAGGGGCGAGGGGTTATCCCTATTAGTATTAAGAAAACTGCCCCCTTCTAAATGCACCTTTTCCCCATAGGTCAGGGAGACCCAAAAAGGTGGTGAATCTGCTTAACGGATCAAAAAATGCTCCATATGTAAAAAAAGGGCTACCATCCGGATATAAGAAGCCCCTTTTTGCTAAATGTCTAGAAAGGATTGTGTCTGAAGAATCCCCGTGCTTAGTGGATAATATTAGACACATTGTTAAAGAGGAAGTGAACAGCGCTGTGGACCTTAAATTGGCTGCCGCAGCTCAAAAGCCTTCCACTTCTTTGTCCGTTATGTCAGCACCCTCTGAAATTGATCTCCAAGAGGATGACTTGGACGAGGGAGAGTTACCTTCAGGATCCGATTCCGAATCCTCGGATGATGAGTCTGGGCGCCCACTTTGCTCTATTGAGGACACTGATTCCTTATTAAAAACAATAAGAGCAACCCTAAATTTAGAGGAGGCTAAACAGCCAAAATCCATACAGGATCTCATATTCAAAGGATTGGGAGAAAAGAGAAAAAGCTCATAAATAAGGAATGGGCCGACCTGGATAAAAGAACAGGTGTATCTAGAATCATGAAAAGGAAATATCCCTTTTCTGAAGAGGATACTACCCTTTGGGATAAATGCCCAAAGGTAGACGTCCCTGTAGCGAAAATGACGGAAAAAAAATCTGTGCTACCCTTTGAGGACTTAGGTCTCCTAAAAGACCCTATGGACAAAAAAAGTGAAGCGTTCCTAAAGAGATCCTGGGAAGCATCAATGTTCATTTTAAGACCTAGTGTGGCATCCACTTACACGGCCAGATCTTTGGCTATCTGGATTAATCAGCTAGAGGAACATCTTATGGCAGGTACTCCAAGGGAGGACATCACCGCTTCCTTGCCCATGATTAAACAGGTGGCAAATTTTTTGGCAGATGCCTCTGTGGACACTATTAGACTAGCAGCAAAATCAGCGGCCCTTTCTAATGCCACTAGAAGAGCCATTTGGTTAAGATTATGGTCAGGAGACGCCGCATAAAAAAAATAAGCTGTGCAGTATCCCCTGTGAAGGTGATAGGATCTTTGGATCTGTACTTGATGACATTCTTGAGAAAGCCACTAACAAGAAAAAGGGTTTTCCATCAGACCCCTGTAAAGTTTCGTCCAAAACGAAATTTCACACAAGGGGCAGGTAGGATCAGAAGAAAATAGGTTTTTCTTCCAGATGTCAAACAGGTAGAGGAAGAGGAAAAGGTTTTCTCTTCAACCCAACAAATTCTTCCCAAAAGTCTTCAGATCAATGACGCCAGAAGCAGCGTGGGAGGAAGACTAAACAGATTCTTGTCGGCTTGGAAAAGCATTTCCAAGTCTCCTTGGGTTTTGGACGTCATATCAACAGGCCTAAAACTGGAGTTCTCCTCCTTACCTCTGGATGTCTTCCGGATCACCACAGAACCAAAAACAATTCAGTCTTTGCTTAGAGACCAAATAAGAATTCTGCTACAAAAAGAGGCCATTGTTCCAGTCCCCCCAGCAGAAGAGAGAACAGGCTTTTATTCCCCAGTATTTCTAGTACGGAAACCAAACGGCTCATTCAGAGCAATAATAAACCTAAAAGGGCCTAAAATAGTTTTTTCCATTACAAACGTTTCAAAATGGAAACAATAAAATCCACCATAAATCTATTAAGCAGAGACTCTTTCATGGCAACCCTGGATTTAACCGACGCGTACTATCACATTCCAGTCTGGAGCGCCCAAGTATCTAAGATTCGCAATTCAGGGGGAAGAAGGAATACTACACTTTCAGTTTCAGGTTCTTCCGTTTGGCCTAACTTCCGCACCAAGGGTCTTTTCAAAAGTAATGGCAGAAGCGGTAGCAGATTTACATCAAAAAGGCATTTTGATCACCCCCTACTTGGACGATTTTCTTATCGCTGCTGAGTCAGAGCAGATCCTAGAGGAACAATTGGTTGTTGTGCGGCAGGATCTAGAAAAGTTAGGTTGGATGATAAATGAGCTTATGAAGACCTTCCTGCCAGTAGAGAAGCAGTTAAAAATCATCCAGGAGATTTCTCTGTTCCGCAGCAGGAAGAAAGTATCCATTCGAATAATAATGAAGATATTAGGTCTAATGTCTTCCTCGATTCCAGCTGTAAAATGGGCACAGGCTTATTCTCGAACCCTTCAAGCGTTCATGTTAAGAAATTGGGAAAAACACATATCCTCCTTAGAGAAGAAGATAAAATTGCCCCAGTATGTACAAACCGGATTCTAAAAAAGTTGGGACACTATACAAATCGTGAATAAAAACTGAATGCAATGATGTGGAGGTGCCAACTTCTAATATTTTATTCTGAATAGAACATAAATCAAGGAACAAAAGTTTAAACTGAGAAAATGTACCATTTGAAGGGAAAAATATGTTGAATCAAAATTTCATGGTGTCAACAAATTCCAAAAAAGTTGGGACAAGGCCATTTTCACCACTGTGTGGCATCTCCCCTTCTTCTTACAACACTCAACAGACGTCTGGGGACCGAGGAGACCAGTTTCTCAAGTTTAGAAAAAGGAATGCTCTCCCATTCTTGTCTAATACAGGCCTCTAACTGTTCAATCGTCTTTGGCATTCTTTGTTGCACCTTCCTCTTTATGATGCGCCAAATGTTCTCTATAGGTGAAAGATCTGGACTGCAGACTGGCCATTTCAGTCTCCTACGCAGCCATGATGTTGTGATTGATGCAGAATGTGGTCTGGCATTATCTTGTTGAAAAATGCAGGGTCTTCCCTGAAAGAGATGACGTCTGGATGGGAGCATATGTTGTTCTAGAACCTGAATATATTTTTCTGAATTGATGGTGCCTTTCCAGACATGCAAGCTGCCCATGCCACACGCAGTCATGCAACCCCATACCATCAGAGATGCAGGCTTCTGAACTGAGCGTTGATAACAACTTGGGTTATCCTTGTCCTCTTTGGTCCGGATGACATGGCGTCCCAGATTTCCAAAAAGAACTTTGAATCATGACTCGTCTGACCACAGAACAGTCTTCCATTTTGCCACACTCCACTTTAAATGATCCCTGGCCCAGTGAAAACGCCTGAGCTTGCAAATCTTGCTTAGAAATGGCTTCTTCTTTGCACTGTAGAGTTTCAGCTGGCAACGGCGGATGGCACGGTGGATTGTGTTCACTGACAATGGTTTCTGGAAGTATTCCTGAGCCCGTTCTGTGATTTCCTTTACAGTAGCATTCCTGTTTGTGGTGCAGTGTCGTTTAAGGGCCCGGAGATCACGGGCATCCAGTATGGTTTTACGGCCTTGACCCTTACGCACAGAGATTGTTCCAGATTCTCTGAATCTTCGGATGATGTTATGCACAGTTGATGATGATAGATGCAATTTTTCGCTGGGTAACACCTTTCTGATATTGCTCCACTATCTTTCTGCGCAACATTGTGGGAATTGGTGATCCTCTACCCATCTTGGCTTCTGAGAGACACTGCCACTCTGAAAAGCTCTTTTTATACCCAATCATGTTGCCAATTGACCTAATTAGTGTTAATTGGTCTTCCAGCTCTTCGTTATGCTCAAATTTACTTTTTCCAGCCTCTTATTGCTACTTGTCCCAACTTTTTGGGGATTTGTTGACACCGTGAAAATTGGAATCAACGTATTTTTCCTTTAAAATTATACATTTACTCGGATTAAACGTTTGATCTGTCATCTACGTTCTGTTACAAATAAAATATAGACATTTGCCATCTCCACATCATTGCATTCAGTTTTTATTCACAATTTGTTTAGTGTCCCAACTTTTTTGGAATCCGGTTTGTAAAAAAATCCCTAGATTGGTGGCAGAACAGAAAAAAATCTTTGCAGAGGGGTACCGTGGCGACAGACAAATATGATTACAATAACGACAGACGCCAGCAGAAGCGGCTGGGGGGCTCATTCAGACCAATCAGTAATACAGGGAACGTGGCAGAAAAATCTAAGTCTAGCCTCTTCCAACCTGAGAGAATTGTCAGCGGTTTGGGAAGCCCTAAAAATACTTCAACCAGAAATAAAAAAGGGAAAGAGAAACAAAAAGCCCATCTCTGTCAAGAGTATCAGAAAAGATATTCAGATGGGCAGAGAGAAATATACATTCTATCTCAGCAGTACACATAAGTGGAAAAGGAGAAGAAAAATCGCTTCTTAAGCAGAGATACCCTAAAAGAAGGGGAGTGGAGTCTAAAACAACAAATCTTTTTTCAGATAACAAAAAGATGGGTTTTTCCAGACCTAGACCTGTTTGCAACTCGTCAAAACTGAAAAATTTTGCTCCCTATCCTACAGGGATCGCCCAATTCTCGTAGATTCGCTCTCCCAGCCTTGGCCAAAAGAAAATCTGTATGCCTTTCCCCCGTTTGCATTTATTCCAAACATCCTACAGCAAGTACTACAGGAGAACTACAAGCTAATACTAATCGCACCTTATTGGCCAAGGAGGTCTTGGTTTCTGTTACTTCTGAGGATGTCGGCAGGGGACTTTTGGATTCTACCAAATATTCCAGACCTTCTACATCAGGGTCCAGTGGTACATCCAAGATCATCAGGTCTGCGGCTAACAGCCTAGAATCTGAACGGGAATTACTGCTCTCTGAAGCAGTAATCTCTACTATACTCCACAGCCGCAAAACTATCACGTCAAAAATTTATAATAGAATCTGGAGGGCCTTTCTAAAATTTACAGAAGGTAACACTTGAGCTCCCTTTATAATCTCTAATATCTTTGATTTCCTACAGAGTGGTTTGGATAAAGGTTTATGAGTTTGCACCATTAAGGTCCAGATTTCAGCCCTCAGTGCTTATTTAGATTCTAGACTTGCAGAAGTGGATCTTATTAAAAGGTTTATTAAAGGGACCTGTAGAAAGGAACCTATGAGTAGAACCACTGTCCCTCCCTGGGATTTAACCTTAGTGTTATCCACTTTAATTGAGTCCCCATTTGAGCCTCTGCCAGAAATTTCTTTAAAATTGCTAACATTAAAAACAAATCTTTTTAGTTGCAATTACTACAGCTAGAAGGATAGGGGAGAGACAGGCCTTTTCATGCAGACCACCATATTTAACAAGTAGAGATGATAGAATAGTACTAAAACACTCTCCCTCCTTCTTACCGAAGGTTGTATCAAAATTCCACTGTTTACAGGAAGTATCCCTGCCTTCCTTTGGATCTCCAACAGGCAGTCAGGAACAAAGGCGGTTTCACAATTTGGACGTTCGGAGATCAGTGTTGACCTATCTTAAGACAACAGAAGAGTTTAGGAAGACAGACAGGCTTTTTGTCCAGTTTGCAGGGCCAAACAAAGGAAAAGCTGCAAGCAAAACTACCATAGGCAGATGGATCAGAACGTTAATCCTATTTTGTTATGATCTGAAAAAGGTTTCTCCCCCAGCAGGGTTAAAGGCTCATTTAACGCGATCAGTTGCAGCCTCATGGGCTGAGTCAGCTGATGTCCCTCTGGAACAGATTTGCCAAGAAGCCACATGGTCTTCGCCCTCAACATTCTTCATGTTATCTGCGGTTGTCCCTCCCTAGACTTTAATTTCTCTGGTATTCCTCCTATCAATCGTGCCGCTGTGGGGGCGTTTGGAAAGATTTCAATTACTTACCGGTAATTGTTTTTTCCTCTAGCCCCCACAGCGGCACGGGGAAATTCCCCCTCCCCCCACATTATATTGATTCTGAAGAAATAATTTTTTTGTCTGAGTATAATCTGTTGTTTCAATAGAGATAAATAATAATACCGTATTTATCGGCGTATAACACGCACAGGCGTATAACACGCACCTTCATTTTAAGAGGGAAATTTCAGGAAAAAAATTAAAATGACCTATGATTGATGATGTGCAGCGCTGGATCCTGTGTGAACCTTTGCAGGGATGGGGTCCTGTGTGTCTCTTAGATCCCATCCCCCTGTCAAACAGTACCGTATTTCTTTGCCCCCCCCCCCAGCAGATTTATTTTGCCATTCTGGTCCCCTTTAAATCTGTGCACACTGCTGCACAGCATCTATGTAATGCACTAGCAGTACCGTATCTACTTGCACATATTGGATCCAGCATGCTGGCACTATTGTATCACCAGTTTTTGCACATATGGGAATTAGCATGTTAGCACTTTGTATAATTATTTACTTCACTACTTTACTTGTACTTGACGGGTACAAGTTCTCCTGCCTCAGACAGCAAACTCTCGCGAGTCTGCAAACTCTCGCAGTGCAGAGCGTTACCGTGGTTACGCTCCGACGGCCGCGAGAATTAGACGTGAGGAAGGCGCGGGTTGCCTGGGCTTGCCGTTGCCTACTGATTGCCGTTACTCACACTCCACACACTGCTACTGATCCACTCGCTGCTGTGCGGTATGTACATTATATCGGCGGTGTATATGGTGTATACGGTACTTGTTAATACTGTAAAAACATGGCTTCTTAACATTATATCGGCGTATAACACGCGTGTTATACGCCGATAAATACGGTATGTTGCATCCATTTCAGAGTTTCTCGGTTATTTACTGAAGCAGGTAAGGGGAGGGGACTATTTAAAGATCTCCACGTTGTTTCCTGTCCCTGGGGGAGGCGGGGTAATCCTCCTATCAATCGTGCCGCTGTGGGGGCTAGAGGAAAAACCAATTACCAGTAAGTAATTGAAATCTTCATCAGTCCACAAAATATCTCTTTAGTCCAGTCAATGTGCTCTTTGGCAATTTGTAACCTCTTCAGCACATGTCTTTTTTTCAACAGTAGGACTTTGCGGGGGCTTCTTGCAGATAACTTGGCTTCACATAGGCGTCTTCTAATTGTAACAGTAATCACAGGTAACTTTAGACCTTCTTTGATCTTCCTGGAGCTGATTGTTGGCTTCCTTGCCATTTCGGCTATTCTTCTATCCATTCGAATGGTAGTTTTTCGCTTTCTTCCACGTCTTTCAGGTTTTGGTTGCCATTTTAAAGCATTTGATTTTTAGCTGAGCAGCCTATAATTTTCTGCTCTTCATTATATGTTTTCCCCAATCAACTTTTTAATCAAGGTACACAATTCTCCAATCAACTTTTTAATCAAGGTACACTGTTTTTCTGAACAATGTCTGGAACGACCCATTTGCTGCCTTCATTCCTTAAATAAGGGCAGTAATTGCCACCTGTATTTCAAAGAATTAATGACCTCACTCATTGAACTCCACACTGCTATTATTTTGAACATGCCCCTTTCGATAAGTGATTGAATTACACAGAATCAGCAGCATGCATGGTATGACTGTTGGGTTTCTATTACTCTACTACACCTGCTAGTAAATTATTTGCCATTTAGAAATATAATTTCTACCAAAAACAGTGATTGATCAGGTTAGTGATGTCTGACTACTATTATTTTGAACACAACTGTATACCTTTTAATATGCTTGAGGCGAGCAGTACGGGGAAGTGGCCATGCTGCTGATGGTGCACCCAGAGGTAGTGGCCTGGAGGCGGTGAAACTGTGCCTGCTACCAGAGCCCAAGAAACACACTCATCCACGATACCTAGCTTCATGTCCCAGTTTGTAGGGCGGTGCAGGACACCACTCTCAAAGTCAGACCAGTGCGACCAGGTGGTCGGTTGGATTGCAGCAGATAATGCTTCCAGTCGGTTAAGCACCACCCTGTCTTCCACCAAATCCAGTCTCAGTAGCCAAGAGTCTGGTCAACAGAATCCTCATCCTGATCCTCCTTCCTCCCACTGTGGAAAGTCTTGGCAAACAAGTTATCCCACACTCAGATCTTCAGAGGAGCTCTTTTCATCGCCATTCCTTGATTTGGACCTCTCGCCAAGCACGCTTGAAGAAGGACATGAGGAGATCTTGCGCACTGATTCCCAAACTCTTGAGCATCCACAGTCAGAAGAAGATGACGGTGGGGATCGGCAATTAGTGTTTCACCAGATGGATGATGATGATGAGACACAGTTGCCAATAAGTCAACGGCAATTCGTTTCTCAAGAGGTTGATGATGAGGATGAGACACAGTTGTCAATAAGTGAGGTTCTTGTTAGGTCGAGTCAGGAGGATGACCAGAGTGAGGAAGTGGAAGAGGATGTGGTGGACAATGAAATCACTGACCCAACCTGGGAAGGTGACAAGCCGAGCGAGAACAGCAGTACAGAGGGGGAGGGATCCGCAACACCGCAACAGGCTGGAAGAGGCAGTGGGGTGGCGAAAGGGAGAAGGCGGGCCACACCAAACAAGCCCGCAACTGTTCCCCGGAGCACCCCCTTGCTGAAATCCCCCTTGCAAAGGGGTAGGGTTTCCGCAGTCTAGCGCTTTTTTGAGGAAAGTGCGGACGATAAAAGAATTGTCATTTGCAACCTGTGCCGTACCAAAATGAGCAGGGGTGTGAACACTAGCAACCTCACAACCACCAGTATGATCCGCCACATGGCATCAAAGCACCCTAATAGGTGGAGTAAAATGTAGAGCAGATAACCAGTGGCACTACACCAAACCTAAAATTGTCAGGATGCGACTGCCGAGGAGTGGTGCCTCACGGAGGTGCTCAGCTTGTAGCTGCAGTGAGCATATATGATAAAAGGAAAAAGAGAACAAAACGAGCGGCACTCACCGTTGATAGGCAGGTAACTTTATTCCATGGCAGGAGGGGGGTGCAAGGGTTGCAGATACAGCAGCAAGTAAGCGACAGCCGTTTCGCGCGTGTATGCGCTTCTTCTGGCTTTCCAACACTGAAGAGGTCACGGCACCTTCTTATAGTGCACAGGAAGCCGCATCATCGCAGTAATTTGCTTAATTACTAAGTAATCAACATCTGGCCTCTCAAGAGGGAGGGCAGGGATTTCAGTCAGGCGGGACCTCTTCAATGATGTAAGGTGCATATGTGAACATACATAAACCAATAAGAACAAATCAAAATACTAAAATACAATAAGCAAGAGTGGTTCATTACAAAAATACGCTCATATCTATTTTTTCATTTAGTCCCAGCGGACCCAATGCATCCGTGCGTAGGATCCATATAGTTTCTCTTCTCAGAAGCTCCCTTTCTCTGTCACCACCTCTTTCAGTGCGGTTAACTACTTCAAGGCCAGCAAAAGTCAGCACATTGGGATTTCCACTATGTGCCCTGTTCACATGATCTATTAACCGCGGAACACCCTTTCCTGTTTTTAAGGAGTTTAGGTGTTCGCGGAATCTTTCAAATAAGCAGCGGATAGTTTTTCCGATGTAGAAGCGTCCGCATCTACATAAAATTATATAAACCACAAATTTGCTGCGGCAGGTAATAAGTGGAAAAACCCTATGTTCTATCCCTGCAACAGAGATCACTTGTAATTGGGAATTGAAGCTGCAGAAGGAACAGCTTCTGCAACTCCTATTCCCTTTTGGTCTCTGTTCAGACAGCCATGTGAGACGTTTTTTTCTGAAATGGCTAGTTACCACTTGATCGCATATAGTATGGCATCTTCTAAACGCTATCACTGGTTTCATATCTTTCAATTGTTTTAGGGAATCGTCCCTCACTAGGATACTCCAATTTTTCTTTATGACCTGTTTTATCTTATCGGCCATAGAACTGAATTTAAAGGAAAAGGCGAAGGGTGGGGGCCCTTTTATTGAGGGTTTACCCTCCCTTACTTCTGTCTGATGTACTTGTGACGCTTTTGTCATAGCTTGATTCAACAAGTCTGGGGGATACCCTCTACGTCTCAGCCTAGCGCGCAGATCCTGCGCCTGTTTATCATAACTCATTGAGGTGGTATTTATACGCGCAAGTCTTCTGAATTGGCCATATGGCACTGATTGTTTTACTGTGCTTGGGTGATAGCTGGAGAAATGGAGGAGGCAGTTGGCGGCGGTCGGCTTGCAAAAACCTTCCGTCACCAACTCCCCCTCCACCACTGATACCACTACATCCAGAAACTCGATTTTATTGCCCCCAAACTGGTAAGTAAATCGCATGTTCATGTCATTCTGTGTATTCAAGTAATCCACGAAAGCCCGGAAATGTGCCTCGTCGCTGGACCATATGATGAAAACATCATCCACGAATCTGTAATAGTCATGCATATATTTCAGAAATAGATTAGAACTCGAGTACACAAAACGGTCTTCGAACCGGGCCAGGTACAGATTGGCAAAAGTACACGCCACTGGGGTCCCCATCGCGGTACCGACCCTTTGTTTATACCAGGAATCTCCGAACATAAAGGCATTGTTGGTGAGAATTAGTTTCAGGCCTTCCGTGATGAACATCTTGAAGTCCTCACTTCTATCTGTATTCTGTAGGACTTCCATCACTGCCTCAATGCCCTTATCCTGAGGGATCCGGGTATAGAGACTCTCCACATCGAGGGACACAAGTCGGAACTCCTCCTGCCACTGAATATCGGTCAGTGACCGGAGGAGGTCCGACGTGTCCCTCAGATGTGAGGGTATCATCTTAACAATAGGTCTCAAAAGCCAGTCTATGTACCTGGACACCGGTTCGGTCACTGACCCAGTCCCGGAGACAATAGGTCGCCCAGGGGGCTGGGTCAGTGACTTGTGTATTTTAGGCAAAAAATACCAGGTGGGGCGTCTCGGAAAAGTCAGAAGCAGTTTTTCTGCCTGCTGGCGTGATACTACATTTTTCTCTACGTATGTATGTAAAAACCTGCGCAGAATATTTTGGATTTTCCAAGTGGGATCAGTACACAATTTCTCATACACCTGTCTGTCATCCAATTGTCTAAGTGCTTCGGAAACATAGTAAGACTTGCTCAGTATCACTACCCCCCTTCCCCCCTTGTCCGCCGGCTTCACCACTAGATCCTCTCTATTTTTCAGCCACTTTAAGGCTTTTTTCTCTGCATCTGTGAGATTATTTTCAGCACGGGGATATACCAAAGCCTTAACCTCTTCCAACACTCTTTGCTGGAAGAGGTCAATGCTAGAGCCGGCGGGCAAGATGCAGAGAAAAAAGCCTTAAAGTGGCTGAAAAATAGAGAGGATCTAGTGGTGAAGCCGGCGGACAAGGGGGGTAATATAGTGATACTGAGCAAGTCTTACTATGTTTCCGAAGCACTTAGACAATTGGATGACAGACAGGTGTATGAGAAATTGTGTACTGATCCCACTTGGAAAATCCAAAATATTCTGCGCAGGTTTTTACATACATACGTAGAGAAAAATGTAGTATCACGCCAGCAGGCAGAAAAACTGCTTCCGACTTTTCCGAGACACCCCACCTGGTATTTTTTACCTAAAATACACAAGTCACTGACCCAGCCCCCTGGGCGACCTATTGTCTCCGGGACTGGGTCAGTGACCGAACCGGTGTCCAGGTACATAGACTGGCTTTTGAGACCTATTGTTAAGATGATACCCTCACATCTGAGGGACACGTCGGACCTCCTCCGGTCACTGACCGATATTCAGTGGCAGGAGGAGTTCCGACTTGTGTCCCTCGATGTGGAGAGTCTCTATACCCGGATCCCTCAGGATAAGGGCATTGAGGCAGTGATGGAAGTCCTACAGAATACAGATAGAAGTGAGGACTTCAAGATGTTCATCACGGAAGGCCTGAAACTAATTCTCACCAACAATGCCTTTATGTTCGTAGATTCCTGGTATAAACAAAGGGTCGGTACCGCGATGGGGACCCCAGTGGCGTGTACTTTTGCCAATCTGTACCTGGCCCGGTTCGAAGACCGTTTTGTGTACTCGAGTTCTAATCCATTTCTGAAATATATGCATGCCTATTACAGATTCGTGGATGATGTTTTCATCATATGGTCCAGCGACGAGGCACATTTCCGGGCTTTCGTGGATTACTTGAATACACAGAATGACATGAACATGCGATTTACTTACCAGTTTGGGGGCAATAAAATCGAGTTTCTGGATGTAGTGGTATCAGTGGTGGAGGGGGAGTTGGTGACGGAAGGTTTTCGCAAGCCGACCGCCGCCAACTCCCTCCTCCATTTCTCCAGCTATCACCCAAGCACAGTAAAACAATCAGTGCCATATGGCCAATTCAGAAGACTTGCGCGTATAAATACCACCTCAATGAGTTATGATAAACAGGCGCAGGATCTGCGCGCTAGGCTGAGACGTAGAGGGTATCCCCCAGACTTGTTGAATCAAGCTATGACAAAAGCGTCACAAGTACATCAGACAGAAGTAAGGGAGGGTAAACCCTCAATAAAAGGGCCCCCACCCTTCGCCTTTTCCTTTAAATTCAGTTCTATGGCCGATAAGATAAAACAGGTCATAAAGAAAAATTGGAGTATCCTAGTGAGGGACGATTCCCTAAAACAATTGAAAGATATGAAACCAGTGATAGCGTTTAGAAGATGCCATACTATACGCGATCAAGTGGTAACTAGCCATTTCAGAAAAAAACGTCTCACATGGCTGTCTGAACAGAGACCAAAAGGGAATAGGAGTTGCAGAAGCTGTTCCTTCTGCAGCTTCAATTCCCAATTACAAGTGATCTCTGTTGCAGGGATAGAACATAGGGTTTTTCCACTTATTACCTGCCGCAGCAAATTTGTGGTTTATATAATTTTATGTAGATGCGGACGCTTCTACATCGGAAAAACTATCCGCTGCTTATTTGAAAGATTCCGCGAACGCCTAAACTCCTTAAAAACAGGAAAGGGTGTTCCGCGGTTAATAGATCATGTGAACAGGGCACATAGTGGAAATCCCAATGTGCTGACTTTTGCTGGCCTTGAAGTAGTTAACTGCACTGAAAGAGGTGGTGACAGAGAAAGGGAGCTTCTGAGAAGAGAAACTATATGGATCCTACGCACGGATGCATTGGGTTCGCTGGGACTAAATGAAAAAAATAGATATGAGCGTATTTTTGTAATGAACCACTCTTGCTTATTGTATTTTCGTATTTTGATTTGTTCTTATTGGTTTATGTATGTTCACATATGCACCTTACATCATTGAAGAGGTCCCGCCTGACTGAAATCCCTGCCCTCCCTCTTGAGAGGCCAGGTGTTGATTACTTAGTAATTAAGCAAATTACTGCGATGATGCGGCTTCCTGTGCACTATAAGAAGGTGCCGTGACCTCTTCAGTGTTGGAAAGCCAGAAGAAGCGCATACACGCGCGAAACGGCTGTCGCTTACTTGCTGCTGTATCTGCAACCCTTGCACCCCCCTCCTGCCATGGAATAAAGTTACCTGCCTATCAACGGTGAGTGCCGCTCGTTTTGTTCTCTTTTTCCTTTTATCACCCTAATAGGTGGGCCGAAGGCCTGGGTCCACAATCAGTGTGTGCGGGTCACACCACTGCCTCCTCTTCCCCTGTGTTACGTGCTAGCCAATCCCCTGTCCAAGACACAGGCCCGGATGCCTCCCGCCCTGCACCTGGATCTTCACAAGGACCATCAGCTAGCATATCCACTTCTGTGTCCCAGCGCAGCGTACAGATGTCCATACCCCAGGCCTTTGAATAAAAGCGCAAATACCCAGACACCCACCCACAGGCCATAGCTAAATGCGGGCCTTTCCAAATTGCTGGCCCTGGTAATGTTGCCATTTAGGCTTGTGGACACTGAGCCTTTCCGCAGCCTGATGTCGGCGGTCGTCCCGCGTTACTCTGTCCCCAGCCGCCCCTATTTATCCCGGTGTGCCGTCCCTGCCTTACACCAACAGGTGTCCCGTAACATCACCCGTGCCCTGACCAACGCAGTTATTGGGAAGGTCCACTTAACGACTGACACATGGACAAGTGCTTTTGGCCAGGGACGCTACATTTCCCCGATGGCACGCTGGGTGAACGTTGTGGAGTCTGGGAGCGAGTCGTACCCTGGGATGGCACAGGTGCTACCAACGTCAAGGATTGCGGGCCCTACTTCCATCAGGATTTCCGCCACCACCTACATTAGTGGCTGCAACCCCCCCCTTCTCCTCCTCCACTTCCACCTCTGAATTCCCATCTTGCAGCACCAGTCAGCAATCATTCAGTAGCTGGAAGCAGTGTAGCACTGCAGTGTTGAAGCGGCAACAGGCCGAGCTGAAACAAATTTGCTTAGGTGACAAACAGCACACCGCCGCAGAGCTGTGGCAGGGTATAAGGGACCAGACTGAGCTGTGGCTCTCGCCACTCAACCTAGAACTGTAGTGTACGGGAACTGTAATACCCGTCACTACCAAAAGGTCACTTGGTGTGCTGTCGTCCCTCCTTAATTATGGGGAAGTTGGTATATGTCAGTTTTATAAAATGTCATGTAATGTAATGCATGTATTTCCCTGTTGCTATGAAACTTGCAAGTACAGGCCGGCTAGGGGTGTCATTCCAGCTCTTAGGCATTAGAGGGAGCTAGGGAGCCCTAGTTTATATAAGGGCCAGACAAGGAAGGGAAAGTCAGTGTAACCTGATCTAGTGTGGAGTGCAGAAGTCAGTCTAGACCACAGCTCAGAAGTTTCTAGAGCCTGAGGAAGTTTCCAGAAGCTGAGAGAGACAGAGGCAAAGATCAGGAAAGCAAGAGGTACTCAGAAAGACAGAGGAGGTACTTATTAAAGCTATAGCCAAGGAGATAAAGCCAGAACCAGGTTAATGGGCCTTGGTGAAGATATGCTGTATTCCAGGATCAGACAGAATTAGAGTGCAAGCTCCTGTGCTGCAAGTCCTGTGTTCAACACTCTGTAATTACCCTGCTATAACTGAATTGCCTGCATCGACCGAATTGCAAAATCGACTGTATGCTGAGGAACTGCGTTTCCAATATTGTCTCTGCCTGCAAACTACTAAAGTTGAAGTTCTGTTTTAACACCACGTTTCCTCAAATTATTCCTGCATCCGCAAACGGCGTGCCACCGTTTACTTGGCACTGGCGTCACGAACTATCCTTACCTATACCTGCCCTTGCAGAGAGTCAGCTGTACCAGGTTAGTGTATATTGCACTACATCACCCAGAAACACCTAGTACACACAACTTGAGTACACTGCACCTCTCTTTTGGCGTTCCACGAACAGGATGCGCACGCTTTCTAGTGCAAGAAGCGTGAACTTTGTGCCTTATACAGTTGCCCTGTGACCAAAGTGACAATTTTCCTGTTTTATTCAAGTGGACTTTGTGGACTGAAAATCGTACCCAAAGTGTACCAAAAACCTCTAAAAAGCGCTGTGCAGTGTTGCGCTACCCAGAGGAAGAAAATCGCCGCATTGGAGTGTGGTTTTGTGGACTTTTTACAATCCTGCTTGCTGTCAGTGAATGGACAGCGTTTTGCTAAAGATGGCCACCGGCTGCCTGGAGTAAAGTTTCCCGCGCCGCTGAGGACATTCGTGGGCGGATCCCTGCAAAGACACAGAGAGTCCCGCCCCTCTTCATCATCGCACCGCTGCGGCCCTGCTTCTCCTGCGTCACCGCGGGCTCAGGACGTCCGGAACCTCGCGAGACTTGGCCTGCGCAAGACCAGCGATACCGGTAAGCACTTGTAACCGGAGGGAAGGGGATTGTTCCGGCCCCTTTAGTCGCCAGCGGCCACCTCTCAATAGACTACCATGTCAGAGCCAGGAGTGCCTGAGCAGCCGGCCCCGGGAGAGCTTGCGGCTCCTAATCATCCTACAGCCCCCAGCATGATGCCCTTTACCATGCCTTACTATTTCGGGGCCCCATGGTTCCCCCGCTACAGGGGAGAGACCCATACCCTAAGGGACTTTAAAGAAAAGTTGCTGGCACTATTCCGATTGTACCCTATAAATGCCGACCAGCAAATGGAAATCATGCTGGCGCAACTGGAGGGAGCTGCCCGCAGGGAAGTGTTATCATGGCCTGCTACTGAGCGGAGTACTCTAGAACAGATCTTCACCCGCCTCAGAGCCACTTTTGAAACTAGGACTGCCTCAGAGATAAAGATGCACTTCTTTGGCAAGAAACAGAAGTCCGGTGAGTCCCTCCGTGACTTTGCCCTATCACTTCAGGAGGCTTTAGAGGCTGTAATCCAGATAGATCCCAAAGAGGCTGATAACCAGGACCAGACCCTGAGGGAACAATTTATCAACGGGGTGTCTAGTGAACAAATAAGGACCCAGTTAAAGATGCTGTCCGCCCAGCACCCTAACAGTGCCTTTCTGGACTTTAAAGAACTGGCTATAAAAATTCTGGGGTCCACAGTATCTTCTGAGTTGAGCGCCCTATCTGAGTCATCAGCCTGCAAGCCAAAACCGCTTGTCACTAACCGAGCTGAGGCCGGCCAAGCTGTTCAAGTGTCAGCTACTGATACTATTGCCATGCTGACAGAGCAAGTAAATCACCTCACTAAAAGTCTAGAGAAAGTGTGCAGAAAAATAGAGGAATGGGAAAAACCCATAATGCTAGAAGAAGAATTCCTGTCACCTCCTAGGCCGTTCCCACCTCCTTACCAAGAGACTCACCCCAGGGATCCTGGGAGGCGTAATAGAGGTCGCAAGAAGCCCGTGTGTACATACTGCAAAAAGCTGGGACACACAGAATCCACGTGCTGGCAGTTAAACGGGCAACCCCTGAGGCTGAGGACCACCCCTCGGGAGGTAGAACACTAGGTCCAGAGGATCCAAATTGGATGCCATGTTATGTAGGATCCCATCCTAAAATCAATATAGAGATCAACGGGGTCCCCTTTGAAGCCCTATTAGATACTGGGTCTCAGGTCACTACTATTCAGCTGCCTGCATTTGAAAAGTTCTGGGACACCAACCAGTTGACCCAACCGCCTGAATCCTGGGTGGAAATTATCGCCAGCAATGGCAAACCAGTAAAGGTTCATGGATACTGGGAACCCACCCTGCAGGTGGGAGAAGTAACCCTGCCTCAACAGGGAGTGATCGTAGTACAGGCCGGTGACAGAGGAGGACATCCTGTCATTCTAGGCACCAATGTTTTCAAAAACTGCTATTCAGAAATACTTGCTGTATTACATCAGACTTTGCCCACTGCTTCCTCTGCATCCAGGAGGGTGATTCAAAAGACTATTACAGTGTTAAGTGCCCAGCAGAGGTTTGCTAATGGGAAAGGAGAAATTTGTACTGCCAGGATCCGTGATATTAAGCCTGTGACTTTGCCTCCTAATTCTCAAACTCTTTTGTGGTGTCGTGCTGTCCTGGGAGTCGAAGGCCGAGATTATCCAGCCCTGGTGGAACCACTCCAGATGGAGGATTATCCTTATGTGAGAGCTGCCAAGTGCCTGGTGAACGTCTCCCAAGGTAAAGTACCTGTCCGTCTGATTAATCTGAGTAATCATCCTGTTGCGCTTACTAAGCATTGCCCTGTTGCCCAGCTGTCCCAGGTGTCCTTCCAAGACATCATTCGTCTTCCAGTGACAGAAAAGCCGCCAGCTGCAGACAGCAGATGTTCGCCGGTGACCCAGCCACAAGTGCCCTGGTGGGAAGAGCTCCATGTAGGGGACGAGACTACCCCCCAACATCAACAAGAAGGGATTCTACAGCTTGTCAAGGAGCACCACCAGGCCTTCAGTAAGCATGCTACTGACTATGGAGAGGTTAGTGTCATACAACACACCATACCTACTGGCTCTCATCCTCCTATCAAGGAGAGATACAGACCCTTACCACCTACTTCATATCAGACTGTAAAGGAAATGATCCAAGAAATGAAAGACTCTAATGTGATCCGGGACAGCCGTAGTCCGTGGGCTGCACCCCTGGTTCTTGTAAAGAAGAAGGACGGTAGTATCCGTTTCTGTGTGGATTATAGGAAAATTAATCAAATAACCCACAAAGATGCATACCCACTGCCCCGCATTGAGGAGTCACTAACTGCTCTGGGCTCCTCTGCCTATTTCTCCACATTGGACTTGACCAGTGGCTACTGGCAAGTACCCATGGCCCCTGCAGATAGAGAAAAGACTGCCTTCACTACTCCCATGGGCCTGTTCGAATTCAATTGTATGCCGTTCGGGCTATGTAATGCCCCAGGAACTTTCCAGAGACTAATGGAACGGTGTTTGGGTCACAAAAACTTCGAAACAGTGCTGCTGTATCTAGATGACGTCATTGTGTATTCAAAAACATATGAAGACCATCTGAAACATTTGGCAGAAGTATTTGAAATCCTTATCAAATATGGCTTGAAGGTAAAGCCATCCAAGTGTCACCTGCTCAAACCTGCAGTAAGATACCTGGGGCATGTGGTAAGCGGAGAGGGAGTGCAACCTGACCCTGATAAATTAGCAGCTGTCCGTAATTGGCCGGTTCCTACTACCGTCAAAGAGGTGAGGAGTTTCCTTGGTTTTGCCGGCTACTATAGACGTTTTATCCCCCATTTTGCTCAAATAGCTGATCCTATCCAGGAGCTCTTGAGGGGGCAACCCAAAAAGAGTCCTAGAACTCCTGTGCCCATTGAGTGGAATGAGAAAAGAGAGATAGCGTTCCAATTGCTAAAAAAGAAACTGACCGAGCCTCCAGTGTTAGGTTATCCAGATTATAGCAAGCCCTTCCATCTCTATACTGATGCTAGCAAGCGAGGCCTGGGAGCTGTGTTAGCCCAGATCCAAGAGGGAAAAGAGAGAGTGATAGCATATGCAAGCCGCTCCCTGAAAGGAGCTGAGAAAAATGACCAGAATTATAGTTCCTTCAAACTAGAGTTCCTGGCATTAGTGTGGGCGGTGACAGAAAAATTCAAGGATTATCTAGCCGCCACCCCGTTCATTGCATTCACTGACAATAACCCTCTGGCACATCTCAATACAGCTAGATTGGGGGCCTTGGAGCAGAGATGGGCCTCTCGCCTTGCCAACTATAATTTCTCTGTAAAGTATCGTGCTGGACGTACTAATGATAATGCTGATGCTTTATCCAGGCTTCCCACAGAGACAGCTCCTGATGATGTGCGAGATGCTTGGGAAGATGTAGAGATGCCGGCTTTCTATAACAAATTTGCTCAACAGGATCAGGCTCGAGCTACCAATAACAGAGCGGCAGTTCCTTCACCCTCCAGTAGGCCTGAACCTAAAGAAGAAAGGTGGGTGAAACTACAGTCGGAAAGTAGAGTGCTGGGTGAGTTGTTGGACTTCATTACTAGTGGCAGAGCCCCTGAGAGGATTCGGCGTAAGAGTGCAGATCCTGAGCTCATCAAACTGTGGAGACAGCGCCATCAACTCTTCATACAAAAGGGCCTATTGCTACGGAGAAGCCTAGACCCAGTGTCCAACGAAAGAGTACACCAGATTCTCATACCCCGACGAGATGCAGGTATGGTGTTGGAGATGTACCACAATCAATCCGGTCACTTTGGGGTCCAAAAGACTGAAGCTACTATCCGCCAGCGGTTTTACTGGGTAGGCATGAGAGAAGACATGGAGAAGTGGTGTCGAGAGTGTGTAGCCTGTGCCTTGAAACGAAGTGAGCACCATGATCAGAGGGCACCACTGAGACCCATTGTAAGTACTCGTCCTCTTGAACTTGTCGCCATCGACCATGTAAAACTGGAGCCTAGTCGCTCAGGGTATGCTTATGCCATGACTATTATTGACCATTTCACAAAGTTTGTTGTAGCAGTGCCTGTGAGAGACCAGACAGCCAAGACTACAGCCGAAATGTTCTGGAAGCACTTCCTCCTGCCCTATGGATGTCCAGAAAAGATCCTCACCGATCAAGGACCTGCTTTTGAGTCCCATCTGTTCCATGAACTGTGCCGCTTACACAACTGTAAGAAGATCCGGACGACGGCCTACCATCCTCAAGGTAACGGATTATGTGAAAAAATGAATCAGACCTTGATAGAGATGCTGAGGGCCGTGCCTCCTGAGAACAGAGGAGATTGGCCCAGTCTGTTGCCACAGCTCATGTTCACATACAATCATACCATACATTGTTCCACCGGGTATACCCCCTTTTATTTGATGTTTGGGCGCCAAGGGACATTGCCTGCTGATCATTCATTGGACATACATGTGCCTGATTGCATTAACCCATTACCTAACACCGACTGGGTTGCTGAGCACCAAAGGCGATTAGATGCAGCCAAAGCCATTGTTCAGGAACGTATGGACCTTGCTAGAGACCGACAGCAGAGAGACTATGATCAGGCAGCCCATGCAGAACCCTTGACCATAGGGGCCGTGGTATGGTTAAAGAATAACCGTCGTACCAGCAAATTGGACAGTAAGTGGGAGCGAAGTCCCTATGTTGTCACTGCAATCCCAAATGTTGGAACTCACACTTATGAGATCACCCGGGAAGACAAGGGATCCCAAATTGTACACCGAAACCGGTTGAAGCTCTGCCTGACACCAGAACCTAGTGCCGAGAGTTCCGGATCTGAATATCCTGTGTCAGAGTCAGCAATACCGCCCGAGGATCCTATGCAGGCTGTCAGTAATCTCAGGTATGACGCTGATCCCATGCATTGGCTTCTGACACCGTGGTTGAACTTGCTGGTGCCTGCTCCGGCACCTACTGTAGTTTTACCTCCAGAAGAGCCGGTTCAAGATGCCCTGGATCCAGTTCCCCCTGTAGTGGATATTGTTGTTCCTGTTGTTCCAGTGGTTCCTGTTGTTCCAGTTGTTCCTGACCGAGGTCTCACGGATGGAGACCCTCCTGTTGCTCCTCTCCCTTCTACCTCGTTGCTAAGGGAAGAGGAGACCCCTGTGTTGAGAAGGTCTACCCGGATGACCAGGGGACGTCCGCCAGTCCGTTTAGGAGACTTTGATTATTCTGGTGGTGTCTCCTCCCAAACAGTTGCCACGGGCAATACCTTGTTGGACATTTGTGCGCAAGAATGGACTCCCCCACGTGAGCCCTTGCCTGTGCTACACCCACAGGAAACCCCTGGGTAGTTCCGTTATTATGCTGTCATTTTATTGTGCAACTTCATACTAAGGAAATGTGCCCAGAGATGGACTCCACCGCATGAGAGCCTCTGTGATTAATAAGAAATAACCTGGGTACGGACTCATGTTTGTTATTTGAGCCTCCAAGAACTTTTATACCGTTTTCTACTGTTTTATCATGGACTTATTCATTGTCATGGACTATCCTGGTTATAATGTTACGCTGTGCCAGGTCAGCGCCCCCGTTCCATTCACTATCCTGAGAGAAGAGAACGACGCCCCTTGTCACTACCCTTCACCTTTGCCAATTGGACCTGATGTAAATGTAAATGCAGATGAATTACATGTATGTATGCCTGCATGTCTCTATTTTCTATTTCAGGTAGAGATTCCAGTTGGGCGACCCATGATGGAGTACGAGGTCGTACTCAGCTTAAAGCAGTGGGGTATGTAGTGTACGGGAACTGTAATACCCGTCACTACCAAAAGGTCACTTGGTGTGCTGTCGTCCCTCCTTAATTATGGGGAAGTTGGTATATGTCAGTTTTATAAAATGTCATGTAATGTAATGCATGTATTTCCCTGTTGCTATGAAACTTGCAAGTACAGGCCGGCTAGGGGTGTCATTCCAGCTCTTAGGCATTAGAGGGAGCTAGGGAGCCCTAGTTTATATAAGGGCCAGACAAGGAAGGGAAAGTCAGTGTAACCTGATCTAGTGTGGAGTGCAGAAGTCAGTCTAGACCACAGCTCAGAAGTTTCTAGAGCCTGAGGAAGTTTCCAGAAGCTGAGAGAGACAGAGGCAAAGATCAGGAAAGCAAGAGGTACTCAGAAAGACAGAGGAGGTACTTATTAAAGCTATAGCCAAGGAGATAAAGCCAGAACCAGGTTAATGGGCCTTGGTGAAGATATGCTGTATTCCAGGATCAGACAGAATTAGAGTGCAAGCTCCTGTGCTGCAAGTCCTGTGTTCAACACTCTGTAATTACCCTGCTATAACTGAATTGCCTGCATCGACCGAATTGCAAAATCGACTGTATGCTGAGGAACTGCGTTTCCAATATTGTCTCTGCCTGCAAACTACTAAAGTTGAAGTTCTGTTTTAACACCACGTTTCCTCAAATTATTCCTGCATCCGCAAACGGCGTGCCACCGTTTACTTGGCACTGGCGTCACGAACTATCCTTACCTATACCTGCCCTTGCAGAGAGTCAGCTGTACCAGGTTAGTGTATATTGCACTACATCACCCAGAAACACCTAGTACACACAACTTGAGTACACTGCAGAACCAGGCATGGTTGTGTCGGATAATGGACGTAACTTGGTGGCGGCTTTGGAGCTCGTAAAGCTCACACACATACAATGCCTAGCCCACGTGTTCAACTTAGTTGTTCAGCGGTTTCTCAAAACCTACCCGAATTTGCCTGAGCTACTGGTGAAGGTGCGCTGCGTGTGTGCTCATTTCCAAAAGTCATCTACAGCTGCCGGCGGTCTGGCAACACTGCAGAAGCGCTTGCAATTGCCAGTTCACCGACTGTTGTGCGAAATGAGCACGCTCCACAATCCACGTTCCACATGTTGGCCAGGAGTTATGAGCAGCAGATGGCAGTAGTGGAATACCAGCTGCAACATGGTCATCGCCTTTCCTGTCAGCTTCCGCTCTTCACAAGCGACGAGTGGGCATGGATGTCTGACCTCTGTGAGGTTTTACGCAACTTTGAGTAATCAACCCAGATGGTGAGCGGCAATGCCACTATTAATAGTGTAACCATCCCACTTCTGTGTCTACTGAAACGCTCTTTGCTCACAATGAAGGTGGACGCTTCGCATGTGGAAGAGGTGGAAATGGGGGAAGACAGTACACAGGGTGATAGCCAGACCACCCTCCGTCCATCTTCTCAGCGCGAATTGGACGATGAAGAGGAGGAGGAGCAGAAGATGTTTGCCTCCGCTCAGGGCCGGTTCTAGGGGAAATGGGGCCCTGGGGCGGAAAACAATAAGGGGCCCCCCCCACATGACACTTGCTGACTTTAACGTCCCTTATTGTAAACAAATGCAAGTGGCAAAGCAACATGTACAAGTAAAAATCCCCCCAAATGCACATTTCCCCAGTCCAACTGACTCCAAACAGAACCAGGGCGGGCTAGTACACTGGCACGGGTGAGATGGTGCCTGGGATGGATCCGACCTAGTTTAATCAACCAACCTACCAGACTGGGATGGATCCCGATCCATTTTAATCAACCAGTTACTGGTAGGTTGGTTGATTAAACTGGGTCGGATCCATCCATCCCAGGCACCATCTCACCCGTCCCAGTGCCAGTATGCCCCGCCCACCCTGGCTCCCGGCGGTGTTCAGCATATATTGACAAGAATCTGGGGCATTACATGATGTAATACCACCCAACTTTCCTGCTGTCCAGCATTGCACATGCGCAGAGACATGAGAAAAGTGTGAGGAAGTGAGTGCCCCCCTTCCCCCATCCCCTGTGTCATGCAGGACAGCTGGGAGACACTGACATTACTTGCTCTTCTGCATGACACATGTGCAGAGACAGGAGTCTCTGGGAAAGCTGGGTGACCCCCTCCCCTCTGCCTTTCCATGTTCTTATTATCTGCATTTATGCCTTGCAGGATAGCAGGAAATCTGAGTGACATTGCCTGATGTAACAGCACCCAGCTTTTCTGCTCTCCTGCATGGCACATGTGGAGAGACATGAGAATAGTCTGAGAAAGCTGAGTAAGGCTACTTTCACACTTGCGTTCAGAGCGGGTCCGTCTGATGTCTGCTCAGACGGATCCGCTCCTATAATGCAAACGATGGGATCCGTTCAGAACGGATCCGTCTGCATTGTATTTCAGAAAAAAATCTAAGTGTGAAAGTTAGTCAGACGGATCCGTCCAGACTTTACATTGAAAGTCAATGGGGGACGGATCCGTTTGAAATTGCACCATATTGTGTCATCTTCAAACGGATCCGTCCCCATTGACTTACATTGTAAGTCTGGACGGATCCGCTCGCCTCCGCAAGCAGTGTTCAGGTGTCCGCTTGCTGAGCGGAGCGGAGGCTGAACGCTGCCAGACTGATGCATTCTGAGCGGATCCGCCTCCACTCAGAATGCATTGGGGCTGTACGGATCCGTTCGGGGCCGCTTGTGAGACCCTTCAAACGGAACTCACAAGCGGAGCCCCGAACGCTAGTGTGAAAGTAGCCTAACACAACTCCCACCTCCCCTCATATCTTCTCATGCCTCTGCACTTGTGCCATACAGGACATCAGGAAAGCTGAGTCACATTACATAATAGCACCCAGCTTTCCACCTGTTCTGAATGGCATATGTGCAGAGGAATAGCCTGGGAAAGCTGAGTGACCCCCACCCCCACCTCCACTCCCACTCCCACTCCCACTCCCACTCCCACTGTCCCGACTCCTCACCTACAAGTCGTCACTTCATTACTGGTGGGGTTGTGGCAATCCAGAGAAATCAGACGGGAGGCGGAGCTAGGAGGCGGGAGGCGGAGCTAGGAGGCGGGAGGCGGAGCTAGGAGGCGGGGCTAGCAGACGGGAGAAAGTTAGGAAGATAGATGGGGGGGGGGACTCTCCTCCACAGGGGGCCCCCCTTCCTCACGGGCCCCATAGCAGCTGCGTGGTCTGCCTATGGTAGGTACGCCACTGCTTTGCTTCTCCTTCAATCCAAGTTCTCTGCTCTGGGCAGGGGGTGGGGCGGAGCCTGTGGCAACATAACATATGTCAGCCAGACGCTAGACGTGCCTGCCTTGCCTGTGCTGTGCATGCTGCTGCTCCAGTCTCGGATCTCTTAAAGAGACAAGCAGCGCAGCGCAGCCACAGCAGCCGCCGGCGTCCGGCGGGGGGCCCCTCCACTCCAGACTCCAGCCCAGTTTTAATTACATTACTGCGGCACGGCGCCACACAATAGAATTATAGATATAGTAGTAGTTGCGGCTGGGGGCCCCTAAGGAGTCGGGGGCCCGGGGGCAATTGCCCCCCTTGCCTTTATGGTAGCGCCGGCCCTGCCTCCGCTACAGAGGGTAGTACCCATGGAAGTTTAATTCCATCTGTTCAGCATGGATGGGCCGAAGAGGATGAGGAGATTGAGAAGTCTTGTCTGTTGGGACTCTGATACACATGACTGACTTTATGTTATGCTGCCTTTCCCGTGACCATCGTGTTATACGCATTTTGGCCAACACCCATTTTGGTTGTTTACCCTTCTCGACCCCCGCTACAAAGAGAACTTTTCATCTCTCATTCCTGTGGTGGAGAGGACTGGCAAAATTGTGCAATACCAGAAGGTTCTTGTGGAAAAATTGCTGAAAAAATTTCCAGCTGATAACACTGACGGCAGAATCCGTAGTTCCTTGGGCAACCGAGGAGGGGAGACAAGGTGAACACACAGCAGTTCCAACAGAGGCAGGGCAACACTCTCCAAGGCCTGGGACAGTTTCATGACACCCCGCCAGCACCCTCAACCTGATGCGCGGCCTAGTGTCACAAGGAGGGAAAAGTTTTGGAAGATGGTGAAGGAGTATGTAGCAAACCGTGTCAGCGTCCTCAGTGATCCCTGTGTGCCTTACAACTATTGGGTGTCCAAGCTGGACACGTGGCACGAACTGGCGCTCTACACCTTAGAGGTGCTGGCCTGCTCTGCCGCCAGTGTTTTGTCAGAGTGGGTATTTAGTGCTGCTGGGGGCATAATAACTGATAACCGCATCCGCCTGTCAACTGATAATGCTGACAGATTGACTCTTATCAAAATGAACAAGGCCTGGATTGCCCCTGACTTCTCTACTCCACCAGAGGAAAGCGGCTGAACATAAAGGCACTTTAAATGGGGCTTTTATGGCGTCTTGAATAGACTGTACTCCCATGCAACCCTTCCACCACAAAAAAGGGTATATGGTTCAATCATCCTTTTCTCGTCCTCCTCCTCCATCATATCAACATGCTTATTAGGCTGCCCTCGCTCCTAATGTTTTAGAGGGTCAGCTCAGCAGCAGACCCTCACCCCCTAATGTTTTAGAGGGTCACCAGCATGCCCTCGCCCATAATGTTTTAGATGGTCAGATCAGCAGCAGGCACTCGCCCCTAATGTTTTAGATGGTCAGATCAGCAGCAGGCCCTCACCCCTAATGTTTTTGAGGGTCACCAGCAGGCCATCAATTATAATTTTTCAAGGCTGTGTATGAGGCCCTCCTTTATGTGTAATAAAGGGTGTATTGGAGCGCCCGTTACTTGTAATTTTTGGCAGCCCTTTAGTGCATAGGCTTTATGAGTGTAGGAGTCCCACTACCTGAACAATTGTACCACAATGTGAATGAGGCCCTCCTTTATGTGATATACAGGTTGTATCGGAGTGCCTCTTCCTTGTAATTTTTGGCAGCACTTGAACTTTATATACAAGTAAATATACAGGAAAGAATGTTTCCTAACAATTTTTCTTTTAAAATCGATTTTATTTTTGGTTTTGAGCGTATTATTGTCAGTCTGTAAAAGTGGCATACTACCGTATTTTTCGCCCTATAAGACGCACCTAGGTTTTTGAGGAGGAAAATATTTTGCACAAAAAGGTGTGCTTTTGGTGGGTTTTGAACTAATGGTGGTCTGTGGGTGACACTGTTATGGGGGATCTGTGGGTGACACTGTTATGGGGGATCTGTGGGTGACACTGTTATGGGGGATCTGTGGGTGACACTGTTATGGGGGATCTGTGGGTGACACTGTTATGGGGATCTGTGGATGACACATATATGTGTCATCCACAGATCCCCTCCATAAGTGTCCCTGTAGTGTGAATGACCACCAATACAGGGGGTGGGAGTCGCATCTGGTTTTATAATGACAGCGTGGCCCGTGCAGTGACTGTATTCTACTACACGGGCCCCGCTCACTGTATATACCGTAATCTTATCTATAATTGTAGGCATTGTTAATATATACAAATTCTGGGTATCAGCGCCTGTATTACTTACAACAAGCGCTCGGTAGCAGAGAGGAGGGAGGAGGCAGGCCGGGAGGACGGGCACTGGCAGCGTGAGTCACTACGTCATGCGCCCACGCCGCCTGCTTCATTCATAGAGTGGGCAGCGCAGGCGCGTGACGTAGTGACTCACGCTGCCAGTGCCCGTCCTCCCGGCCTGCCTCCTCCCTCCTCTCTGCTACTGAGCGCTTGTAAGTAATACAGGCGCTGATTACCCTGAATTTGTATATATTAACAATGCCTACAATTATAGATAAGATTACGGTATATACAGTGAGCGGGGCCCGTGTAGTAGAATACAGTCACTGCACGGGCTCCGCTCTCATTATAAAACCAGATACCGGCCCCAGCCCCTCCTCCCTCTCACCTGATACACCCGCCGCGCGGCGTATCATTGACAGTTCGGCAAAATGCAGCATTCGCCCCATAAGACGCACTGCTATTCCCCCCCCCACTTTTTTGGGGGGGGGGTGCGTCTTATAGGGTGAAAAATGCGGTACTTGGACAACATGGTTCCCATCAGCGACCTGGGAGTCCAAGATGCATCCAGACATCATCCCCATGCTGTTCCCGAACCATTTCAGTGGTGTTTCCATCAATTTCTAACCTTTCACCCTCCCGTCTTCAGAGCTGGGGCTGCCTGGTTTAATGCTCTGGTTCTCCCATTGACTTCCATTGTGCTCTGTAGAGCATCCGAGCATCCTAAAGTGTTCTACTCGAGCACCAGAGCACTTTGGTGCTCAATCAATCACTACTAATTAATCTGTCTTAAAAGTAGAAAAATTGTAACTTAGAAAATTAGGAATTTTTCCCAATTTTGTTTTTTTTTTTAAAAATAAATAAAGGTGAAATATATTGACTCAAATTTACCACTGTCATGAAGTACAATGTGTCACAGGAAAAAAAATCTCATAATGGTTTGGATAAGTAAAAGCGTTACAAAGCTATTACCACATAAAGCAGAGATGGGGAACCTTTTTTGCTACCAAGGGCCATTTGGATATTTGTAACATTGTTCGGGGGCCATACAAAATTCACTACTTAAAAATTTCACTGCTATATTTGGTCAAACATACTTACGGTTAAGTTACAGAAATTGCGCTTCAATTAAAAAAATCTAGAGCGCTGTATTTTTGCAGCACAAAATGGCGCCTGCACTATATATTACAAATAGTACAGGCGCCATTTTGACCACATATAGCAGTCTAATATTTAAGTTCAGAATGTTATATATTTATTTGGCATTAATGGCAGACAAGCTCATCCCAGTGGGGTCCAGAGAGGGGTTCACCCAGCTTTTACTCTCCCTGCCATTGTCACCCAGCCTTAGATGAGACCCCCAGCCTCAGATCACACCCCCATCAGACCCTCCCTAGTCTCAGATCAGACCCTCCAGCCTCAGATCAGACCCTCCAGCCTCAGATCAGACCCTCATCAGACCCCCAGCCTCAGATCAGCCCCAGCCTCAGATCAGACCCTATTAGACCTCAGATCAGACATTTAAAATAAATAAACTTACCTCTCCAGTTCCGGATGCCCTGCCACTTGGCAGATTCACTTACCATCCCTGGTCTTCTTCCTGCCGTGCTGTACTGTGACCTTACAGCTCACAGCCGCAGGTAATAGTGCGCATCTACGTGCACTACGTTCTGACACTTTACGTGTCAGGACACAGCTTGGGACCAGAAGAAGACCAGGGAAGGTGAGTACAGCTAGCAATGCGCTGTTCTCACCTTCCTGTGCCTCCCGCATGTTAATGACCGATTCCATAATGGAAGCAGTCATTACCATTTTCTGGCAGGGGGCCGCATGAAATGGCCCGACGGGCCGGAGGTTCTCCACCCCTGACATAAAGTGACATGTCAGATTTGCAAAAAATGGCCTGGGCAGGAAGGTGAAAATTGGCCCAGGGTAAAAGAGGTTAAAGGCTATGTACACTTGTATACCTTTTGGAGGCAATTTTTGTTGATGATTGCATTTTACTCATTTTTGGCTAAAAATCTTATTTTGAATTGGGCTTTATTAAAATATTGAGCCGTTCTGTCACAAAGGGTTAACAGTTTTTCTAACTGTGTGACTGGTACTTTCACTTTGAATCAGTCATCTAATAACCCTTATCTCTAAACTACTAAGAGGTCATAAACACTTATTTAAGCCACATTCTGCTCCCCAGATGACAGAAATGAGAAAATCCATAGGCTGCTACTACAGCATCTCAGCTATGTACACAAAAAAAAGGATTCCATATTTTTTATAAAGACCAATTGAAAAAAGATTTTTAGCTCAAAATGAGTTCAATGCAATAATAATAAAAAAATTGCCCCTAAAGCCCTTTAATTTTCATACATTTCATACTCCTTATGCCTACTTGGCCCTCTCCACATGGTGAAGAAGTACCTCCCGAAATAGTGAATGCATTCCATATCCGTTCCGTTTTTTTTTACAGCCCCATTGGCTTGAATGGAGCCACAGAACGTGATTTGCGGGCAATAATAGGACATGTTCTATGTTTGAACGGAACGGAAATACAGCAACGGAAGGCATACGGAGTACATTCAGGTTTTTATGCGGACCCGTTGAAATGAATGGTTCCATACACTGAAGGCAAACGAAAAAAAAAAAAGTTTGTGTGCAAGAGGCCTTAGGTATAGCAGTACATTGTGTCCGTATTATGGGCAGGTGTAATTTATCGCCATGTACATAAGCCCCATTTGCCAGGGCTGCGTGAAAGACGCAGAATATAGAACATGCTGCGTTTTTCATGCAACGCAGAACTAATGCGTGAAAAAAAAACGCTCATGTACATAGACCCATTGAAATGAATCGGTCAGGATTCAGTGCGGGTGCTATGCATTAACGTCACGCATTGCACCCGCACGGAAAACTAGCTCATGTGAAAGGGCCTAAGATAAGGTATTATGAAAAGATTGGCACCAGTTCTGTGTTTTTGACCTTTAACTGACCAAATGAGTGAAGTGTGAACTGAGCCTAATAGTAACGCACAGTCATTTTACAGCTAAGGGCTCTTTCACACTTGCGTTATTGTCTTCCGGCATAGAGTTCCGTCGTCGGGACTCTATGCCGGAAGAATACTGATCAGGATTATCCTAATGCATTCTGAATGGAGAGTAATCCGTTCAGGATGCATCAGGATGTCTTCAGTTCCGGTACGGAACGTTTTTTGGCCGGAGAAAATACCGCAGCATGCTGCGCTTTTTGCTCCGGCCAAAAATCCTGAAGACTTGCCGCAAGGCCGGATCCGGGATCAATGCCCATTGAAAGGCATTGATCCGGATCCGGCCTTAAGCTAAACGTCGTTTCGGCGCATTGCCGGACCCGACATTTAGCTTTTTCAGAGTGGTTACCATGGCTGCCGGGACGCTAAAGTCCTGGCAGCCATGGTAAAGTGTAATGGGGAGCGGGGGAGCAGTGTACTTACCGTCCGTGCGGCTCCCCGGGCGCTCCAGAGTGACGTCAGGGCGCCCCAAGCGCATGGATCACGTGATCACATGGATCACGTCATCCATGCGCATGGGGCGCTCTGACGTCATTCTGGAGCGCCCGGGGAGCCGCACGGACTGTAAGTATACCGCTCCCCCGCTCCCCGCTCCTACTATGGCAACCAGGACTTTAATAGCGTCCTGGGTGCCATAGTAACACTGAAAGCATTTGGAAGACGGTTCCGTCTTCAAATGCTTTCAGTACACTTGCGTTGTTACGGATCCGGCAGGCACCTCCGGCAACGGAAGTGCATGCCGGATCCCAACAACGCAAGTGTGAAAGAGGCCTTAGGCTACTTTCACACTTGCGTTGTTCTTTTCCGGCATAGAGTTCCGTCACAGGGGCTCTATACCGGAAAAGAACTGATCAGGTATGTCCCCATGCATTCTGAATGGAGAGTAATCCGTTCAGTTTGCATCAGTATGTCTTCAGTTCAGTCGTTTTGACTGATCAGGCAAAAGAGAAAACCGTAGCATGCTACGGTTTTATCTCCGGCTAAAAAAACTGAAGACTTGCCTGAATGCCGGATCAGGCATTTTTTCCCATAGGAATGTATTAGTGCCGGATCCGGCATTCAGAATACCGGAATGCCGGATCCGTCCTTCCGGTATGCGCATGCGCAGACTGAAAAAAAGGTGAAAAAATAAATGCCGGATCCGTTTTTGCCGGATGACACCGGAAAGACGGATCCGGCATTTCAATGCATTTTTTCGACTGATCAGGCATTTTTAAGACTGATCAGGATCCTGATCAGTCTTACTAATGCCATCAGTTAGCATACATTTTGCCTGATCCGGCAGGCAGTTCCGGCGACGGAACTGCTTGCCGGATCTCTCTGCCGCAAGTGTGAAAGTAGCCTAACAGAAGTTATTCAAAAGCATGTGTTTGCGCTACCACAACCAGTGGTGTAACTAGAGTGTTATGGGCCCCAGTGCAAACTTTGGATTGCCCCCCCTTCCCCCCTAACAGTTTATGCAAAGAGGCAGCAATTGTTTTTTACACTAAGTCCAATGCATGGCTACACTCAGCCAATCCTAACTAATAAAATATGGTCTTACCTCATCCAGGGTGACGCTGGCGTTGGCGTTGGCGTGACGTCCACTGGATCCAGAATAAGGTCCCTGTGGTGATAGAGAAAAAAAAGAATAATCACATAAGGAAGGGATGTTGACTACCCCTGTGAAATCACGAGCAAGGGGCGCTGTGCTGGCCTGTAAGACTGAGCCATGCCAATATATAGCAGGGTAATCTAGGACATTTCCCCTAAGTGCTACCAGACAATAATAATGCCCACACTGTGGCCCCTCACAGCAGTTATACCCACCTTTGTTCTTGTCACAGTAGTTATGCCCACATATGTGCCCCCTCACAGTAGTTATGCCCACATATGTGCCCCCTCACAGTAGTTATGCCCACATATGTGCCCCCTCACAGTAGGTATGCCCACAAATGTGCCCCCTCACAGTAGGTATGCCCACATATGTGCCCCCTCACAGTAGGTATGCCCACATATGTGCCCCCTCACAGTAGTTATGCCCACATATGTGCCCCCTCACAGTAGTTATGCCCACATATGTGCCCCCTCACAGTAGTTATGCCCACATATGTGCCCACCTCACAGTAGTTATGCCCACATATGTGCCACCTCACAGTAGTTATGCCCACATATGTGCCACCTCACAGTAGTTATGCCCACATATGTGCCGCCTCACAGTAGTTATGCCCACATATGTGCCACCTCACAGTAGTTATGCCCACATATGTGCCGCCTCACAGTAGTTATGGCAGATTAGGTTCCCCCTCAGTAAAAATGCCCACTTTTGTGCCCCCTCACTCTTGTTGTGCCTCCCTTTCACCTCCAGTCTGCAGCTTTATGAAAAAACAAACAAAAAAACACATACTTACCTTCTTCCCCGATGACGCGCTCCCACTCACATCGCGCTGATGGCTGTGTTGGAGGCCAATTCCCAGGCTTTCAGCGCTCCTCCCACAGCCAGCAGCGCGATGTGCAGCCTGTAGAGGGAGTGCCGGAGCTCAGAAGAAAAGTGTAGCAGGGAGCGAAGAGCGCACCCTGCTTCACTATGGAGACGACAGCCCGGCAGTGACAAGAACTGCTGGGTGAGTATGTGCGGCCCCCCCACCCACTACTTGCCTCTGCACCTCCTCTTGTTTGTGCGCCTGGGGCGTAAAATATACATGTTCGAAGAGCGCTCTGACAGCCTTGTCACTGTGCCTGGCATTACATGTGAGCGCAGCGGGCCCCCTCCCCCTGCCGGGCCCAGTCGCGGTTGCACCCTCTGCGACCGCGATCGCTATGCCCCAGACTACAACATGGCTTAAAAGAACCTTTTTTTCTTCACCACTTTGATTGGCACTGCCTCCATGTCCTTTTTTTGTTCCACTGACTAAAGAGTCATTGGGACACAGGTCTTGCAGAAGGGCACAGTGTTTTTTTTTCTTTTAGTAAAGCCTGCTTTGTGATTTTCTTTTGGTTTAGCTGGGGGTTAGCTAGGACTGTTGGTGGCCTGCATGACCATGCGCACGTCCACGTTATTCCCCATTTAATGTCCATTTTCTTTTTTGAGGGTCACTTTAACACTTCATTCGCAGAGTGCAGGTTTCTGTATTCTGTGAATGTATTTACTGTGGCGCCAAAAAGGAATCAGAACTCTGTGCTGCCTTATAGGGAAGGCAATGTCGAAGTTTACTGTAAAGTAAATATGAATTCACTATAAGAATATCCATACCCAGGGAGCAATAACTAGACCAGGTAATGTTATACAGAATGGAGAGCAGTTTCTATGTTGTCACGTCTAGATTTGCTTTCTTCCAGCACAATACAATGGCCCCTCTATAAATATTATGATTACCTTTGAACTATTCTCTTATCTCTCTGATCATTTATTCAGGGCTCAGTCAGCTGAGCAACTCTATCAGTTTCAATTAAAACACCAAATGGAAAGAGTGTGCAGTCACTGCGCCGGCTGTACATCATCATTATTTCAACAGACCGGGATGGTCAGTTTACTTAATAGATGCCCTAAGTCACATTTATAGAGCAAAGTTGTTTTATAGGATAACAAATCACATTGTACTAGGCATTATGACAGGGTGACCTTTTCTTTTAAAATGTATCTAGCAAAAAAGTGCTAACCAGACCTATCCATGGATTACGGTATATCATAGCAGTAGGAGCAGCAGATGGAGAAACTTGAAAATTTTGGTAGTTGCAGTAATTATGTAATATAGTTTACGGCTTTATATTTTATTGAAGAAATGCTATTGCAGTAAAAAATATATCAGTACTATTTTTAAAGGGGTTTTCCGAGACACATCTCCTCTGGATAGGTCATCAGTATCCGATTGGTGGGGGTCTGACACCTGGAACCAGTGTTGGACTGGGGTGCCTAGGGCCCACCTGAAAATTCAATTCTGCAGCCCACTATACAGCTAGATGGAAATACTACCTGCTCACACAGTTGCAGGCAGCAATAAGATGCTCAAGATGATTGATTAAAGGGATTACTGCAACAATTTCGAGAAGACAGGTCATGTTGTAGAAGTCATCTTAGCCTCCCAATGCGTCTATAATAAACTGGGCAGTTTGGTAAATAATCTAGTTGAGATGCTATGCTTGGGGGACTTGGGGTCCAACTCTGTTAGGGACCCACTGGAGGATTCCACTGTGGGCCAGTCAGAGCCGGCCTGGGACCCCTACTGTTCCGCTGTTTGAGAAGGCACCATCGCTCGCAGTAGTGCCACAGCCTTCTTGCAGCTTAGCCTAGGCCATGTGACATCACGATGATCAGTCACATGTCATAGGTGCAGCTTAGCCCCATTGAAGTGAATAGGGCTGAGCGCTGTGCTTGGTGAGATGAGAGAAGAACGCAGGACTCACAGGAGCGTCGTTGCCTTCTCAAACAGCTGATCGATGGTGGTCCTGGGTGTCGGACCTCACCAATCAGATACTGATGATCTATTCAGAGGATAGGTCACGAGTATAAAAGTCTTGGAAAACCATTTTAACAAAAAATATATTCATACACTCCTCAACACTGAAATTGCAACAACAGGAAGGACAAGCCGTAATGTTATACAAATTGAAAAAGTAGCAGGTGTCGCTAAGATCTGCAAATGATTTCAAGTTTCAAGCACCTAGCTCCAATCTGTGGAATGTGGGAGGGGCATAAAAGTCAGATTGAAAGCAAAGTTTTTTTTAGCCACATGAAACCTCAAATATCAGATCAAGTCATTTGAGATGATTGTGCAATGAGCAGGACACTGGGTCATTGGGGCTGCTATGCAGTGGGTCAGATTTAGGTGTGAATAAGTTTGTGACGCCAGTTGCAGCTTGCACAGGTACTGTAGAAGGGCCCTTTAAGATGGTATGAGCACACGTACTAGGTGAGGAATGCCAGAGGGGGATATTGTCTCTGTATTGTGTCAACGGTGTCTCCTACCTGTAGTACGGCTGGACTCCTGTATCCTGGCTCACATGCAACAGAATTGAGTGCTGTAAATAGGAGTAATGGAGGAATGATGGGATTCCACACAGAGAATAGGGTCCAACTTGGCTTTACTTGATGTTAAATTATGCAGCTTTAGATCCATACAATTTACAGCAATAGTCTAGGATCCCAGCAGGTATTGGCAATATGTGGCAGGAATTTTATATATATATATATATATATATATATATATATATATATATATATATATATTCTGCATCTAGTACATACGCCTTTAAGAATCTGGCAGGTATCTGTCTATGGTCTGCTTGGTTTGGGCCTGACTAGCTATGGAGGTACTTATCTTCTCCTTGTTCTGGAATCTGTACTTACAGGACTGCTCGCAGGGAATGGTGGTTTCTTCCTGGAGATCTAGTAGTTCTGAAGATGGCTGCTTTCTTTGTCATCCAGCTGAGGTAAGGAACTCAGGCTGGGAAGGTTGCTTTGGGCCTCAGCAAAGGCCTGAATCCTTGGTTGGGATCCCTGTTTTCTGAGAGCTCCTATTCACACAGCCTGCCCCAACAGGGGGTGGCTGGTACACTGCTAGAACTTTCTTTCCTCCCTCTGAAGTAGGATGTGGTAACATTCCACTCCTCCTCAGATAGGGGGGAGTTGCCTGGAATAGTATATTCCAGTCTAGATATACTAACTGGCTTGGTTCTACCACATACTGCTGCCACCTCCTGGTGTACATGGATATTACAGCATAAATACAATGCAACAAGCCTGGAAAATGCACATAATGGGGAAAATGATGCAACCTTATACCAGATGACAATATACATACACTTGACATTATTGTAGCAGGGATACAGAAGTTTAGTGACATACTTCAGGATGTTACAATTGTGTGATGCCTTCGGTTGTCAATGTGCCAGTTATGACCACCTGTTGAAAACTGAGAGGATGAGAATCCTTGAACTCTGTCAGATCACTAAGCACCTAGGCTGAGATGTCAGCACTGTTTGACATTGTGTGTCCTGGTGGTTGGAAGAACAACGATTAACTTAAATGATAGCAAGAGGTGCACAGATTAGAAAAATGACATGTAGTGATCCATTTTGTACTACAAGTGAAATTGGACGTCACATCCCAAGCCTAGGGGGCAGGGCCGGCTCCAGGCTCATGTGGGCCCTTGGGCAATAAATCCCAGTGGGCCACCTTGAGGCATTTTTTTTACATTTACATGTCCCCCTGTGGCTCCCACACGGTATAATGACCCCCAGTGGCCCCACACACAGTATAATGACCACTAGTGGCCCTTCATTCAGAACAACCCCCAGTCGCTTCCCCATTCAGAACAACCCTCAGTCGCCCCCCCATTCAGAATAATGACCCCCAGTATCCCCCACACTGGGGGAATACTGTATGGAGGGGGCACTGGGGGTCATTATACTGTATGGTGGTCACTGGGGGTCATTATATTGAATGGGGGCTCTGGGGGTCATTATACTGAATAGATGGTCATTAGGAATCATTATACTAAATGGGGGACACTGGGGGTCATTATACTATGTAAAGGGCCCTCACAGTCTAATGACCCCACAGTGGCCCTCCATTTAGAATAATGACCCCCAGTCTCGCCTATACTGGGGGTTATACTGTATGGAGGGCGCACTGGGGGTCATTATACTAAATGGAGGGTCAATGGGGATCATTATACTAAATGGGGGGCACTGGGGGTCATTATATTGTGAGGGGCCCTCACAGTATAATGACCCCCAGTGGCCCCCTCACATACCTATCATTGCTGGAGAGCAGGGGAGCCGTGTCATTCACTAATCGCAGCTCCCTGCGCTCCTTCTCTCCTCAGGCCTACTGCAGCAGTAAGAGACACGTCATGACGTCACCCCTGGGCCAGGCCTGGAGGAGAGAGACCCCCGTGGGTTCACATCACGTTTTTCCTATCGGTTTAATGTATACAAATGTGCAGCACTACAGGTTTTTGTATCCTGCAGAGTCCAGTAAAAAATGCATACGTTATTGTATATGTTTTTCTACCATGGAACTGTATGGTGAACAGACGCCACTGTACGACATCAGTCTGAGGCATCTGTTAACACATACATTTTTGGTATGCATTAAATGGATGGCACAAATGGGATGTGAACCCAGCCTTAGTGTCAGAATAAGCACCAGTACACAGCGGAGCAGCGTGGCGGAGAGGGGAGGCCGCCATGTACTGACAGAGCGCTACCTGGTCCTGGTGGTCAGGGATGAGGACTGTGTTTCCCAAGGATCATTTTCTACTGGGAAATACAGGGCACAGTATAATACACTAGAATCTATATAATATAAAGATATTAGCCCTACCCTGAATAATAATACAATTAGGTGGTCATTTATAAAATAGAAATACATCTATATTAGGCGTATTTCTGAAACAGATGTGGCGCAAAAGGTCCTTAGCACCGCAATCTGTATTTTTTCCTGCTCATGCCAGGTCTAAAAAAAGTGGCGTGGGCAGGGAAGGGGATACAGTTACGGCCATACAGTTACTGGATACCACCACCATACAGTGATAACACCGCCATACAATGATAAAACCACCATACAGTGACCGGATAAAAGGGTATAAGAGGGCACAGTACAGGGAATGACTAGGGGCACTGTACAGGGTGTGGTAAGAGGGCACAATCACATGACCCTGTGACGTTAGAAGGTCCTTATGGAGAATGCGGTTCAGATGCCACCATAATGAGAGGCAGAGGAGTGAGACAGGGGCCCTTGATGGACAGAAGGGGTTAACACAGCAAGTAGGTGGAAGGGGCTCTAAGGGGGATTCATACAACAAGTAGTGGAAGAAGGACTGTGCAGGGCAGCAATAGGAGATAGGAGGGTGGAACAGGAGCTCTGGATACATGAGGGAGGAAAGGAGATAGCAGGGGCTCCATGAGGATGAGATAGGACAGGATATTGGGGGGGGGGGCAGGTGTCATGGAGGCAAACTGCTTGATGAAACAGTAAAACAACTAAATAGAATGAAGCAGCAGATCGAAGAGTTCCCCCCCCCCTCCCTCCTGAAGAGACAGTCACAGTGCAGACTCACTGACAACCTGTGTTCACACTTCTGCTCCAGCCCTTCACAGTGCAGACTCACTGACAACCTGTGTTCACACTTCTCCTCCAGTCCTGCCGGTCTCTCTCCTCAGGCAGCATGTCCTGTGTAGAAGGGGCGTGTCTGAGTCTCTGCAGCAGCCAGCCTCATGTGACTCAGAGGGCCCACCAAAGGGGTACTGCGTAAGTGAAATGACAGCAATAAGGGCTTCCATCTGTATTGATGGAAGTGCTCATAGCAGTTTAGTGCCCCCCCCCCCAGGGGCATTGGGCCCTGGCACTTGCCTGGGTTTGCCGGGTTATGACGCCGGCCCTGCTAGGGGGCAAACAGTGTTTACTCAAACGGGATACGAGCGACATTCAGCTACAGGTTTTGTATTGACCTAACGTCACCGCTCTCTATCGTGTTGCACAGAAAGATGGCAGTTGAGGCTGGAACGGAGGTCCATCCTCTTCAGTGAGTCCCACTTTTGTCTCAGATGCAATGATAACCGGAGATTCGTCTGGAGACCACATGGGCAATGCTATGAAGAGCCTTCACAAGGGAAGGTCATATCAGTCCTACTCCTATTATTATGGTGTGAGGTGACATAATGTACATTAACTGGACCCATCTAGTCTTCCTGCCAAGTACAATAACACCCGAAGTTACATTGATTTGATTGTGGAACCAGTGGTTGGCCATTTCTCCAAAGTGTCCCAGGAGCTATTTTTCAATAGGAAAATGCCACGCCACACGTTGCTTATGCTACTGTGAGTAGCCTGTGTGGCCTAAACATGCCATCATGGTTTGCAGCGTCTCCAGACTTGTCTACCATCAAGCACACGTGGGACATCATTGGTTAGCAATTGCAAAGGGAGCTGCCAGCATGCCCAAGTGTATTCAGCATGGCAGAAGATTCCTTAGACAACCATTATTTAACCTAACTGTTAGCATGCCAAGGCGTGTAAGTGCATGTATTTCTGCACACGGCACTTATACTCCATACTGAATAAATCAAGATGTTTTGAATATTTTGTTTTAAGTCATGTTTTTTTTTTCAACTCAATCATGCTTTGCCCTCACACATGAATCGGCAGTCTTTTATTGCCACCTGCAGCTTTTAGCACATTTTCTGTGGCATTTTGTGTCTTGTCGCTAGCATTTTCTTCATGGCATATTTTTTTTTCCCCTATAAAGAAGGTGTCCAAACTCCTGAAAAAACTTCAAAAGCTTCAGCATGCTGCATTTTTGAAAAGCTAGAAAGATAAAAAAAAAAGGCCACCTAATTAACAAAAACTTCACTAGCCAACTGGGTTGAGGCCTTGCACCAAAAAGACAAAAAAGTAAAACACTTTTTCCAGTTGTGGGAAAGCTTTATTAGCATACTACCATTGCATGTACGTAATACTATACATGAGTGCTTTTCGGGGACTACCTTATGCAGTGTCCCATTAGTGTACGTGGGCACTGCAAAAGCTTGTTATGTCATATGTTATATCATGCTGTATTTCATTCTTATGTAGAATACCAGGCTGTTAGGTGCACTAAACACATTCCACCACTAGATGGGGATAGCACCACAGTATATATACACTCACCTAAAGAATTATTAGGAACACCTGTTCTATTTCTCATTAATGCAATTATCTAGTCAACCAATCACATGGCAGTTCCTTCAATGCATTTAGGGGTGTGCTCCTGGTCAAGACAATCTCCTGAACTCCAAACTGAATGTCAGAATGGGAAAGAAAGGTGATTTAAGCAATTTTGAGCGTGGCATGGTTGTTGGTGCCAGACGGGCCGGTCTGAGTATTTCACAATCTGCTCAGTTACTGAGATTTTCACGCACAACCATTTCTAGGGTTTACAAAGAATGGTGTGAAAATGGAAAAGCATCCAGTATGCGGCAGTCCTGTGGGAAAAAATGCCTTGTGGATGCTAGAGGTCAGAGGAGAATGGGCCGACTGATTCAAGCTGATAGAAGAGCAACGTTGACTGAAATAACCACTCGTTACAACCGAGGTATGCAGCAAAGCATTTGTGAAGCCACAACACGCACAACCTTGAGGCGGATGGGCCACAACAGCAGAAGACCCCACCGGGTACCACTCATCTCCACTACAAATAGAAAAAAGAGGCTACAATTTGCACGAGCTCACCAAAATTGGACTGTTGAAGACTGGAAAAATGTTGCCTGGTCTGATGAGTCTCGATTTCTGTTGAGACATTCAAATGGTAGAGTCTGAATTTGGCGTAAACAGAATGAGAACATGTATCCATCCTCTGATGGCTACTTCCAGCAGGATAATGCACCATGTCACAAAGTTTGAATCATTTCAAATTGGTTTCTTGAACATGACAATGAGTTCACTGTACTAAAATGGCCCCCACAGTCACCAGATCTCAACCCAATAGAGCATCTTTGGGATGTGGTGGAATGGGAGCTTTGTGCCCTGGATGTGCATCCCTCAAATCTCTATCAACTGCAAGATGCTATCCTATCAATATGGGCCAACATTTCGAAAGAATGCTATCAGCACCTTGTTGAATCAATGCCACTTAGAATTAAGGCAGTTCTGAAGGCAAAAGGGGGTCCAACACCGTATTAGTATGGTGTTCCTAATAATTCTTTAGGTGAGTGTATATAGCACAGTTCAGGCCTAGTTAGCTAGTTGTTTAGAGTGTGGGAGAGGAAGGAGATGGACTGAGGAGAAAGGGGGAAGGAGAGGACCCCTCTCCTCTCAGCTCTCTCTTGGGCTCCACGGCCCAGAGGAGCCAATTCATTGTCTTAGTGTCAAGCAAGGAAAATAGGCAGAGCTGAAGTCTTTATTTTACCGTCTACTCTTCCGGAGTAACAAGTGGATTTTACCAAGTTTATTGTGGAAAGACAAAGGAAGGACAATAGCCATTATTCTAGGCTCTAGGCATCTTTGTAATAAGGTGAAGGTTTATTAGCTTCCAGCAGCCTCACTGTTACTTCAAGGACAGATGGGACATCTGTTGCATCACTTGTGTGTAGAAGATAAGGACTTGAATCACCCTTACTGAGATTGGAGCAAGGCAAAGATCTGAATACCAGTGATTACACAACCTCCTACTATAGCCTGAGACATAACCACATGTACAGCCTGTTACTGGGATTTGCCACATCTAACCTGCATGTTCATAAGAGATTGTTTATTACTGGATGTAAATTGCTGTCAAGATTCTGGTTACAGTATAGTTCTTAGTTGGATTCAAACCCTGCCTCATTCTTCTATCTCCATACTACAACCATTCTTATCATTTTGCACCACCAAAGTGCTGGCGTCACGACATTACCTAAGTCAGGGGCCCAGCCGCACAAGCACCCAGAAAACCCAATCACCATCAAGGGCACCTCGATCACCACCTGGCCGGTGTCTCCTGTAATAGAGTGTGCCCCGGAGAATCTGGTGATGTTCTCCCCTTCACTGCACTGCTGGCCCAGGGAGGCGTCTGCTATCTGTGAGTAACCGATAAACTGTTGCACCTGTCGGCCCACCGTGAACCTCACGTGTTCTCCCCTGCGGACTGGCATGTTGCACTGGTACCTGGAGCAGGTGTTGACAGGTGACGAGCCAGTTCTGTTGACCTGAGGCCCGGAGGGGGGTGGGGAACCCAGAAAATCCCGAGCAGCTTTTGTTTTTATAATTACTTTTATTTTTCTTGTTGTTGTTGCTTCTTTTCTTCCAGTTTGCAATGACGCGACGGTATGCACTTAGTGCCCACGCAACATGTAACTATCACAGGAAATAACTTGTGGTTCACAGGCGGACTGTATGGGCTCACTACATCATGGACTTGTCAGGGTCAGGCGTTGACATATGCTGTTGCGCCAATTTCATCTATGCCGAAAATACGATACTGACCAGATGACCTGTCTATGTGACTCCGAACCACTGTAGTAGATTAGCATGTCTTACACTTGCCAAAATAGGCATGGATGATGACAAAATGTTCTTTGTCTTTCCTTTCCTTTTTGTTGTATGTAAGCATTTTCTAAAATTGTAAACTCAAAATAAAAACTTCACTAGCCAAAGAATGATTGTGTGTGACCTGCAGATCATATTTCCCATAACATCTGGAGCTGGAATTTTTACCACAAAAAAGGGCGCCAAACGCATAGGTGCAAAAAAACACCACTAAAAATGCAAAAGTGCAGAAAAATCTCCATCAACTGCAAGATGCTATCGATGGATAGGATGTCAGTCTCTCCTCTCTGTATTACTTCCTGAGAATTACAGGATTACATCAGTATCTATAAAATCCTTCCTAGCAGCTCTATGCCAGGTGTGGTTGTCTAAATTTACATGGGACAATTTAGCAGTCGATTTTTGGGAAGCGTTTCTTTTCAGTTAAGGAGATTGCTGCACTTACATTCAGCACAGTATGGGGATGAGTGATTGCTAATGCCATTGCGTGTCCCCATATAGAATCATTGTTGGCAGCAGAGGGTGATTAGACGGCATGATCTGCTGCTGGCAAATGCTGATTTAGGCGTCTGCACAAACAAGCATATTACCCAATGAACGAGCGAGGTATCAGAGTAGGATCCCAACCAGACTGGGGTCACTTTGCCATGGTGGATGGGCACAAATGATTTTGATCAAAATATATTTGCTAAGTACCTCATCCATTTTACCGTATTTTTCGCCCCATAAGACGCCCCCCCCCCCCCCCCAAAAATTCCCCTGCGTCTTATGGGGCGAATGCTGCCATTTTACATTGCAGTCTGCGATGCTGCATGTATGCGATGTATCATCGGGGAGGGAGGAGGGGCTGGAGTTCGGGAACTTGCGGCGGGGCCCGGTGCAGTCACTGTACTCTTACACCGGGCCCCGCCGCTCACAGCAGTATTTCTAGTAATCACTACTCTAGTAACAGTAATCCTTAACCTCTTAATAAATTTAACAAAAGTTGTGCTCTCCCCTGTATCAGCACTTACTAACAAGCATCCGAAGCAGGCAGAGCGGCTGGCACTGCTCCTCCCACTTTATGAATGAAGCAGACGGAGCAGGCGCGCAACGTCAGTGAGTGACGTAACGCTGCCAGCCACTCTGCCTGCTTGTTAGTAAGTGCTGATACAGGGGAGAGCACAACTAGTTAAATTTATTAAGAGGTTAAGGATTACTGTTACTAGAGAAGTGATTACTAGAAATACTGCTGTGAGCGGCGGGGGGACACTGTTATGGGGGGGATCTGTGGATGACTCCATCCACAGATCCCCCCCACCCCATTGCAGTGCCATCCACAGATCCCCCCACCCCATTACAGTGCCATCCACAGATCCACCCCACCCCATTACAGTGCCATCCACAGATCCACCCCCATAACAGCGCCATCCACAGATCCCCCCCATAACAGCGCCATCCACAGATCCCCCCCCATAACAGCGTCATCCACAGATCCCCCCATAACAGTACGTCATCCACAGATCCCCCCCATAACAGTGCGTCATCCACAGATCCCCCATATTAGTGCATAATAGTGTCATGCACAGACCACCATTAGTTCAAAACCCACCAAAAGCACACCTTTTGGTTAAAAATATTTTTTTTCTTATTTTCCTCCTTAAAAACTTAGGTGCGTCTTATGTGCCGGTGCATCTTATAGGGCGAAAAATACGGTATATGGTAAATATAGTATTTGTCCATGTATTCTATGTTTGCAGACTGCTGTTGGATTGTGTTTGGTTTTAATTTAGTAATTTCAGCCATGACAACGCACACCTGCACATTTACTTCATTTTGCATGGGGTGCTGACTAAGGGCTGACGCACAAGATCTGCAAAACACGGATATTGGCCGTGTGCATTCCATATTTTGCAGAACGGTACATCCTGCCCTCTATAGGACAGTGCTATCTTTGTCCATAAAACAGGGTGCAACAGTAGAAATACGGATGTGGACAGCACACGGTGTGCTGTCCACACCTTTTGCGGCTCCATTGAAGTGAATGGGTCTGAATGGGTCCGACCAGCAAAAAAAATGTGGATCGGATGCGGACATAAACAACGGTCGCGTGCATGAGCCCTAACTGTGTCTTATGTTTTTGCGGTATGTATGTGGAGGTGTGGCTCTCTCCATTTTGGTTGTGCACTCCTAATTAATCCACTCTTCCCGCAAGCTGTTTTTAATTAGGGCGGTATACAGCTGTAGCCTGCTTTCCCTGAATTCACTTGAGGCCAGCTGGCACAGAGATGGGTAACAAATACAGCAGACAGTATGCATGTGGAGCCTGTTCTCCTTACATTAATATGCTGGAGAGGTATCATATACAGCAGGGATTTATAGAAAATCCAGTACTCTTCCAAGAAAGTTCCAAATGCAAGATATCTTGGAGAAAAATCTGATAATATATGATACATGTAAAATGGTGGCTTATTTTGCTTTCCCAGACCTTAAAGGGGTTGTCCGGGTTCAGAGCTTAACTCGGACATACCTCCATTTTCACCCAGGCAGCCCCCGTCTTAAGCATCATTCATGCTCCGATGCTCTACTTTGCCCTGCGCTAAATCGCGCAGGGCAAAGGTATTTTTAGGAGTTCCAGTGACGTATCGGGCTCTCCATGGGGCTGCCAGGAAGCCCGGTGATGTGACCAGCACTGATGGGAGGGCTTTAGCGCTGCCCTAGCCAGTAAAACGGCTAGGGCAGCGCTAAAGCCCGCCCATCAGAGCCGGTGACGTCACCGAACACACTGCCGGGCAGTGTGTTATGATAAACAAGAGAGCCCTTGCCCTGCGCGATATAGCGCAGGGCAAGGGAGCGCATCGGAGCATGAGATGCTCCGATGCTAGCCTCAGGGAGGCTGCCGGGGTGAAAATAAGGGTATATCCGGGTTCATCTCTGAACCCGGACAACCCCTTTAGGCCTCATGCACATGGCCGTGTTCCGCGGTAACCCGGCCGGGATTCCTGCTGACAGCAGGAGCGCACGGCTTCATTGGTTGCTATGGCGCCGTTCGCTTCATGCCGCCGCTGCTGTACAGTGATACACTCGTATAGATCATACGAGTGTATCACTATACAGCAGCGGCGGCATGAAGCGAACGGCGTCATAGCAACCAATGACGCCGTGCGCTCATGCTGTCAGCAGGAATCCCGGCCGGGTCCCCACGGACCGCTCTCGGCCGTGGAACACGGCCGTGTGCATGAGGCCTTAATCTGAGGCTGCAGGAGAGCTGGGGAAAGGAGCGCTTCCCACCACTTGTATGTTGAGTAGATTCCCACCCAGACTGAGGTCATCTTGCTATGGTGGATCGACAGAAAAGATTTTTATTAAAAGAAAATACATATATCCTATTTTTGCAAAGTGTTGTTGCATTGTGTTTGCTTTTGATTTTAGCTTTCCAGCCCTTCCCCACCAAGCTCTGTCCACTTTTCCACTGTATGCCCCCCCATTTATAGAATGCTGCTGAGAATATTAAACGGTAGTGTAGTGATATACTGTAGTAGGTGAGTGCATTAAGTAATTAGATGCAGAATAATAAAACTCCCCTGACTTTAACTAAAGGCCCCTTTACACTGGCCAATTTTGGAAACCTATGCATTTACATGCAGCAATCTCCTCCGCAGTATGGGTATCACGGTAGGTAAGATAAGGGAAGGAAACAGAACACGGAAAAGCAAACTAAACAACTGACTAGGCCCCAAATGCTAGGGAACAAAGGGGTCACCTACTAGCAATCCCTAAAACACTTTCCCTAAGCTGCTATGCCCATGTGCATATATGGATTGTAGATATGCACATACCCACGTACCTATGACTATAACACACTGAACCAAACCCTCAGCTGTAGGGAAGAGGGAAAGAGGCCCCCAGCTCCTTCAACAACCAAAGGAGCTAGCGTCACCCTTGAGGCCTAGTCAAAACAGACACAGAAGGAACAAGGAAAAAGGACTTATCTAGAGATGTGTTGGAACAGAGCTCACACAAGGCAGAACTATAACCTGCAAGGGCTATAGGGAGGGGGAGGAATAAATAGCCTCACCAATTACCTAAAGAGCAACACCTGGGAGGAGGTGGGATTCTGCTCAAACCCACAACAAAACAAACTGTCAGATCGAGTCACGTGCAGCAACTCTGACAGATCTCCTCAGAACATCCACAGGGCAGGGAGTGACAATGGGAAGTAGTCATTGCTATTGCCATCGCTCGTCCCCATACAGACTCATTGTCGGCGGCAGAGTCTGTTTTACAAAGTGCATTCTGCTGCCTGAAAATGACAATTTAGGTGCCTACACAAACGATCCAATTAACCGGCGAACGAGCGTTTCTCTCATCCATCGGGTAATCAGCAGCATCTTGACACCGTCAGATAACTGCTAATGAGCATTCCTATGAATGCTCGATAGCGATTATCTGGCAGATTCTCACCTCAACTGGCTCTGTCCATGCAGTCTGCGGTATATTCTGTGGAGTCTCCAGTGTATCCTTTGAGATACAGCTTCACCCTGCCTTCGTCTGCCTCCTGTTTGTGATTGATAGGATTTTCTGTGTCAGATATTGTTCTGTCTTCATACACGTTCACAGAGTGTGCAGTCTGACATTCAGTATAAACCATTCCTGTCTTCCAAATAAGAGGACTGTTTTCTGTAGTCTAAGGCTACTTTCACACTGGCGTTTTGGCTTTCCATTTGTGAGATCCGTTCAGGACTCTCACAAGCGGTCCAAAACTGATCAGTTTTGCCCTAATGCATTCTGAATGGAAAAGGATCCGCTCAGAATGCATCAGTTTGCCTCCGTTCTGTCTCCATTCCGCTTTGGAGGCGGACACCAAAACGCTGCTTGCAGCGTTTTGATGTCTGTCTGACGAAACTGAGCCAAACTGATCCGTTCTGACACACAATGCAAGTCAAGGGGAAGGATCTGTTTTCTATAACAAAATCTGGCACAATAGAAAACGGATCCGTCCTTGATTGACTTTCAATGGTGTTCATGATCCGTCTTGGCTATGTTAAAGATAATACAAACGGATCCGTTCTGAACGGATGAAAACGGTTGTATTATCTGAACGGATCCGTCTGTGCAGATCCAAACGCGAGTGTGAAAGTAGCCTAACTTGTTTGTTGGTCAATAGGATTGTGAATTGGTAAAACTACAAGAATACATACACCCTGTACAGAATTATTAGGCAAATGAGTATTTTGACCACATCATCCACTTTATGCATGTTGTCTTACTCCAAGCTGTATAGGCTCGAAAGCCTACTACCAATTAAGCATATTAGGTGATGTGCATCTCTGTAATGAGAAGGGGTGTGGTCTAATGACATCAACACCCTATATCAGGTGTGCATAATTATTAGGCTTTCTTTCCTTTGGCAAAATGGGTCAAAAGAAGGACTTGACAGGCTCAGAAAAGTCAAAAATAGTGAGATATCTTGCAGAGGGATGCAGCACTCTTAAAATTGCAAAGCTTCTGAAGCGTGATCATCGAACAATCAAGCGTTTCATTCAAAATAGTCAACAGGGTCGCAAGAAGCGTGTGGAAAAACCAAGGCGCAAAATAACTGCCCATGAACTGAGAAAAGTCAAGCGTGCAGCTGCCAAGATGCCACTTGCCACCAGTTTGGCCATATTTCAGAGCTGCAACATCACTGGAGTGCCCAAAAGCACAAGGTGTGCAATACTCAGAGACATGGCCAAGGTAAGAAAGGCTGAAAGACTACCACCACTGAACAAGACACACAAGCTGAAACGTCAAGACTGGGCCAAGAAATATCTCAAGACTGATTTTTCTAAGGTTTTATGGACTGATGAAATGAGAGTGAGTCTTGATGGGCCAGATGGATGGGCCCGTGGCTGGATTGGTAAAGGGCAGAGAGCTCCAGTCCGACTCAGACGCCAGCAAGGTGGAGGTGGAGTACTGGTTTGGGCTGGTATCATCAAAGATGAGCTTGTGGGGCCTTTTCGGGTTGAGGATGGAGTCAAGCTCAACTCCCAGTCCTACTGCCAGTTTCTGGAAGACACCTTCTTCAAGCAGTGGTACAGGAAGAAGTCTGCATCCTTCAAGAAAAACATGATTTTCATGCAGGACAATGCTCCATCACACGCGTCCAAGTACTCCACAGCGTGGCTGGCAAGAAAGGGTATAAAAGAAGAAAATCTAATGACATGGCCTCCTTGTTCACCTGATCTGAACCCCATTGAGAACCTGTGGTCCATCATCAAATGTGAGATTTACAAGGAGGGAAAACAGTACACCTCTCTGAACAGTGTCTGGGAGGCTGTGGTTGCTGCTGCACGCAATGTTGATGGTGAACAGATCAAAACACTGACAGAATCCATGGATGGCAGGCTTTTGAGTGTCCTTGCAAAGAAAGGTGGCTATATTGGTCACTGATTTGTTTTTGTTTTGTTTTTGAATGTCAGAAATGTATATTTGTGAATGTTGAGATGTTATATTGGTTTCACTGGTAAAAATAAATAATTGAAATGGGTATATATTTGTTTTTTGTTAAGTTGCCTAATAATTATGCACAGTAATAGTCACCTGCACACACAGATATCCCCCTAAAATAGCTAAAACTAAAAACAAACTAAAAACTACTTCCAAAAATATTCAGCTTTGATATTAATGAGTTTTTTGGGTTCATTGAGAACATGGTTGTTGTTCAATAATAAAATGAATCCTCAAAAATACAACTTGCCTAATAATTCTGCACTCCCTGTATGGCTTGTATAAGTATAAGGCATAACATGAATCAGCAGAAGCATAGAACAGCATTATGGATGAGCGAATCGACTTTGGATGAAACATCCGAAGTCGATTTGCATAAAACTTTGTTTCAATACTGTACGGAGCGAGCACTCTGTACAGTATTAGAATGTATTGGCTCTGATGAGCCGAAGTTATTACCTTGCAACCGAACCCGAGTTTGGGAAATGTTTTTTTTACAGTATAAATCATATTCTGAAGTTATTATGCAAAATCTCGCGAGACTTTGCGAAGTAATAACTTCGGGTCATCAGAGCCAATACATTCTAATACTGTACGGAGCGCTCGCTCCGTATAGTATTCAAACAAAGTATTATGTGAATCGACTTCGAATGTTTCATCCAAAGTCGATTCAGTTATCCCTAAACAGCATATATTATAACAGGGGTGGCCAACCTTACAGACAAAAAAAAAAACATATGACTGCCAGGAGCCACAAGCTATACATTTACACAAATATGTGTGCACACGACAGTATTACTGCAATTGAGTTTTCAAACATTTAAAAGTGTATTTAAACCACCTTTCCTACCTGTAGTATAGACAGCTTTAGTGAGACTTCTGGCAATCTTTGTTTTTCACAATGTGTTTTAACCGCTTTACGTCCGCCCATAGGATATAAAAGTCCTATGGGTGGACGTCTATTTCTGAAAGCACGTTTTAGAACGTCCTTTCAGAAATAGCAGCTGCACGCTAATCGTGCAGCTGCTGATCGGGTTGCCTGCTGTCAGTGACAGCAGGGCAACCCTAAGACAAGGCAGGGACAGTGCCCAGGTGTCCCTGCCTTCCGGATCGCTGCAGACACAGCGCTCACCGAGCACTGTGTATGCAGAGAAGGAAGCGCTATGCGCTTCCTGTTCCGGCCCGGCGGTCATGTGACCGCCGGGACCGGAGAGTGCAGGAGCTGTGTGAGGTCTCTCAGAGACCTCGATCAGCCCTGCTCTGAGGCTGTACAGCGCTGGATTGCTGCTGTACAGCCTCTCTAGGGGTGTATTTGTCCTGTAACTGGGGCTACTATGTCAGCCCTAGTTACAGGAGAAATCAACAGTGAAAAAAAAAAGAAAAAGTGAAGTAAATGTCCCCCAGAGGTCTTGTATGACCTTATGGGGGACGAAAAGTGTAAAATAAAAAAAATAAAAATAAAAGGTTGAAAATAAAAAAATAAAAAAAGTTTCACATGTAAAAAAAAAAAGTCCCCAAGTAAGGAATGAAAAAAAAAAAGTTAAAAATATAAAAAATAAAAAAAAGTATACATATTAGGTATTGCCGCGTCCGTAAAAACCAGCTCTATAAAAATATCACATGACCTAACCCCTCGGGTGAACACCGTAAAAAAAAAAAAAAAAAAAACTGTCAAAGCAAGCAATTTTTGTCACCTTGCATCACAAAAGGTGCAACACCAAGTGATCAAAAACGCGTATGTCCCACAAAATAGTACCAATAAAACCGTCACCTCATCCCGCAAAAAATTAGCCCCTACATAAGAAAATCTCTCAAAAAATAAAAAAACTATAGCTCTTAGAACATGGAGACACTAAAACATAATTTGTTTGGTTTCAAAAATGCTATTATTGTGTTAAAGTGAAACAAATAAAAAAAAGTATACATATTAGGTATTGCCGCGTCCGTAAAAACCAGCTCTATAAAAATATCACATGACCTAACCCCTCGGGTGAACACCGTAAAAAAAAACAAAAAAAACTGTCAAAACAAGCAATTTTTGTCACCTTGCATCACAAAAGGTGCAACACCAAGTGATCAAAAACGCGTATGTCCCATAAAATAGTACCAATAAAACCGTCACCTCATCCCGCAAAAAATGAGCCCCATCATAAGAAAATCTCTCAAAAAATAAAAAAACTATAGCTCTCAGAACATGGACACATTAAAACATAATTTTTTTGTTTCAAAAATGCTATTATTGTGTAAAACTTTAATAAATGAGAAAAAGTATACATATTAGGTATCGCCACGTCCGTAACAATCTGCTCTATAAAAATGTCACTTGACTGAACCCCTCAGGTGAACGCTGTAAAAATAAATAGAAACTGTGCTAAAACAACCAATTTTTTGGTCACCTTGCCCCATAAAGTGTAATAATGAATGATCAAAAAATCATATGTACCCAAAAATAGTACTAATAAAACTGGCACCTTATCCCCTAGTTTCCAAAATGGGGTCACTTCTTGGGAGTTTCTACTGTAAGGGTGCATCAGGGGGCTTCAAATGGGACATGGCATCTAAAAACCATGTGGAGTTCCTTTTCTTCTGCGCCCTGCCGTGTGCCCATACAGCAGTTTATGACCACATGTGGGGTGTTTCTGTAAACCTCAGAATCTGGGTAATAAATATTGAGTTTTGTTTGGCTGTTAACCATCGAGCAGAGAAGAGAAATTGAAATTTAGAAAATTGCGAATTTTTCAAATTTTTGGGTAAATTTGGGATTTTTTTCATAAATAAAGGTGAAATATTTTGACTCAAATTTATGACCATCATGAAGTACAATGGGTCACGAGAAAACAATCTCTGAATGACTTGGATAAATAAAGGCGTTCCAAAGTTATTACCACATAAAGTGAGATATGTCAGTTTTGCAAAATTTGGCCTGGTCAGGAAGGGGGCAAATGGCCCAGATGGCAAGTGGTTAATATTGCTCAGGTGACCGCCCCCATGCTCAGATGACCCCCCCCCCCCATGCTCAGATGACCTCCCCCATGCTCAGATGACCTCCCCCATGCTCAGATGACCTCCCCCATGCTCAGATGACCTCCCCCATGCTCAGATGACCCCCCCCCTATGCTCAGATGACCCCCCCCTCCTATGCTCAGATGACCGCCCCCTCCTATGCTCAGATGACCGCCCCCTCCTATGCTCAGATGACCGCCCCCTCCTATGCTCAGATGACCGCCCCCTCCTATGCTCAGATGACCGCCCCCTCCTATGCTCAGATGACCGCCCCCTCCTATGCTCAGATGACCGCCCCCTCCTATGCTCAGATGACCGCCCCCTCCTATGCTCAGATGACCGCCCCCTCCTATGCTCAAATGACCGCCCATATGCTCAAACACACTTGGTGTGCTAGGCAGTGGCACCTGTGAAAAAAAAGGCAGAGCAGCAGTGGCAGAGAGACTGAGGCCAGCAGCAGCCATTTCAGTCAGATTAGAGCCAAAGCTACAGAGTGGCTGTAATCGGACTAAAATAGCTGCTGTTGGCCTCAGTGAGTCTCTCTGCCACTGCTGCTCTGATTGAGTGCCCACTGCCCTGCCCTGCTGCCCATTATTAATATTCATTAAAATTTTTACTATGGATGGAGCTGCTCACTCTGGCTGCTGCTGGAGCTGGAAGCAGGTCCTCCTTGCTTGCTGTGCCACTTATTGCTACCCCTACAGACCGAGCCTGCGGTCTGATGATTCTGGCTTCTGGGCTGGCACTGAGAAGACTGGGGGCGGGCATTAGGTCACACACAGACACACTCACAGATGGCGGCGTGGGGCCGTGGGCGGGCACATCGGTGGCTGGCGGCGGAGATAAGTACTGCAGCTTCGCCTTCTCTGCCAGAGGAGGAGGCGGAGCTGCAGTGAGTGACTAAGTCACGTGCCCGCTCTCTGAGTCCTCTCCACTCTTCCGCCTCGTTCCAGCCTTGGACCGCGGCGCTGACAGGGGCGGGACCCGGGCCGGCTGTTACTGTATGCAGCAGCGCTTAAGTGAGGCGCTGCTGCTGCAGATTATTAATTTGCTAGCTGCAGAGAGGAGAGTAAGAGCTGGCCGCACTACTCCCCTGCAAGCCACAAATGAAGGCTCGCGAGCCGCAGGTTGGCCACCCCTGTATTATAACTAGTGTTGAGCGAACTTGTGTTCGAAGTTCGGCGTCTAAAGTTCGGGTTATCGAAGTATCCCGTTATGGATTCCGCTACCACGGACCATAATGGACTTTAGAATCCATAACAGGATACTTCGATAACCTGAACTCGAACTTTAGACGCCGAACTTAAAACACAAGTTCGCTCAACACTAATTATAACATTATATTTACACTGCGCATATGTCCAAAATGGCTGCCTATACATAGACTGCATGGCTAGCTAACAAGAATAACTCCCTGAGTGACACTTATACCTAAGCTAAACAGCTCTGCATAACATAATGTCCCTGAAACAAGGTAGATGTCACTCACCAGATATACTTGCAAAAGGATGATGGAGTTTAAGAAGAAGATATGCAGGAGACAGCGCTGCTGATGTCCTGGTACATGGAGACTGGGATTCTCTTCCCCAGAATGCACTACACTCCCACAATGCTTTGCACCTCCCAACAATACAATAATCTTTATTAACAAACAAAGTGTAGTACATTTTTAAGACCGCTAGATGGTGCTATAACCTAACTAATAACTACAGAAATACAGCAGATGTGATCTGTAATGATACTGAAATGAATCTCCCTGTGCTGGGACAGAACAGATGTTACAAGCAGAAGGCAGCAACATATAAAATACACTGGAGAATCTGCAGTGTGAGTAGGAAACAGCAGTTCTATGTCTCTAATCTATCACTTTCTGCACTTAGGACTCAGAGCAGAGCGAGTGCGCTGTGAGGAGACTCCGCACCCCCTGCCTCTGAAGAGCCAGAGGCACTATGGGAAACGTGCTAGAACCAGCATTATGAACAACTTTCTAATATACTGTTATAAGCCCATGAGTGCTGTTGTTCAATGGCATAACTAGAGTGCTATGGGCCCCAGGGAAAACTTTGGATTGGGAATTCTGCCCTCTTTTGTGGTACAATCTGCATCTCTGTTTCCCCAGGGTTCTCATTCTAACACGGCCATCCATGTCCATCAAAGACCCCAGTTGACTTACACTGCGCATGTGCTACTTACCAATGCCATGCAGTTTTATATAATGAAGCCACTGATGGACAGGTGTGGTCATATGCCTCACTATCTGTAAGGCCTCATGCACACGACCATTGTTGTGTTCCGTTCCGCAAAATGGGGTTCCGTTGTTCCGTGATCCGTTTCCGTTTTTGTTTCCGTGTGTCTTCCTTTATTTTTGGGAGGACCACCAGACATAAAGGAAAGTAAAAAAAAGTCCAAGACAGGTTTGCCATGCAAATGATAGGAAAAAACGGATGCGGACACGGATGAAAATCTTGTGTGCTTCCGCGTTTTTTAGCGGTCCCATTGACTTAAATGGGTCCGCGAACCGTTTTCCGCGAAAATAATAGGACAGGTTATATTTTTTTGACGGACTGGAACCACGGATCACAGACGCGGATGGCAAACGGTGCATTAGCCGAGTTTTCAACGGACCCATTGAAAATCAATGGGTCCGCAGAAGATCCCGAAAAACGGCGCAACGGACAAGGAATTAAACAACGTTTGAGTGCATGAGGCCTTATTAGAATAAAGAAGTCAACTCTTTTTAGGACAAAGCAATTTTTTTCTGTTTTTAATTTTAGCATTTCAAGAGCCATGACTTTTTTTAATCTTTTTTATTGGGCTTGGTTTTTGCAGTTAGAGTTGTACTTTTTAATGCTATTATTTTGGAGTACATACAATTCATTGCCTTTTTTTGGAGGGGGAAATTCTATCACAGTTTTTTTTGTGTTTTTTATATTTTATCCTGCAGTATAAATCATAAGTACATTTTATTCGGCTAGTATGAATGCAGTGATCTGTATAGTTTTTTTGGACATTTTAGTATTTTTGCACAATAAAATTATTTTATATTTTTATAAAGAAAAAAGTCATTTTTATCTTGACGCTTCTCAATGTATTTTACATTTTTGCATCAACACAGCTGTATGAGGGCTTGTTTTTTGAGGGATGGGTTGAGCTTTTTAGATGTGCTCTTTGGAGTACATATTTATTTTTTACATTTTATAATATGATCTAATATATATATATATATATATATATATGTGGGGATTTGCTCTGGTGGACAGGCTAGCGGACGCAGTATAGAAGCAACCACAAAGTCTTTAACTTAAACAGTTCAGTGTTTTTTCAAAATTAAGATTTTATTGAAATTTTTCGGTACAGCCAAAATAGAGACATATGCAAGTTCAAAAAGTGTTTAACAATTTAAATATTATGTCCACAGAACTGTGTTGGGTATACACCCGTTATCACATAGTATAGCTCATGGGAAAATATGAGTTAGACATATCTAAATGGATATGTAAAATTTCAGTAACATATAGACAGACAAGACGTTGGACAAGGGAGTAGGGGGGAGGAAAGGAAGGGGACAGGGTACAATTTCTACTGAAGCGGTTAGGCCTGTGCATCACGAAATGCGGCTGAAGAGCGAAAGACTTCCCAGGGGTCCCAAGTCTGCACATATCGTGTGATGTCTGCGGGCGTAATACTAATGAGATCTTCCAACCTCTGATACAAAGCGATTTCGTCAAACCACTCCTCAGGCGAAGGGGGAGAAGGGGATTTCCAATGTCTGGGGATCACCGCCTTTGCTGCCTGAACCATATATTTTAGGAGGGATTTCTTATATGCCGGTACATTCAGGACACTGTCGAATAATAGGAGAGCTTCTGGGGAGTTTTGGATAGGGACACCCGTGACCTCTTTAATTATTTTATGAACGAAGTTCCAAAAAGGCCTTAAGCCGCTACAGTTCCACCACACATGGATCATCGTGCCTTCCTCTTTAAGACATCTCCAACAACGGTCCGATACCGTCGGGAACTATTTGTGAAGTAGCGCTGGTACTCTGTACCATCTAGATATAATTTTGTAGCTCGTTTCCTGAGCTTTGGCCGAGACCGTTGATTTGTGTTCTAGAAGGAAGCATCTGTTCCACTGGGCTGAGGTATATTGATTCCCCAAATCCCGCTCCCAGGCTTGACAATATAGAGGAAGGCACGAGGATCGCTGATGTATCAGAAGTTTGTATACTAAGGATATGGGGTGTAAGGTCGCTGAGGAGGAGACACACATCCGTTCAAACTCAGTGAGTTTCCTGGCCAGAGTGTGGGTTCTATTTAGAGAGGTGTAAAAGTGTTGGAGCTGCAAGTATTCAAAGGAATTGCGGGTTAGTGGAGCCTCTAAAATCTGGGATAGGGGTTTTAGTTCGGGGCCAGAGAGAACTTGGTAGAACCTGATCGGTCGGGTTCTTGAGCTTTGAAGAAAATGTTTAAAAGAGTGTCCTGGAGGGAATCTAGGGTGATCAGTGACTGGCACTAGAGGGCCTTTAGGGTCAATCAGTGAGGTTGAGCGACTAATGGATGCTAAAGTTGCAAGGGTATGGTGAGCAGAGAAGGATAAATTTGACGATGTTTGGCGTGGAGAGCCCACTAGCCATGGGAGGGTTGATAGCGCGCACGTCAAAGTATCTTTTGTAATTTGTACCCACGCCTTGGGCGAATCAGCACGTGTCAGGTCCAACAGTCGGGCATATGCTGCAGAGTGATAGTATAGTCTACAATCTGGAAGACCCACTCCTCCCGTTTCTTTGGGGCGGGTCATTATCTCCCATTTTATCCGCGGTCGGCCAGGAGCCCATACAAATTGTGTGAAGCACCTACGGAGTTGGGACCAGAAAGTGGACGGTATGCGGAGGGGAATAGTTTGTAGAAGGTACAGTAATTTTGGTAAAAGGGTCATCTTTACTATACTAATCCTTCCATACCAAGAAAAGTCTCGCTTACGCCATCCGTCTAAATCTTTTTGAAACTGTAAGAGGAGGGGCGCAAAGTTCAATTTATGGAGACGTGAGAGGTCTGCTGTCATTTTAATCCCCAGATATGTTATGCCTTTAGATGGCCAGGTAAAGGGAAAAGAAGCCTTAAGAGCAGGGGTCAGATCACTCGGCAAAGTGACGTCTAGGGCCTCTGACTTGGACATATTAATTTTAAAATTGGACCAGGTACCAAATTGAGCTATTTCCCGAAGTAAGGACGGCAAAGAGATACGTGGGTTGGTTATGTAGAGAAGGAGATCGTCAGCAAACGCCGCGCATTTATACTCTCGTGATCCGATCTTTATCCCTGTTATGTCTGGATTTGCCCGAATCGAAGCTAGCAGGTGTTCCATAACCAGAACGTATAATAAGGGGGATAATGGACATCCCTGCCGTGTCCCATTATAGATTGGGAAGGGGGGGGAAAGGGCACCATTTATTTTGACTCTAGCAGTGGGATGTTGGTACAGTGTCAGGATCTTTGACAGGAATATTGGGCCCAGACCTATATGTGAAGGGTCTCATGGATGGCACGCCAAGATATTCGGTCAAAGGCCTTTTCTGCGTCTAGGGAAAGCACCATGAGGGGGGTCTTTTTGGATTTGGCATAGTGGATGATGTCTAGGGTTTTAAGAGTGTTGTCCCGGGCCTCCCTCCCCGGCACAAACCCAACCTGATCAGCAGAAACCAGTGAAGGGAGATAAGCGTTCAATCTGTTCGCCATTAATTTGGCGAAGATCTTGAGATCTACGTTTAAAAGGGAGATAGGGCGATAGCTGGCACACAGGTGTGGGTCCTTTCCCGGTTTCGGAATGACCGTAATGTGCGCCTCTGTGGTCTGCGCCGGGAAGGGGAGCCCAGGAGACACTCCATTGAAAACCTGGAGCATAATAGGGGAAAGATTGGAGGAAAAGGCTTTGTAAAACCTAGCCGTGAACCCGTCAGGGCCTGGGCTCTTACCACCCGGGAGCGACTTAAGTACCGTATGAAGTTCAGTGTCTGTGAATGGAGCCTCTATAGTGGCAGAATCAAGCGCAGAAAGCTTGGGAAGTAAGAGAGGTAGGTCGGGGTGTTTGCCCACTACTTGAGGGGGTGTCTGGGGCAGGTTGTAGAGCTTCGAGTAGAAGGAGTGGAAAGTAGCCGCAATATCAGCGGTTGTGTGGATCAAACGATCCTGGGCATTTTTGATAGCGGGGATATGGGAGGCTGCTAGTCTTCCCTTTAGAGCCCTTGCCAACATACGGCCACTTTTATTCCCGTATTTGTAGAATTTACTCCTGCAAATTTGTACCATACGTTTGTAGGATGCATCTAGGAGGCGTTTAGCTTCTATACGTGCATTCTGGAGATCATGCAGGGTTTGTAGGGTAAGTGCTCGTTTATGGGCAAGTTCCAGGGAAGTGACTTTTTGCAGAGCAAGTTTAAGTGAATGGGCTTTCTCCTTCTTGAGGCGGGAGCCATGCTTAATGAGTACACCTCGAAGAACACACTTCAAGGCCTCCCATCGGATCGGTATTGGAGTAGAATCCTCCTTATGATCCGCTAAGAAGTTTGTTATACTGCTAGCAAGGTCAGCAGCGCACCCCGCGTCAAGAAGGAGACTCTCGTTCAATCGCCATGTCCATTCCTGTCTAGAGAGGAAGGGCAAATTCAAGGAGCAGTATATGGGAGCGTGGTCCGACCAAAGGATATTTCCTATTTGTGTGGAGTCAAGCCAAGATAGGGCCGATTGCTGGATAAGGATATGATCAATACGACTATATGAGCCATGGGGGGCGGAATAAAAGGTGTAATCCTTATCAGCTGGATGTTGGATCCTCCAGGCATCTCTCAATTGCAGTTGGAGCAGTGCCCGTTTTACCTTTTTAATGGTGGGATATGTGAGGGAGGCACGTCCAGTCGAATTGTCAAGTGTTGGGTCAAGTGTCAGATTAAGGTCGCCACATAAGATAACTGTCCCCCTAAGCAACGGTATAACATTATCAATGAGGTTTACAATGAAGAGAGCTTGATTTTGATTAGGGGCATATACATTAAGGAAGGTTAATTCCTGGCCTCCAATAAGTAATGTGAGGGCCATATATCTTGCATCTGGGTCGGCAGTACAGCCTAGCACTTGATGGGGTAAAGACTTGTGGATCGCTATGGGGACTCCTTTGGTCTTATTCACCGCATTATTTGCAAAGTGCCAGGTGGTGTAGTGTCGATGTCGTATGCTCGGGGCGCTACCCTCCTTAAAATGCGTTTCTTGGAAACAGACAATATGTACCTATTGGCGATGGAAGTGATGAAGTATCTGGGCCCTTTTTTCGGGAGTGTTGAGGCCCTTCGCGTTGAATGATGCAATCTTCAGAGACCCCATTGCTGCGGGGGGAGGGGGGAAGGAAAAAAACACAAGGAAGGCACGGGGAGACAACCGACAAAAAACAAAAAGAGAAGAACAACAGTTATAAGTAAACCAACAGGTGGAGAACCCTGAAAAAGGGAAAAATAGAGTATTTTTATGTGACCCAAAGGTCTAAAGAGGCTGTCACCTGGTGAAGATACCCCAAGGGAGAGTCTCCACTTATTTGGGGGAGAAAGTGTCAGCCGGACAAGAGCTGACCCCCCACAACACCAGTGGATGCAAGTGAAAACTTATAAGCACCAGCAAATTTAGAGCATAAAGGCAGATAAAGAGAATGGGCAAACAGCTAAGAACCAATAAGGAACATTCGGTATATTAGATCTTTAGTAGTCCCAGGCAGTTAAAGCAGGGAGTCCCTCAGGTGGTAAGGCGAGGTGAGGATCTGCGACTTGAGTAGTCTGATCCTCTCTGGCGTCGTCCTCTTGAGGCCTGAGCAGCAGAACTGAGCGCTTTTTCAACAGGCAGTGGACGTTGTCGCCCCCTCGACTCAGAGGCAGGCGGGAGGAGGGAAGGCCAGGGTCCCAATTCAACCGGTGGCAAGTCCAGCTGCTGTAGAAAATGGGGAAGATCTGTAGGGTCCCGCAGGGTGACGACTTGATCTTTAGGGCCTGCAAGTAGAGCAAAAGGAAAGCCCCAGCGGTAAGGGATACTGCGCTCTTTGAGAAGGTGTAACAGTGGGCGCAAGGCAGCACGTTGGGCCAGGGTGTAACGGGATAAGTCCTGTAGCAAGATAAAAGGGACACCGTCGTAGGACAGAGACGACATCTGTCGGGCCTTGAGCAGAATCTTATCTTTGATGGCATAAAAGTGAACTCTGCAGATGACGTCCCTTGATTTTGAGGGGTCAGGGTTGGGAGGCCTCAATGCCCTATGGGCTCGGTCGATTTCGATGCTGGAGCTTGGCGGACGTCCCAGGAGGTCATTGAAAATTTTTACAATGGTGGATAAAAGAACCGCCTGTGTTATAGACTCAGGGAGGCCTCTGATCCGTATATTATTGCGACGGCTCCTATTTTCGACATCATCCAGATGGTATTGCAAGGCGTGTATCTGTGCATCGTGGGATTGTAGCTTGTCTTCCAATACCTGCACATCTGCAGACAAGGAATCATGTTCCTGTTGAACAGTGTCCACCTTTGTATCAATCAAGGCCATCTCAGAGCGTACTTGCGTGAATTCTTTTTTACATTCCTGTAAAATGTTAGCTGCAAAACTAGAGAGGTCTGCCTTGGTGGGAAGTGAGCACATCAGGTTGCGTAAGTCCGCCATAGTAGGTGGCCGGGAGTCCTCGTCAGGTAGAGGAACATGAGACCCAGATCTCTGGGGCAAAGGTAGAGAGCCCCATGAGGCCGACGCTGCAGGGGCAGCCAGGGTCTGTGTGCCCGGTGATGCGATGCCCTCATGGCGTGGGTGGGATCCGTCCCACAACGAGCCCGTGGACCAGTGTGGGGAATTTGCTAAGGACGGCTCAGGAGAGCGAGTTAAAGGGGGCTCCCGCAGCGTGTACGGGGAGGAGGCCGCAGCTTGTGGCGAATTTGAGGCCTTTTCATTAACCTTTTCAGGTTGCCCCCTGTGAGAAGTGTCTCTCTGTGGCTGGGGGTGTCCCATAAGGCTGGCTGGGGTACCTGACCAGGGGGACCCAGCGGGAGATCTCACTCCTGGGCTCAGTGAGGCTGCAGGTGAGGTGGGGGTTCTAGGACCCCAGGCGACAGGGTGAGGGGTCAACTGAGGAGACCTCTGTAGCGGGGGGAACTCCTCCTCACTAACCTGAATCGGCGGGCTGCAGGGAGACATCGTGGCAACTGCCAGGCCTCCATCCTGGGCTGAAGATGAGGGATCAGCGTGTGCTTCAGGGTCCTCTTCTGCCTGGGCATGCGTCACCTGGGTCCGGTCAGGGCTGCTGCCTAAGGACGGCACCGATGCAGACCTGATTCTCCGTCGATCCGGTAGGTACGACCGCTGGTTCCGGTGCTCAGCTCCAGGCTCAGCTACAGCTGAGAGTTGAGATTTTTCAGGGCCGGCGGCGCCATCTTGGAAGCGCTTGGCGCGCTCGGTCAGGTCGGGGCCTGGCGTTGCAGGCTGCCGGGCGAAAAGCCTGGGAATGTCCCCCTGTGAAGATGTCAGGGGGGCTACAGAACGAGCCTTGACTTTTTCAGGGATTTTGCCCATCTTTAAAGGGTCGCTGGCGGTGGATTAGCTCCGGTGCTGTGGAGGAGCTCGCAGCCGCACGTCCTCACTCTTGCATAGCTGGCCACGCCCCCCCCCAACAGTTCAGTGTTTTATTCACACATAAGGAAAAACAAAAAGGGACATTTTGCAGTCTAGGTGTTTGATCACACCATTAAAAGTCCACATAACAAAAACCTTCACCTGGTTTGCAGTTTCTCCACCTGTGGTCCACAGCAGGCTTTAGGGGTCTGTTTCTCAACATGCTGCTCCCAGCCCTTTTGCCCATATACGAAAACACCCAGGGACTCACAGCGCTCCACTGTCAGAGAGGAGTAATCCACACCCAGCTGAGACTGCTGGCTGGGTTTGATATAGGCCAGACCCTTGTGCCTTTCTACAATATACAGAGAGAGAGAGAGAGAGAGAAAGAGAGAAAACAGTAGTTCTACCATTGTTTTTGAATTTCTTTATGGTTTACTCTGTCAACACCTTGGATGCCAAGGTTCTTACTGACTGTGGTATTTAAGGGATTAAAGCAATCGGGGACGTACTTGATCTCCAATCAGTGCTTGATGCTATAAGCATTTTATAAAAAAGAAAGGAATGAGTTATAAGGGAAGATCCCATCCCCTCTGGGGAAGCGCCAAAGGGTGGTATATGGATAATCTAAAATCAATACAAACCTGATTATTTTAGTAGACTGCAGGATAAGACGTTGGCCCAGTCATGGATATGTACGGCAGCACTGTCTTGGCCAGAAGCCAAAGTACCATATACACCCTGTACAGAATTATTAGGCAAATGAGTATTTTGACCACATCATCCTCTTTATGCATGTTGTCTTACTCCAAGCTGTATAGGCTCGAAAGCCTACTACCAATTAAGCATATTAGGTGATGTGCATCTCTGTAATGAGAAGGGGTGTGGTCTAATGACATCAACACCCTATATCAGGTGTGCATAATTATTAGGCAACTTCCTTTCCTTTGGCAAAATGGGTCAAAAGAAGGACTTGACAGGCTCAGAAAAGTCTAAAATAGTGAGATATCTTGCAGAGGGATGCAGCACTCTTAAAATTGCAAAGCTTCTGAAGCGTGATCATCGAACAATCAAGCGTTTCATTCAAAATAGTCAACAGGGTCGCAAGAAGCGTGTGGAAAAACCAAGGCGCAAAATAACTGCCCATGAACTGAGAAAAGTCAAGCGTGCAGCTGCCAAGATGCCACTTGCCACTAGTTTGGCCATATTTCAGAGCTGCAACATCACTGGAGTGCCCAAAAGCACAAGGTGTGCAATACTCAGAGACATGGCCAAGGTAAGAAAGGCTGAAAGACGACCACCACTGAACAAGACACACAAGCTGAAACAGCAAGACTGGGCCAAGAAATATCTCAAGACTGATTTTTCTAAGGTTTTATGGACTGATGAAATGAGAGTGAGTCTTGATGGGCCAGATGGATGGGCCCGTGGCTGGATTGGTAAAGGGCAGAGAGCTCCAGTCCGACTCAGACGCCAGCAAGGTGGAGGTGGAGTACTGGTTTGGGCTGGTATCATCAAAGATGAGCTTGTGGGGCCTTTTCGGGTTGAGGATGGAGTCAAGCTCAACTCCCAGTCCTACTGCCAGTTTCTGGAAGACACCTTCTTCAAGCAGTGGTACAGGAAGAAGTCTGCATCCTTCAAGAAAAACATGATTTTTATGCAGGACAATGCTCCATCACACGCGTCCAAGTACTCCACAGCGTGGCTGGCAAGAAAGGGTATAAAAGAAGAAAATCTAATGACATGGCCTCCTTGTTCACCTGATCTGAACCCCATTGAGAACCTGTGGTCCATCATCAAATGTGAGATTTACAAGGAGGGAAAACAGTACACCTCTCTGAACAGTGTCTGGGAGGCTGTGGTTGCTGCTGCACACAATGTTGATGGTGAACAGATCAAAACACTGACAGAATCCATAGATGGCAGGCTTTTGAGTGTCCTTGCAAAGAAAGGTGGCTATATTGGTCACTGATTTGTTTTTGTTTTGTTTTTGAATGTCAGAAATGTATATTTGTGAATGTTGAGTTGTTATATTGGTTTCACTGGTAAAAATAAATAATTGAAATGAGTATATATTTGTTTTTTGTTAAGTTGCCTAATAATTATGCACAGTAATAGTCACCTGCACATACAGATATCCCCCTAAAATAGCTAAAACTAAAAACAAACTAAAAACTACTTCCAAAAATATTCAGCTTTGATATTAATGGGTTTTTTGGGTTCATTGAGAACATGGTTGTTGTTCAATAATAAAATGAATCCTCAAAAATACAACTTGCCTAATAATTCTGCACTCCCTGTAGAGAAGCCAATAGAAGATATTCCGAGGAGCTCGTCAAAACCAGACTATGGCTGTAAGGTAAATAGTGCGCAGTATACTCACACCACTCGAGAGGGTGATGGACAAAAAAAAACTCAATACACTTCCTAACTACCCTCTCATGCCGGGTTCACACATAAGATGTCAGTCCAACTGTATTCCACAATTGGACACTGGACTCCACTCAATAGGTTCACAAATTTATTCTAAAACACTTGACGTGTTTCTGGGGACAAAAGAACCACACTTCAGGAGTACAATCATAACAACATACATACATATGGGGTCATTTATCAAACTGGCTTAGTTGCCTGTAGCAGCCAATCAGATTCCACCTTTCATTTTTGACTTGATTTCATTAGTTGATTTTCAATACATTTTTATTTATTATTACTTTTGTCACTTACACGTTATTTCAGTGACCATTGTGTTTTGTTTTTTTTAACAGAAGGGTACCAACAATTTTGTCCATGTGTGTACATTAGATTTTCATAGATGGGAAGCCCTGCAAGCAGATATGGTACATATATTTAAATTTTGTCTATGTTTTAAGGCACTGTGGTTTGAGGTGCTATTGATGATGAAAAATGATTTTGAAAATGAATACACCAGTGTACTCTGTGATCTGTGTACTGTGGAACTACGCTTCCATCCACCAGTCTGCATCAATAAAATATATGTTGGGTAAATATGATTGTAAGGAAATGGATGAATAAAGAAGAATGGCTAAGATTAGCACCCCTGAGTCATCATGTGAAAGGTGCTTTAATATTACAGAATTAGCAATAAGTGATTCACAGCCTCTTGCTTGACATTCTTGCTGATAATTTCATTTGAAATACCAATATAATGAAACAGCAGGCACCAAGAACAATAGTATACTAAAGCTGTTAGTTATAAATCATGTGCAGTGGTCTTTAGGCCTCATGCACACGACCGTTGTGTGTATCCCTGGCCATTGTGCCGTTTTTAGTTTTTTTTCGCGGACCCATTGACTTTCAATGGGTCCGTGGAAAAATTGCAAAATGCACCGTTTTGCATCCGTCATCCGTGTTTCCTGTCCGTCAAAAAAATATGACCTGTCCTATTTTTTTCACGGACCCATTCGGTTCACGGACCCATTCAAGTCAATGGGTCAGTGAAAAAACACGGATGCACACAAGATTGGCATCCGCGTCCGTGGTTTGTGGCCGTAGGGTACTTTCACACAGACGGATCCGCAGATCCGTCTGCATAAAAGCTTTTTCAGAGCTGAGTTTTCACTTCGTGAAAACTCAGATCCGACAGTATATTCTAACACAGAGGCGTTCCCATAGTGATGGGGACGCTTCTAGTTAGAATATACTTTGAACTGTGTACATAACTGCCCCCTGCTGCCTGGCAGCACCCGATCTCTTACAGGGGGCTGTGATCCGCACAATTAACCCCTCAGGTGCTGCAACTGAGGGGTTAATTGTGCGTATCATAGCCCCCTGTAAGAGATCATGTGCTGCCAGGCAGGAGGGGGCACACCCTGTGTAGTTAACACATTGGTGGCCAGTGCGGCCGCCCCCCCCCCTCCCTCCCCTGTAGTACTGTAGATTCATTGGTGGCCAGTGGGCCCTCCCCCCCCCCTCCCTCCCCCTCCTAATTAAAATCTCCCCCCCTATCACTGGTGGCAGCGGAGAGTACCGATCGGAGTCCCAGTTTAATCGCTGGGGCTCCGATCGGTAACCATGGCAACCAGGACGCTACTGCAGTCCTGGTTGCCATGGTTACTTAGCAATTTTTAGAAGCATTATACTTACCTGCGAGCTGCGATGTCTGTGACCGGCCGGGCGCTCCTCCTACTGGTAAGTGACAGGTCTGTGCTATAAGCAATGCGCCGCACAGACCTTTCACTTACCATAGAAACATAGAAACATAGAATGTGTCGGCAGATAAGAACCATTTGGCCCATCTAGTCTGCCCAATATACTGAATACTATGGATAGCCCCCGGCCCTATCTTATATGAAGGATGGCCTTATGCCTATCCCATGCATGCTTAAACCCCTTCACTGTATTTGCAGCTACCACTTCTGCAGGAAGGCTATTCCATGCATCCACTACTCTCTCAGTAAAGTAATACTTCCTTATATTACTTTTAAACCTTTGCCCCTCTAATTTAAAACTGTGTCCTCTTGTGGTAGTTTTTCTTCTTTTAAATATGCTCTCTTCCTGTAGGAGGAGCGCCCGGCCGGTCACAGACATCGCAGCTCGCAGGTAAGTATAATGCTTATAAAAATTGCTAAGTAACCATGGCAACCAGGACTGCAGTAGCGTCCTGGTTGCCATGGTTACCGATCGGAGCCCCAGCGATTAAACTGGGACTCCGATCGGTACTCTCCGCTGCCACCAGTGATAGGGGGGGAGATTTTAATTAGGAGGGGGAGGGAGGGGGGGCCCACTGGCCACCAATGAATCTACAGTATTACAGGGGAGGGAGGGGGGCCGGCCGCACTGGCCACCAATGTGTTAACTACAGGGGAGGGAGGGGGGCCGGCCGCACTGGCCACCAATGTGTTAACTACAGGGGAGGGAGGGGGGCCGGCCGCACTGGCCACCAATTAGTTAAATACAGGGGGGGAGGGGGGGGGGTCTGCCCCCTGATGCCTGGCAGCACCTGCCAGGCAGCAGGGGGCAGTCATGTACACAGTTCTTTTAGTATATTCTAACCTGAAGCGTCCCCATCACCATGGGAACGCCTCTGTGTTAGAATATACTGTCGGATCTGAGTTTCACGATCTAACTCAAATCCGATGGTATATTCTAACATAGAGGCGTTCCCATGGTGATGGGGACGCTTCAAGTTAAAATATACCATCGGATTGGAGAAAACTCAGATCCGATGGTATAAAAGGGACTCCTGACTTTACATTGAAAGTCAATGGGGGACGGATCCGTTTGCAACTGCACCATATTGTGTCAACGTCAAACGGATCCATCCCCATTGACTTGCATTGTAATTCAGGACGGATCCGTTTGGCTCCGCGCGGCCAGGCGGACACCAAAACGACTTTTTTTTTCATGTCCGTGGATCCTCCAAAAATCAAGGAGGACCCACGGACGAAAAAACGGTCACGGGTCACGGACCTACGGACCCCGTGTTTGCGGACCTTAAAAAAAAATGGTCGTGTGCATGAGGCCTTAACCAGTGGCTCTCCAGCCATTATAAAACAACGAGTCGAGGGCTGTTAGGGCATGCTGGGAGTAGTTGTTTTAAAAAAGCTGTAGAGCCCCAGGTATCCTGAATGCTATCCTGACAGATTAAGGGCTCATGCACACGACAGTATTTTGCGTTCAGTATGCGTTACTTATACTGAACAATTCATTTCAATGGATCAGCAAAAAAAACTGAAGTGTCTCCGTGTGCATTCCGTTTCCGTATTTCCGTACCGTGAAAAGATAGAACATGTCCTATTATTGTCCGCAAATCACGTTTCTTGGCTCCATTCAAGTCAATGGGTTCACACAAAAAACGGAATACATACGGAATGGAACCGTATGTCATCAGTTTGTCTTCCGTTTTTGCGGATCCATGTGTTCTTCTGCTTTAAGTCCAGCCTACTTTTGCCATGTGCTTCTTGTTGCCAAATATTGGCAGAGCACATGACCGGGAAATTCCCTGAGGCCTTGAGTAGCTGCCTTTCAGAAAAGTTTGGAAGATGGATGTTGAGAAGGTTATCACACACATTCAAGAAAGACCCCAAATCTGGGACACCCGCTGTGATGGTTACCATGACCGTGTAGCCAAGGAGCGAACATGGGAGGAGGTGGCACAACATATGATGGGCAGCCAATGGGAGAAGGCTAATTCCAAAAAGCGGCGTGAGTTAGGTATAATTACCTATGTGTAATGTGTTTTTATATGAAAGTATATTGATATGTACATTTGATGCAGCAGCGTAGCTAAAGGGCCCTTGCAGACAAGCAAGCGTTGGTTATGCTGCAAATCTGCAGCGCTGCTCCCGGCCTGACCTCCCAGCACTGCCGGGGATCAAATAGCATTATATTGATTTATGATGCTATGTTAACCCTTTTACTGGGGAAGGGTCGCATGACATATGGGGCCAAAGCAAACCCTTCATCAGCCACAATTACAAATGGAGCCGGGGGACCCGCTGTCACGGCCTTTGGTGTGCGCTGTGACACTTATGCCACGCTTGCTGTTGCCCGTGGCATAAGTGTCACGGCCTTTGTGGTCTGTGCCTTGACATGGTTGCCTTGCATGTTGTTGCCTGCGGCAACGTGTAGCTTTTTATGCTGTTGTGTGCACTTCCCCTTTGAGTTATTTCCTCCTCTGTCTGGTGCTGGAGGGGTTTACCACCTTGTTGGGTGTGGTCACTAGGTGCTTATTATACCTGTGGCCTTTGGCCAGGAGTAGTTGTACTCCAGCCTTGGTGTGTGCTGGAGTTATGCTCCTAGTGGGACATTCTGTCACGGTGGGGAGTGGGGGAAACCCCCCACCGTACAATGTCAGGTATAATGGGGAAGCAGCTAGGCCAGGATACTGGAATCAGGGAGCAGGTCACCTCCTAAAGAGTCCCTAATCCTCGCCCTAACTCCTCACCGTATGAGCGGACCTGGATGGTAGGACAGCTCATACCCAGGATACCTAGGACCCTGAGTCGCCCTGATAATCCCTGACATAGAAACAGGGGAGAAACGACCTGTTCTTCCACGACTCGGATGAACAGGAGTCTCAACCGGCCTAGTTGCAGAGAAATGCCAAGTGGAACAGCAGGTAAGTTTCCAGTGGCGGGGATAACCACAGAACCTAGAACCCAGGAAGGCATGGTAACTTACCCCTGGCAGCTGCTGGACGGCACACCAACAGAAGACCACACCAAGGTAAACTGGAACCCATAAAAACATACTGCAATCCAAACACCAAACAGATGCAATATGTACTGACACACAGGAACCAGCACTCCAGCAACAGCTCACAGACTTGACATTTGGTTCACCCCTCCGGGAAACCATGAGACCCCCTTTCGGAGGCCACGAAAGACAAACAGGGGAACATCTAGCATCCATGCCAGACAGAATAATTCACCAAACACTGACCAGACACAGAACAACAACTAGACGAACAACCACCCCAGAACATATACCCACACCAAACATAACCAAAGGTAAGGTAGGGAAAATGGAGGAGACATAAGGAAGACATTGCTGGAGACATTGATGTCCCACTAGGTGGCCCTCACACAGGAAGATGGAACATCCAGACAAGGAGCATAACTCCAGCACACACTAAGGCTGTAGTACAACTACTCCTGGCCAAAGGCCACAGGTATAAGAAGCACCTAGTGACCACACCCAACAAGGTGGTAAACCCCTCCAGCACCAGACAGAGGAGGAAAAAACTCAAAGGGGAAGTGCACACAACAGCATAAAAAGCTACACGTTGCCGCAGGCAACAACATGCAAGGCAACCATGTCACGGCACACATCACAAAGGCCGTGACACTGCCCCCCCCATGCTGAAACAGCAACACATTGCCACGGGCAACAGCAAGCGTGGCATAAGTGTCACAGCGCACAACAAAGGCCGTGACACCCGCAGAACCTGGCAGCAATCTGGGCTCTGGGAGGGCAAGTTAGTTGGCATGAAGTCGCTCACTCAATCTTGAAGAACTGAAAATGCGTGCATCTGCAGTGCTCCCATAGGCCCCGATATCCACAATTATAAACTTATATGGACTGTCAGCTAAAGCCAACAGCACAATGGGAAAGTGTTGCTTATAATTGTAGTACCGGGACCCTGAGTGAGGCGGCTTCTTAACACGAATGTGTTTGCCATCCAATGCCCCAATGCAGTTTAGAAACTGCGCATCAAGATGAAAGCCCTCAGCAATTCTGATCCAATCGTCAGCTTTGGGCTCTGGCATCACCGTGTCCCAGGGGTCGCAGCCAAATCACTTCACATGTTTGACGAACAATCCCAGAAATAGTTGACACTCCCAGCAGGAACTCAAAATGCAGACTAGCAAATGAATTCCCAGTCGCCAGAAACCTGAAGGAAGACACACGGAAAAAAAAAGTAAAATTAATAACAAAGCCACTACTGGGGGCGTTGTAAAGTCTAACATGCTTAGTTGCCCATATCAAATACATGCATTACACCAGGGATGGGCCAACTGTGGCTCTCCTGCTGTTGTAAAAATACAAATCGCATCATACCATGCTGTAGGCTGATAACTGTAGGCAGACTGGGCATACTGGGAGTTGTGGATTTGACACTGCAGGCATCAACAAGCTTGAGCTTTCGATATGGTGGCCGCACTGGTACGGAATAGTGCATTTTCAGACTGAGTGCGCATGCAGGCGCATTTAGATCAGCAACGTGTAAATATTTCCAAGTCCCTGCGCAGCCAATAGATCGGCGCTTGTAATGGGTAAGTCCGGTCGCAGCCAGGCTTCCGCACTGAGCGCTCACGCACTGTGAATTTCCACTTCGATGGCAAATTAAAGATCCTGCGTAGCCGCATGTGTACATATTGACACGTGGAATAGGTAAGTTCAGGCGTATACAAGGGTTGCGTACTAGCACACCCATAATACACCCACCTAGATGATGTTGGTGGATGTCATAGTGTTGTTTGGACTCCCTATTGGCAGATTGCTAATTGTTGTTACCACCCTGTTCCGCCCCGCATACCCATTGGCTCTCTAACAGGTGGTTAAGGTGGAGATACCCTATAAAGTCCAGCAGCAGCGTCTCTATTCAATGCTGTCCGGAACCCCTGATGAAGCCAGATTAGCTGGCGAAACATGTTGGGGGACAGAGTTTAGTGTCTTTTAGCTTCTGACACCTGTCTGTTCCAAGTGAAAAGTGCAGTCTAGAGTCAGTACAGTTCCACAAGCAAATAGTGGCTGAATTATACTAACATACACAGGACGTTTAAGCACTGAGTGCTATATAGGTAGCAAGTGTGTGACCTGGGGAGTTCACCCCCATTGGTCATAGCAACTATAGCACATCAAGCTCACTACAGACTAGGCATCAGATAGTTTTAATCCTCTTTAGCTCACAGTTATTTAAGTATTTCTTAAACACTTTATTAAAAGTTATGTTTTATCATCTGGGACAAGTGAGGTTATTGGCCGAATTAGGCTTTAGTTGTTGAAGGCATGGTAAAGCTCATGATCCAAAGCATGCCACATCATCTGTAAAACACGGCAGAGGCAGTGTGATGACTTGGGCATGCATGGCTGCCGATGGCAAAGGGTCCCTAGTGTTTATTGATGATGTGACACAGGATAGAAGCAGCCGGATGAATTCTGGGGTTTTCAGAGACATAATGTGTGCTCAAATCCAGCCAAATGCAGCCAAACTGATTGGTCGGCATTTCATAATACAATGACCAAACACATAAAGCCAAAGCAACCCAGGAGTTTATTAAAGCAAAGAAGTGGAATATTCTTAAATGGCCGAGTCAATCACCTGATCTGAACCCAATAGAGCATTTCACTTGTTAAAGACTAACCTGCAGACAGAAAGGCCACAAACAAACAGCAACTGAAAACCGCGGCAGTAAAGGCCGGGCATTAAGAAGGAGGAAACACAGCGTCTGGTGATGTCCATGAGTTCAAGACTTCAAGCAGTCATTGCCAAAGTATTAGAAATTAACATTTTATTTACAATTATTTGATTTGTCCAATTACTTTTGAGCCCCTGAAATAAAGGGATTGAGTTCCCCACATTTTGTTCAACCCACTGAATTAAAGCTGAAAGTCTGAACTTCAACAGCATCTGAATTGCTTTGTTCAAAATCCATTGTGGTAATGTACAGAACAAAAATTAGAAAAATGTTGTCTCGGTCCAAATATATATGGACCTAACTGTATCTTTGTACCTTGCTCCATTAAGCTTTCCTTCAAACCATGACCATTGTCCCCCTATGCCATCCTTTGAACCCCCCCCCCCCCCAACCCAGCATTATACTGACATCATCATGTGCAGTGTCCTACTGATAGGGCAGTAATAGTTTTAATGCACCTTTATATGTGTAAGCTGCTAAAAGGACCAATAATGTAAATTGCTGTATATTTATGCATTTTTATGTAATAGGTTAGTAAGGTGTTACCACGCCATAATCACCAGCCCACTAGGTGGGGCTGTATCCTCTCCCCATAGGGTCTAGACTTAGTCTGAGCCTAGACTTTGATGGGAGCAGGGAAAGCTGAACCCAGTTCTGGATTATGCAGCCACATATAAACACACAAAATTTGGATAAAACAAGCAAGGAGTAGATATGAGGAGAAGTCTTGTGGAAAAACGCTGTCTGAAAAGGAAATTTGAGTCACCATAGCTATGGTCTTGGAGAATAAGTCTTTCATTGCCTGGACATACTCAAGGAGAAGATTGGCCATCTGCATAGGGAAATCATCCACAACCTACATAGGACATTTGTGGAAATGTACATTGTGAGTATAGCAACCTGTGCAAAAAGGTGCAGAACTTAGTCTGACGTTGGGGTGCACCCATTGGTTGCACCACATGCATTGCATAGAAAGAGAGTGTTGCACTTCCATTCCTGGATGCTTATACTAGAGTCAGCTGGAGAAGTGCAGTGTAAGAAAAATTCCTCAAGAATGACAATTACGCCTATTAACTCTAACTACAGCTGTGTAACCTATAAGAACTGTGAAAAGTGCCCTTGTGTAAGAACTTCTAGTCCATACATGTTGACAATTGTACCTGATGTTCTTGAACTTGAATATTTAGTAACCCCTTTAGGACACAGCCATATTTCACCTTAAGGATCAGACCATTTTTTGCAAATCTGACCAGTGTCACTTTAAGTGGTGATAACTTTAAAACGCTTTGACTTATCCAGGCCATTCGGAGATTTTGTTTCCGTCACATATTTTACTTCATGACACTGGTAAAATGAAGTTAAAAAAAATCATTTTTATTTATAAAAAAATTTAAAAAAAATTACCAAAATTTTGCAAAAATTAGCAAATTTCCAAGTTTCTATTTCTCTACTTCTATAATACATAGTAATACCTCCAAAAATTGTTATTACTTTGCATTCCCCATATGTCTACTTCATGTTTGGATCATTTTGTGAATGACATTTTAGTTTTTGGGGGCGTTACAAGGCTTAGAAGTTTAAAAGCAAATCTTAAAATTTTTCAGAAATTTTCAAAAACCCATTTTTTAGGGAACAGTTCAGGTCTGAAGTCACTTTGTGAAGCTTACATAATAGAAACCACCCAAAAATGACCCCATTCTAGAAACTACACCCTCAAGGTATTCAAAACTGATTTTACAAACGTCGTTAACCCTTTAGGTGTTGCACAAGAGTTATTGGTAAATGGAGATGAAATTTGAGAATTTAGATTTTTTGGCAAATTTTCCATTTTAATAAATTTTTTCCAGTAACAAAGCAAGGGTTAACAGCCAAACAAAATGCTATATTTATTGCCCCGATTTAGTAGTTTGCAGAAACACCCTATATGTGGCTGTAAACTACTGTACGGGCACACAGTAGGGCGTAGAGGGAAAGGTGCGCCGTATGGTTTTTGAAAGGCAGATTTTGCTGGACTGGTTAATTTACACCATGTTCCATTTGAAGCCCCCCTGATGCACCCCTAGAGTAGGAACTCCATAAAAGTGACCCCATCTAAGAAACTACACCCCTCAAGGTATTCAAAACTGATTTTACAAACTTTGTTAACCCTTTAGGTGTTGCACAAGAGTTATTGGCAAATGGAGATGGAAAATTTGCAAAAAATGTAAATTCTCAAATTTCATTTTAATCCATTTTCTCTAGTAAAAAAGCAAGGGTTAGCAGCCAAACAAAATGCTATATTTATTGCCCCGATTCTGTAGTTTGCAGAAACACCCCATATGTGGCCGTAAACAACTGTACAGGCACACAGTAGGGCGTAGAGGGAAAGGTGCGCCGTGTGGTTTTTGGAAGGCAGATTTTGCTGGACTGGTTTATTTACACCATGTCCCAGTTGAAGCACCCCTGATGCACCCCTAGAGTAGAAACTCCATAAAAGTGACCCCATTTTGGAAACTACGGGATAAGGTGGCAGTTTTGTTGGGACTATTTTTAGGGTACATATGATTTTTGGTTTATCTATATTACATTTTTGTGAGGCAAGTTTACCAAAAATAGAAATTCAGAAATTTCATCTCCATTTGCCATAAACTGTTGAGGAACACCTAAAGGGTTAATAAAGTTTGTAAAATCAGATTTGAATACCTTGAGGAGTGTAGTTTGTTAGATGGGGTCGCTTTTATGGAGTTTCTACTCTAGGGGTGCATCAGGAGGGCTTCAAATGGGACATGGTGCCCAAAAAAAAGGCCATCAAAATCTGCCTTCCAGAAACCATACGGCATTCCTTTCCTTCTGCGCCCTGCCGTTTGGTCATACAGCAGTTTACGACCACATATGGGGTGTTTCTGTAGACTGCAGAATCAGGGTAATAAATATTACGTTTTGTTTGGCTGTTAACCCTTGCTTTGTTATTGGAAAAAAACTGATTAAAATGGAAAATTTGCCCAAAAATTGCTGTTTTGGCACCGTTTTTTTTTGTTTTTTTTTTACCGTGTTCATCTGAGGGCTTAGGTCATGGGGTATTTTTATAGAGCAGATTCTTAAGGACGCGGCGATACCTAATATGTCTACATTTTTTTATTTATTTATGTTTTACACTATATTATCTTTTTATAAACAAAAAAAAAAATATTTCAGTATCTCCATAGTCTGAGTCATTTTTTTGTTTGTTTTTAGCTGATCATCTTAGGTAGGGGCTCATTTGTTGCGGGATGAGAGGACGGTTTTATTGGCACTATTTTGGGGGCATATGAATTTTTGATCGCTTGCTATTTTCAATTTTTGTGATGTAAGGTGACAAAAAAAAACTTTTTTTGCACCGTTTTTATTTTATTTTTTTTGACCGTGTTCATTTGTGGGGTTAGGTCATGGGGTATTTTTATAGAGCAGATTCTTACAGATGCGGTGATACCTAATATGTCTACTTTTATTTATTTTAGTTTTACTAAATAATATTTTTGAAAAAATATTTTTTGTTTTAGTGTCTTAAGTCTGAGAACCATAGTTTTTTATCCGATTGTCAGTGGCTAAATTGGGATATAAATTTAGTACTCCATGAAAGTGTGGTACTCCCTGAAGCAACCAATAATGCAGAGGCCCAGATGATCGGGGCATGTGTCACACTGAGTAGTGGTGTCCTTCCGTATCCCCCTCCTGTGACACACTCTGCACTTTTTTGGGTTCGTCCCTTCTTTCCAGTATGGGGGACCACACCTGAAAAGTGTTGGCCAGGGACGATCCGGGTGCCTCCAGTTCCCGGGGTACTCCGGCCTGCTCTTTTCCGGTCAGAAAAGATCAGGTCCTTGAGGACTGCCTCATAGAACTAAAGAAATGTCCCTGTGTTGCCAGCGCCCCGGGACAACACAAAAGAGTTGTACAAGGCAACCTTTACCAAGTAGACCGCAACTTTTTTGTACCATGCCCGGGTTTTGCGCATTATATCGCTTGAGGACGTGATCAGAGAGATCAACTCCTCCCATATACCGATTTTAGTCGACGATACAATCGGGCTTGAGGACCGTTGCTGCGGTACCTTGCGCCCCAAAAAAGTTGTGGTGGGCAAGCTGCAGCACCCCTGGGGGGTCTAGGGTCACACAGCTGTACTGTGGACCCCAGACACCCGATTTAGGGTGATGCAATCAGAAACGTTTTTTTTTTCCTTCCACTAACTTTCCCTGAATATCCCTGCCTAACCTAACCTGTCCCTAACCTTTCCCTAAATACCTGGGTGGTGCTGGGGTGCTGGGGCACAGATGGGGTTCTGGATGACGATCCTGAGCTCTGAACAGATGGGGGTGCTGGCTGGAGATCCGATGCAGCGCTCCTCTCTCCTCTGAAAAGGAGGAGGAGAGGAGCGCTGATGTAATTTGAAATGCCTACCCACCCAGCCGACCAATGAGAGGCGATCCTGAGAGGTGATGTCACATCACCTCTCAGGAGCGCAGGATGGTGATTGGGGGTGTATTATCACACCACCGATCACCATCCTGTTACGAGTTATCGGGTCCCCAGAGACCAGAATAACCCGGAAAAACGCAGCAAACCGCAGGTCTGAATTGACCTGCGGTTTGCTGCGATCGACTATATAGGGGGGTCACAGGACCCCCCGGCGCATTGTCCCCAGGTGCCTGCTCAATGATTTGAGCAGGCATCGGGTTCCGATCACCGCCCGCCGAGCGGCGGTGATCAGAAATACATAGGACGTACTGGTACGCCCTGTGTCCTTAAGTACCGGGACATCAGGGCGTACCAGTACGCCCTATGTCTGGAACAGGTTAAAGAACCGTTTGCTGTTAACTTGCCCTGATTCTTTCCTGCACCGCTACACGGCACCTTGCACCTCAAATCCATCAACAACAAGGACCCCTTAACCTACATCAGAGAGGGGAGCCCCAAAACCATAGAGTGCCCCAAAGAGAGTAAAAGGCGTGTTCTTCCCATTACCACAGGGCCCAGGAAGGGTCAAAACTATGTGGACGGGAATTTGAAAATTCCAGACATGTATTGTACGGCAAACCGCCGCCGATTTTTGGTGCAAAATCTACACTGAAATTCCTCTGTAATTCTGTTACATGGCCTTAAACACCATGTGACAAATTGGTACATTGGTACAGAAGCCAACTTCGGAACCAAGTTTTAAAATGGTTTTCAAGCTCAAACATCAAATCCTGAAGTTATTCTCACTAACTCACTTCGCTGGAGTGCATACATTTTAATGTACAGTATTAAAGCGAATTTTGGAGTGAAGCGCCTTCGGATCTTGCCTCCAAAGCTCGCTTTGCTCATCCCTACTGACCCTCCTAGACATTACCTGGCAGTTTTTCTCTTCCGCTGGTTTCACCTCTTCGGCTTCATCAGGGGTAAAAGTGGTGAAACCAGTTGGGTACCAACTGACACTTTGTTAATTTTAAGATAAGTGTCACTACCAGAGCTTTGGGACGTTCTCACAGCTCTGTTTCTCCACCCCTGTGATGATGTCACTACTAGAGCTGGGAGGAGTTCTCACTACTCTGTTTACTTTTGGTTTCTTTCACCACAGCTGTCCTTCATGTGTTTGATTTTCCTCTCTTTATATCACCCCTCCTCCTATGATAGGATGTGGATTATAGTTCTCACTTCAGTTGTAGCTCTGGCTTTAGTTTCTTCACTTGTAGCTATCAGTTCACTGGACCTGTGTTCTGCTGCAGCTAGCACTCCGGATATTGCCAGCCTGTCCTTGGATCCGTCTTCTCTGCGGCTGCAACACCGTCAGCTAAGTGTGCAGACATTGTTGTGTTCCTGTTTATTTTCTGACTGGATCTGAGGTGGCCACGGTTCCCTCCATATACTGAGTAGGGCACAGGTGGCCGTGCCCCTTCCACTATTGTAGGGGTTACAGTGGTCATTAGTCTTAGGCACGTGGGCATGCCTCTTTCCGCCATTTGGATCCGGGCATGTGCTTTAGCAGAATAGGGAGAGCGTTGAGGGTCGGACAGGGGTCACCCGTTATCCTCCCTAGTTCTGGGTCCAGTCAGTAGCTCTGTACTGTGTATTACTATTGTTGCCCACATACAGCCGTGACATTATAATCCACCAAAACCGTCCTTTTTTGACATGGATCCGCTTTCTGGCCTGGTTGACCGCATGCAGGGTCTTTCTTTGGAAGTAGCGGATCTCCGTCAATCTATGACTCAGCTTCAAGCATTGGGCCCTGCTCCGGCTCATGGAGTCTGTTGCGAGCCAAAGGTCTCACTTCCGGAGACGTTCTCCGGGGGCAGTGAGAATTTTGTTCGTTTCAGAGAGGCATGCAAACTCCATTTTTGCTTGTGTCCTCACTCTTCTGGTAATCAAGAGCAGAGGGTGAGGATTGTCATCTCCCTGCTCAGGGGTAATGCTCAGACTTGGGCTTTTTCGCTGCCATCAGGGGATCCCTCCCTTCGATCCGTGGAGGGATTTTTTGTGGCCCTGGGGCAGATTTATGATGACCCGGATCGTGTTGCTCTGGCCGAATCTAACCTACGTGTTTTATACCAGAACAAACGGTCTGCGGAGCTTTATTGTTCTGAATTTCGGAGATGGGCAGCTGATTCGGGTTGGAATGATGCTGCACTCCGGAGTCAGTTCTGTCATGGTCTCTCGGAGAGATTAAAAGATGCGTTTGCTTTCCATGAGAGACCAACGTCCTTAGAGTCTGCCATGTCATTGGCGGTACGCCTTGACAGGCGTCTAAGAGAAAGAAACGAGACCTCTCTGTCCAGCCATTGTCAGTCTAGGGGAAGTGGTGCGGACTCATTCAGTGTGCAGGGGCCTCATCCTGTCTCGCTCCCCTCTGAGGAGGAGCCCATGCAGCTAGCTCGACTTGCCCCTGATAAAAGAGGATTTAGTCCTCAGAGTATGGTCTGTTTTTGTTGTGGGGGCATAGGTCATTTGGCAAATGTTTGTCCATCTAGGAGATTCTTGAACCGTACTAAGAGCGATAATAAGAGAAAAATCTCAAAAGGTAAATCATCAAGTTCTGCTTCATCTGCTACTTTGGGCAAAGTTGATGTAGGATATGATGCTTTTCCTCTGACCTGCAGTTCCCGTTTTCTCCTGTCTGCCAGGGTGGCGCTAGAGAGCAAAGTCATTTCTTGTGAGATTTTTGTCGATAGTGGAGCGGCCGTCAATCTTATTGACACTCAATTTGTAGCCATGCATGGTTTTCAGGTTTGCACATTAGATAAAGATATACCTGTTTTTGCTATTGACTCTGCTCCACTCTCACAGAGATCTCTGAAAGGCATTGTTCACAATATCCGGCTAGCTGTAGGTGACACTCATGTGGAGGATATATCTTGTTTTGTCCTTAACGGATTGCCGTCTCCTCTAGTTTTGGGGTTACCCTGGCTCACTAGACGTAACCCCACTATTGATTGGCAAGGAAGGCAAATAAATGAGTGGAGTGACTTTTGTAGAGAGAATTGTCTCACAGCGACTTTTGCAGAGGTGTCTACTAAAACGGTGCCATCATTTCTCTCTGATTTCTCGGACGTGTTTTCCGAGAGCGGTGTTCAGGAGCTACCTCCTCACCGGGAGTTTGACTGTCCCATTAACCTCATTCCCGGCGCCAAGCTGCCAAAAGCACGCCTCTACAATCTCTCACAACCGGAAAGAATCGCTATGCGAACTTACATCTCCGAGAGTCTCGAAAAGGGGCATATTCGTCCCTCAAAGTCACCTGTGGCCGCGGGTTTTTTTTTTGTTAAAAAAAAAGATGGCTCTCTGAGACCTTGCCTAGATTTTAGGGAGCTGAACCGTATCACGATTCGCGATCCCTATCCCCTTCCTCTGATCCCGGACCTCTTCAATCAAATTGTTGGGGCCAAGGTGTTTTCCAAATTGGATTTGAGAGGCGCGTACAACCTGGTCAGGGTCAGAGAGGGGGATGAATGGAAAACGGCCTTTAATACCCCTGACGGTCATTTCGAGAATCTCGTTATGCCTTTCGGCCTGATGAATGCTCCGGCCGTCTTTCAGCATTTTGTTAATAGTATTTTCTATCATTTAATGGGGAAATTTGTATTGGTGTATCTTGATGATATTTTGATTTTTTCCCCTGATGTTCAGACCCATCAGGATCATCTTTTTCAGGTTCTGCAGATTCTGCGGGAAAATAAATTGTACGCCAAGCTGGAGAAATGTCTTTTTATGGTATCGGAGATTCAATTTCTGGGTTTTCTCCTCTCTGCTTCTGGTTTTCGCATGGATCCCGAGAAGGTCCGTGCTGTACTTGAGTGGGAGCTTCCTGAGAATCAGAAGGCATTGATGCGCTTTCTGGGTTTTGCGAACTATTACAGAAAGTTCATTTTGAATTATTCCTCTGTTGTCAAACCCCTCACTGACATGACAAAAAAGGGGGCGGATTTTTCCTCTTGGTCGGAGGAGGCGCTTGCAGCCTTTTCTAAGATTAAAGAGAATTTTGCGTCTGCTCCCGTCTTGGTGCATCCCGATGTTTCCTTACCTTTTATTGTTGAGGTGGATGCTTCCGAGGTGGGTGTGGGTGCGGTTTTGTCCCAGGGCCCTTCCCCTGCCAAGTGGCGACCCTGTGCCTTTTTCTCTAAAAAACTCTCCCCGGCAGAGAGAAACTATGATGTGGGCGATAGGGAGTTGTTGGCCATCAAGTTGGCTTTCGAGGAATGGCGCCATTGGTTGGAGGGGGCCAGGCACCCTATCACCGTTTTTACCGACCATAAGAATCTGGCATACTTGGAGTCGGCCAGGCGTATGAATCCGAGACAGGCCAGATGGTCTCTGTTCTTCTCCAGATTCAATTTTGTTGTTACATTCCGACCTGGGATAAAAAATGTGAAGGCTGATGCTCTCTCTCGCTGTTTTCCGGGAGGAGGAAACTCCGAGGACCCGGGTCCCATTTTGGCGGAGGGGGTAGTTGTTTCTGCTCTATATTCCGATTTGGAGGCCGAGGTCCAGGCTGCCCAGACTGAGACACCTGCCCGTTGTCCTTCTGGGAAGTTGTTCGTGCCTCCTGAGCTACGTCACAAACTCTTTAAGGAGCATCATGATACGGTTCTTGCTGGTCACCCCGGGAGTAGAGCCACGGTGGATCTCATTGCTCGGAGATTTTGGTGGCCGGCTCTTCGTAAGTCGGTGGAGGGTTTTGTGGCTGCTTGTGAAACGTGCGCTCGCGCTAAGGTCCCTCGTTCACGGCCTTCAGGTTCCCTTCTCCCGTTACCCATTCCTTCCCGTCCTTGGACACACCTGTCCATGGACTTTATCACGGATCTTCCTCGTTCCTCGGGGAAGTCGGTGATCCTGGTGGTGGTGGACCGTTTTAGCAAGATGGCTCATTTCGTACCTTTCCCTGGTTTACCTAATGCTAAAACGTTGGCGCAAGCTTTTGTCGACCATATTGTTAAATTGCACGGCATTCCCTCTGATATTGTTTCCGATAGAGGCACGCAGTTTGTGTCCAGGTTCTGGAAGGCTTTCTGTTCTCGCCTGGGGGTTCGGCTGTCCTTCTCTTCTGCTTTTCATCCACAGTCGAATGGTCAGACTGAGCGCCTCAATCAGAATCTGGAGACATATTTGCGCTGTTTTGTTTCAGAGAACCAGGAGGATTGGTGTTCATTTCTCCCTCTTGCTGAGTTTGCTCTGAACAACCGTCGTCAGGAATCTTCTGATAAGTCACCATTCTTTGGTGCATATGGGTTCCATCCACAGTTTGGGACATTCTCGGGAGGGGCTCTTTCTGGTTTACCTGAGGAGGAGAGATTTTCCTCGTCTTTGTCTACCATTTGGCAAAAGATTCAGGGTAATCTTAAAAAGATGAGTGAGAGGTATAAGCGTGTGGCTGATAAGAGACGTGTGCCTGGTCCGGACCTGAATGTGGGTGATCTGGTGTGGTTGTCTACTAGAAACATTAAGTTGAAGGTTCCCTCCTGGAAATTGGGTCCCAAGTTTATTGGGCCTTATAAAATCTTGTCAGTCATCAATCCTGTTGCCTTCCGTCTTGATCTTCCACGGGTTTGGAAGATACATAATGTATTTCACAGATCTCTCTTAAAACCATATGTCCAGCCCACGGTACCCTCCTCTTTGCCTCCTCCTCCGATTTTGGTTGATGGCAATCTGGAGTTTGAGGTTTCCAGAATTGTGGACTCTCGCATGGTCCGCGGTTCTCTTCAGTACCTCGTTCATTGGAAGGGTTATGGTCCTGAGGAGAGGATGTGGGTTCCGGTGTCGGACATTAAAGCCACTCGCCTCATCAGGGCATTTCATAGGGCTCATCCTGAGAAGGTGGGTCCTGGGTGTCCGGAGTCCACCCGTAGAGGGGGGGGTACTGTCACTACCAGAGCTTTGGGACGTTCTCACAGCTCTGTTTCTCCACCCCTGTGATGATGTCACTACTAGAGCTGGGAGGAGTTCTCACTACTCTGTTTACTTTTGGTTTCTTTCACCACAGCTGTCCTTCATGTGTTTGATTTTCCTCTCTTTATATCACCCCTCCTCCTATGATAGGATGTGGATTATAGTTCTCACTTCAGTTGTAGCTCTGGCTTTAGTTTCTTCACTTGTAGCTATCAGTTCACTGGACCTGTGTTCTGCTGCAGCTAGCACTCCGGATATTGCCAGCCTGTCCTTGGATCCGTCTTCTCTGCGGCTGCAACACCGTCAGCTAAGTGTGCAGACATTGTTGTGTTCCTGTTTATTTTCTGACTGGATCTGAGGTGGCCACGGTTCCCTCCATATACTGAGTAGGGCACAGGTGGCCGTGCCCCTTCCACTATTGTAGGGGTTACAGTGGTCATTAGTCTTAGGCACGTGGGCATGCCTCTTTCCGCCATTTGGATCCGGGCATGTGCTTTAGCAGAATAGGGAGAGCGTTGAGGGTCGGACAGGGGTCACCCGTTATCCTCCCTAGTTCTGGGTCCAGTCAGTAGCTCTGTACTGTGTATTACTATTGTTGCCCACATACAGCCGTGACAATAAGCTACTGTTCAAGGCGATCTGTCTGTAATTAAAATTAAAGATGGGAAGACTGCATTTTTCATCTGATTTTTTCTTCTCTGAAAAATCCTCCACTTCCCTGAGTTTGGACTTGAAGGACAGTCACCTGGTAGAAGAGCACCCACGGGAAGTTTGACCAAACAGAATATGAGGAGAATGAAGCGACAAAAGGAGAAGATTGTTGGTGTTATTTATTTTACATGGACTAGTGACATTAGATGTGGTGAACATAACCACCGACTAACTACTAATTATATAATGTAGACAGTTGCTTTTATAACTATTGGTTGAGATTCTGAAATTTTCCATAGGTCCCATTCACACGACCATATTTTTGATCTCCATTCAATCCACATTTTTTAAAGATTGGATGCGGACCCATTAATTTCAATGAAGCCGCAAAAAAAGCGGACAGCACGCTGTGTATGTCAGTTCCGCAGTTAAAAGATAGAACATGTCCTATTCTTAAAATAGTAGTGGGTTGTAGTGGCTCACTCCTTAGTAGTTACAGGGTGGTGCTGCAAGCTCATATAGAGGGACTCACCCCACCCTCTGTTAAAAAGTAAATGTAACAATGGAAAAATGGGCAAGCACTCATACACTTGGCAACCAAATTGACATATGCAGAAAATATTTATTATTAAATCCCCATAAAATTCAAGTAATAAAAATAATAAAAACAGTGTATTATAGCAATGACATACAAAAACTACAATCACATAAACTATAGTAGATATAATAGTATAGTCGATGTTGTATTGAATGCTAAAATATATGATAATAAAATGTTCAATACTAGTCTATAGTCGATAAATTCACTGATATAAATCACACACCAAAAACTTCAAGTATTGTCCAGGTCTTATATATGCTGTTATTGTGAAGGGGGAGGTAATTCCTCTGTGAATCTATCTCAGATTGGGAAAATGAGTGTCACTTTAAATATTGTAGGTATATTTCCCCTGGGAACGTAATGTATTCATAAAATGTCCACAGCAATCCTGATAATGTTGGAATAAAAAGTCTCTTATGGTATTTCCTTTTAAAGTCGAGGTAAACTTTAAATCGGTATTTGGCTTACCGTCTGGTGTCTGCTGTCTCCCTGTTGCTTGAGTGGAGCTTTAAATGTCTGCCGGCTTATTTGATCGCTCCTTCCAGCAAGCTGGTTCAAATTTCGCGGGAGTTCCAAAGATCGCGGGAGTTGACACTCTGTTCCGCAATTTCCTTCGGTACAGCTTTTCGACGATAAAAGTAGTTGTTCCTTTACTGTAAAAATTTTTTTTCCTTCTTTCTCTGTATGGCCATACAGTTTTATCGGAGGATTCTCAATACAGGTACATCACTTGTTTCACCATACGCGTTTCGGGTAAAATACACCTACAATATTTAAAGTGACACTCATTTTCCCAATCTGAGATAGATTCACAGAGGAATTACTACCCCCTTCACAATAACAGCATATATAAGACCTGGACAATACTTGAAGTTTTTGGTGTGTGATTTATAGCAGTGAATTTATCGACTATAGACTAGTATTGAACATTTTATTATCATATATTTTAGCATTCAATACAACATCGACTATACTATTATATCTACTATAGTTTATGTGATTGTAGTTTTTGTATGTCATTGCTATAATACACTATTTTTATTACTTGAATTTTATGGGGATTTAATAATAAATATTTTCTGCATTTGTCAATTTGGTTGCCAAGTGTATGAGTGCTCGCCCATTTTTCCATTGTTACATGTCCTATTCTTGTCCATTTTGCGGACAAGAATAGGCATTATTACAGTGGGTCTGCAAAAAGAAAAAAAAAAGGATGCAACACGGACATCACACAGACGTCATCTGTATTTTGCACAGATCCACATTTTGAGGACCGCAAAATACAAACGGTCGTGTGAAAGCCCCCCTAAATGGCAAAAACTTGGAATTAGAAAAACATGGCTGTTTTTTTTCCAAAACCCTAACCCATTCTTGTGGTTAAACTCTTCTTACTATCTGTGGTCCCTGTAGGTATTTGGTAGGCCTCAGCTAGGTGGCTTATCGTTCTATTGCTGCCATGGGACATTACCTCACTGTGGTTGAAATGTAATTGCAGTGATCAGAAAAGAGACATACAAGGCCTAGTGAATACTCAACACAGGTTGGAGTAATTTAACAGTAAGTTTATTACAAAGTATTTTTACTCTTCTGATTTCTTGGAAGTTTCTGTCATTTGGTAGAAATATCATCCAATCCTTAAAAAAAAAAAAAAAGAAAATCAATGCTTGACATCGTCCTGTTGTCAGCTCTTTGCCTACTGTAATTTACAGGAGTGAAACAGGGTCAAAACTGTCATTGTACAGACCTACTAGTAATTGGTTTTGTATGATACCAAAAAAACAAAAAAAACAAAAAAATTCATTTCTACTTTCACATTTCTTTTTAATCTCAGAAAGTGCATTGTGGTTCAGGCTTCTACAAATTAAATCAACCAGTCGCCACATTTCTTATACAGCGGACTAAATCACTTAGACTGAAATAGCCCAGAAACCACATCCCCTTGAGGACGTGTAATATTTGCTAAGAGCAGGCTAGTTACAAATCCTTTCTAATGAAATGTATAGTCCCAAGGGGGGGCAACCTAGACGGTAAGTACACAACTTATTACCAATAACAATACAGAGGCAGCAAGATATTAACCATAAATTATTCATGGTAACATATTCTAATCATGCAGAAGGGTCATTAATAAAATGTTAATGTCACTAAGTCTAAATCAACATCAATAATTCATCTGACTTTTTCATTTGTACACTCAGTTCTTCTAGAGAAGAGTCCCTAAAGGCATCACATTAAGCCTGCCCAGTAAACCAACTTGAGAATTGACCCATGTTTCTGACTTTTAGAATTCTATACAAAGTCGGTAAATATGGCTGAGATTGTATTTAGCTAAGCTGTATAATGTACACACAAGAAGACCCAAACTTTTAGCTTGAGAGCCACATATGGAAATAACAGGAACGTTTTGGAAAAAAATGAGGAGAAAAAGTCCAACACGCCTAACTTGTGTCCCTCATGGGCCCCCAGGTAGGGCTAAATTTGTATCACATGGCAACCCTCCCCAAGATGAGATTTTTTCCATCTTCGTAAGTTGTGTATTATGTGAATTTATGTTTGCGCTTTTTAGCTTTTTATTTGTCTGTGTTCCCTCAATATAGATCTTTGCTGGAGAGTTCAATCGCTTCCAGGCCCAACTTGTTTCTACTTCCTCCTCTCCCTCGATACACAAGGTATGGGCCATATCACTGTCTGACCCACCTCAGCTACCTATTGGCTGAGCAGCTGTTAGATGAAAATTATAACATAAGGATTATATAATGTATACAGTGCACCTATTAGTGGAAATACTGCACATACTGTAGGGAGAATACACCATACACCTACACCTAAGGGCCATACACCTTAATATAAGGAGAGGGAATAAAAATCCTATACAGTTTTCTAGCATGACTAAAGACTTAAATCTATGGCAGCCAGGCTACTGTAGATTTAATTGTGTTGCACAAATATATGAGAGGTGTGCAGTTCTGCAAAGATGTGGCGCATTCTCTGGAAGTACAGGGGGAATCAAGACCGTGTTACAATATCCCGGTCTTGATAAATGTCACCCAATATTCATGCACTCTTATCTTAAGAACCTGATTTAAATGTTATCATTGAACTGGATCACGTTACTCTAAAGTAAAGGTTACTGTACACGGGACAATTCAGCAGGCGATTCTCGGAAAGGAAGCATTCCTTTCCAGCAAGCGCCTGCTCGTTAGTGTAGGAGACCGCTACATTTATATGCAGTGATCTCCTCCACAGTATGGGTGTTATCAGACCTTACTAGTTGTATTGTATTGTATTGCTGAGTTCTTCAGGTCCTCCTAGGTGTTGGGGCTATTCAGAAGTAAGTGGGAAGAGAGAATGGTCACTAGATTTTGTCTGGTGGATTCAGAATATATGTGAGGCCACAGCTAAAGACTTGCATGCTTTGAGCTCCGCCTGGAGTTAATATGGTTGACCCTTAGTGGCCATGGAGGCAGGTCATGTGACTGTTATGGGGCCCAGGGTACGGCGGGCCTGTTATTGAACTTCTATTTGTGTTCCTAACACAAAATGCAGCTGCTACTAGGGGAAGCTCAGTGCCAAGAGGTTGTTACAGCTTCTATTGCACTCAATGGTAGCTGTATAAATTCCTATGTACTGAGCTCCCCCTAGTGGTGACTGCAGGCAGACAGTTTATAATACACAATACTATGTAAAGGAAGGCACAGTCATAGAGCGGTATGAGGAGATTTATCAATGTAGTTATGAGTATTTAAGTTGAGTGGTGTAAATGCATTGAGAAATTTGCAGTTCAGAACGAGCGCCATATTTATGAAGCACCTGTTCCACTTTTTCTGACACAGAAGTCGGATAAAGCAGGCGAAGTGGAGTGCAACTTTTTTGTATTACAAATTGTTTTATAAAAATTTCTTCTGCTTAATAATAAAAAAATGTAAATTGGGACAGGAGGGGCCAGTGTCGAACTAACTAGGGTGCCTAGGGCCCACCAGTAAAATTTGTTTTAGGGGCCCACCGTACAGATACATTCATATATTACCTGCTCACTCAGCGGCAAGATGCTACCAGATGATTGAATATGGGGATCCCTGCAACAGCTTTGAGAAGATAGGTCCTACGGGAGAAGAAGACACTGGTGGCTTTCCTCTATACCTAGAAGTAATCTCAGCTCTGATTTTGTCTATAATAATAAACCGGGGAGTTTCTTTAATAATCTGTCAAGTAATTTATATGAACATAGGCTGGTTGAGGTGCTGTACATTGAATATATGTACACTGCTCAAAAAAATAAAGGGAACACAAAAATAACGCATCCTAGATCTGAATTAATTAAATATTCTTCTGAAATACTTTGTTCTTTACATAGTTGAATGTGCTGACAACAAAATCACACAAAAATAAAAAAATGGAAATCAAAACTTTCAACCCATGGAGGTCTGGATTTGGAGTCACACTCAAAATTAAAGTGGAAAAACACACTACAGGCTGATCCAACTTTGATGTAATGTCCTTAAAACAAGTCAAAATAAGGCTCAGTAGTGTGTGTGGCCTCCACGTGCCTGTATGACCTCCCTACAACGCCTGTGCATGCTCCTGATGAGGTGGCGGACGGTCTCCTGAGGGATCTCCTCCCAGACCTGGACTAAAGCATCTGCCAACTCCTGGACAGTCTGTGGTGCAACGTGACGTTGGTGGATAGAGCGAGACATGATGTCCCAGATGTGCTCAATTGGATTCATGTCTGGGGAACGGGCGGGCCGGTCAATAGCATCAATGCCTTCGTCTGGCAGGAACTGCTAACACACTTCAGCCACATGAGGTCTAGCATTGTCTTGCATTAGGAGGAACCCAGGGCCAACCGCACCAGCATATGGTCTCACAAGGGGTCTGAGGATCTCATCTCGGTACCTAATGGCAGTCAGGCTACCTCTGGCGAGCACATGGAGGACTGTGCGACCCTCCAAAGAAATGCCACCCCACACCATTACTGACCCAATGCCAAACCGGTCATGCTGGAGGATGTTGCAGGCAGCAGATCGTTCTCCACGGCGTCTCCAGACTCTGTCACGTCTGTCACATGTGCTCAGTGTGAACCTGCTTTCATCTGTGTAGAGCACAGGGCGCCAGTGGCGAATTTGCCAATCTTGGTGTTCTCTGGCAAATGCCAAACATCCTGCACGGTATTGGGCTGTAAGCACAACCCCCACCTGTGGACGTCGGGCCCTCATATCACCCTCATGGAGTCTGTTTCTGACCGTTTGAGCAGACACATGCATATTTGTGGCCTGCTGGAGGTCATTTTGCAGGGCTCTGGCAGTGCTCCTCCTGTTCCTCCTTGCACAAAGGCGGAGGTAGCGGTCCTGCTGCTGGGACTTTGCCCTCCTACGGCCTCCTCCACGTCTCCTGATGTACTGGCCTGTCTCCGCCTCCATGCTCTGGACACTACGCTGACAGACACAGCAAACCTTCTTGCCACAGCTCGCATTGATGTGCCATCCTGGATAAGCTGCACTACCTGAGCCACTTGTGTGGGTTGTAGACTCCGTCTCATGCTACCACTAGAGTGAAAGCACCGCCAGCATTCAAAAGTGACCAAAACATCAGCCAGGAAGCATAGGAACTGAGTAGAGGTCTGTGGTCACCACCTGCAGAACCACTCCTTTATTGGGGGGGTCTTGCTAATTGCCTATAATTTCCACCTGTTGTCTATCCCATTTGCACAACAGCATGTGAAATTGATTGTCACTCAGTGTTGCTTCCTAAGTGGACAGTTTGATTTCACAGAAGTGTGATTGACTTGGAGTTACATTGTGTTGTTTAAGTGTTCCCTTTATTTTTATGAGCAGTGTATGTAGTGCAGTAAGTCTACTGTGTGATGTGCCACTTGTGCAGGGGGTGGTAGACTAGGGGCCGACCGGCGGAGTCACCTGTATCCCTGTGGGCCAGTCCGAGCCTGGGAGGGGCCCTATCAGTTTTGCCTGGCCCTATGAGATCTGTGGTGTCCAAAACTGATGGGTCTACAGCCGAACAGCTGAGCTTACAAGAAAAAGACTGCCTACAGCTGCTATGCATAAGAATTTAGGAGCACTGTCAAGGTTTACATGAATAATATATACAGTGATGAACAGAAGTATTTGAACACACTTAGAAATCATGGAGGGGTATGAAATTCACATTGTAGGTGCATTCCCACTCTGAGAGACAGAATAAAATAAAAAAAATCAGGAAATGACATTGTATGATTTTTAAAGAATTTATTTGTCTTGCACTACTAAACATAAGTATTTGAACACCTAAGAAACAGCAAGAATTCTGGCTCTCAAAGACCTGTTACTGTGCCTTTAAAAAGTTCACCTCTACTTCACTCATTAATCTAACTTAGTAGCACCTGTCTGAACTCTTTAAAGACCCCTGTTGTCACGGCGGGTGTGCACTCAGTATAGCAAATAACGCACCAACCAGGCTCTGGGCGAGAGACAGGGGAAGGGTCACCTCCTAGCTAATCCCTGACCTCTTTCCCTGCACTGCTCAGCCCACCTACAGACCTTTAAGGTAGGTATGAGGTGTCCCCGTGCCTGGGCTGATAAAACCCTGAATTACCTGAGATGGTGAAGTGGGGAAATAGGAGCAGCCTGCTCGCACAGAACCTGGATGGGATTGATGACACAAAACAACCAAACTTGAAATAACACTTATCTTCCTGAGCTGGAACAGACAGCCAACCTTCCTTCCTAGCTTCCAAGACCACAATGATGAGTATAATCCGCTCAGAGCACTGAGCTGGTATACTATTTAAACTAATGACCCCACCCAGTGCACTTGATGAGAGGCGGATCCAGCACGGCTCAAAAACAAACACTAAACTCGTGCTGCTATCCCGGCCGACCTCCGCACATCGTCAGAGTGGGGCATGACAGTACCCCCCCTTCTACGGGTGACCTCGGGACACCCCGGACCAACCTTATCCAGATGGGACCTATGAAAGGCCCTCGCCAGTTGACAGGACCGTATCCCCTCCAGTGCACCAGGTACTGAAGGGAACTCCGAAGAACTCTCGAGTCGAGAATCCTGGAGATCTCAAACTCCAAGTTTCCCTCGACTAGAACAGGAGGAGGAGGCAATGGCGATGGTTCCACCGGTCTCACATATTTTTTTAGTAAAGACCTGTGGAACACATCATGGATCCTCCAAGTCTGCGGAAGATCCAGCCGAAACGCCACAGGATTGATCACCGCAGAAATTTTATACGGACCAATAAATCTTGGACCCAGTTTCCAAGATGGCACTCTCAATTTGATATTCTTAGTGGACAACCACACCAGATCACCCACACACAGGTCCGGACCAGTCATACGTCTCTTGTCAGCCATTCGTTTATACCTCTCACCCATCTTCTCCAAATTCCCTTGAATCCTCCGCCAGATAGAGGATAAGGCAGAAGAGAATCTCTCCTCCTCTGGCATCCCAGAGGAACCAGACCCAGAAAAGGTACCAAACTGAGGATGGAAACCGTATGCGCCAAAAAATGGCGACTTACCCGTGGACTCCTGCCTACGGTTATTCAACGCAAATTCTGCTAAAGACAAGAATGAGGACCAGTCCTCCTGATTCTCAGCCACAAAGCACCTCAAGTAGGTCTCCAGGTTTCGATTAGTACGCTCCGTCTGACCATTCGACTGTGGATGAAAAGCCGAAGAGAATGAAAGTTGAATGCCAAGCCGAGAGCAGAACGCCCTCCAAAACCTGGAGACAAACTGCGTGCCCCTATCAGAGACCACATCCGAAGGAATACCATGCAATTTCACAATATTATCCACAAAAATCTGCGCAAGAGTCTTAGGGTTAGGCAGACTCGTTAGTGGTATAAAGTGAGCCATTTTACTGAAACGGTCAACTACCACCAAAATCACTGTTCTCCCGGAGGAACTCGGCAGATCCGTAATAAAGTCCATAGACAAATGCGTCCAAGGACGAGATGGAATAGACAATGGAAGAAGTGAACCAGGCGGTCGAGTATGAGCAACCTTTGACCGAGCGCAGGTTTCACAAGCTGTCACGTAATTCTCAATGCTCTTACGTAACCCTGGCCACCAGAACCTCCGAGACACCAGATCACAGGTGGACTTACCACCAGGATGTCCAGCGAGAACAGTATCGTGATGTTCCTTGAACACCTTGTATCGTAGGCCCTCAGGAACAAACAACCTCCCTGGGGGACAAGAACCAGGAGCCCCCTCCTGGGCTCCCAACATCTCTATCTCCAATTCCGGGTACAGAGCGGAGACCACCACCCCATCCGCCAAAATTGGCGCCGGATCTTCTGAATCACCTCCCCCAGGAAAGCTGCGAGACAAGGCATCTGCCTTGACGTTCTTGACCCCTGGGCAAAAGGTAACCACGAAATTGAACCTGGTAAAAAACAGTGACCATCTGGCCTGCCTAGGCTTCAGACGCTTGGCAGATTGCAGGTAAGCCAAATTCTTAAGGTCAGTATACACCGTAACGGGGTGAGACGCCCCCTCTAACCAGTGATGCCATTCCTCAAAGGCCAACTTGATAGCCAACAACTCTCTATCTCCAACATCATAATTCCTCTCGGCGACCGAGAGCTTCTTGGAGAAGAAGGCACACGGGACCCACTTGCCAGGAGATGAACCCTGTGACAGCACCGCCCCAACCCCCACCTCTGATGCATCAACCTCTACTACGAATGGCTGAGACACATCCGGCTGCACCAGAATGGGAGCAGACGCAAAACGCTCCTTAACAGCCGAAAAGGCCTGCAATGTCTCATCCGACCAGACAGAGACATCGGCGCCCTTCTTGGTCATATCAGTAAGAGGTTTTACTAGGGTAGAATAATTTTAAATAAATTTTCTATAATAATTTGTAAACCCCAAGAACCGCATCAAAGCTTTCTGATTCTCTGGTCGGTCCCACTCCAGAACCGCCCGGACCTTTTCGGGGTCCATACGAAAACGGGAATCAGAAAGCATGTATCCCAAGAACGGAAGCTCTTGCACCGCAAACAAACATTTCTCCAATTTGGCATATAACTTATTCTCCCGAAGGATCGTCAAAACCTGTCTCACATGATCCTGATGGGTCTTCGGATCAGGAGAATAAATTAAAATGTCATCCAGGTAAACTACTACGAACCTCCCCACCAAGTGATGAAAAATGTCATTGACGAATCGCTGAAATACTGCTGGCGCGTTTGTCAACCCAAAAGGCATCACCAGGTTCTCAAAATGACCCTCGTGCGTATTGAAGGCCGTTTTCCCCTCCTTGATCCTGATCAGATTGTAGGCTCCTCTCAAATCCAACTTGGAGAACACCTTGGCTCCAACAATCTGATCCAAAATATCAGAGATCAAGGGCAGGGGATATGGATCCCGGACTGTAATACAGTTCAATTCCCGGAAATCCAAACACGGTCTCAGTGATCCATCTTTTTTCTTCACAAAGAACAAACCTACTGCCACTGGAGACTTAGATGGTCTAATATGACCCTTTGCCAAACTCTCGGCGACATACTTTCGCATGACCTCTCTTTCGGGTTGAGAGAGGTTGTAAAGCCGAGACTTTGGCAACTTAGCCCCAGGAATGAGATTAACTGGACAATCATAGTCTCGATGAGGGGGCAATTCCTGAGCCCCACCCTCCGAAAAGACATCCGCAAAATCCGAGAGATACTGAGGTAAAGCTGTAATGGACACACCAGAGATAGATGTGCCAAGACAATTATCCGAACAAAACTCGCTCCAACCAATGATTTGTTTCGCTTGCCAGTCTATAATTGGGTTATGTCTAGTCAACCATGGCAACCCCAAAACTATAGGAGCTGGCAAATCCTTCATGACAAAACAAGAAATAATTTCAGCATGTGAATCACCCACCCTTAAGTGAATACCATGAACAATGTGAGTAAGGCTCCTTTGAGAAAGAGGGGAAGAATCAATTGCAAAAACACGAATCTCGTTCTCTAACGTGCAAGTACTTAGTCCCAGGCCTTGAAGAAAAAGAAAGTCAATTAGGTTTACCCCAGCACCACAATCAAGGAATACATCAACAAACACATTTTTTGACTCTAGCGCCACCATAGCTGAAAGGAGAAAACGGGAACTGCAGGGAGCTTGCATACCTGTCTGCTCCACCACACCATTCATACTACCAAGTGTGAGGGAAGTTTTTTTTTCTTTTTTCTTTTTCTCTTCCACCTGTGATTTAACATAAGGACAAGAAAAAATAAAATGACCCCTCTTTCCACAATAGTAACATAGATTGTGCACTTTTCTAAAGTCTCTACTATCAGAATGGCAAGATATCTGACCTAACTGCATGGGTTCCTCCCCTACCCCAGAGTTATAAGTAATATCACCCCGGGCAGTAGGAGAAACAAAACCACACGCAGGAGGGATCCCCTGCACGGCGGGACCCTTACACCTCTCTCTGATACGTCTATCCAACCGTATAGCCAAAGACATTGCATTCTCTAAAGTATCCGGATACTCATGAAAAGCCAGGGCATCCTTCAACCTTTCAGATAACCCCTGACAAAACTGACTACGTAACGCGGGGTCGTTCCACCCCGACTCAGTAGCCCACCTCCTAAACTCTGTGCAGTAACACTCTGCAGTATGTTTACCCTGTAGTAAGTTACGCAATTTCGATTCTGCCATCGAGACCCGATCTGGGTCATCGTAAATCAATCCCAGTGCTTGGAAAAATTCCTCCACCGACCGGAGAACCAGAGAACCGGGTGGCAGAGAAAAAGCCCAGGATTGCGCGTCCCCTTTAAGCAAAGACATGATGATACCAACCCTCTGATCTTCATTACCTGACGAAAATGGACGCAGTCGAAAGTACAATTTGCATGACTCTTTAAAGCGGAAAAAATCATCCGTACCCCCTGTAAATCTCTCGGGAAGAGCGACTTTAGGCTCCCCACCAATTTGACCTGTACCTGATGCCAGAACCCTCTGACACTGTGCGACCGAACCACGCAGATCCGCAACCTCTAGGGATAAACCCTGCATGCGGTCACCCAGTGCATCAATTGACGCCATCACAAAAGCACTGAGTGATGGCAGTCACAGTATGGCGGATTATAATGTCACGGCGGGCGTGCACTCAGTATAACAGATAACGCACCAACCAGGCTCTGGGCGAGAGACAGGGGAAGGGTCACCTCCTAGCTAATCCCTGACCTCTTTCCCTGCACTGCTCAGCCCACCTACAGACCTTTAAGGTAGGTATGAGGTGTCCCCGTGCCTGGGCTGATAAAACCCTAAATTCCCTGAGATGGTGAAGTGGGGAAATAGGAGCAGCCTGCTCGCACAGAACCTGGATGGGATTGATGACACAAAACAACCAAACTTGAAATAACACTTATCTTCCTGAGCTGGAACAGACAGCCAACCTTCCTTCCTAGCTTCCAAGACCACAATGATGAGTATAATCCGCTCAGAGCACTGGGCTGGTATACTATTTAAACTAATGACCCCACCCAGTGCACTTGATGAGAGGCGGATTCAGCACGGCTCCAAAACAAACATTAAACTCGTGCTGCTATCCTGGCCGACCTCCGCACATCGTCAGAGTGGGGCATGACACCTGTCCACCCCACAGTCAGTCAGACGCCAACTACTACCATGGGCAAGACCAAAGAACTGTCAGAAGACACCAGAGACAAAATTGTGGACCTCCACAAGGCTGGAAAGGGCTACGGGGCAATTTCCAAGCAGCTTAGTGAAAATAGATAAACTTGGAGCAATTGTTAGAAAATGGAAGAGGCTAAAGACGACTGGCAGTCTCCCTCGGACTGGGGCTCCATGCAAGATCTCACCTCGTGGGGTATCACTGATGATAAGAAAGGTGAGGAATCAGACCAGAACTAGGGAGGAGCTGGTCAATGACATGAAGAGAGCTGGGACCACATTTTCAAATCATGCATTGCACAGAAGGTTCCCCTGCTCAAGTCATCACATGTCCAGGCCCGTCTGAAGTTTGCCAATGACCATCTGGATGATCCAGAGGAGGCATGGGAGAAAGTCATGTTGTCAGATGAGACCAAAGTAGAACCTTTTGGTCTAAACTTCACTCGTCGTGTTTGGAGGAAAAAGAAGGATGAGTTGCATCCCAAGAACACCATCCCTACTGTGACGCATGGGGGTGGTAAAATCATGCTTTGGGAGTGCTTTTCTGCGAAGGGGACAGGACGACTGCACTGTATTAAGGAGAGTATGAATGGGGCCATTTATTGTGAGATTTTGAGCAACAACCTCCTTCCCTCAGTCAGAGCATTGAAGATGGGTCGTGGTTGGGTCTTCTAACATGACAACGACCCGAAGCACGCAGCCAGTATAACCAAGGAGTGGCTCCGGTAGAAGCATATCAAGGTTCTGGAGTGGCCTAGCCAGTCTCCAGACCTAAATCCAATAGAATATCTTTGGAGGGAGCTGAAACTCTATGTTGCTCAGCGACAGCCCCGAAACCTGACAGATCTAGAGGAGATCTGTGTGGAGGAGTAGGCCAAAATCCCTGTTGCAGTGTGTTCAAACCTGGTCAAGAACTACAGGAAACGTTTGACCTCTGTAATTGCAAACAAAGGCTTCTGTACCAAATAATAACACTGATTTTCTCAGGTGTTCGAATACTTATGTTCAGCAGTGCAAGGCAAATAAATTCTTTAAAAATCATACAATTTCCTTTTTTTTTTTTTTTTTTTATTCTGTCTCTCAGAGTGGGAATGAACCTACAATGTTAGTGGGAGAACTTGCAAAATCGCAGAGTGTTCAAATTCTTCTGTTCCTCACTGTATGTTGTATGAACCATCTTAAAAGCCCCAAATATACCATATAATCTATCTCGTATTGTGAAACACTACAACGCTTGGAAATTGCACGCAATTAAAAATTGCCTATCGTTGGGATGCCACACTTGGGTGCAATCAACAATAGATACAATTCATGCCTCCACGATGAAGTTTTTCATTGAATAGGATATGCTACGCCTAATTAAAGATTACGGAATAGAAACAATAGAAATCGCAGGAACCTAGATGAGAGGCTGATGCTGCGGCACTCGGGAGCATCGCAATGAGCTTATAATAAGTGTGTGCTAGTAATCAGAAGCAGGTTTTCCCTATGATGACTTTGCTTGTTCAACTTAATGTGGCAAAATAAATATTATGCCAGAAACCAATCTGATCATAAGTATACAAGAGCAATGCGGCATACTGAAATCAGATTGAGTCTCATCTGCATTTCATGGGGAGGTTAATCAGAGGTGCCACCACTTGCCTTTTTTTTTTTTTTTTTATAAAATGAGAACACAAAAGATATAGGAAACTTCTGCTGTAAGCCATAATTATCACAATCAGATTGATTTCATTAAATAACTGATTTAGAATCCGTAAAAGTATCCTGATGAGAGTGATCATTATTCTAAGGTACTGCTGATTACATTTCAGACAGAAGGTCATCTACTGTGGAGTGAAGAACAGCACTCATTTCCTTTAGGACCATGTAACATGATGACCAGTGGGCGTACACAAATGTCATAGGGCACCATAGCAAAACTTGGTATGGGCACCCCTCCGTTCAATGAGTTGTACAACAAATGATGATTAAAAAAAATTCAACTACAACTTCATTTGTTGGAAAAAGTGGAACAACTTCATAAATATGGAGCTCATTCTAAACACCGTATTTCTCAATGTCTCAATGTATTTTCACCAGACAACTGGCATAAAACCATTTGTAAATCTTCCCCATACAGGTCTAAATCCTCTGATTCCCTTCTTACAATACATGATAATATGATCTGCCTGCAGCTACCACCAGGGGGAGCTGAGTCCATAGGAATTTATACAGTTGCCATTGAATTTAAAGGGAACCTGTCATTCTCAACATGGTGTGTGAGTACCATGTTAAAAGGAGTCTGTCACCAAGAAATTCACTTTTAAACCAGACACAGCCATGATGACTATGCTGGAACCTGGTCCTGTCAATCAAGAAGGAGAGGGAGAAGCTAACAGAGGAAGCAGGTGGAGCAAGTGTGCACAGACTGACTTGGGCCTGCCCTCTGTGCACTTAAGTGCTCATTTGCATATGGATTACCAATACTTTTTCTCCAGAAGGATGCAGCAGATCGTTAAGTGAAAGGTATTACTAAAGATGGCGCAGCTCACAAGTGCAGTGGGCACTACAGCTGCTGGGTTTCTACTGTTTCAAACAGCAGAGGCCCAGGGCTAATGTCTGCGATTGGCCATAAACCGGGGGCAGTGAGGATGCAAGAGATGTGTGCTCCCACACCTCTAACAGCCTCCCCTGGCTGAGATTGTGGAAACTGCTACGTTACCATGCAGTGTCGGACTGGGTGCCTAGCGCCCGCCAGTAAAATGTATTTTGGGGGCCCAGCGTACGGATACATTCAAATATAGTTCATAGGTTTTGGAACCGCGCTGCTGGGAGCTATGTATTCCGGTCACAGGTGGATGATACAAGGGTGTCAGCCCCTCTCCTCGACAACCAAAGGATATGGTCCTCCCAGACCTCCTCCTCTACAGGGTTTAAGGGGATAGGCAAGATAGTGAAGCACCCTTGAGAATGTTGTTCTAAAAGGTTTTATTCTACTTACAACAGGTCAGTAGACAAAAGGCATAAAAATACAAGATGATCGTCACGTTCCTGCCCGACCCGGGTTTCGCTACCTCGCTTCTTCGCCCTTGAAGAAGCGAGGTAGCGAAACCCGGGTCGGGCAGGAACGTGACGATCATCTTGTATTTTTATTCCTTTTGTCTACTGACCTGTTGTAAGTAGAATAAAACCTTTTAGAACAACATTCTCAAGGGTGCTTCACTATCTTGCCTATCCCCTTAAACCCTGTAGAGGAGGAGGTCTGGGAGGACCATATCCTTTGGTTGTCGAGGAGAGGGGCTGACACCCTTGTATCATCCACCTGTGACCGGAATACATAGCTCCCAGCAGCGCGGTTCCAAAACCTATGAACTTGACTTTGCCAGTGTGAAACCTACCACACGAACCCGGGACCAGCAGCAGCGCAAGTAACTGTCCGTGTTGAGACGCAGGACTGACTTTCTGTTTTATTTGTGTTTTACATTCAAATATAACCTGCTCAGACAGCAGCAAGATGCTACCAGATGATTGAATATGGAGGCCCTTGAGAAGGTAGGTCCTGGGGAGAAGAGGAAACTGGCAGCTTTCCTCTATACCTAGAAGACATCTCGGCTCTGTTCATGTCTATAATAATAAGCTGGGGAGTTTCTTTAATAATCTATCAAGTTTTTTATATGAACATAGGATGGTTGAGGTGCTATACATTGAATACCTGTATGTAGTACAGTATGTCTACTGTGTGATGTGCCACTTGTGCAGGGGGTGGGAAAGACTAGGGGCCCACCTTGCTCAGGGGCCCACCAGGGGATTCCCCTGTACCCCGGTGGGGCAGTCAGAGCCTGTTACCATGATAGTTTGAAGTCTGCTTGAGGCTCCAATACCTATAATTGGTCTATTCCAATACAGGCCTGCAGAGGGCAGAACTGTATTGGAATACAGTGAATGGTGTCACCTTTTTTGTCACTTCACCTCCAACTCCCCAAATTTTTTTATCAAAACGCCACAGACACTCCAAAATGGTATCCCTGAAAAGTACTGATCACCTTACAAAAACGGAGCCCTCAAGCAGCTCCATAAAAGTAAACATAAAAAAGATATAGCATTTATAATATGGCAATAAAAAGTAAAAATCATTTTTACAAAGTTATTTTTTTTTAAAAGTATTAAAACACAAGAAAAACCATACAAGTATGGTATTGTTGTAATCATACTGACTTGGAGAATGAAAGTAACAGGTCAATTTTACCATGTAGGGAACACCGTAAAAACAAGACCCATAAAACTCTGGTAGAGTTGCTTTTTTTCCCAATTCCACCCCATTTCGAATTTTTTCCATCTCCCTACTACACAATATGCAATATTAAATGGTGCCATTAGAAAGTAAAACTTGTCCTGCAATAAAAATTAAAAAACAGCCCTCGTACGGCCATGTGAATGGAAAAATAAAAAAGTTATGGCTCTGGGAAAGTGAGTGAAAAATGAAAACTCGAAAACAGAAAATCAGACTTTAGCTATAACTGATGCCAGTTCCTGGCCTAAGTTATAGCAAATCCATCAGGCCACACGAAGCCCCATCCCCTCCTCCTAAGCCCCTCAGTATACTGTGTCTATGGCTCATGTAGCTGCTCTTAAAGAACAGGAAATTGACATATTTTAGTCCTTGTGTCTAGTGTGAAAACTACAGGATTTTAGGATTTTTTTTAATATAGATAGAACAAGACGGATCCGTTGTGCTTGGCCATAAACTTCTATTATGACGGATCAAAATGGAATGCCTCTTAAAGGCTTCTGTTTTGCATTCCGTCTACGAATTCCATTATAACAGAATTCCCTCACCACCCGAACACCGAACCCAAACCTGTAAAGTTCGGGTTCGCTCATCCCTACTGGTCACCTCTCCTAACATGTCTGTTTTGGTAACCACTTGCTTTCACCATGTAATAAGATTTTTTTTTTTATTATTAGAACTCTCTGTTGTACTTTTCCTCTATTGTTCATATTTTAAGTTTTTGAATTCATTTTTATCAGTCTGCAATAAAGGGCGTGTCCCTGCACAGTCTGACGCTATCCAATCAGTGCTATCAGTATCAGACAGTACAGGGACCCTCCCCCTCATTCCCCCTCAACTGGTAACACCCAGATGGACTATCATTGTAGACCGCTTTCAATTCACTCACAAACTTCTAGTAGGTATAACAGAGGAATGGCATAACATAGAGTCATAAGAACATATGTTCCAGAGTTGTTATTACATGGGGAATGCAAGTAGTTACTAAATATTAAAGGGATTCTAACATCAAGACAGATTCCTTTTGTAAGATTTTCTAATAACGCTAAACTAATGAGCCAAGCAGAAGAGTATTCCTTCACCACCAGTCAGATTTTTCGAGAGGTGTTATGTAACAACCTTAGGCTTGATAGACTTGTTATAGTAGGGAAAATCAAAATTTCTCATAATTTTTAAGTATGATCTATAATTAAGTGTAATTTATAAAAACTAGTGCAAAAGGCGAAGCCCTATAAGTGCTGGTTAGAGAATCATTTCAATCATTTCACTGCCATGGGTAACCTCTCAGCTTTTTGGGCCTAATATATACTATAGCTCTATTACTTTGTGAATATACGGTACTATGAGGAGAGTTATTAAAACTGGTGTATAGTAGAACTGGCTTAGTTGCCCATAGCAACCAATCAGATTCCACCTTTAATTTTCCAAAGGAGAGCTAAAAAATGAAAGGTGGAATCTGACTGGTTGCTATGGGCAACTAAGCCAGTTCTACTTTACACCAGTTGGATAAATCTCAATGTTTTTTTTTTCACAGAAATGTTCCATGTGAACCAGGCCTTATATGTGTCCCTTCCATTCACAAATGGGAGAAGTTTAATAGCTCTTCTCATTCACAGACAGAAATGTTAAACTGTTTCCGCAGCCCCTGTATATCTGCTCACTTCTGATCAGAGCAAAACCCTACTGCGTACAAAGGCAAAGAAGAAACCTTTGAAATATGTATTATTAATATTTCAGATTTGGAAAAGAACAAGGAAGTGTTGGGAAACTCTTTTGAGCCTGAATAAAAGGCATCACAAGCTGTTTGAATTGCTAAAAGACCTTTTGTTTTATGACTAAAAATCCTCTGAATATCACAACACAAGACTAGTCAGAACACATCTACATGTTAGATGGATCTTATAATGGGTTAAACGGGCCTTCTGGAATCTGCATGATACTATACTTTTTTTTTTTAATCAAAATAAACTTCAAAATAAAAAAGAATAAAATACTTAAAGGGGTTTTCCAGGATTACTATTGTTTTAACAGATATGCTCATGTACTTGCTTACATCGTGTACATATCTTTTTTTTTATTTTTATATATATATATATATAATTTTGATTCTCCTGACTCAATTTCACCATGTAAACAGATCACTCTGGTTGTTTCCATCCTGTATGAAGCACTTCCTGTTCCTGTATCCAACTAAACCCATGATGCACTTCTCCTTCCTCTGCTCCAGCCCTGCCCCTAGCCACACCCAGCTAGTTTATAGCTCCTCCCACCCATCTAGTTACATAGACACTCCCATATGACTGCCCCTGTTGCTGCTCTGACACGCTCATGGACATAACAAAAAAAACATTAAACATTAAAAAAAATATATATATCAAATCACCTCTCTTTCCCCAAAATATAAATAAAAATGTAAACAATAATTATAAACTATTAAAATATGGCCGACTCACTGTCTTTTGGTTGCTTCACAACTACATATGTGGTACCGCCGTAATCATACTGACCTGAAGAATGAAAGTAACAGGTTAGTTTTACTGTATAGGAAACGCAGTATAAAACAAAACTCATAAAAATGTTGCGGATTTTTTCATTCCAATTTCACCCCATTTGGATTTTTTTTTACAGTTCCCCACTACCTTGTATGCAATCTTAAATGGTGGAATTAGAAAGTGCAACTTGTCCCACAAAAAAACTAGCCCTCATACGGCTATTTAAATAGAAAAATAAAAAAGTTATCACCCCAAAAAGGCAGGGAGTGAAAAATGAAAACACAAAAATGAAAAACCCTCCGGGGTTGAAAGGGTTAAAGGGATTGTCCCATGAATTAATATTACATTTCTCTATTGGATCATATAAAACCCTAACAAATTTTTCATTTGGAATACATAAAAAAAAAAAATGCTCCTGTGTCTAGATATTGCTGTTACATACTATACTTGTTATATCACCCCCTGGTGTTCTTTTGATTACTTCTCAAAAGGTCCACCTAATGTGTAGTGCTGGTGGTCATACTTAGCCAGTAGCTCTGTCTCACCTCCCAAGTCCTCTTGTACATAAATAACAGAGTAATTACTGACTATTTGCAGATCATTAAATACGGTAAGTATTAGTGCACGGAAGTGACTTCTTCTCACAGATGGTAAACACATTAGGTCCACTTTTTGAGAAGGAATCAAAAGAACACCAGGGGGCAGTATAAAAGTACAGTATAACAGCAATATCTAGAAACAGGAGAATTTTTATATGACTCCTTGTTGAGGACCTCAATGATGTGCATATTCATTAGCTCCCAGCTCCATCCTCCCACCTGCTGCTGATTGGCAGCATTCTCCCTATACACATTATATTAAAAAAAAAGCTGTCAATCATCCTCAGGAGGAAGAGGGGAGCATAGCATATGAATACCAGGAATCCAGGTCTCAGTTACCGCTGGAGCTGCTCAGCAAGGGATTTTAAAGGGAATCTGTCACCCCGGAATTGGACGATTATCTATGGTAATACATGAGAGGTCCTGCAGATATGGTGTCCAGATCACTATTTTCTATTTTCCTACTACCCCTTATTTCCCTGCTGTCAGCACTCAGAGCTGTACTGAAATACACTGTCAGGACTGCTGTAGTGTTCTAACATAATGGAGAGGACTCGTGTGGATGTACAGCAGTCCTGACGGTCCTAATCGTTGATATATTTGAAGAGTAACTTCACAATGTTATCATATGGTATATCAATTTTTTACGGTATTTTTTGTGGCTATTAAGCCACGTTCACATCACCGCTAGTTGTTCTGTTCGAGGAGCAGAATACTGAAAATAACAGGCCCTTGGCCAACTGCCCATATGCAGAGCAGTGAGAAAGTTTCCCACTTTGCTGATTTCTTTTAGTTTTGCATGAGAGTTTCAAATCTTTAAACAAAAAATAATAAATGAATGAATCATGAACTCATGTCAGGCTTGCAATTCAACAACATATTTTTTATCTATATGCTTTACTGAAATATGTTAACAAAATTAGCCAAGTCCTTCTTAGATTAACCCCTTCAAGACCAAGCTCATTTTCATTTTTACCTCCTCGTGTTCCAAGAGTCATAACATTTTTTATTTTTTTTTGAAACATGAAACTTTTTATTTATCTTCCATAAAATATAAGATACATGTTACAAAGTTCGGTACAAATGTAAAATAAAAAAAAAGGGGGGGAAAGGGGAGTTAAGTAGATAAATGTGTGGATTAACACAAAAGTATTGTGGTACATAAGATAGATGTGAAATATATATATGCAAAATTAAACATAAGCTTGAATCATGTGTCATGAGTCCATGTCACTGACATCCTGGCATAAAGAGGAAAAGCTCCACGAAAAGGGACTATCCTCACGTAAAGTAACATGTTATATCACCAGATTAGATGGTTTAGTTGTTAAATGATACGAACTGGTGAGCCGAATATCCCATTGTTTATAGAACTTATCCTTGCTATGAAAAGCAGTAGCTGCTGCTCCCTCATACCAACAATTATCCTGAACTCCTTTAATAATCTCGCTGAGAGAAGGAAGGGATTTGGCTTTCCAGTGACTTGCTATCAATTGACTGGAGACTATACAGAAATGGCTAATCACTGTTCTGAAAATATATGGGAAAACATCTAAGGGCTCTTTCACACTTGCGTTGTTCTGTTCCGGCATATAGTTCCGTCGTCGGGGCTCTATGCCGGAAGAATCCTGATCAGGATTATCCCCATGCATTCTGAATGGAGAGAAATCCGTTCAGGATGCATCAGGATGTCTTCAGTTCCGGAACGGAACGTTTTTTGGCCGCAGAAAATACCGCAGCATGCTGCGCTTTTTGCTCCGGTCAAAAATCCTGAACACTTGCCGCAAGGCCGGATCCGGAATTAATGCCCATTGAAAGGCATTAATCCGGATCCGGCCTTAAGCTAAACGTCGTTTCGGCGCATTACCGGATCCGACGTTTAGCTTTTTCTGAATGGTTACCATGGCTGCCAGGACACTAAAGTCCTGTTTGCCATGGTAAAGTGTAGTGGGGAGCGGGGGAGCAGTATACTTACCGTCCGTGCGGCTCCCCGGGCGCTCCAGAGTGACGTCAGGGCGCCCCACGCGCATGGATGACGTGATCGCATGGATCACATCATCCATGCGCATTGGGCGCCCTGACGTCAATCTGGAGCGCCCCAGAAGCCGCACGGACTGTAAGTATACTGCTCCCCACTACTACTATGGCAACCAGGACTTTAATAGCGTCCTGGGTGCCATAGTAACACTGAACGCAATGCTTTCAGTTCACTTGCGGTGTTACGGATCCGGCAGGCACTTCCGGCAAATGGAGTACACGGCGGATCCGGACAACGCAAGTGTGAAAGAGGCCTAAGTCAATGAAAAGGAGAGCTAGCAGTGGGGATGGTGGTATCGAAATACCACAAATATTAGAGGCAGTATGAAAGACCCAGGACCATAATGAGTTTACCGGAGGACAGTCCCACCAACAATGAAAAAAGGTATTCAGAATTCTCACATCTCCAGCCAGTGGCGTACCGCCAATGGTGGCAGACCACGCGATCGCTATGGGGCCCGCGAGGTTAGAATGGCCCCCTCATTTTCTAGTCTTACAGCTCACAAGCCGGTTTACGCAGCAGCAGAGAAAGGGAGCTTCAGTGGCGTACTAAGGGGGGGCGTGGGGGGCAGTTCGCCCAGGGTGGCGGCTCTCAGGGGGGTACCAGAAGCATTGAGCGCTTCCATCAATACAGAAGGAAGCGCTCATTGCTGGAGCGCAGGGAGCTGGGTCCTGTCACTCACCTCTCAGCTCCCCGCGCTCCTCCCCTCCTTGAGGCCGGCGGCGCTCTGAATGGTGAAGCAGGAAGACTTCTCCCCGCTCCACCATTCAGCCCGAAGACTCGGATCGCGCTGCCAGCCTGTGTGGCGGGAGCCTGCAGCACGGAAATCTGCATAAGCTCCGCCCACACAGTGCTGTAGAGCGATCTGTGTCTGCAGGGGAGAGAGGACTGTGAGCTTCAGGAACAGGACAAGGTGAGTAGTTACTGTGTTGTTGTTTTTTTTATACAGAGGGGGCACAGAAGGCTATATTACTATGGAGGGGGCACAGAGGACTTTATTACTATGGAAGGGGCACAGAGAACTTTATTACTATGGAGGGGGCACAGAGGGCATTACTACTATGGAGGGGGCACAGAGGGCATTACTAATGTGAAGGGGCACAATGGGCATTCGTACTATGGAGGGGACACAGAGCCAGAGGGCATTGCTATAATGAAGGGGGCACAGAGGGCATTATTACTGTGAAGGGGACACAATGGGAATTTCTACTATGGAGGGGGCACAGAGGGTATTACTAGCACAGTGGGCATTACTACTATTAAAGGGGCACAATGGGCATTATTACTATGAAGGGGGCAGAATGGGAATTATTACTATGAAAGAGGCAAAATGGGGATAATTACTGTGAAGGGGGCACAATGGGGATTATTACTGTGAAGGGGGCACAATAGGGATTATTACTGTGAAGGGGGCACAATGGGGATTATTACTGTGAAGGAGGTACAAAGAGGGCATTACAGCTGTGAAACGGGCACAGAGAGGGCATAACTACTGTGAGAGGGCACAATGTGGGCATAACTACTGTGAGAGGGCACACATCTGTACAAAACTACTGTGAAGGTTTTACAATGAGGGCAATACTACTGTGAGGGGGTACAATATATTTAAAGTATTGGGGGGAAGCCAGAGATAGGATCCGTCCCAGGTGCCAAACACTCTAGGCACGCCACTGGGGAGCATTATATATATACACACACATATACATTTGTCTATGGGGGACATTCTGTGTCTGTAGGAGGGATGCTGCTATTAGAGCCATACAGCAAACCTCCTCCCCCATGCATATATATATATATATATATATATATATATATATATATATATATATATACGCATATACTAGTACAAAAATTTTACTTTATATTTGGGTGGGGGCCCAGTTCTGAGATTTGCTATGGGGCCCCTCGATTTCTATGTATGCCCCTGTCTCCAGCATAGAGTGTTTGGAAACAATCTATATATTTAAGAAGGATAGAAGTACCATCTGTATAGGATTTTCCTAGACGTCTCAAAGTGGTTAATACATCGAGACACAGATGGTAAGATTTCAAAAGATTGAGACCATTGCTCATCTGAGATGTTAGTAGATTTGACCATTGAGATTTAATTTTCCCTAAGACCCCTTGCAGACGAGCGTGTCTGGATTAGGTCCGGATGTGTCTCGGTGCATTGCGGCAACCCGCGCGAGTAGGAACGCAATTGCAATGTGTTTTGCACGCGCGTGATAATAAACCAACTGTGGTACCCAGACCCGAACTTCTTCACAGAAGTTCAGGTTTGGGTTAGTTGTATTGTAGATTGTATTATTTTCCCTTATAACATGGTTATAAGGGAAAATAATAGCATTCTGAATACAGAATGCATAGTTCAATAGGGCTGGAGGGGTTAAAAAAAAATAAAAAAAAAATTAACTCCCTTTAATCCACTTGTTCGTGCAGCCGGCATCTCTTCTGTCTTGTTCTGTGAGGAATAGGACCTTTGATGACGTCACTACGCTCATCACATGGTCCGTCACATGATCTATCACTATGGATTTTTTAACCCCTCCAGCCCTATTGTACTATGCATTCTGTATTCAGAATAATAATGATCGGGTCCCCAGTCCCCATCCCGATCGTCACCTAGCAACCGTGCGTGAAAATCGCACTGCATCCGCACTTGCTTGCGGATGCTTGCGATTTTCACGCAACCCCATTCATTTATATGGGGTCTGCGTTACGTGAAAAACGCACAAAGAGGAGCATGCTGCGATTTTCACGCAACGCACAAGTGATGCGTGAAAATCACCGCTCATGTGCACAGCCCCATAGAAATGAATGGGTCCGGATTCAGTGCGGGTGCGGGTGCAATGCGTTCAACTCACGCGCGGAAATCTCGCCCGTGTGAAAGGGGCCTAAGGGATCACCCAGAGGAGATGTGAGAATCTTGTATACTGTGGAAATCCCCTTAACATTGGGAGAGTTCTGGAGAAGCCATTTAGTGAAGGAAGTCTGGGCCTGCACTTGTGTGTCTGTAGAAGATAGTGAGAGATCTGATAACGCACGTCTAACTTGGAGATATTTATTAAAGTCCCTGGCAGGAAGGTTGTAAGAATCTGATAATTTCAAAAAGGACATAAATGTTGCACCGAGATATAAATCCCCTAATAAAGAAAGGCCTTTCTTCTTCCATTCAGATAAATTTAAGTCAGGAATAGAGGCTTCTAAAATTGAAATGGGCGACTGTCGAGGATGTATGGATAAAAGTTTGCATTTAATCAGGTGCTGGCTCTCAGGGGGGTGCTGGAAGCAATGAGCGCTACCATCAATACACATGGAAGCGCTCTTATAAAGGGAATACTAGTAGTGAGCTCTTCCATAATGGATTTTAAAGGCACTGTTTCTGCCCCTTGGACTTTTTACTGGAACTGATTCAAACATGTGATGGTGGCCATCTTAAATTGTCCAGCAGTGTTTTGCCGTCGAGTGTATGGAACCATTTTAGGCATGGGACCATGTGCACGATGGGGAAAAATTCCTGAACTCCTGAACCGATCTGGGTGATTTTTGGATAGGTTATTCACCCAGATCGAGGCTATCAGGGGATTATGGGGATATGTGGTGTTTTGTGGTATTTTCTGTGGTTGGCAAAAATGTGTGTTTTCTGCCTGTGAGTGATTAAGTTAATTGTGTTTGGTAATTGTATCACAGGCAGGGCCCATTGTATTTTGTTAAGTGTGTCACAGGCAATGCCCATTGTATTTGTTGATTGCGTCACAGACAATGCCCATTGTATTTTGTTAATTGTGTCCCAGGCAGAGGGGGAGTGTCCCTTGCTGGAAGATCTGCATAAAAGGCTGACAGGTAGCCCGATTAAAGAGACCTGCTTTACCCCTTCATGAAGTCTTGGCTCATGTTTGGGGGATGGGATAACTACACTCTTGGGGATTGCTATATCACAATACTCCCCTGAGTATAAGCTCTTGTAAGAGCTTGTTCCTGGTTCCTGCTCTCTGGATTTAGGAGAGGTTCACCCACTGGAAGCTGAAGCCCGGTCTTGGGTCCAGCGTGGGTGGAGGACAGCAAGACCCCAATCAAGCTTGTAAGCCGTAAGACTAGAAAATGAGGGGGTGAGACCATTCCAACCTCGCAGGCCCCATAGCGATCATGTAGTCTGCCGCCATTGGCGGTTCGTGGGGTTTGTGGTGGTTACGGTGTCGAGCAGAGTGCTTGGAGCCCTCGGGAGGCACTAGGAGCATCCATCAATGGAGGTACCCAGTCGGGGTGCTATGAGATCCATTACAGATGCGCTCAATAGTCTGCAGGAGGAGGGGGAGAGAAGCGCTGTGAGCGCTGTACAGTACTTATCCCTCCTCCTGCTTGCTCTTTTCAGGGCCGGCGCTGCTGTGTCCTGGCTGCCTGCAGCGTCAGGATGTATAGAGTGCACTCTGACCTGACGCTGCAGGAGGTCAGATGGCTGCAGTGTCGGCCCTGAGAAGAGAAGACAGCCAGGACAGGGAGAGCAGGAGAGGTAAGTATTATTTTGCAGTCTGATCTGAGGTCTGATATTGAGGTCTAATAGGGGTCTGGAGAGGTCTAATGTGGGTCTGGAGTGGTCTATGGAGGATTTTGATGTCTGACTGGGGGGGGGGGGGGGTCAGGAGGTTTGACTGGGGTATATGGAAGTCTGACTTGGGGTCTGATTGGGGGTCTGGAGTGGTCTAATGGGGGGTCTAAAGTGGTCTAATGGGGGGGTCTGGAGTGGTCTAATGGGGGGTCTGGAGTTCTGACTGAGGGGTCTGGAGGTCTGACTGGGGTGTCTGGAGGTCTGACTGGGGGGTCTGGAGGTCTAATGGGGGTCAGATATGGGGTCAGGTGGTCTAATGAGGGTCTGGAGGTCTAATGGGGGTCTGGAAGTCTGATATGGGGGTCTGAGGTCTGAAATGTGGGTATGAAGGTCTGATATGGGGGTCTGGAGGTCAAATGGGGGTCTTATATGGGGGTCTGGAGTTCTAATGGGGGTCTTATCTGAGGTCTGATATTGGGTCGGGTCTTGTATGGAGTTATAATGGGGGTCTGATCTGAGGTTTAAAACTGGGGTCTTATATGGGGTCTAACATGGAGGTCTAAAGGGGGTTCGGTCTGAGATGTTGGGATCTCATTTAGGGTTTTATATGGGATCTGATCTGAAAGGAAGAGGGGATTTTTTGTACTAGCGCACAAAATAAAGGGTTGTTTTTGTACTGACACATTTCTGTGTGGTACCAGTATTTTCAGGGGGACTGTTTCTGCAGTAAAGTATTCGGGAGCACAATGGACACAATATTGGGGGTAGCAGGATGGGGTGTTGAGAAGGTGGGAGGATGATGGAAAAGTAAGAAAATAAGATGTCTGTTTGTTAAACTCTGTAGAGACGAGGTCTAACAGAAGAAGAGGAAAGAGAATATCTACATCAGAGAAGAGAAGTCACTGGATGTAAGAGGTATGTGGTGCTGTATTATCCTGTAGCGCTGTATGTAATGTTTTCCAAGTATGTCTTTAAAGGGGTTGTCCGTTTTTTTTTTTCATGTGTGCTGCCTTCTCTGCTCTGTTTCCCTGCTCATCACTGCAAATGCTACTGCGAGCAGGTGAACAGAACAGAGAAAGCAGCTCTCATATAAGTGCTGACCTCTCTTCAAACAGCTGGGGGCACAGAGGGCATTACTACTAGGGGGGGGGCACAATAGGCATTATTATTGTGAAGGGGGCACAAAGGGGCATTATTACTATGAAGGGGCCCAGTGGGCATTATTACTATAAAGGGGGCACAATGGGCATTATTACTATGAAGGGGACAACATGAGGATTATTACTGTGAAGGGGGCACAGTGGGAATAATTACCGTGAAGGGGGCACAGTGGGAATAATTAATGTGAAGGGGGCACATTACAACGGTGAAAGGGGCACAGAGAGGGCATAACTACTGTGAGAGGGCACAATGAGGGCAATACTACTGTGAGGGTGTTCGACGAGAGTGGGCTATTTTAACCAGGTCGAGGAAGCACTTGGTGCCGTCTGAGGTCTGATGGCTTTTGACGAATCCCAATAAGAGAAGGCAATATGTCTGCCAATCTGTTAGCGAGTATTTTGGCGAATATTTTAAGGTCTTCGTTCAAAAGGGAAATTGGTCGAAAGTTTGCTGGAGTGTTGGGTTTCTTCCCTGGTTTAGGTAGGGTAATGATAATTGCTTGGAGCATCTTTGAAGGGATTTTGTTCAGATGTATTATATTGTGAAAACATATTAACAGATGGGGGGCTAAAATATGGGAAATTGTTTTGAAGTACTCAATTAAAAGACCATCCTTGCCTGGGGATTTATAGATTTTTAGTGAGGAAATTGTATTCAAGATCTCCAGGAGTGATACTTTTGCATTTAGAGTGTCCAATTGTTTTTGCGAGACTTGGGGAAGAGAGATGTTTTGAAGAAAGTTATTAATGTTTGAAAGAGTAGGTTGATATGAATCTGAGTCATTTTTCAGATTATAGAGAGAGGTGTAGTAATTAGCAAACTTATCAGCAATTTTTTGAGGGTTCATTACTTTAGTCTTCTGGGGAGATCATAAATAGGGGATTCTTGAGTGTGCCGCTCTTGTTTTAATTCTATGGGCTAGTAATTTAGAGGCCTTATTTCCTTGTCTGTAAAACTGAGCCTTAGATTGTCTGAGACGGCGTTCAAAATTATTTTGCATAAGAAGGTATATCTCATGTCTGGTAGTTTTAAGGTCGTTGGCAAGTTGTATAGTAGGGGATTAGCTTGTTCTAAGTCTCTAAGCTTTTTATACAGTTCTTCGATTTTGGTTGATCTTTTATTTTTTTCCAAGGCAGAGTATTTAATATATAGGCCTCTAATTACAGCTTTGTGTGCACACCACACTGTGCAGGGATTGACTTCCCCATTTGCGTTATGTGAAAAATATTCTACTAAAGCTGAGGATATCAGTTTTTTGTAGTATTTATTAGAGAGGAGAAGATTGTTCAATCTCCAGGTTAATGAGTGTTGAAGGTTGTGAGTTTCTTGTATACTAATGGTAATTGGAGCGTGGTCAGACCATGTAATCAGGCCTATTCTGGAATCCGCCACCTTTTGAAGAAGCCACTTGTCTACTAGAAAGAGATTGATTTGAGAGTATGAATTGGGAGGATTAGAATAGAAGGAGTAGTCAATCTCCGATGCATGAAGAATCCTCCAAGTATCGAAGAGCTCCTCTCCGTGACACAAGTCTTTGAGTTTATAATCTCCAGATTTACTTACATGGGATGACTTATCTAGAAGGGGATCCATGACAAGGTTAAAGTCCCCGCAAGTAATGAGTGACCCTTTCTTGCAGGTAAAGACGGAGTCCAGGACAGACCTGAAGAAACTCAAAGACTTATAATTAGGGGCATAAAGAGATACCAAAGTATATGGAATGTTGTTAATAATACATATCACAATTAAATATCTACCCAGAGGTTCAGAGTGAAGAGATAATAGTTGAAAGGCTACTGAACTCTTTATGGCTATCAACACACCTCTCTTTTTGTCTATAGCATGAGAAAAAAAAATTATGTTTAAGTTTAGTTTAAGTCTGCTTCATTCATCTCCTGTGCACACATAATATCACAATTTAGATTATGCGTTTCTTTCCAAAAGAAAGAGCGCTTAGCTGGGCTGTTGAGGGCCTTAACATTTAGAGATGCTATTCTCAAAAACATTAGGCTATGTTAAAATAAAAGCTGAACATGGAGACAAATCTAATGTCCGCAGACAGTAAAAAGACCAGTGACATGTACTCAATAAATATTGTACCACAACTAAATTCAAAAGGAACATGCCTAAGGGTATAATAAAACTGATTAAACCAAATTTGAAGCCTAAGAAGACAAACTTGCTCAGTCCGGGTTTTATGTGAACCAATGCGGCCACAGGTCGCCATCCACTGGGGGCGGGTGGATTTGCTTGATGATATGTTAATTGTAGAATGGTAAATGGTCATAGATGAGATGTCAGGTGAATATATATCTAGGACGACATATAGATGGAGTTTAGGAGAGAATAAAACTCAAACAAAGTTGCAGAGGTTAACGTGAGCAGTCAAATGACAGGTTCACTTAGGAGAGGTAGAAGATTTAGGAGAGCCCACCACTGTCCACTCAGGAGACAGAGTAGGTGGCTTTTTCTTGGGAGGGCTATCTGTCACCTCTGCAGAGTGAAGCAAGGAGTGTTTAGAGAGAAAATTTGTTGCTTTTTTGGGGGTCAACAGAACATGAGTTGAACCATTATGGTGTACAATGAGTTTGACCGGAAAACCCCATTTATAAGGGATCTTTTGCTCTCTCAAAATTTGTGTCGTTTTTGTAAATTCTCTCCTTGCGAGAGTGGCAGGAGAAAGGTCGGTAAATAGGGAAATTTGTCTGAAGCAATCGGGAATATCCATTGCTTTTGCTGCTGCTTTCAAGAGGGCATCTTTTATATGATAGTAGTGAAGTCTTGCTATAGTGTCTCTAGGACAGGAAGCAGAAAGGTTTTTTGGTTTTGGAATCCTGTGGACTCTATTAGAAAATCTACATCTGAGGCATGAGGTAAAATTGCAGAAAACAGATCCACAAGATATTCTTGGAGGTGAGAATCTGGTACCGATTCCGGCATATTTCTAAATCGAATATTGTTCCTCTGTGACCTGTCCTCTAAATATGCCAATTTGAGTTGTATGGCTACTATGTCATCTTCCGCTGTATTATGGGCATTGTGGGGTTTTGCTCTGGTAGATAGGGTAAGCAGGCGCAGTACAGAGGCAAAATACAAGTTCTTAACTGAAAACTTCAGTGTTTATTCACACTTGAGGCAATTGCACAAAACAGCACGTAACTTTGCAGTCTTGGTGTTAATTCACACACAATGGAAAGTTCATATAACATAAGTCACCTTGGTGGCAGTTCTGCCTCCAGTAGTCCACAGCAGGCTTTAGGGGGCCTGTTTCCCAGCGTGCGGCTCTCAGCCCTCCAGCATGGCACAAAGCCTCAGATCCTTGAAAAACAGAGACATCTCTGCTGAACCCAGCTGCCTATTTAAGGACAGCCAGGTGCTGCCAAAACCCAGACCGGCACTTAAACTCCGGTCTGGTATTTGACCTCACCTGGCTGCAAACCAGACCAGCCGCACATGCTGGGAGGAAAATACCTGCCTTGCCAGACACAACCCCTCACTGTGTCACAGCATCAATCAAGTTGTTGTGGGCCGAGGTAAATTCCTCAATTTTTTCTTCTAAATGTGCGGTGCAGTCTCCAATGGCAACTATGTTAGACCTCAAAGATGATAGGGCAGATCAGAGGTCGTTATTAAAAGATTTCTTAAGATCTGACAGTTCTTTCATAGCCTCCATTGTGATAGGGGTGGCTAACAGGCCCAAATCTGCCCTGCTAAGGTTAGGTAACTTGCCTGGAGATGTGTCCGAGATGCTGGATGGAGAAAAGCCAGAAAGGAGATCTATAGGAGCAGTTGCAGAGGAAGTGCCTCTATGCCTGCATGCTACACTCTCCTGTTTACCGGCGCCATCTTGGATTTGTGCAGGGCCGAAAAAGGTGGTAAGTTTCGTCTGCGTATCTGTTTTTTCCTTGCCCCTGGTCATCTTTGACATATCCTCTCCTTCTTTGGTACTTCAGAAAGTGGTTTCAGAGAAACAAGGTTGGCTGTATACTTCCATGTGAGCCACTGTTAAGATTGCTACTGACGGAGCCACAGGAACATGCGTTCGCTCCGGTACGCGCCAAGCCACACCCCAACATTTTTAATTTTCCATTTACATAGCCATATATGGGCTTATTTTTTGCAGGACAAATTCTATTTTTTAATGGCACAATTTAATTTATCATGTGTTGTATTGGAAAACGGGGAAAAAAAATATAACATTCCACCAAGGTTTTTGGGGTTTTGACATTAGGGCATTCACTGTGTGCTAAAAATGACATGATGTCCTTATTCTACAGCTCAATAAGATTACAGCTACCAAACTTGTATAGTTTTAAAAAAAAATAAAAACCATATAACAAATCAAAAATTTATTTGCATCAACATTTTCTGACAGCCATAACTTTTTAAAATTTCCATCCACAAAGCTATATGAGGGCTTGTTTTTTGCCGAATGAACTGTAGTTTTTATTGGCACCATTTTTGTGGTATGTACAACTTTTTGATCACTGTTATTCAATTTTTTTTGGAGGGACAAGGTGACTAATAAATGCTGAATCGTGGTTTTCTTTTTTGCATACAACGCACATGAAAATTATTTTTATATTTTAATATTTCAGACATTTTCATATTTAATAATGATGGCTATGTCATCAATATCTGATCGTCGGGGGTCCATCTGCCAACACATAATGCTTCTGTCAGGTTCTCTATATTGGAGATATTCTCTGCTAAAAACAATGATATGTAATATGGAAGGTGATTGATTGCGTCACACCTATTTGGATAGGATTTATATGGAATATTTTAAACTGGAGGCGTACAAGGGTACAGTAGGGCCTCATGCAGCTCTCTGCGAAACATATTACAATTCCTTACAATATAAAACCACACTATGGCTGTGGGCATGAGGCCCAAAGCTGCTATTTTTATCATATTACTGCTACAATTGTGTTGGTTTTAGAAAACAGCAATTTTTAAGTCTGTGGTCTTCCCTGCTGTAAACTCGTTTCCTGAAAAACCTTTGCTTTTCAAAAAGCAAGAGCTCCCAAAACAGCATGCAGAGATTTTTGCAAGATAAATTGGCAGCTAAGCAAGAGAATGAGAACTTGATTGCGTATTCGCCTAAGATCCCTGTGATCCACAGAACATCCATATTTCATGAATACTTGTAAGCTTGCTGCAAAATATTATGACCTTGTGGTTGAGAGGATAGAACTTGATCATACTTCACTTTCACGTCTCCTAATTTAACTTTTCCTAAAATCAAAAACACATTGTGGATCAATTATTATACAGGGTGGGCCATTTATATGGATACACCTTAATAAAATGTGAATGGTTGGTGATATTAACTTCCTGTTTGTGGTACATTAGTATATGTGAGGGGGGAAACTTTTCAAGATGGGTCGTGAATATGGCGGCCATTTTGAAGTTGGCCATTTTGAATCCAACTTTTGTTTTTTCAATAGGAAGAGGGTCATGTGACACATCAAACTTATTGGGAATTTCACAAGAAAAACAATGGTGTGCATGGACTTAACGTAACTTTATTCTTTATTGAGTTATTTACAAGTTTCTCTTTGTTTACAGCCATTGATATGTTGCCGGGGTTAACACGTGAGGAGCGGATAGAAATTGTGTTGATGTCTGGTGAACGCAGTAACCGGGTCATTGCAGCAGATTTCAATGCAAGACACCCTACGAGACCACCCATCTCCCATGCTACAGTTAGCAAACTGCTTGCTAAGTTTCGTGAAACTGGTTCAGTGTTGGATTTGCCAAAATGTGGACGCATGAAATCTGTCTCTAATGAAGAAACATCAGTGGCTGTCCTAGCTTCATTCAGCAAGAGCCCACAGCGTAGCACTCGACGCATGTCACTGGAGAGTGGCATTAGTCGAACATCCCTTCAGCGGATATTAGCTACTCACAAATGGCACCCTTACAAACTCCAGCTACTGCAGCATCTCAACGAGGATGACCCAGATCGGCGCACTGAATTTTCAGAATGGGCAAAACAAAAATTGGAAAAGATTTTGTTCAGTGATGAGGCAAACTTTTATGTGAATGGTGAAGTTAACAAACAAAACTACCGCTATTAGTCTGACACTAACCCACATTGGATAGAGCCCTCCAAGACTGTTGGAACAAAAAAATTGATGGTATGGTGTGGTATATGGGGTACAAAGATAGTGGGGCCATTCTTCATTAATGGAGACCTCAAGGCCACTGGATATGCGAAATTGCTACATGATGATGTGTTTCCCTCTTTATGCACTGAAGCTGGCACGTTCCCTGAGTTTTTCCAGCAAGATGGTGCACCGCCACATTATGGGTGTCAGGTCCGAGCATTCCTAGATGAACAGTTTCCTGGAAAGTGGATTGGTCGTCGTGGGCCAGTTGAATGGCCCCCAAGGTCTCCCGATCTGACCCACTTAGACTTTTATCTTTGGGGTCATCTGAAGGCAATTGTCTATGCTGTGAAGATACGAGATGTGCAGCACCTGAAACTACGGATACTGGAAGCCTGTGCTAGCATTTCTCCTGCGGTGTTGCTATCAGTGTGTGAAGAGTGGGAGAAGAGGGTTGCATTGACAATCCAACACAATGGGCAGCACATTGAACACATTTTATAAGTGGTCAGAAACTTGTAAATAACTGAAAGAATAAAGTTACGTTAAAACCAAGCACACCATTGTTTTTCTTGTGAAATTCCCAAAAAGTTTGATGTGTCACATGACCCTCTTCCTATTGAAAAAACAAAAGTTGGATTAAAAATGGCCGACTTCAAAATGGCCGCCATGGTCACCACCCATCTTGAAAAGTTTCCCCCCTCACATATACTAATGTGCCACAAACAGGAAGTTAATATCACCAAGCATTCCCATTTTATTAAGGTGTATCCATATAAATGGCCCACCCTGTAGATCTACATCAGTTTTCTGACACAGGAAAGTCACAAATTGTGTTGCAAGTGCCAGTCTGTGGCAAAATTAGTTGTAGTCCAACTTGTTTATTGGTCAACAGGTTGTACTCTCTGCGCGGTGCGCGTGAGTGAGAGATTGTACAAGTGTGATTGGTAAAACAGGATTACAAGAATACAAATAACATGCATAAGTATCAAGCATGGATAGCATGTACTATAACATTTGCTTTAACAGTGAAGCACATGGTAAAATGGCTGCATGTATATAAGACTACATGGCTAGCTAACAGTAATAACAACTCCCTGAGTAACAATTGCAACTTGCTGAACAGCTGTGCAACACACAAAATCCCTGAAACAAAGGTAGATCTCTCAACAGGATGGTGGAGTTTAAGAAGGAGATATGCATAGGACAGCTCTGCTGATGTGTCCTGGAGACTGGAGAATTCTCTTTCCCAGGATGCTTTGCACTCCCACAATGCAGTGCACCACCCACAATGCAGTAGTATTGTAACAGGAAAAACAAAGTGTAATACAACTTAACACCGCTAGATGGTGCTATAACCACACTAAACAGAAATACCAAGACTGAGGCAGACATGATCTGTAATGATTCTCTAACTCAGCTAGGCAGCACAGTTACAAAATACCATTATGTGGGCCAAAATGAATGTTGTGGGGGCGGAGCTAGCCGCGTCAGGGAATGGCTGCTTGACTCGTGTGCTCCGGTCCACAGCGCTTTTAACAGCCTTATACAGCACTCCCATCACCCTAAAATATGGGGAAACCGTCGAAAGACAAGACCAAAGAGTCACAGGGAACCCCTAAACATAGTAGGGGACAATCCGATATGGACAAATACCTGAAAAAGAAGCTGTCTTCGCCGGCATGCAGACCCAAGATGGCGCCGGAAGCTGCTGCGGCACAAAGCTATACAGAGGACTCGGATGATGAAGGCTCCTGCGCTATGTCGGATGCCCAATGTGGAAGTGACTTAATGCCAATCACTAGGACCTTTCTCAGAGAGTCCCTGACTACAGCCTTTGAACCGGTTATGAAAGAACTGTCTGCTATTAAAGCCGACATCAAACAAACGGGCCAGCGGGTTGCAGTTTTAGAAGAAACACAGGTAGCGATCACTAAACATAGCGGCGCCATGCAGTCTAACCTAGAAGAAATGCAAGATCAGCTGAACGCTGCCTTCCTACACCTCGAGGACCAAGAAAACAGAAGTCGGAGGAAGAATATCCGTATACGAGGTGTCCCTGAAGAAATTCCAACAGAGGCGATACTTACCACGGTCAGTAACATCTTTTCTTCTATCCTAGGCCCAGACAGAGCTGCTGCGGTGATAGTAGAGAGAGCTCACAGAGCCCTCAGACCGAAGCCCATAGCAGAAGCCCCACCACGGGACATTATATGTGGTCTGCTAAATTACCTAGACACCGCCGCCATTTTAAGCGCAGCCAGGGAGAAAGGCGACATACTCCTGGATAACTCCAAGATACAGATCTTCCAAGATCTGGCTGCCAGCACATTAGCTAAACGGCGAGCTCTAAAGCCACTGACTGACCTATTGAGAGCTAAAAAATACCCGCTAAGATGGCTCTTTCCTTTTGGGTTATACACTTCTATCAATGGCAAGCAAGTCATCATACGTCATCCGTCTGACCTTAATAAGATATGGAACATTCTGAAGATAGAACCCTTGGATATTCCTTCTTGGTTGCCGCTTGCTGGAGGAACAAAGATCCCACCATTACCATCAGAAGCAGATTGGCAGATAGTTAGAAAATTCAAATCGCCTGCCGCCAAGAAGCGCCAAACTGAATTAAAGGACACTTGAAGAAGAAGTCCAGCTTTAAAGTTGTCTACACTTTATGTAGTAGGAGTTTGGTATGAGCTTCTACTTACACCCGAATTTATTGTTTGGGACACTTAATTTTATTTCTAAACGTGCATATATGTTTAGATTGATTATCCTTTTTGAGCTTAGTCAGACATATGAGCAGTTATAAGGAGACATGCTCCGAATTCTTTGACATGCTTGTTCGGATGTCTGCTTATTAGCATATGTTTTTACAAATGTCATTATCCTCACATGTTGATGGAATTACACATATTGCTTCTTCACTGTTCTAGTGGTATATGTGTCCACAATTCCCCAGACAGTCCCTGTAATGGAGACTAACTGTGCTCCAATTGCTCTGCAGGTTCTGTCTGGGTAATTTAAGTGATAGACAAATTGCGAACTTACACATACAGAGCTGTAGGATGCCATCTCCCCTTAATTTGGGTATCTTAATGTGATTAATAACTAACCTATATTCCACATAACCTTAGTAACACCTTTACCCTGTAACCATAGCCTGTAACTCACTCCATAGAAGAAATGAAGTGTAATCCAAATACATACGGTGATGGGAATATCTGGAGACGTGCTGGCTGGGAAGGACGATATGCTTGATTTGCGTGGTGAAGTTAAGATTGTAGTTGTCCTCAGCCGACACGTCTACATTTTGAATGCGCTGTGTGACCTCACACAGGCTTTGTGTGAAACACAGCCTCTCCCTCCCCTGTCTTTTAACCCTTTCCCTTTCCTTCCCTTGATGCTAATATTCCTTTACCTATATTAGTCATCCTATTTCTTCCCCTTACATCCTTCCACTCTTCATTACCTAATCAGGTACTTAAAGAAGGGGTGGTTGGGTACTTCACTTTTAGTGAAACACCTTACTATACAGTATTGTTGGTCTGATGGACCGTCAGTTAACTTCTTTGTTTAGTTATTATGTATTTAAGTTTTTTCTTTGGGTCAAACATACTTTTCTACTGGATCAGATGGGTAATAATTACCTAAATCTACTTTACTGTCAACATTATGGGTTCTATGAAGATATGCTCCTTTAATGTTAAGGGGCTGAATATACCCCAAAAGAGGAGTCAGATTTTTCAGGTACTCAAAAAAGAAAAGGCAGATGTCCTGTTCCTGCAGGAAACACACTTTAGGCACAACCGGGTCCCTAATCTCTTTACTAAAAGATATAAAAAATGGTACCACAGTACACACTCCTCTGCTTCTAGAGGAGCCTCAATAGGGATCGGAGCTAATGTTCCATTTAAAGAACATGCACACTACATAGATCCTAGTGGTCGCTATGTATTTCTGAAGGGAATGCTGCACGAAAATAAAGTCACGCTAGTTAACATTTATGCCCCTAATATCAAACAAATTCCATGGCTCATCAAACTACTACAATCCCTACAGGATTTCAGGGAAGGTTTGTTGATATTGGGAGGGGATTTAAACATAGCTCTAGACCACTCCCTGGACTCTACCTCAGCTGTGCCTAAATTTACGACTAAACAAATTGGCAAGCTGAAGAGAATGTTAGCTTCCCACCAAATCTCAGATACCTGGAGAATAGTCCACCCAGATAAGAAGGACTATTCCTTTCATTCTGCGGTACACAGAACATATCAACGCTTAGACTACTTATTCTTATCCAATCACATACTGGAGAGAATTAAACAAGCAGCGATCGGTGACATATTGGTCTCAGACCATGCCCCGGTCTCTTTGATGGTACAGTTGAAAGGTATTCCACCCAGGGAGTGGTCATGGAGACTAAACGAAACTCTTTTAGAGAACGAACAAGATAGGCTTAAACTAGAGAATAAACTAAATGCTTTCTTTGAGATTAATGCTTCTCCAACTATGAGTGAAGCTATACTGTGGGAATCACACAAAGCTTACATCAGGGGTGAACTCATAGCCTTAGGAGCCTGGGTACGCAAACAAAGGACTGCAAAAATAGACTCTATAATTGCCCAAATCTCAACTATTGAAAATATTAACAAACTTTCTCCCACGGATGCTAACTTCGTAGATATCACCAAACTTAGAAGCCAATTAAGAGATCTTCTAAATATAAAATCAGCCAAAGGCCTTAGAATAGCCAAATTCAAACAGTATCTTCATGGCAACAGAGGCTCTAAACTCCTCACACAAATGATAAAGGGACAAAGAGAAAAAGCATTTATACCTAACATAAAAACTGATAAAGGGCTTAACGTCTCCAACACGCCTTCCATAGCCAAAGAATTCGCCAACTTCTACTCACAACTTTACAATTTAAAACAAGATGACCCTTCTCAAACAGCCGGGAAAATAAATTCATTCCTTAAGTCAGTTCAGGTTACAAAATTAACTGAAAACGACAGAAATGTATTATTGGCGCCAATATCAATAAACGAAGTCACAGAAATATTAGCAAGTATCCCCCCTGGAAAATGCCCAGGCCCAGATGGACTTCCTATAATATATTATAGGAAATTCCAAAAAGCTCTTACTCCGCATTTTACAAATATGTGTAACTTTTTAATAAAAGGAGGTTCACTTCCCCCACAAACACTTATGGCTCATATTTCAATAATCCCCAAAGAGGGGAAAGACCCTACTAAATGTAGTAGCTATAGGCCAATTTCCCTTCTTAATGTGGATGTTAAGCTTTGGGCTAAGCTACTGAGCCGCCGTGTCGCAGGGCTCCTCCCAAAATTAATAAATGAGGAACAAGTTGGCTTTGTTAAAGGAAGAGAGGGTAAGCATAATGTTAGTAGAGCTCTCCATGCTATTTATTATGCAAAAAAACACAATATTCCCCTAGTGCTTCTAGGAACAGACGCAGAAAAAGCCTTTGACAGAGTCAACTGGGCTTTCATGGAGGGAGCTCTGCGACACTTTGGTTTCCCACCTGAACTCATAGACGCAATCTTCTCTTTGTACCGTGGTCCATCAGCTAGAGTTTTGGTTAATGGTGTACTGTCTCCCCCATTTAATATTTTGAATGGGACGAGACAAGGCTGCCCCTTGTCCCCGACCTTATTTATATTAACCCTAGAATTACTTTTGCAGAAAATCAGGTCTTCTGAGATAATCAAAGGTTTACACGTCAGAGGGAGAACCCACTCTTTGGCAGCTTTTGCTGATGATTTGTTATTGTTTATAACTAACCCCAAAGAAGCTATCCCGGAAATCCTGAAGATCTTAACGGAATACGGGGATATTTCAAACTTTAAGGTCAACTATGATAAATCAGAGATTTTAAACATATCTGGCAACACTCAACATATGGAAGAGATTAAATCACATACTTCCTTTCAGTGGCCAAAGGAAGCTATCAAACACCTAGGCATCATGTTACCAGCAAATCCCAAAAACCTCTTTAGGCTTAATTATGTTCCACTTTTTTCTAAAGTTAAAACCTTCTTATATTCAGTCAAACTCCCTTACTTGTCCTGGATTGGCAGGAAAAATCTATTAGCCACTTACATACTGCCCCAGATACTATACACTTTAAGATGTCTCCCAGTTCCGCTTTCGAACAAGTTTCTCTCAGACTTTCGTAGCCTTTTTATCACATACCTTTGGCAAAACAAAAGATCGCGTCTGGCTTACCCCCTTATCATAAGGAAAAGAGCAAATGGAGGTTTATCACTACCTGATGTTAAGACCTATCTTCATGCCATCCAGCTGGAAAGGTGGATGGACCTAAATAGATTTAATAACACTGCTTTATATGCGGACTTAGAAAAAGCCTTACTGGGAGAAGAAAATATACATCTCCTATGGGTTAAAGCCCATTCACTTAGCAAAAGTAAGATATTGAGTGATATCACTCGTTGTATGCTACAATACTGTGGAAAGTCGGATGACTTAAATCTCTCGGCTAACTTATTATCCCCCTTAGCCCCCTTATCGGTTCTGCCGGCTTTTCTTACGCCCAAAATAGGCGGAAATTACAAAGCTTGGAATAGCCTTTCCAGTATTAAAATTTCTGAACTAAGTAAAGCAACAGACATATCTGAATTCCTTCAGAATACTTTAAGGCGTATCCCTAGACACATTAGGTCAGATCTTGTTGACATGGACATCACTATCACATGTAAGAAATTTAAGAAACTCCAGGCAACTCCTACTGACCCAACCTGGATAGAAAACTACACTTTGATTGCCTCCCCCCAGACCAAGATACTGTCTCGACTATACTCTAAATTAATGTTAGATACCTCTCACACCCGACCTTACTTTCTCCGTTTGTGGGAAAAAGAGCTTGAAATATCCCTGACTAACGAGGAAGTTAATTTCATTCTTAGACATTCACACGGGTTTTCCAAATGTGTCCGTTTACAAGAAAACTCATACAAGATTATTTCAAGGTGGTATAGAACCCCTAGCTTTCTCCATTGCATTAGACTTACACCTACGGATGAATGCTGGAGGTGTATGATGGGATCAGGAACCATGTCCCACATTTGGTGGTTTTGTGATAAAATTAAGGTTTTTTGGAAAAATGTTGAAGACACAATTAAGAAAATTTGTAAAAGGTCCTTCTCTCTTACACCTGAGCTGGTTTTGCTTTGGAAACCGCAGAAGGATTTTAAGCCCAAAACTAACTGCTTAATAACACATCTAATTGCAGCTGCAAAATATATTATACCCACCAAATGGAGGGATGTGGAACCCCCCACCTGGAAGGAATGGATGGACAAAGTCCACCAAATCTGTTTAATGGAGGAACTGGTGGGTTGGGACAGGGGATGCAGAAAATCCTTTTTATCAACATGGCAACCATGGTTAGAATTTTATAAGGAAGAAACAAATATCTAATGGGTACTAATTTATAATGACTCACAGGCAAGATATCGCTTCATAGACCTGTAGTTTTGTCCTCTTACTCTAACTCACCTCCTTAACTCTACCTATGCACCTATATAAGTCCCAGGATTGATGTGAAATGTCAATTTACTGACTCACTACAGATTGACCCATACTAGCCAAACAATTATTGCCCGTAAATTTTCCTCTGACATATCCTTCCAGAGGAATACAGATGTATTAATGATCCATAAATAGGAAGATCGCAGTAGTTATATATTGACCCATGTTCTTGTTCTTGTTAATGTTCTACTCTATTTTTCTTTAACCTAAGATTTCTTATGTGCTCCATTTCATGATACATTTACCTTTTGGTATTTCTCTAAGTCACTACCACAAGAAAGTGAAATTCTGCTCTCAAATTACCTTAAAACCTACGCATTAGCACCATAGCTTGATCCAATTTATATGTATTTGTATGCATTAAGCTGTTCTTATCTCCTATTCTCAGAAATGGACTTTAAGTCGATAATTGTGCCTTAATATGACTGGACGAGATTGCTTTATTGGATTGTAACGTATAAATATGACCGGAAGTTTGTGTGTCATGACTATGTCAAATTACCATTGTTACTTTTACTATGAAAATTCTTGAAAAATAAAGAATATACAAAATGAATGTTGTGTCAACATGAATTTTGTGACACAAAAATAATTATGTGACACAAAATACAATTTTGTTAATTTTGTGATACAGATTGTCATTTTGTTGCGCAGAATTTTATTTTCTTGCACAAAATGTGATTTTGTGACACATATTGTCATTGTCACACAGAATGTCATTTTGTGACATAGAATTCCAGAAAATGAGTTTTGTCTATACAAAATTCACTGTGAACAAATGGACATAGCCCCATAGTTACACAGAATTAATTTTGTGGCACATTATTAATTTTGTGACGCATTTTGTCACACAGGATAGTATTTTGTGACACAGAATGTCATTTTGTCACACAGAATTTTATTTTGTAGCACAAAATGTCATTTTTGTCACACACAATATCATTTTGTCACAGAATACAGTTTGTCACACAAAATGTCATTTTATCCTCGAGAGTGTCATTCTGCGACAAAGAATTACCAAACTCATTTTATTGCACATTATGTCATTTTGTGACATAGAATCCTACAAAATGAATTTTGTCTATACAAAATACATTTGGTGTCTTAGAATGCACTGTGAACAAATGCTCACTGCTCCATGCTCCACTGGGGTTTTAACTATGACTGGTGTGTGAAACGCTGGACTTAGTAAATTACCCTCATTGATCTTATTTGTACAGTTCACATCCAAAGTGACTGCAGCATTTCTAAACCAAGAGAGCGTTATTTAAAAAAAAAATCTGATACACTTTGTGGTGTGCATACTTAAATACGTGTAATGTTCCCGCGGGTGTGAACCCACTTGGAAACTTGGCACACAAATACGGATTCACTGGTGTGGGTATTGCAGGGGTAGCAGTGACTGGCGACCTTGCAGTAGCTGGAGAAGAGATGGCAACCAGACGAGCAGCAACATTTTGCATAAACTGCATCATGACATCCTGACGTTCGCTCTGACACCTCACTTTATGTAACAATTCCTGAACGACAGGCTTGGGGAGACCAGCGGGGTCCATGGCCTGAGTGTACTGTCACAAACCAGCGGGTTGTCATGGCATTGTCTAAGTGAACCCTCGATCTTCACAGTACTCCTGATGGTGGGGATAGACTTTCCCGAGGGGAACACCAGGTCGCTACCTCTTGAGGAGGATTGGCACACAAGGCAGCTGGTCCAAGAGAATCAGGAGGTACCAGAGCAAGGTACCAGAGGTACAGACGTAGTCAGCAGGCCAAGTCGTAACCAGGAGCAACAGTGCAGGACCGAAGGATGAGGCAGAGGTGAAGACAAACAAGCAATAGGTCAGGGCAGGCGGCACAGGTACAGGTCAGGCAATCCGGATCGGCAACAGGAGAGTCAAGGCAAGCAGGCAGGGATCAAACAGGTAGCGGAGTCCAGAAACACAAGCACGAGTCAGGTACACAGGAACACAAGAGATAACATCAACCTAGCAAGACACAAGTACCTTGACGCTGAGGCATCTGGGAAGGGGGCTGAGCCACTTATATACATGCAGGAGGGCTAGGATTGGTCAGCCAGATCACATGATCTAACCTATATAGCACAGGAAGTGATGCGCGCCGGCCTTTAAGGAAGTGCTGCAGGGAACAAGCAGCAAGCATGCTGTGGCCAGGGCTGAATGGAAACTGTGGAGCAGAACCCAGAACAGTACCTACATGGACAGAGCCCAGGACTGCAGTGGTGAATGGGGAAGCACTGGTAGCAGATCACCGCTGAACACGGCACCCAGGACCGCAGCGGTAAGCAGGGGAACAGCAGCACACAGCAGTCGCTGTTACAATATGCATGTTATTTGTCTAATAAAACAAGAGCAATTAATGAGAATTAGAATAATTAGATGGCATTAAGCAAAGCACAAGTATAATTACCATTATTACATGATGATCTGCAAACATATAAAACAAATAAAATCAAGTGTCAAAAGATTACAGTTCTGCTTCATCATAGACTCCTATTTGTGGAAAGCAGCGCGACCACTAGGGGCATTCTGGGCCATGCAGAAGCCAAGGGTTTTCTCCTACAGCCTTCATGTAAGAGGGTTGGAAATAGCAACTGCCCCCTAATAAGGAGTAATGTGTGCATGACTGCTGGAAGCTACAGTCTGGTCCAATCTTTGCTCCTTCTTGTGACGTATACTGTATGGTAAAAGGAGCTTTCTGGGAGTTTTACACTGATGACCTATCCTCTGGATAGGTCATCAGTATCTGATTGGTGGAGGTCCGACACCCAGGACCCTCACCGATCAGCTGTTTTAGAAGGCAGCAGCATTCGCAGTAGCGCTGCGGCCTTCTCTCAGCTTTGCCTACGCCATGTGATGATGCGTTCATCTGTCACATGACCTAGGAGCACTCAGTTCCATTAAAGTGAATGGGGCTGAGCTGCGATACCAAGCACTGCCACTATACAATGTATGGCACTGTGACTGGTTTCCAGAGAGAAGGCTGTACCGCTACTGTGAGCGTCGCTGCCTTCTCAAACAGATGATCAACAGGGCTCCCGGGTGTTGGACCCCCACCAATCAGATACTCATGAAGTATCCAGGGGATAGGTCATCAGTATAAAACTACCTGAAACCCCTTTTAAAGGGAATCTATCACCAAAGTTGAAGTGGCCAGTTTCCAGCATAGTCCTCTCACCTGGCCCTTTCTATCAAGAAGGCAAGGAAGGAGCTGGTAGAGGAAGCAGAAGGAGCAAGGGTGCACTTAACAGCTCATTTGCATATGGATTAAAAGGACTTTTTCTCCAGAATGAAGCAAGGGATCACTAAGTGTAAGGTATCATTACATTCAGCTGAGCTAGTCCTCCAAGGAATTGTGCCTGGTTTATCAGTGAATTTCCAGGTGACAGACTTACCATCCTATAGACATGTGGGCCGTCGTGTGGGCGGCAGTAGTTTCATGACTCTTACTTTTCAGTACATCAGTATGGTATGCCAATACATTTTCTTCTGTCGTCTATTCACAAAGGAAAATGTATTGCTAAATGCAGTCGTTCGTTAGGGAAAGCTTAGACGAATTATTTGCATAGCTGGCTGCTGGATAATTCTTATCTATTGCGTTCCATTCATATTGTAATGTTATTGAAAATTTCAAGAGTGAACCAAATTAATCCTCCTGTTAAAACATGATAGAAATCTAATGTTAGTGTTTGATTAGATGTATAGCCCTGTATTTCTTAAGAGAAATGGTGGGAGGAAAAAAGATATTGTCATGGAAACAAATTACTGTCATCATCTCAGAAATGTTGAAAAGCAAAAATAGCTCTCTCTCGGGAAAATGCATTTAAAATGCATGACGGATTAAAGGAGATCTTACAAGGTTGTGTGTGTCGAGGAGAAGATATCTGCTGCTCACCTGCTTGAAGAAACATAATGTTCACCTTTCAACTCCTCAATTCTTAACTGAAAAAACTTTTCTCCTCATCTCTAAATCTATTCCCTTTCATTGCCTACGTCCTGTGATGTATAATTTTTGCTCTCTTTTTTTTATTTTTCTTGTTGGATGTTTCTATCAAGGTAAAAGAGGAGAGAATATTTAAAAGAAGAAAAACTGCTACAAGAGGACATAGTTTTAAATTAGAGGGGCAAAGGTTTATCAGGAAGTATTACTTTACTGAGAGAGTAGTGGATGCATGGAATAGCCTTCCTGCAGAAGTGGTAGCTGCAAATACAGTGAAGGAGTTTAGGCATGCATGGGATAGGCATAAGGCATCCTTCATATAAGATAGGGCCGGGGGCTATTCATAGTATTCAGTATATTGGGCAGACTAAATGGGCCAAATGGTTCTTATCTGCCAACACATTCTATGTTGCATCCTGACATCTTGGAAGGTGGTGGCTGCTTTTTCCCCAGGGGCATATCAAGAAGTTTTCAAACAAGGGTTTTACAACTGTCTTTACCACCTGTCTTGGTTGATTACAAGGTGAGTCTCAGATCAAACAAAGATATGAGCGGAAATCCTAGTGGGGAACCCAAACAGGGGCAAATTGGGACTTAAAGTGGTCCTGGAAAAAACATAAAAGTGGCCCCATGTTGTAGGTGGGTCCAAACTAACAGAAGACGGGGCAAAACAAGTAGATGGGTCCAACACAAGCCACAAGAAGTCAGGAACAACAGAAGTAGACGAGGCCAGCGATATTGTACTGATGCACAAAATAGCGCCCCATCACCATACTGAGGACGATGATACAGCTGAATTCAGGAGGACACCTGCGGCTGCTGGCCAGGTGCATAAGTACTGGATGCTTCTAGCATTAATTAAGGCTATCATCAGCTCATTAAGTACCCAGCTAGCGGCCATTATACATTACAGTATTACATATATATTAGTGTTCTGTCGGCTGAACCCACCAAGTAGGGTGGGTTCAGCCAACACTCTAATGTGTATGAAAATTTTAGCCCGATCCCTTTGTTCTCTCTTGAGATAGGCCACCATCAGAAGTGTCTGGCAGCAGCTTTCTCCTCTCCCCCATAGAATACACATAGGTGTGTATGAAGGAGGAAGGCCGGAGAGATAGCTGACGGCCGAGCGATCGTTCGGCCAACAGCTACTGAAAGTGTATGCCCAGCTGAAGTCTGTTAGATCATGGTTCCTAACTTTCCTAAACTAAGCACTCCCTACTCAACAGTACCACCAAGGCCATGATCATGTACTGTATTACCTATTCCTAGTTACCAACAGTCCCAAATTTGCAGGGAATGTCCTTAATTTTGGGCTGTTCAGTCAGAAAATGGGCGTCCCTGCCCATAAATGGGCATTCCCTAGTAGTGGATTTAGAGTGTTCCCAGATGCAGAGTTTACATGCCCTAAATTAACAAACAATACGCTGGTAAGTATGCCTATTTAAAGCACACGCTACTGGGCAAATACCCCCTTAGTGACATGGAATATACCATTGGGGTACATGTTCCATTGGTTGAGAACTTAGGTGCTATGTTATGCCTGCACAAATACACCTTAAAGTATATGCATTAGCCAACAATGCTAACTTGTACAGGAAAACTTCATTTTGCTAAATTTAATTCTAAAAAAGGAAATACAGACACAAAAATAGACAAAGAAATGCAGTGTTTTTCTTCAATCACAAAAGTCTTTTTTCCTAATACGTGCCTAGTATAACTCAGGGGTAAAGACAATGGTACGATTAGCCCTGTCTCTATCTGCTCATTAGTATTCTATACAGTGGTATGCCAACCACGGAGGCAATGCTTGTGACTGGCTTCCACGGAAGGTGAGAACACAAGGCCCCTTTCACACGAGTGAGTTTTCCGTACGGGTGCAATGCATGAATTGAACACATTGCATCCACACTGAATCCTGACCCATTAATTTGTATGGGTCTGTGTACATGAGTGTTGTTTTTCATGTATCATCTCTGCATTACGTGAAAATCATGGCATGTTCTATATTCAGTGTTTTTTATGTAGCCCCGGTCCCATAGAAGTGAATAGGGCTTAACTTGACTCTGGCTGGGTTACCCTGGCAGACCCAAGTAATATTTTTTTCGAATAAGTTATATAAATCGTTTATACAGTTACAACGTGTATTTTGATTTTTGTAATATTGCTCTGTTTTAGTGTAATAGCTCGGCCTAAATCAGCCAGAACTGACAGCAGCTGGTAAATACATGTCAAATACATATAGGCTCCATTCACACGTCTGTAAAATGTATCCGCATCCGTTCCACAATTTAGCGGAACGGTTACAGACCCATTGATTTTCAATTCCAGTCAGCAAAATTAGGCATTCACAGGATAAAGAAGTAAGTGTCGGCCAGTACAGGCCCCAAAAATTTGCCAACAGGCGTTCACCTGACAGCAAAGAACTTTGTATTCTGTGGCTGCAGGTACATTAGGCATTCACAAGATAAAGAAGTAAGTGTCGGCCACTACAGGCCCCAAAAATTAGCCAACAGGTGTTCACCTGACAGCAAAGAACTTTGTATTCTGTGGCTGCAGGTACATTAGGCATTCACAGGATAAAGAACTAAGTGTCGGCCACTACAGGCCAGAAAAATTAGGCATTCAATGGACATAAAAGGCCTTTTATGCTGCTGTATTTACCTAAGACAGGGACCATGAATTGTTATGGGTGGTGGCGGATATTTGTGGGCTGTCATGAGTAATTTGAATCAAACATGGTCTACTGGTCACATGTGTTGAATTCCTCCGAGATCCATGCCTCATTCATTTTTAGTAATGTGAGGTAGTCAACACTGTCGTGAGCTAGGCGAGTGCGCTTATCGGTCACGATCCCCCTGCTGTGTTGAACGTCCTTTCGGACAGGACACTGGACAAGGGGCAAGCCAACAGTTCCATGGCAAATTGTGCCAGCTCTGGCCAGAGGTCAAGCCTGCCCAGCCAGTAGTCCAGGGGTTAATCACTTCTCAGAGCGTCCAGATCGGCCGTTAACCCAATGTAGTCGGACACTTGTCGGTCTAGGCGTTCCCTGATGCTGGATCCGGAGGACAGCTGTCGATGGGTCGGCTGAAAGAATGATCTCATATCAGAAGTGACCAACACATCTTCAAACCGCCCTCTTCTTGCAGGTGCTGTTGGATTGGTACCCGCAACTGTTTCTCTGTGAGTGGAAATTCTTCTGCCAGTGCCACAACAGCAGAATGCAGCATTTCTCGAAGCAAGGCCTGGAAGTGCTGCATTCTGACAGCCCTTTGTGATGGTGGTAACATTTCCGCCATTTTTTGTTTGTACCGGGGGTCTAAGTACGTTGCCACCCAGTACTGGTCCTTGCCCTTTATGCTTTTTATATGGGGGTCCCTCTTAAAACACTGGAGCATGAAGGCCCCCATTTGCACTAAACTGGAAGCGGTGTAGTGGCCTGGCTCATGCTTATCATCCAGGATAATGTCGTCCTCGTTCTCCTCCCCCCATCCACAGACAACACCAGGGATCCCAGAAAGGTTTAAAGCATGCTCTTCTTGCTCCTCCTCATCCGCCCCGGCACCATCCTCCTCTGACTCCTCTTCAGACTCCTGTTGTTGACTTGCCTCAGATGGAGTAGCCCCCCCTGGGAATTCATTCAGCATTGCGACTTCCTCATCTTCCTGCTCCTGCTCCTCGACAGCTTGATCAATGACACGACGCAATGCACGCTCCAGAAAGAAGGCGTAAGGTACAATGTCACTGATGGTGCCCTGGCTGAGACTGACCACTTTGGTGATCCCATGAAATGGCCGCAGAAGTCTGCATGCGTCACGCATGAGCAGCCACTGGTGCGGTGAAAAAAAACAACAACTCCCTAGAACCTGTCCTGCCGCAGAGTTCGTACAGGTAGTTGTTAACTGCACGTTTCTGCTGGATCAGCCTATCAAGCATATACAAGGTTGAGTTCCATCGCGTCGGGCAGTCACAAATCAGATGTCTGATGGGCAGGTTGTGTCGCCGCTGAATGTCAGCAAGGCGAACCATGGTCGTGTGAGATCTTCTGAAGTGGCCAGAAATTTTCCTGGCCTGCCGCAAGACGTCCTGGACCCCGGGGTATTTGGCAACAAATCGCTGCACGACCAAGTTCAGGACGTGTGCCATTTGCCCTGTTTCAGCGCGCTCAGCAGATTGGCACCATTGTCACACACCACTTTACCAACTGTAAAATTGAGCGGGGTTAACCACTGATCTGCCTGTGAATGCAAAGCAGGACCGGTGTGGCTCTTGGCCTCCAGGCACAACAGACGCAGCACAGCACAGCATGTCTCACCTGGCATGTCAAATAGGTTCTGGGGATCTTGGGGGGCGCTGCAGAAGAGACGAAAGCAGCGGAAAATGAGGAGTCAGCCGAGGAGGAGAGGGAGGATGGAGTAGGAGGAGGAGAAGAAAAGGCAGGCCTGCATGCAATCCGTGCGGTAACACCAAATCTACACGGGTGCCACAGGTTGCATGCTTGATGGCCGTCAGAAGGTTCACCCAGTGGGCAGTAAAAGTTATATACCTTCCCTGCCCATGTTTGCTAGACCACGTGTCTGTGGTCAGATGTATCTTGGCACCGACACTGTGTGCCAGAGATACATTCACTTGCCGCTTAACGTGGCCATATAGCTCTGGGATGCCCTTCTGGGAGAAATATTTCCTTCCTGGGACCTTCCATTGCGGTGTTCCAATGGCCACAAATTTTCTAAAGGCCTCCGAGTCCACCAGTTTATATGGCAGTAGTTGGCGGGCTAGCAGTTCCGACAAGCCAGCAGTCAACCGTTGGGCAAGAGGGTTATCCGTTGTCATCATCTTTTTACGCTCAAACATTTGGGCCACGGAAGCCTGCCTTTTGGCAGATAAACGTGAGTACGGCACGATGGAAGGTGGAGTTGAGGACAATTGGGAGGAGAGAGTAGAAGGAGAAGAGGTTGGACGGTGAGCGCCTGGAGTGTGGCTTTGTGGGTTCTGACAGCGTTGCTCCCACTGGGCTCGGTGATGGGAGGCCAGGTGCCTTCTTTAGGCGGTCGTCCCTAGGTGAGTGTTGGGCTTACCGCGACTTATTAGTTGACAGCAAAGACTGCAGGTGGCAACACTATTGTCAGCAGCAGACACCTTAAAAAAAGCCCACACTGTGGAGCCATGTGCCGGCGTCCTGAGAGCGCCAGATATGACCGTGCATATGTAAGACCGTGAACCGGGGAGAGACCCCCAGGATACAGCGAAGTCATGGAATAAGGAAAGCGACACGGACACCAGCTCTTGATGCAAAAACAGTAACTTTACTGAACAGTGGAATTAACAGTAATTACAAACACAGTATATCACATACAGTATCAAATACAATGAACAACACAATGTCACATTCCCTTCTCTTGCCCCCAAACGACACTGTTTCATGTGCCCTCAATACTCCCAGCCTAGACACTGGAGTAGCCTTGTAGTGTAGCAACAACGGCGTGTCCAGAATACCCTATACGCCAGGCTCAGAGTCACGGTACCAGCCCAACTGAACAACCGTACCCAAGGTGGTGTACACAGCAGAGCCCGCAAGTCGATACTGTGCCGCAGGGTAATGGACCTGACCGATGGCGCACACGGCAGAGCCTACAAGTCAATAACCGTGCCGCTGAGTCACTGACCTGGGTATGTCCTGTGTTCACTGGTTGCTCCAAACTGACAGCAAGTCCCTGCCACAACATGTGACCCTGCAGAACCTGTAACTCAGACCCTCTGTTCCGATCAGCTTCCTGATGCCGATACTCATTCCTGCAAACAGAATCCGGATCCACACGGTTCTCTCATGCAGCTCACAAAATGGCGGACTGCTTCTTCTCCAAGCTGAGCAACACCACTTCTTATGGTAGCTCCAACCGTTCCACGGCTCTTCCAGCCTTCCGGGACCCGGTCCTCTCTCTCTTTGGGAAGCCTTCTGGATCGCTGACCCTGGCCTGGTCCTTATCCGATGGCGACTTACACCAACTCGCAAGTCCTTCCATCCACCATGAGGCCTCACAGGGTTTGTAACCATGTTCCACTGTCTAATTGACCTTCCGGGAACCGATCCTTTCTTCCTTGACAACAGCTGCATTGCTGACAGGCATCAGTCATTTCTGACAGTGACTTTGACCTCTCCAAGTCCCACAGACATGAGGATGGCACTGGATCCTGTCTTCAGCCTCTGCACAAACATGTCTGCTCAGGTCATCATTTCCTCTCTCTCTGGCACACACAGCAGCATGAGTCATCAGCATGAGTCATCATCTGTTTTGCATATTCAAATCCCAGAGTGTGCTGGCTGCAAAACAGTGGCCTCTAGTGCCCAAAATGTCAAATGACAGTTTCAGAAACCGCATTCAAGAATCAGTGGCTGTTTCTCCATCTTACACATGGTAGATGGCTCGCTCCTGATACATTAGCAGTCAGTTTTTTCCCTCCTGTGCAATGTAAGTTCTGCCTGCTTCTCCTCCCTATCTGCTGGTCCATCTCTCCCTCTGAACTCCCCTCCTCTTCCTCTCTTGTGGGCACCCACATGACGTCCATAGTGACATCATCATCGACGTCACCTTCCCCACCACTAACATTAGAGATCTCGGAGTAGGCAGCAACAGCGGGGACCAACCTCCTTGGGCTGATCTGGATACTGTCGTCAGACTGCTGAGTGGTGTTCGTTGCTACCTCCTCTTCCTGATCCGATGCCAAGAATGGCTGCGCATCGGAAATGTCTTGTAATGGATCGAAAAATAATTCCTGTGACTGATATATGGTGGTGGTGGTGTTGGTGGTGGTGTCTTTGGGGGTGCACACAGCAGAGAGTAAAGAGGATGCATATAGGGAGGATGATGAGGGTGCAGAAGCGGAACCTTCTGCAACTTCCCACTTAGGCTCCGGCCTGGTGCTCCTGCCCTACCCCTACCACCCCTGCGGAAGGGCCTGCCTCTTCCTTTGCCTATCATTTTTTAAATGACCCTGTGACAAAAGTCTCTAGAGAAGCGCAGTGTTTGTGGAAGAAGGTATATAACACCCCGCTTCAATCTGTCGTTTTGGGGGCCCACTGGTATATAACACCAGTTATAATACTTTTTTTCCAGTACCGTTTGTCACTGTGTGTAGCAGAGGGAACACAGCAAAACAGCCAAAAAATTCTGCAGTACCCAAATACACTATTATGAAAGTATACTGGTATATAACACCCCGCTTCAATTTGTCGTTTTGGGGGGCCACTGGTATATCACATCAGTTATAATTTTTTCTAATTGCATTTGTCACTCTGTGTAGCTGCATTATTGCTGAAGAACTGATCACCAGTCACAATGCTGCACAATACAAATCCACTATAATATGCTTTCTATATTAGAAAGTATATTATAAGGGTATTATACCCCTATATACTGCACACCTATCAATAGTACACCTATGCCAGTCATTAAAAGGACTTTTGTAGACTTATTAGCTAGCGATTTGTGTCACTAACAGTCTGTCCCTGCTCCACACAGCAACCTCTCCCTACACTGACAAAACACAGAATGTAAAATGGCAGCCAGATCAGGTCTATTTATAAGGAGGGGTGTGTGTCCATGTGCTGAAACTTTTCAATTGGCTGTCCTGTACTACCTGATGGATGTGTCATGGATCAAAGTTCTTCACAATGTAAAAGAATATGGCGGTTGCGAATATCGCCATATGTTCTCATGTTCGGCAAATCCCGAACGAGCAAAGTTCGCCGCGAACCGCAAGGCCATCTCTACCCAAGGTTTATTGGTCCATATAAGATCTCTGCCATTATTAACCCGGTAGCCTTTTGTCTTGACCTTCCGCAGGCTTTAAAGATTCATAATGTTTTCCACAAATCATTACTGAAGAGATATGTCAAACCTGCTGATCCGTCCCCCCTGCCCCCCCCCACCCCCCCATCATGGTGGACGGTAATCTTAAATTTCAGATCGCCAGGATAGTGGACTACCGAATTCTCATAGTTCCCTCCAGTACCTCGTTCACTGGAAGGTTTAATGTGGGTTCCAGCAGCCGACGTTAATTCCAGTCGCCTTGGGAAAGCCTTTTACAGGGCTAAACCGGATAAGGTCGGTCCTGGGTATCCGGAGGTCACCCGTAGAAGGGGGGGTACTGTCACGGTACCTTCTGTGACAGAGGTTAGAAGATCGGAGAAACTGACTGCACGTGAGGTTAATTGACAGTCTCTTGATTCTCAGTGTTGTTGTTTGGTAATGACCATACCTCTTGTCAGGTGCAGCCCGTGGTCATTACTGCATTCCCTACTTAGTTTGGTCTCACACTTCATACCATGCGGTTGATATTCTCTGCTTGGATTTGGAAGAGTTGGTGTGTGGACCTTTCCTGTGTTCCTGCTCATCCATTTTCTATAAGATAAGTTGTACTGCTCTTTGTATTTGGTTGCTCCCCTGTGCTTGTTGTTACTATTTTAAGGTTGTTTAGATGGCACTCCGTGGTTGAGTTCCGGTGCTCAGCGGTAATAGCAATCAATATATAGGATAATAAGCAGATGTATTTATTAAATATTCCATCCAGATATAGACATAGGTTAAGGCCAACGTTTCAGTCTCATCCCGAGACCTTGATCACGGCCTGAAATAATACAATATTTGTAATATACTTGTTGTTACTAGGCCTCAGGGAGACGCTGGTTCGTTCAACTGGGAAGGAACCAGTAGTCTCATTCCCTGCCACTACCATTTCAGGGCTCCTAGGGTCTAGGTTCCGGCGTATGTATTTTCCCACCTTCAGGGTCTATACATACTGACAGGAGTCAGGACCAGGTTTAGGGGTTTCCTAGGAGGTGACCTTTTTCCTCTCCCTAGCCTTGACGCCTAGTTCTGTGTCTCTCCCCTGTATTTGTGACACCTATAATACTGAGGCTGCAGCACTCATCTGAGCATTGCAGCCCCTTCAAATAGCTCATCAGAGGGAAACTCAGGAGTACGACCCCTGCCAATTTGATATTGATGTCCCATTTAGGATAAGTTATTATTATGTAATTCCTGGAAAACCACATCAATAATGAATAACTAACATTGCAGCAGGTCATAAACGAAAATAGGCCACAGGTCACCCTTAAAGGGAACCTGTCATATCGAACATGGTGTCTGAGCTGAAGGCAGCATATTATAGAGCAGGAGATGCTGAGCAGATTGATATATCATTTTATATGAGAGGATTCAGTGTAACTTGTAATTTACCCATTCATATCTATGCTCATTCTGGGCTTTAAAGTTGAGGAGATGGTCTTATCCGAGAGCTGTCAATCACTGATAGGACCGCCTCCTTTACGTCACAGTCAAGAATGATCAAGAATTTAAATGAATAAATTACAAGTTACTGAATCTTTTCTCATAAAACTATATATCAATCTGCTCAGCTCCTCCTGCTTTATAATATGCTAACTGCAAATTACTTTGCATTTTCATGGCGACAGGTTCCTTTTAAAATACAATATGTTGAAAATCCAATAAAATAATGTAAGGTAGGCTCAGACTGTTCCCAGAAATAATCCATAAAATCTAAATTTTAAGTCTAGGGCCAATGTATCACATAAAAAAGCAGGTGGTCCACGACCATTGTATGTGTGATGAGACCTCCAGCCTTTGCCTTAACATTAGAATTTTCCCTTTACCTCTGACACTAACATGACTAGAGATGATTGCATTCTGCATTGTATTTGCTGGCTCTGTATGGAGGATTTAGGTAGCTTATTGCTAATAACATCACTTAGTCTCACACATCTATCAGTTTTGCACCTGCTGTCCTTATGTTCATGGCTCTCACTGTCTTTCTACATCTCCCAATTTAACACATCTATGTATTTCTCTTCTTACTGCGGCTATCCCTTTCATACCGCATGCATATGTTTTAAAGGTGTGCAAACACTGACATCATCTCAATATTTCATGATATTTTGGTTCCTTTGCTGTGGCTTTTGAAGGATTGAGCTTTGATATTTTTTTCATATATTTTTGACTGCTCTTGAACTTAATATTATATATTCAGCCTGGCATTTAAAGGTTGTCAACTCAAGCTGTTTTTTCTCCATAGATGGCATCATTTTAAACCACACACAACACAAATGTATTCTATATGGAAACACCAAGTAGAATATTTAGCTTTGTTAAAAAACGGGCAAAAAACTATAATTATTACTCACACTCACCTTTACTGACAGGGTCAGGCTGGCCCACCAGAGTACCAGAGGATCCTCCGGTGGACCCAAGCTCTGACAATAATGGATCCCTAATAAAACAGGGCCCTTAAGGTCCTATATTCACAGAGGGTGGGCCTTCAGAATCATTTCCTCTGGTGGGCCAAAGGGACTTCGGTCCGACACTGCTAACTGATCCCCCATCAGTGCAGTTCCACTGCTACACCGATCCCCACTGCTCTCTACTTTCTGGTTCCAGGCTCGGCACAGACACAAAAAATACCTCTTTATTTTTATCCCATTGCACCCTTTTTGTATATACAATTATTCCCTCTGCAAATCCCCTTTAAATTATACCAGGTAATGATCCAGGCAGAGTTGTAGCCCTGGGCAAAGGTTTAGATTGCTGCCCTGGTTCTTTCTATAAATACTCTGACCAAAGCTCAGTGTCATTGTCCCCTCTAATGTTCCTTTTACGCGGGGTGACAATTCTTCCCGACAATCTGCTGATCGCTAGTGAAGGAGACCGGTGCATTTACACTGATCTCCTCCAGAGTATGGAGAGGAATGATCCCTAATACCATCGCTCTTCCCCATACTGTCTCGTTGTTTCCTGTGTTTACACAGCACAATCTGCCACCGGAAAACAATGATCTTTTGTGCTGCACAAAAGTCACAAACAATTTCCAATTCCCAGAAAATCTATCAGAAGTATTTATTTTGGGTTCAACTGGTACTAGACTGGTAAGTGCAGCGACACTTTGGGCAAGTGCAAGCTCTTGATGCTGAAGTCTCTTAGAAAGATCCTGAACCAGCAGCGAAAAGCTCTGCATTTGACTAATATGTGACAATTATGGGCCTGTTAGTATGTCAGGGGAAAGCCAAGGTCAGTTTTGGGGGTGGGGGGCTTTGGGGTCGATGTAAGCAGAAACAACAGCCACAAGGTAACATAGTACATAACATAGTACATAAGGCCGAAAAAAGACATTTGTCCATCCAGTTCGGCCTGTCATCCTACAAGTTGATCCAGAGGAAGGCAAAAAAACCCTGTGAGGTAGAAGCCAATTTTCCTCACTTTAGGGGAATAAAAAATTCCTTCCCGACTCCAATCAGGCAATCAGAATAACTCCCTGGATCAACGACCCCTCTCTAGTAGCTATAGCCTGTAATATTATTACACTCCAGAAATACATCCAGGCCCCTCTTGAATTCCTTTATTGAACTCACCATCACCACCTCCTCAGGCAGAGAGTTCCATAGTCTCACTGCTCTTACCGTAAAGAACCCTTTTCTATGTTTGTGTACAAACCTTCTTTCCTCCAAACGCAGAGGATGTCCCCTCGTCACAGTCACAGTCCTGGGGATAAATAGATGATGGGATAGATCTCTGTACTGCCCCCTGATATATTTATACATAGTAATTAGATCTCCCCTCAGTCGTCTTTTTTCTAACGTGAATAACCCTAATTTTGATAATCTTTCAGGGTACTGTAGTTGCCCCATTCCAGTTATTACTTTAGTTGCCCTCCTCTGGACCCTCTCCAGCTCTGCTATGTCTGCCTTGTTTACAGGAGCCCAGAACTGTACACAGTACTCCATGTGTGGTCTGACCAGTGATTTGTAAAGTAGTAGGAATATGTTCTCATCACTGGCATCTATGCCCCTTTTGATGCAACCCATTATCTTATTGGCCTTGGCAGCCGCTGCCTGACACTGTTTTTTGCAGCTTAGTTTGCTGTTTATTAAAATTCCTAGATCCTTTTCCATGTCAGTGTTACCGAGTGTTTTACCATTTAGTATGTACGGGTGACTTGCATTATTCCTTCCCATGTGCATAACTTTACATTTGTCAGTGTTAAACCTCATCTGCCACTTATCTGCCCAAGCCTCCAATCTATCCAGATCCCTCTGTAGTAGTATACTGTCCTCTTCAGTGTAAATTACTTTACACAGTTTAGTGTCATCTGCGAAAATTGATATTTTACTATGCAAGCCTTCTACAAGATCATTAATAAATATATTGAAGAGAATAGGGCCCAATACTGACCCCTGAGGTACCCCACTAGTGACAGTGACCCAATCTGAGTGTGTACCGTTAATAACCACCCTCTGTTTTCTATCATTGAGCCAGTTACTTACCCACTTACAGACGTTTTCTCCGAGTCCGAGCATTCTCATTTTATATACTAACCTTTTATGAGGTACAGTGTCAAATGCTTTGGAGAAGTCCAGATACACGACATCCATTGATTCGCCGCTGTCAAGTCTAGTACTTACCTCCTCATAGAAACTGATTAAATTAGTTTGACATGACCGATCCCTCACGAAGCCATGCTGATATGGCGTTATTTGCTTATTTCCCATAAGATGCTCTAACATAGCATCTCTCAGAAAACCTTCAAACAGTTTACCCACAACAGATGTTAAACTTACCGGCCTATAGTTTCCAGGCTCTGTTTTTGGACCCTTTTTGAATATTGGCACCACATTTGCCATGCGCCAATCCTGTGGGACATTCCCTGTCAGTACAGAGTCCGCAAATATCAGAAATAAGGGTCTGGCTATGACATTACTTAATTCCCTTAGGATACGGGGGTGTATGCCATCCGGTCCTGGCGATTTGTCTATTTTGATTTTTTTAAGTCGCTGTTGTACTTCTTCCTGGGTCAGACAGGACACTTTTAATGGCAAATTTATTTCAGCATTCAGCATTTCATCTGACAGTTTATTTTCCTCAGTGAATACATTGGAGAAAAAAATATTTAACAGCTTTGCTTTCTCCTCGTCGCTCTCTGCGACTCCCCCCTCATTACTCTTTAAAGGACCGACACCTTCAGATTTATACTTTTTAACATTTATATAATTGAAGAACATTTTAGGGTTAGTTTTACTCTGTTTGGCAATTAATCTCTCGGTCTCTAGTTTGGCCGCTTTTATTTGTTTTTTACATGTTCTGTTTTTTTCCTTATAGTTTTTCAGTGCTTCCGTGCTACCCTCCTGTTTTAGGGTTTTATATGCTTTCTTTTTGTCATTTATTGCTTTCTTTACAGTTCTGTTTATCCACATTGGTTTCTTTTTGTTCCTTAACCTTTTATTCCCATACGGTATGTACCTCTCACAATGAGATTTTAGGATGTTTTAAATGTAAATCCAAAAAGAAGCCAGAAGTCAGTTAGGGCTCTTTCACACCTGCGTTCTTGTCTTCCGGCATAGAGTTCCGTCGTCGGGGCTCTATGCCGGAAGAATCCTGATCAGTTTTATCCCAATGCATTCTGAATGGAGAGAAATCCGTTCAGGATGCATCAGGATGTCTTCAGTTCCGGAACGGAACGTTTGTTGGCCGGAGAAAATACCGCAGCATGCTGCGCTTTTTGCTCCGGCCAAAAATCCGGAACACTTGCCGCAAGGCCGGATCCAGAATTAATGCCCATTGGAAGGCATTGATCCGGATCCGGCCTTAAGCTAAACGTCGTTTCGGCGCATTGCCGGAGCCGACAATTTAGCTTTTTCAGAGTGGTTACCATGGCTGCCGGGACGCTAAAGTCCTGACAGCCATGGTAAAGTGGAGCGGGGAGCGGGGGAGCAGCATACTTACAGTCCGTGCAGCTCCCCGGTCGCTCCAGAGTGACGTCAGGGCGCCCCAAGCGCATGGATCATGTGATCGCATGGACACGTCATCCATGCGCATGGGGCGCTCTGACGTCATTCTGGAGCGCCCCGGGAGCCGCACGGACTGTAAGTATACCGCTCCCCTGCTCCCCGCTCCTACTATGGCAACCAGGACTTTAATAGCGTCCTGGGTGCCATAGTAACACTGAAAGCATTTGGAAGACGGTTCCGTCTTCAAATGCTTTCAGTACACTTGCGTTTTTCCGGATCCGGCGGGCACCTCCGGCAACGGAAGTGCATGCCGGATCCCAACAACGCAAGTGTGAAAGAGGCCTTAACCAGAAATGTCAGCAGGAAATTGCACAGTATAGAGCCCAGAACACGAATGCAATAATGGGCAAGAAACTTTGGAATCAGCTTTCCTAAATCCCCTGCTTAGCCCTCTGATTGGACACATAGCCACAAACCTTATTGATTTGGCTTCCAGTCACACTGACAGGTAAAGCAGCTGGAACTTTGCTGGTCAGAGCCCTGCATAATGATATCGCCGGGTGAACTCCTGACACTTGGATTGCTACATATACGTGAACTACTTTACCAATTTATAAATTGTTGCAAGGTAACAACAAAGAAAAATTTAAAGATCAGAGAATAAGAGGGAGATAAAAGAGGGGAAATGTGGTGGAGGAGCCTCAGCGGAAAAAGTAAGGCCTCATGCACACGACAGTATTTTTTCACGGTCCGCAAAACGGGGTTCCGTTGTTCCGTGATCCGTTTCCGTTTTTGTTTCCGTGTGTCTTCCTTGATTTTTGGATGATCACCAGACATGAAAAGTAAAAAAAAAATCTAAGTCAAGTTTGCCTTGCAAATGATAGGAAAAAAACGGACAAGGATCACGGACGCGGATGACAATCTTGTGTGCCTCCGTGATTTTTCACGGACCCATTGACTTGAATGGGTCCGCGAACCGTTGTCCGTGAAAAAAATAGGACAGGTCATATTTTTTTGACGGACTGGAAACAGGGATCACGGACGCGGATGACAAACGGTGCATTATCCGAGTTTTCAACGGACCCATTGAAAGTCAATGGGTCCACAGAAAATCAAGGAAAACGGAACAACGGACACGGAACACAACAACGGTCGTGTGCATGAGGCCTTACATGGATAAAAGTCTACAAAATGTGGAAACAAGTGAGTCAATGATCTAGGGCAGGGATGCTCATCCTGCGGCCCTCAAGCTGTTGTAAAACTTCAACTCCCAGCATGCCTGGACAGTCTACAGCTATTAGGGCATGCTGGGAGTTGTAGTTTTGCAATAGCTGAAGAGCCACAGGATGAGCATCCCTGATCTAGGGCAAGTGACTTAGATACCTAGGGCTGGTCTGATAATCAATACATAAGTAGAGAAAAAGGAAGTTAGTGTGCCTTTCTAAGATGATGTTTCTAAAATGATCATGGAGAAACAGGGATTAATGGTAGGATGTACTGACTATTCAACAGGAATGGGATACATGACCAGGCTGCTACCACCAGGTGTTGCAAAAAAGTATCTTCCACTGCTTAAATTTGTATGGATGGCAGTATTTTAATGGTTCTTGCTATAGTTTATTTATTTTTTTACTTCTATTAGAGTGCGATCTACACTCATCTAAAGAATTATTAGGAACACCATACTAATACGGTGTTGGACCCCCTTTTGCCTTCAGAACTGCCTTAGGCCTCATGCACACGACCGTTGTGTGCACCCGTGGCCGTTGTGCCGTTTTCCGTTTTTTTTCGCGGACCCATTGACTTTCAATGGGTCCGTGGAAAAATCGGAAAATGCACCGTTTTGCAGCCGCATCCGTGATCCGTGTTTCCTGGCCGTGAAAAAAATATGACCTGTCCTATTTTTTTCACGGCCAACGGTTCACGGACCCATTCAAGTCAATGGGTCCGTGAAAGAACACGGATGCACACAAGATTGGCATCCGTGTCCGTGATCCGTGGCCGTAGGTTAGTTTTTATACAGACGGATCCGAAGATCCGTCTGCATAAAAGCTTTTTCAAAGCTGAGTTTTCACTTCGTGAAAACTCAGAACCGACAGTATATTCTAACACAGAAGCGTTCCCATGGTGATGGGGACGCTTCTAGTTAGAATACACTACAAACTGTGTACAAGACTGCCCCCTGCTGCCTGGCAGCACCCGATCTCTTACAGGGGGCCGTGATCAGCAAAATTAACCCCTTCAGGTGCGGCACCTGAAGGGGTTAATTGTGCTGATCACGGCCCCCTGTAAGAGATCAGGGCTGCCAGGCAGCAGGGGGCAGACCCTCCCCCCCTCCCCAGTTTGAATATCATTGGTGGCCAGTGCGGCCCCCCCCCTCTATTGTAATAATAGGTTGGTGGCCAGTGCGGCGCCCCCCTCCCTCTATTGTAATAATTTGTTGGTGGCACAGTGTGCGCCCCCCCCCCTCCCTCCCTCTATTGTAATAATTCGTTGGTGGCACAGTGTGCGCCCCCCATCGGCCCCCCTCCCTCTATAGCATTAACAACATTGGTGGCCAGTGTGCGGCCTCCCATCGCCCCCCCCCCCATCATTGGTGGCAGCGGAGTTCCGATCGGAGTCCCAGTTTAATCGCTGGGGCTCCGATCGGTAACCATGGCAACCAGGACGCTACTACAGTCCTGGTTGCCATGGTTACTTAGCATCCCATCTCCCCCCTCCCCCCCCCGATCATTGGTGGCAGCGGGTTACTAGCAATAGTACAATAGTAGAAGATTCATACTTACCGGCTGCTGCGATGTTCGTGTCCGGCCGGAAGCTCCTCCTACTGATAAGTGACAGGTCTGTGCGGCGCATTGCTAAATGAACTGTCACTTACCAGTAGGAGGAGCTCCCGGCCGGACACGAACATCCCAGCTCCCAGGTAAGTATGAATCTTTTACTATTGTACTATTGCTAGTAACCCGCTGCCACCAATGATCGGGGGGGGGGGGGGGGGGCGATGGGGGGCGCACACTGTGCCACCAACGATTTATTACAATAGAGGGAGGAAGGGGGGGGGGCGCACACTGTGCCACCAACGAATTAGTACAATAGAGGGAGGAAGGGGGGGGCGCACACTGTGCCACCAACAAATTATTACAATAGAGGGAGGAAGGGGGGGGCGCACACTGTGCCACCAACGAATTATTACAATAGAGGGAGAAAGGGGGGGGGGCCGCACTGGCCACCAATGATATTCAAACTGGGGAAGCGGGGGGGGATCTGCCCCCTGCTGCCTGGCAGCCCTGATCTCTTACAGGGGGATATGATAGTACAATTAACCCCTTCAGGTGCGGCACCTGAGGGGTTAATTGTGCTGATCACGGCCCCCTGTAAGAGATCGGATGCTGCTAGGCAGCAGGGGGCAGTCATGTACACAGTTTGTAGTATATTCTAACTAGAAGCGTTCCCATCACCATGGGAACGCCTCTGTGTTAGAATATACTGTCGGAAATGAGGTTTCACGATCTAACTCATATCCGACAGTATATTCTAACATAGAGGCGTTCCCATGGTGATGGGGACGCTTCAAGTTAAAATATACCATCGGATTGGAGAAAACTCCGATCTGATGGTATAAAAGGGACTCCAGACTTTACATTGAAAGTCAATGGGGACGGATCCATTTGAAATGGCACCATATTGTGTCAACGTCAAACGGATCCGTCCCCATTGACTTGCATTGTAATTCAGGACGGATCCGTTTGGCTCCGCACGGCAAGGCGGACACCAAAACGACTTTTTTTTCATGTCCGTGGATCCTCCAAAAATCAAGGAAGACCCACGGACGAAAAAACGGTCACGGATCACGGACCTACGGACCCCGTTTTTGCGGACCGTGAAAAAAAACGTTCGTGTGCATGAGGCCTTAATTCTACGTGGCATTGATTCAACAAGGTGCTGATAGCATTCTTTAGAAATGTTGGCCCATATTGATAGGATAGCATCTTGCAGTTGATGGAGATTTGAGGGATGCACATCCAGGGCACAAAGCTCCCGTTCCACCACATCCCAAAGATGCTCTATTGGGTTGAGATCTGGTGACTGTGGGGGCCATTTTAGTACAGGGAACTCATTGTCATGTTCAAGAAACCAATTTGAAATGATTCGAGCTTTGTGACATGGTGCATTATCCTGCTGGAAGTAGCCATCAGAGGATGGATACATGTTCTCATTCTGTTTACGCCAAATTCGGACTCTACCATTTGAATGTCTCAACAGAAATCGAGACTCATTAGACCAGGCAACATTTTTCCAGTCTTCAACAGTCCAATTTTGGTGAGCTCGTGCAAATTGTAGCCTCTTTTTCCTATTTGTAGTGGAGATGAGTGGTACCCGGTGGGATCTTCTGCTGTTGTAGCCCATCCGCCTCAAGGTTGTGCGTGTTGTGGCTTCACAAATGCTTTGCTGCATACCTCAGTTGTAACGAGTGGTTATTTCAGTCAACGTTGCTCTTCTATCAGCTTGAATCAGTCGGCCCATTCTCCTCTGACCACTAGCATCCACAAGGCATTTTCGCCCACAGGACTGCCGCATACTGGATGTTTTTCCCTTTTCACACCATTCTTTGTAAACCCTAGAAATGGTTGTGCGTGAAAATCCCAGTAACTGAGCAGATTGTGAAATACTCAGACCGGCCCGTCTGGCACCAACAACCATGCCACGCTCAAAATTGCTTAAATCACCTTTCTTTCCCATTCTGACATTCAGTTTGGAGTTCAGGAGATTGTCTTGACCAGGACCACCCCCCCTAAATGCATTGAAGCAACTGCCATGTGATTGGTTGACTAGATAATTGCATTAATGAGAAATAGAACAGGTGTTCCTAATAATTCTTTAGGTGAGTGTATAATGTCAACTGATTACCTATACAACATGTATATTTGTGACTATAAGGCTACATGCACATGACCGTATGTGTTTTGCGCTCCGCAAAAAAAACAACGGATGACATCCGTATGCCATCCGTTTTATTTTTGCGGATCCATTGTAACAATGCCTAAAACGGACAAGAATAGGACATGTTATATTTATTTTGCGGCGCTACGGAACGGACATACGGACGCGGATAGCACACAATGTGCTATCTGCATTTTTTGCGGACCCATTGAAATGAAGGGGTCTGCATCCTATCCGCAAAAAAAACGGAACGGACACGGAAACAAAATATGTTCGTGTGCATGAGGCCTAAGCGTAATGAGGACAGAAAAGCAAGGTGCAAGATATGAGTAAGTGAACCTCATGCTATTATTTACAGAGGAGTGGATGAAAGGAAATGTCCAAGAGTATGGAAATATTAAAGAGAACCTGTCATCAACTTTGTGCTGCCCATACTAACGGCAGTATAAAGTAGAGACAGGTTAGTTGATTTCAGCGGTCTGTCATTTATAAGTTAAAAGTAAGTGGTTGCCAAGAACCAACATCACAATCATTGAAGACTGGAAAAGAGTCACGGCCACCTGAGAAGAGTCCTGGTTATTCATGACTTCCTGCTCTCCTGCCCACCTGCTGATGACTGACAGTCTTCTACCTAGTTTTCTCCCTTTCTCTCTAGTAGAGAACTGCCAACCATCAGTTGATGGGTGAGAGAGCAGGAGATTATGAATAACCAGGACTCTTCTTAGGTAGATTTGACTCTTTTTTCAGGCCTGTGCTGCAATGATTATGAGGCTGGTTCTCAGCAACCACTTACTTTTAGCTCATGAGTGACACACCGCTGAAATCAGCCTATATAGAGAATGGAGCCCTGAAAGTGAAGGAGGGCGCAGCCGTCCTCCATCCATTTTCTATGGAGCCGGCGAAAATAGCCGAACGCTGGCTTGGCTATTTCCATCGAGCCCATAGAAGTGAATGGGAATGGTGGCCAGTCATGCGCGGTGGGCTCCTATTCACTTCTATGGGGAGCTGGCTTGGTGGTGGCCAGACCAGAGTCCTCCAGCCACCACCTTGCGAGGCTCCATTCCCACTATAGGTGCGGGTCCCAGCAGTACACTGGCATTTCTGGGTCCGCTTGTGAGATCCGTTTCAGGGCTCACACAAGCGGCCCAAAACGGATCAGTTAAGCCCCAATGTATTCTGAATGGATAAGGATCCGTTCAGAATGCATCAATTTGGCTGCGTTTGTTCTCCGTTGCGCTTTGGAGGCGGTCACTAAAACGCAGCTTGAGTGTTTTGGTGTCCGCCTGACGATGCGGAGCCAAACGGATCCGTCCTGACTTACAATGTAAGTCAATGGGGACGGATCGTTTTTGTACTGACACAATATGGTGCAATTGAAAACGGATCTGTCCCCTATTGACTTTCAATGTAAGTCAAGACGAATCCATTTTGACTTAGACTTTTTTTTTATGAATAATGCAAACGGATCCGTTATGAACGGATACAAGCGTTTGCATTATAGGTGCGGATCCATCTGTGCAGATACAAGACGGATCCTCACCGAACGCCAGTGTGAAAGTAGCCTTACCTGCTCGCGGTCACAACCGCAGTGGTGAGCAGGTAGGTGTATTTATTTCTCAGCCGTCCCATTCACTCCAATGGGATGGCTCCTTCTTCTTCTTATTGATGTGAATGAGACGGCTGAGATGTAATTACACCTGCTTACCACTGCAGTTGCAATGGCGAGCAGGTACAAATAAACAGAAGGCAGCGCCGATCTGATATTAAGGCTAGGTCATCAATATAAAAAAGCAGACAACCTCTTTAAGCTTGCTGGTGGATCAATCATGCTTTGAGGTTGTATTGCAGCCAATGGCACGATGAGCATTTCACAGGTAGAGGGAAGAATGGATTCAATGAAATTCTAGCACATTCACATTCAAATAACACCAACTATAAAAAAAAACAGAAGTTGAAAAAAGGATGTCTTCTACAAATAGATAATGATCCTAGCACACCTCAAAATCCACAATAGATTACCTCAAAAGGCGCAAACTGAAGGTTTTACCATTGTCATCACAGTCCCCTGATCTTAACATCATTAAAAATCTGTGGATAGATCTCAAAAGAGCAGAGCATGTAAGACAGCTCAGGAATCTCACAGAACTGGAAAACTTTTGCAAAGAAGAATGGATAAAAATCCCTCAAACAAGAAAGACTGGGGGGCTGCTAGGTACTAACCATGCCAGGTGCCCAAAGTTTTGCTTCAGGCCCTTTTCCTTTTTTGTAATTTTGAAAATGTAAAATATGAAAATAAAAAAATGTTTTGTTTAAAATACAAAGGGAATGTGTCATCTTTAACTGTATGCCTTTTGGAGATCATTGCATCTTCAACTTGCTTAACTTGCTTAACTGATCACAGTAACAGTGGCCAAACTTTTCCATGCCACTGTATATTATGGGCAGTTTGGGTGGCCATTGGGGTTCAAGGCTCTGTAAGTGTCCATGTAATCTGCCACTGCCAAAGTCCTCTTTAAGCGGAACTGTGTACTCTCTATCCCCTCCCTGCACTTTTCTCTCTGATCAGTCCAGGAAGGAAACAGGAGGCTGAACAATCAACAGCCTGGAGGTCACATCAGGTATGAGGAATTAACCTCTAAACTACCGTAGACCACAAGAGATTTTAAAATTAACCTATTATTTGGAGTAAACACTGGGGATTTTGAAAAATTATCTTTTCTGTCATAAACCAACATGGATTTTGATATGAACTATTTCTCTATCTCGGACCACAAGGGATTTTAACATTTATTTCTTTACTGCCTCAAATAAAGTTTTACGTAACTCACTTCACCTCCTCGAAGGCCGTACATTTTAATGCTGTACGGCGACTGATCTCCGTACAGCGTGAATCCTAAGTTTTGAGCGAACCGACTTTGGATCTATGATCCGAAGCTCGCTTCGCTCATCATTAGTCATCAGTATCAAAATCCCAGAAAACCCCTTTAACCAGAATTAAACCTGTTGGCACAGGATGGTGGTCTATAGACATGGCATTTTAATACTAGCGCTTGTTACATCCGGCTCTATGTAACTGGCATTGTCGGAAGCTACAGCATTGTCATCCGGCCCCATCAACTATAACGGGGACCGATGGAGATCCGGCTGCAACCCGGCAAATATTACGGGAATTAGCCGGACAAATACCACCATGTGCAAGGGTATTTGTTAGGCCGATTCTCTGCGTATTTGCCAGGTTGCTGTTGTATGAGCCTGACGGATGTAACAAGCATTAGTGTGAAACTATCCTCAATCCACCACCGACTGTAAGTGTCTTGAAGTAAGAATTGTCCACAATAAGGATATTTTAAGGTGGAATTATCTTTAAGCAAGAAAAGAAAAGCATGAAATTGCATACAAAAACCCAGATTAAAAAATAAATTCTTAAATCGATGCTTTTGTACTGTAGACGTTTAGGTGGTACAACAAGAACACATGTAGCAGCAGCAAAAGCAAATTGTCCAGTAATCTATACATTTATATTTTGCTAGCTCACAGAGTACATGTGGGTTGTCATATGGTCTTCCCTTAGTGTAGACAAGCTTTCCACTTGTATATCAATGCCAGTAGGCACAGAAAGTGTAGAGCTGTGTCTACGTAAAAGTAAGATGCATCAGACTGACAATCATGGCAAGAGGCGAGGGATCAGAGAAGAGTCAAGTATGCTTATTTCCAAGCTGGGTGATCTAAGAGCTCTGGATGGTCTACACAAGCAATTTATGAGCACATGTTTGTTGGATCATTTAAAATGATTAAAGGGGTTATCCATGTTTTAGAAATGGATGGTCTTTCCTTAGGATAAGCCATAAATATTAGATCTGTGGAGGTCTGACTCAGCACAGTTGTTTGGCGGGATCATGGCACTTGTGCGCATGGTGTGGCATCTTTGATGTTTACAATGGTTAATTTTCCTTAACTTTTCTTTGTCCTATTCACTTCAATGCATCAAACTGCAATACCCGGTACAGCCGCTATGAAACACAAGATATTGTGTAGTTTGGACCAATGTAAACAATGAAAATGCCACAGCACTTGCATAAGGGCCACAGCCTCTTCAAACAGCTCATTGTGGAAGGGCTGAGAGTCGCACCCCCCAACAAACTAATAGTGATATCTTATACTAAAGATAGGCCTTTAATTTGTAAAAACTAGATAACCCCTTTAATAATATTGCTAATAATTATCCTAATATTTAAAATATGATTGTTGGCTCTGCAACATGTGTAGAACTCAATTATGCGGAGTGCTAGACGATGATCACAGTAATATTGGATTGTTCTTTGGATAATCTTATTTATAAAAGGTTCATTGCTGCATTTTAGAAATAAAGTATCCTCTCCGCTTAACAATGAAAAGATGTACCTAATGTTTGATCAGCTAATGGTCTCTGCAGACAAGAAAACATCCAATACAGCAGCAGCAGAAGCACAGTGAGATCTGTAAGGTTTCAGCCTGTTTGTTGAAAGTCAGAATAGCACAGTCAGCAGCGCAAACTTACCGTACAAAAAACTTGTCTGGGTAGCAAAGGACAGAAATACACAAAAATAACAGGAAAAAAATGGAGATAGGATGCAGACTGAAAATTCTGCCATAATGCATGGGACCTAATTTTTATGGCCAGCTTAAAGGGGTTGTCCATTCTTTACTAAGAGATGTAAAGTGCATAGTGTGCTGCTCCTAGTGATGCTAGGGAGGCTTGCCCCCTTCCCCGCCTGCCGTTGGCTGCCCCCGACACTGGATGTTTGCATCCGTGCACTGGGAGAAGCAGCAGCGGCGGTGCGGGGACCAGGAGCAGGGTAAGTTCAGCGTGGGGGGCCCGGCATATGGAGAGACATTTAATGAGCTATTAATACTAGGGCCTTAAGTAGGCTTCAGACTGCTGCGCAGAGACATTGGCATCCCAGGATGTCATTTGCGGTTTGCTGGTGGGAGACAGAGGAAATCCTGATTAGTTACTGCAGTCGCTATTGACTGCAGCATCTAAGCATCTAAATGGCCTGGATTAGTGCTCCCGTGCAGTGCTTACACCAGACTGCCATAAAAAGGCAGCGGCCCAGCCTAAGGCCCCTTAGTGACCGCTGTAAAAAAGGCATATTTGTGGTCACTAAGGGGTTAAAGGGTCCCTCATGTATGGGTTGCCTCAAATGTATCCATCATATTCCTATTCATTTCCCTTCAATAGCTATTATACAGTGAAACTTCTCCAAAAGACCTCTTTGAGAAGACCACCCTCCTATTCAGACCAGATTTCCTATGATAGAGTTTTAGTTTTACCGTATTTTATGTGTCCTGGACATCTTCTTTGAGAAGACCACCCCATAGAAGATCACGTTTCAAGCCAATTTTAGCTGGTCGTCTCGGAGGTTTCACAGTATTTCATAAAAGGTAAAGTGAATATGAATGCAACAGAGATGGTAACGTAATAGTGTAATATCTTCACATTGCCATACTGTTTTTAAATATATTCTGCCACAAAGTAACTACATGAGAACTGTAATACGATTAAGTGAAAATGTAACACAGACGAAGGCACATTTCCAATCATTGGTCTTTTTTTTGTAGAATGTTTTATGAAATTATTTCCAGAAGAATACCACCCCCTAGTGTTCAGTCTAACGGTAATTATAAAAAATGGATTGTGTGCAGACTAATCCGTCTGGATCGCTAATACAATTATGGCACAAAGCTGCCAAGATGTTTTATGAGCAGGCATTTATATTCAGATCACATAATCGTAATCTTGAATTCTTTCCCAGGTATCACTCAGCATACAAACTGTCTTTATGCAGAATAGTCTGCGGGTGGAGGTGTACGGTGTAGAACCATTTGTTTCAACTCTAGGGCTCTACTAAATACATCTTCGACAGCTATGCCTCTTGACTTCCCCATTAATATGCATGCATGGCCAAGCATACATATGTTCTCAATAGGGAGAGGGGAATAATCTGCCGCGAGTGTCCACCAGTGGTGGCTTTTCAAAGGATCGGGCGTACTGAAATTCAACAAGCCTCTTTCTCTTTCTGGGGAAAGTTGGTATACCCCTTTATACAGTTGAGCGGTCTTGTCGAAATTGGCAGGTTCACCAACATTAATCTAATGTTTGTCATTGATTTAATTTAAAAAATAAATGTGCAAAACCACTTTGACAATGGTAAAATAGAAAACGCGCATTCTCGAGATTTCCATCCTCATTTTGGATCAGCAAGAAATATATATGGCAGTTATGGTGTCAGGACCTTATACCGCCATCTGTCAGCAGCCTGGTCACGGAATCTATATTTATAAGTGCTCCAGCGCGGTCTCCACAAATTGTATTCTGCTGGCATGTCTAGCCTCCATCTGGTGTGAGCGAATCTCCAATAGTCAGTCATATGAGGTTTTCTTCTCTTGGCCCTGGCCTCCTCCCCTCTGCTAAATGCTGGTCTAGCTCAATCACTTTTACAAGGCCGGTGGCTGGGATGTAGTCATCCATTTTTTTATTTTTTTTTGTAACGTAAATGAGCAAAACCACATTGACAGCAGCAAAACAATAAACTCTATGGAGCGCTATTTTATGGTTGCAGACATTAAAAGACAATGAGCACTCGGTGGACAACATCAATTCAGCAATCGAAAGCATTTCAGACAGCAGGAAATTTAATCCTAAATCTTCGGCCAAGAGACAAACCACCGAGCGTAATCATCCCGTCATTATGCAGCAAGAACGGTTCCCTGTTGAACAATACTGTAGGATGTCAACGGTTCTTCAGTCTAAATGTTTATCTCTGGTGGGCATACCATAAAGCCATGATTAAAATGTGAAATAACACTCTTGCAGGCTATTAACGCACTGACATTGGTATAGATGTGCTTATTTTTCTTGCAAGCAACAGGAATTTCAAAATGAAATGTAGATACCGGTAATAGCCAAGCAACTAGAGTATCGAAATTGTGCTTGCAGTCAATGGGAGATTCTGAATATTGGAGCAGGGATTATCTACAAAGGGGACATAGTGTCCATAAGTGAAGAGATGCCAGTATTTTTAACAAAGAAATAATATATTCTGTCTTTTTTTATTTTTTATTTTTTACGGCGTTCACCACAGGGGATAATTTATGTAATATTTATGTAGTCCCGGTCGTTACGGACGCGGCAATACCAAACATATGGGGGATATTTTCTTTTTGCAATTTTTTTCATTGAAAAGCGTATTTTCAATGGAAAAAAATGCATATTTTTTTATTTTATGGAATTTTTTTTATTTAATAAATGTGTATTTTTTTTCTATTTTTTTTACCACTTAATAGTCCCACAAGGGGACTATAATATACAGTATTTTGATTGCTTTTAAAATGTAATGCATTATCTCTATAATGCATTGCATTTCAATAGCAATGCTATTCAAACATTGACCAGCAGGCTGCGCCAGAGAGGCAGGCTCGGGGCCCTGATCGGAAGGAAGGTAAGCTTCCTAGCACATCAGCACCCCGCGATTGCATTTTCGGGGTGCTGATGGGAGACAGAGGGAGTCCGCTCCCTCTGTCACCACTTTACATGCAGCGGGCGCCATTGCGCCCGGCATGTAAAGGGTTAAACAGCCCGGATCGGCACTCCTGCCGGTCGGGGCTGTTAGAGCAGGGACCCGGCTCTCATGTGAGAGCCAGGTCCGCGCTCCCCGCTGCACGGGGGAGCCGTGCAGCGCTTAAACTGGGCCGCCGTAAAAACGCGGCAGCCCAGCCTAAGGCCCCTTAGTGACCGCCGTAAAAACACGTATGGGTGGTCACTAAGGGGTTAATACAACACTATGCATCATTCCGTTCATATGCAGTTGTATTAAATCGAAACAGAGCAAACGTGGCATAAAAAACAAGTCAATGGTGCCACCCAGATCCAGTTTTTTCGATAACGACAAAAACGGATCCAGCCCCAATAGACTTACATTGATTTTCATGTCAGATCCGGTTTGTTCCGTTTCGCAGACCGGACACAAAACTGCAGCAAAATGGAACTGATGCAAACTGATCAGTTTTGTCCCCATTGACAATGAATGGGGACAAAACTGAACCGTTTTGGCCCGGAAAATGCTGATGTGAAAGTAGCCTAAACTAACATTCTCTCTAAAATCTTTGATAAATCCATCTTAAGAGACCTACACAGGCTTTTAGCTTATTGAAGTATCAAATGACATTTGACCTTAGAAATCTATGCAGAAGGGGAGGAGAGGAGGAGGAGGAGCAGGGGCATAACTAGAAATGACTGGCCCCTATACCAATTTTACATGGATGAAGGAGATGCAGACCTCATAGTCTCTATCGATTACTATATACACTGCCTGTCCAAAAAAAAGTCGCCACCAAATAAAAGCCTTTAGCTTTGATTACGGCAAGCATTCGCTGTGGCATTGTTTCGATAAGCTAAGTTCTGCAATGTCACAAGATTTATTTCCATCCAGTGTTGCATTAATTTTTCACCAAGATCTTGCATTGATGATGGTAGAGTCTGACTGCTGCGCAAAGCCTTCTCCAGCACATCCCAAAGATTCTCAATGGGGTTAAGGTGGCCAATCCAGCCCGATGAATCCTGGCATTGTCATTTTGGAATATGCCGGTGCCATCAGGGAAGAAAAAATCCATTGATGGAATAACCTGGTCATTCAGTATGTTCAGGTAGTCAGCTGACCTCATTCTTGGAGCACATACTGTTGCTAAACCTGGACCTGATCAACTGCAGCAACCCCAGATCATAGCACTGCCCCCACAGGCTTGTACAGTAGGCACTAGGCATGATGGGTGCATCACTTCATCTGCCTCTCTTCTTACCCTGATGCGCCCATCACTCTGGAACAGGGTAAATCTGGACTCATCAGACCACATGACCTTCTTCCATTGCTCCAGAGTCCAATCTTTATTTCTGGTTTGCCTCACTGATAAGTGGTTTTCTTACGGCTACACAGCTGTTCAGTCCCAATCCCTTCAGTTCCCTTCGCATTGTGCATGTTGAAATGCTCTTACTTTCACCATTAAACATAGCCCTGAGTTCTACTGTTGTTTTTCTTCGAATTTGATTTCACCAAACGTTTAAGTGATCGCCGATCACGATCATTCAGGATTTTTTTCCCGCCCCATTTCTTCCTCGAATACGATGGATCCCCACTGTCCTTCCAGTTTTTAATAATGCTTTGTACAGTTCTTAACCCAATTTTAGTAGTTTCTGCAATCTTCTTAGATCTGCTTGATGCATGCCAATGATTTGACCCTTCTCAAACAGACTAACATCTTTTCCACGACCACGAGATGTGTCTTTCGACATGGTTGTTTAAGAAATTAGAAGCAACTCATTGCACCAGTTGAGGTTAAATAACTTGTTGCCAGCTGAAAGATTATCGCCCATGCAGTAATTATCCAATAGGAGGCTCATAACTATTTTCTTAGTTAAATCCAGGTGGCGACTTTTTTTTTTGGACAGGCAGTGTTTATGTATGTACAGTACAGACCAAAAGTTTGGACACACCTTCTCATTCAAAGAGTTTTCTTTATTTTCATGACTATGAAAATTGTAGATTCACACTGAAGGCATCAAAACTATAAATTAACACATGTGGAATTATATACATAACAAACAAGTGTGAAACAACAGAAAATATGTCATATTCTAGGTTCTTCAAAGTAGCCACCTTTTGCTTTGATTACTGCTTTGCACACTCTTGGCATTCTTTTGATGAGCTTCAAGAGGTAGTCCCCTGAAATGGTTTTCACTTCACAGGTGTGCCCTGTCAGGTTTAATAAGTGGGATTTCTTGCCTTATAAATGGGGTTGGGACCATCAGTTGCGTTGAGGAGAAGTCAGGTGGATACACAGCTGATAGTCCTACTGAATAGACTGTTAGAATTTGTATTATGGCAAGAAAGAAGCAGCTAAGTAAAGAAAAACGAGTGGCCATCATTACTTTAAGAAATGAAGGTCAGTCAGTCAACCGAAAAATTGGGAAAACTTTGAAAGTAAGGGCTATTTGACCATGAAGAAGAGTGATGGGGTGCTGCGCCAGATGACCTGGCCTCCACAGTCACTGGACCTGAACCCAATCGAGATGGTTTGGGGTGAGCTGGACCGCAGAGTGAAGCCAAAAGGGCCAACAAGTGCTAAGCATCTCTGGGAACTCCTTCAAGACTGTTGGAAGACCATTTCAGGGGACTACCTCTTGAAGCTCATCAAGAGAATGCCAAGAGTGTGCAAAGCAGTAATCAAAGCAAAAGGTGGCTACTTTGAAGAACCTAGAATATGACATATTTTCAGTTGTTTCACACTTGTTTGTTATGTATATAATTCCACATGTGTTAATTCATAGTTGTGATGCCTTCATAGTCATGAAAATAAAGAAAACTCTTTGAATGAGAAGGTGTGTCCAAACTTTTGGTCTGTACTGTATATATATTTTGGGGATTCGCTCTGGTAGTTGGCATAAGCAGGTGCAGTACAGAGGCAAAGTACAAGTTCATAATTCAAATGTCCGTTTATATAAACACATAAGGTCAAACAAAAAACACTCTTTGCAGGGTTGGTGTTTGTTCGCACCGAGTAGAAAGTTCATGCATAACAAAAAATGTCACCTTGTCGGCGGTTCTGCCTCCAGCAGTCTAAATGCGGGCTTTAGGTGGCCTGCTCTCCCAACACACAGGTCTCAGCTTTTCAGCCCAGCACAGGGCTCAGATCACAACACACAGGACGTTCTCTGCTGCTGAGCCCAGCTGCCTTTTAAGGATAGCCAGGTGCTGTCAAAACACAGCCTGGAACGTGGGGAGTAGTCACCCACCCAGCACTTTGACTACTCCCAATTAGAGCCATCCCAGATCAGCTATTTACAGCCATACTAAAAAGCAAAAGTGTCAATCAGCATTAGCTGCCGCTGACACATGAAAATACCGGCTCTTACTTCACCGAGGCAAGGAACCTTGGTGACACATACCTACCATCAATGACATAAAAGGTAGAGAGCATTTAATTGATCCTCCTTACAAAACAGTACAATAACTGTTTGGGTTGCGTAATATGCATTTTAAGGCGACTTTCACATTAGCGGCAGCCTTCTCCGGCAGGCTGTTCTGGCGGGTGAACAGCCTGCCAAATCCGTGTTGCCGCTGGTGCACACGTGCTGCCGGAAGTCTGCTCCAGCCCCATTCACTATAATTCACGGATCTGGCAGGTTGTTCACCCGTCGGAACAGCCTGCCGGAGAAGGCTGCCACTAATGTGAAAGTAGCCTTATCTGGCATATGCCACAGGAATGTATTATTATTCACTGTTTGGGAAGAGGCCACGAATTTTCTATCTAGGCTGATAGGAGTGCCAGTTCCACTATGCCCAGAGGTATGTTTATTTAGAATATTAGAGGAGGATGTATGGCAACATAATATCTGGATTTTTTTTTTCTTGAATCATTATTTCTGGCTTGTAAAGCCATTGCCTTTCATTGGATGGATAGGAGTGCTCCCTCTTGAACTATGTGGAAGAATCTCATCAACTCTGAAGTACCATATAATCTATTGTGTACAGCGGTCGAGGTTGTCAAGATAAATTTCACAAGGTATGGAGCTTATTGGGTTGATAATTTTCTACTTTATACACTGCTGAATCGCTTTTGGCCTCTAAATTCTTTCTGTAGGTAAATTACATAAACTGTTGCTCTGACATGAAGATTCGTTCCCTCTTTTATTTTCCTGTATGTAATGTTGGGACATATTGGGACATATTACTATGTTTGTGATCTGCTGCATACATGTTTTTGTTTTATATTGTATGGTTATGCATACATTCCTGACTACTCCTTTGTAAGTGATCTCTATACAATGTGGTTACTTTATTTGTGAATGTCCATCTACATTCATTGTTGAACTTCTTTGTTTTTTGTACATTCTTCAATAAACCGAGTTTAAAAAAACATATGCATTTGTATCACATTTGCAAGTGAAAGCTAGCTCTTTTGTGCCGGTTATTTCAGAATCACAATGTGATTATTGTGAAGTGCTAGGCAGCTTTTTGACAATGTGCCAGATGTCAACGTTCAGAAGATATATATGTATGGGGGTATAATTGGAATTCATTTTCTGTAATTCAGGTGTCACTTGGCAGAACTATGAAAATTGTACCAGCTACCAGAAATGCAAAAATTTCCAGAAACTCCTGGTGAAAGGGTTAAAAAAAGACTAAATTATACAAACTGCATTTATTAAATTAGTTGGTAGAATAGTATCCATGTGCAGATATTCTTCTGCTGTATATTCTACACCAGATTTATTTTTATTTTTTTCTTAACGTGGCCAAGTAAATTATCATAAATCTCTAGAAAGATAGAAATACTGGAGGGAAAAATACATTTACATGTAGCATTGGAAATATGTGTCACATTAACAGGCTGGCAGCCATCACAATTCATATTGGGATCTTTCTTCATATAGTCCTAGTAATGTAAATGCTCTAAACATATTCACTACTTGTTTTTATGCTCGTATGTGACTAATTATAAATGCAATGTGCTGGCTCTATATTTACTAGATTTCTCCTGCTCCCCGCATGGCCGCTGCTGTATCTCCTGTCGCGCGGATCAAAACATCTGGTGATGGGGGCAGTTGTTCAGCCAATATGTCACGGGGTAGCGTCACGGGTATAAAGATAGAGCGGAGGTGCACCCCCTGAGCTGCCACCCGGTCCCCTGTCCCTGCCTACTTGCACCACCCGCCCTAGGTGACGGGGCGCAACTGGGCGACAGTCCCTGACCTGAGTAAGTGCAAGCAGAGAGATAGAGACAGCAGGGAAGCGGACAGCCAATGAGAGCTAACACTCGAGCGGACAGAGAGGTGGAACAAGCAAGGTACCACCAAAAACGGAAGGGCGAGGTGGGTCAACTAGCCGGGGTCAGTCCAGGAGGTCACGTCAGTACGAGGGAGGAGACAGAGACAGATCCGAGAGTGGGCCGAGGTCAAAATCCGGCAGGTCACGTCAGTACAAGAGAAGAGGCAAAGACAAAATCCAAAAGCAAGCCGAGGTCAAAATCCGAGAGGTAGCGTCAAGGTTCAGGGAGCAGGCAGAAGAGGTGTCAGGAAGCAGATCAAGGGTCAAATCCAAAGGTAAGCTTAATAACAATAATAATACACAGCCTAAGGGACCAAAATCACAGGAGACCTGTAGCCAGCAGGTTGCCTGTATTTATAGTGAGGAGTGAGGGTCATGTGACGTGGCCAGCGTCACATGACTGACGGACAGACAAGTTGAGCATCGAGTGATCAGCTCGCCGCTCAAGGCAGACCTAGGAGCAGGGAGCCTCCCAGCTATAAAAAGCCGCCCTGGGAACGAGGCCGAACACAGATCCTCACTCCCGAAGATAAGCAGCAGGTCTGCGGCTGATGGGAGACCGAGAGCGCCTTCGGCACCCCGTTACAGTACCCCCCTTTTACGAGGGGCCACCGGACCCAAGCCCTTGGGTACAGATCTCCCAGGATGCTCATCATGAAATTTCTTGATGAGCCTCGGGGTGTGGATCTCAGTAGGACAGTTGGGGGCAGTTGTTCAGCCAATATGTCACGGGGTAGCGTCACGGGTATAAAGATAGAGCGGAGGTGCACCCCCTGAGCTTCCACCCGGTCCCCAAAACCTCTCCTCGGGTCCATAGCCCTTCCAGTGGACCAGGTATTGAAAGGAGTTCCTAACCTTTCTAACAGCAATAATTCTAGAGATGATGAATTCCTCCTGACCTTCAACCTCCACAGGTGGAGGAGTTTTTTAACCGGAACCACTGGTGACACATATCTCTTAAGCAACGACTTATGAAACACATCATGTATACGAAAGGAGTCGGGTAGCTTAAATCTAAAGGACACTGGGTTAACAACCTCAATAATATTGTATGGTCCAATGAAACACGGAGAGAATTTCCTAGAACACTGTTTCAAAGCAAGATTCTTAGTCGACAACCACACCTTATCGCCGAGTACAAAATGTACCCCCTTGGAACGTCTCTTATTGGCATGTTTACACTGGGTTTCCTGGGCCTTTTCCAGGTTCATTTGAACCTGTGCCCAGACTGTGCACAGTCTAGTGGTAAAAGAATCTGCCTGCGGGTTGAGTGAGGATACAGAGGGACTAGAACAAAAGCGAGGATGCAAACCACTCTTACAAAAAAAAGGAGACACCCCCGTGGAAGAATTAACTTGATTGTTAATAGCGAATTCTGCCAACGGGAGGTATCTCACCCATAAGAGTTGATTGTGTGATACATAGCACCTTAGAAAAAGCTCCACTGCCTGATTTACCCGTACCGTCTGCCCATTGGTCTGTGGATGGAAAGCAGACGAAAAGGATAAAGAGATGTCGCATCTTCGACAAAAAGCCCTCCAGAAACCAAAAACAAACTGAACGCCTCTATCAGAGCTGATATTCTCAGGGACACCATGCAGACGTACCACATGTTCAATGAACAAGAGTGCCAAGGTCTTCGCATCAGGGAGCCTGTAAAGGGGGAATATTAGTCACCAATATTTATGCAAATATCGGTAATTAATATTCATAAATAGGAGGAGCCAACTATTGATAACTCCGCCTATTTATGCCTTTATATAACAATAACAATATTTTCACTATGCCTTACACTGATCGCTACACTAGCTGCATGCGCCTTACTAACTATCGCCAATAACTACACGTTACACAGATAGATACAAATATAACAGTATTTATTAACAATACACTGCGCAATACACTAACAATACAGCACTAATTATACAGTACTCAACTACACTACACGTTCCCAATTCCACCCATAAACTAACTATACGATACACACATTCAATATTAACAGCCCACCCACCTAGTACTATAAACTATCCCTATGGGGTAGACGAAGGTTGACGGTGGTCTTACAAGGGTGTAAGCCGACCTCAAAGCATTAAAGGGTTACTAGGGGCGTATAGGGTTACCAGGGGAGTATAGGGTTACCAGGGGAGTATAGGGTTACCAGGGGAGTATAGGGTTACCAGGGGAGTATAGGGTTACCAGGGGTGTATAGGGTTACCAGGGGTGTATAGGGTTACCAGGGGAGTATAGGGTTACCAAGGGGGTATATGGTGGGGTGAATATCAGAGTGGGGTATATAGTAGTGGGGTATATAGTAGTGGGGTATATAGTAGTGGGGTATAGTAGTGGGGTGGTATATAGTACTCCCTACTATATACCACCCCACTACTATACCCCACTACTATATACCCCACTACTATATACCCCACTACTATATACCCCACTCTGATATTCACCCCACCATATACCCCCTTGGTAACCCTATACTCCCCTGGTAACCCTATACACCCCTGGTAACCCTATACACCCCTGGTAACCCTATACACCCCTGGTAACCCTATACACCCCTGGTAACCCTATACTCCCCTGGTAACCCTATACAGTGAGTATTTAGTGAGTAGGGGGTATATAGGGAGAGAGAGTAGTGGGGTATATTGCAGGGGGGGTCCGGAGGGTATACAGATAGTGCAGGGGGGATCCGGAGGGTATATAGATAAAGAGTATGGGGGGTATATAGTGATACTTAGGGTTAATGCTCGTTGTCCAGGGGTCGCTCGTTCGTCTAAGGGGGATCTCCTTCAGCAGCGGGGGGGGGCGGCACGGCTCTTCTCCCCCAGTGCTGGGTCCGTGGGATATTTATATCCCACGGCCCGCACTGCCGCACTGTCCACAGGGTGGCGTGCGCGCGCGCACGCGCGCACACCACCATTGGAGACACGTGGGCCGGCGCAGTGAGATGATGTCACTGCGCCGGCCCGTGCGTCTCCGGAACGAGCGCATCGGGGCCGCGCTTACATGCCAACAGGCGGGGGAAGCCTTTGATCTCCCGCCTGTGGCATTCAGCATTCCGGCCAGCGAGATGTTAATTTCGCTGCCGGAATGCGCATAATAGAAGGAGAGGAGGCTTCTCCCCTTCTTCTATCATGTATAATTGTCTCCAGCGTCGCTGGTGACAATTATATCAAAGGGCTCAGATTCTGTGGAATCTGAGACCTTTGAAGTTATCAGGATGACCAGACCTCAGTCTGGTCATTCTGATACAATCAACCAGATTGCATCTGTGTGAATGCTTGGGGGACATTCACACCGATGCATCTGGTTTCAGATGTATGGAGGGGGGGGGAATATCATATAATATATATATCTATATATGTGTATGGATGCATGGGGCACATCCATACACATGTATACACCAACATAGAGGGCAAACATAAGAATATATATATATATATACACACACATCAGGGGGCATAAGGGGCCCAGTTATATACATGTATATACACTGCTCAAAAAAATAAAGGGAACACAAAAATAACACATCCTAGATCTGAATTAATTAAATATTCTTCTGAAATACTTTGTTCTTTACATAGTTGAATGAGCTGACAACAAAATCACACAAAAATTAAAAAATGGAAATCAAATTTTTTAACCCATGGAGGTCTGGATTTGGAGTCACACTCAAAATTAAAGTGGAAAAACACACTACAGGCTGATCCAACTTTGATGTAATGTCCTAAAAACAAGTCAAAATGAGGCTCAGTAGTGTGTGTGGCCTCCACGTGCCTGTATGACCTCCCTACAATGCCTGTGCATGCTCCTGATGAGGTGGCGGACGGTCTCCTGAGGGATCTCCTCCCAGACCTGGACTAAAGCATCTGCCGACTCCTGGACAGTCTGTGGTGCAACGTGACGTTGGTGGAAAGAGCGAGACATGATGTCCCAGATGTGCTCAATTGGATTCAGGTCTGGGGAACGGGCGGGCCAGTCCATAGCATCAATGCCTTCGTCTTGCAGGAACTGCTGACACACTCCAGCCACATGAGGTCTAGCATTGTCTTGCATTAGGAGGAACCCAGGGCCAACCGCACCAGCATATGGTCTCACAAGAAGTCTGAGGATCTCATCTCAGTACCTAATGGCAGTCAGGCTACCTCTGGCGAGCACATGGAGGGCTGTGCGGCCCTCCAAAGAAATGCCACCCCACACCATTACTGACCCAATGCCAAACCGGTCATGCTGGAGGATGTTGCAGGCAGCAGAACGTTCTCCACGGCGTCTCAAGACTCTGTCACGTCTGTCACATGTGCTCAGTGTGAACCTGCTTTCATCTGTGAAGAGCACAGGGCGCCAGTGGCGAATTTGCCAATCTTGGTGTTCTCTGGCAAATGCCAAACGTCCTGCACGGTGTTGGGCTGTAAGCACAACCCCACCTGTGGACGTCGGGCCCTCATGTCACCCTCATGGAGTCTGTTTCTGACTGTTTGAGCAGACACATGCACATTTGTGGCCTGCTGGAGGTCATTTTGCAGGGCTCTGGCAGTGTTCATCCTGTTCCTCCTTGCACAAAGGCGGAGGTAGCGGTCCTGCTGCTGGGTTGTTGCCCTCCTACGGCCTCCTCCACGTCTCCTGATGTACTGGCCTGTCTCCTGGTAGCGCCTCCATGCTCTGGACACTACGCTGACAGACACAGCAAACCTTCTTGCCACAGCTCGCATTGATGTGCCATCTTGTATAAGCTGCACTACCTGAGCCACTTGTGTGGGTTGTAGACTCCGTCTCATGCTACCACTAGAGTGAAAGCACCGCCAGTATTCAAAAGTGACCAAAACATCAGCCAGGAAGCATAGGAACTGAGAAGTGATCTGTGGTCACCACCTGCAGAACCACTCCTTTATTGGGGGTGTCTTGCTAATTGCCTATAATTTCCACCTGTTGTCTATCCCATTTGCACAACAGCATGTGAAATTGATTGTCACTCAGTGTTGCTTCCTAAGTGGACAGTTTGATTTCATAGAAGTGTGATTGACTTGGAGTTACATTGTGTTGTTTAAGTGTTCCCTTTATTTTTTTGAGCAGTGTATATCCTAATATGTATACACATGTATACAAGGGGCCACTGCCCTATACATATTATAAAGGGGGATTATAGAAATACATATACATATAGAACAAGGGGCCACAGTATATATGCTAAGGGGGCATATATTTCCCACAGGGGCCACCATGAGTCCCTGTGGGCACCCATGGGCAAACGTGCACAGATGCTGGGCACATCTGTGCACATCATCCCAGGATGCGGTAGTAAATGTATGCATATATACCATACATGGCAGCACGTGATTGCATGCATGTATGGGTATATATGCATACGTCTCAACCGTTCCTCAACAATCCCCCTGTTGTCGGGAATACGACAATATCTTGGGAGAAGGGTTGAGATGTATTTGCCTCCCCTTCCCCCTCAACCCCATCTTCAGTGATAGTTCAGGAAGAACTGTAGTGTCCAACAGGTTCTTAGGTACTTAGACATCACCCCTCCAGATTCCCTCCGACCTGCCGTTCACCGTAACCTACTCCTCCATCCACCGGGCATACCATCTTCTTCTTTAGAACTTTCTTGACCTCTTTTATCTTGATCAGTCCCTCCTACTGTCATCTTGGACTTCCGGAGCGGCTTGACCCTTGCAGTCTTTGACTGGTCTTCCTTATTGGTAACTGTCTTCCGTTGTTAGCCACTCCTGGGGTTGGGGTGACCACACTCTTACTGTCTCTCAGCAATGCTGCCGATCTTCAAGTCCATCCCGCCCCAAAGGAATCTGGAGCGGGTTGACCTTCGCAACCTTAGTCTTTTACTGCGCCAACCTTCAGGTACGGCTTTTGCCAACATCTTGCGTTCAGTCTGGGTAGGTGCGGTACTCCCATGGACAGGTTAGTAGGTCTTTACTAGGCAGGTCAGTTCTTTCATAGAGCAGGGTGATGTCTCGGAACCCAAATTCTAACGGTGGAGAACACCTCCGCCACACTACACATCCAGCCCTTCCCTTATGAACTTCACCATTCCAGGGTTCAAGGTGGCAAATGACAGAGGGGCCCTGTCCCTGTCGTGCCCTAATCTAATCCCCATTCATACAAAACATATATCACAATTACCCTTCCCCTCCTCCAACCCACCCATACCCAAAAACATTTATATGCAATCCTATGAGGCCTCAGGATGGGCAGGGTGTACCTCCCAAAACCTCATACGCACCAGTCCAATATACATCACATAGGGTCTCAAGATCAATTAGAGATTTTCCATCCTGAATCCCCCCCACACGAATTGTCCTGTCTTTAGAATCTTCCTCGGCTTCAGGGCTTGGTGAAATCAAGCCCTGAGCCTCCGGCGATTGTGTTCGTGAAGTGCTGTCTGGTTCTGGCTTAGTTGGTCCGTTAGTCTCTTGACCCTCCGGTACATCCACCCCAGTCCTATGTACATGAGTCCGACCAGAACCAGAAGCACTATCACCGGGTGTATCAGCAAATTAAAAAACGAGGTTGCCTTAGGACTGTATCCAAAAAGACTCTCCCACCATGAGATCTTTGAGTCTTTGTCCAACGCTGTGGCAACTGCGGTAATTTTCGTCCGGTCATGGGTAAGTCGAATAGTGGCCTGTTTCTCCGTCTCCCGAAGATGTTGTAAGATTTCTTCCTCTTGGCTGAAATCCATCAGGAGCTGTTTTAGTTCTTCGCCGAAGCCAAGGGGAATCTTCTGAAGTCCCACGGGAACATCGGGGCGGATGTCGAGTCTTCTTTCCGGGGTGATTGGGGTTCTTCCTTGCTGTCCTGCGACGTCCAGACCTAGAACGGGGCTAAGGGTACAGTACGCTCCGGGGAAGAGTATTCCTCGCTCGGTACAGTTGAATCCATAAATTGTATATGACCCATTATTCCCTTGGTACCAACACCAATATCCCTGTCCCAAGTATTTTAAAGAGGATGAAGGTATTGGGTTGACCTTCATCTCACAGGTCCCCTCGGTGTTCCAACACTGGTGCCCAAGCACCCGATCTCGACCACCCTGACATAGGATGGCATCCTCTCTCAACCAACATCCTTCTGTGTCAAACAAAGAAGGATGGCCTTCCTCATAGGTTAGAACGCTCGAGGGGAGCTGGGGAGGAAGTACCGTTCGGTTGTTCATCACCGTACCTAGATTTATGACACTGTATCCCTGTCTGGTGCGACCGGACACAGGTGCCAATGACGAAGCAGTGCAGGTTGAATTTCAACACCCATGCCACTGAACCGCCCACCAGTTGGTATGGTTGATGGCGAAAGGAGAGACCAGTGGACTTATTCGCTGGCGGAGGTTGAATGGGAAGTGGCCGTTGTGTAGTGCTGAGACAATATGTTTAAGGTTGTCCGAGAGTTCGCTTTGGACCTGCGTACATGCCAGAGCAAGCTGAGCCCGATCCTGCTCCTCTAACAGACCCACCACTAACCTCCTAAACTTCTCACGTATAGCAGAAGATAGAGAGGTAGTGGCATCAATGTGCGAATGCTGTAAACCCTCTAGGACGTGGTTTACATCAAGCTGGGTCCTGAATCCTTCCCCGGCATGTCGCGCAACTTCCCCAAGCTTATTTCTCAGGACTTCCATATCCATAGTGTTCAGGGCGCCCACTCCCGAAGCGCCTCCGCCAAGTCCCATAGCCACTAGATCTCTCCTCCCCCTGTTCTTCCTACGTGGGGGGTCGTCTTTTCTTACCTCTTGTCCCGTCTCTATCCAACCTCTTACCATGTCAATTTGGTTCCTGACGAACTCCTCACACCTGTGATCCCAATGGTCAACACGGAAGTCATCTACGGAAATTCTCCAGGTAAATAGGATGAATTTGGCGTCCGTGATGATTTTCCAGGGGTATGACAGTTGAGGAGCTACAGGATCTGCCGATTGATGGATAGGGGCGGTGCAAGAGTCGGAATGTGGTTTTACCGGTTGGAGATCTTCTGTATCGTAGGGGACCCTCACCACTGTTGCACAGATCTGTCCCCTTCCTTTGAAGGGGTACCACTGATCGTTTTCTCCAGCCTGTAGCACTAGCTTCCCTACAGGTTTTGTTTGGGACAGATAGACCCACTGAGTAAAGGTCCAGCACCCCTCGTCTGCTGTCTCACAAAAAGGCCATTTAAACGAACCATCTATATTGATGTCAAAGTTAATATCTCTACCCCTGGGGTCCTTCCAATCGGAAGACACATACCTCCCCCGGTATTCTTCAGTCATAGGAGTACCATCCATCCATACATCCACCGTAGGGGTGTCTATCCCGTTGCACACCAAATCCCAACTCCAGGGATTAGTGTCCAACATCACCATCTGGGTTTCTTGCTCCCAGTGAGCATAGGTGACAAAATAGTATCCTGTCACCTCAGAAACACAGTTGTCTCTCATGATGGTGATCATGAAAGACCGTATGGATGGAGATCCCCTTAACCGAGCATACCTAGGGTCCTTTGCATCGGTCCGTACCTTTAAAACTGTGGCTCGATATAAGCCTTCCAGTTTTACCAGACCACTCTGATCGTTCCAGATGGCCTGACCAGAGTCACTGCAGTTTAATTTTAACATCATTATATTGGTTCGTAAATAATCAGTGGACACATGTCCCTGAACGTAACTGGATTCCCTGGTGATAATCATCTGGGAATCTCTTAACATGCAATAAGCCTTCAGGGTGCCTTTTACTGGAATGGGCCTATCAAAATATGTCCTAACCCTTAACCTGTCTAGGCTATCCTTCTCCAGGAAGGTAGCCTTCAGGATGTGCCAACCGCTGTACTCTGCCCCAGTGACATCTTCAGGACTCAGTATTCCCTTCTTGGTGCATAACACCGTGGTAGTGTTAGCTCTCACTTGCTGGTATGGGTGCAAGTGTGGGTCTTTAGATACCTATCTTAAGGATTTAATAGGTGTAGGGTCTGAGTCCTGAAAATGTCTAAATTCCTTGAGACAGAGGGCATGTAAGTCATGTTGAATGGCAGACACATTCTCCACTGGGGTATAATGCTGAATTACACCGTTGGCAAAACCCTCTCTTTGGGAACCATACAGATACCACTGACCTGAAGTAAAGGCGAAGTTCTCGTATGGTTTCCGGATTTTGCCACCCAAACATTCCACCATTAAAAGGCCGGGTCCATTAAGTGATATGTTTGTCATATCAATGTTAGTCCCCAGGCCCTCCCCTGAAGAGGCCGACCCTGCCGTCAACATGCTTACCGCCAGTGTCACAAGCTGGAGACATATCCCGTTCAGAGGATGCCTAGCTCTTCCCTGGTCAAGTAGTCCCATGGCGTGTCTCCCTCTTGTGTTCTGTAATTAGATGGAGTGTGATCAGTGGAATGGATTTATCATCGACCCACCAAGCCCTATTACCCCTCCCCCCCTTCACCCAACTCGGAACGGTATATGTTATTGAGTTGGGGAAGCTCGGGTGGCTTTGGCTTGGTCGATGTGAATCCACAAGAGTTCCTGCCGTCTACAGGATTTCTTTTTGTTGGTGATTGGCCTTTGCACTTTCAGCATGGTGTTTCCCATTACTTCAAGGACCTTATATGGTCCTTCCCAGTTTGCATCCCAGGGGCCAGCCCGACGGAATACTTTTACCATCACCATTTCTCCTACAGCGGGCATTGGTGTTTCCCCCTGTAGATACGGTTTGTGTAGCCGTATTGCTGCGTGAGGCAGTAGCTCTTTCAGGTTCTGTTGAACCTGTTGGAGAAACATGTCTCTGGCGATGGCGTCTTTCGTGGGCTCTGACACTTGAGGTTCGTTGGGGAGACATAGGGGCATCTTACGTCCGGTCATCAGTTCATACGGGGAGATACCGGTACTGGAGGCTTCGGTGGCTCGAATACCCATCAGCACTGCTGGAAGATAGGTCACCCAAGAGGAACCCTTCTCCAGCAGCGCCTTGGAAAGCCGGGTTTTGATGGTCCGGTTCATCCGTTCCACGATACCCGCTGACTGAGGGTGGTAAGGCACATGAAACCTTTGCTTTATGTCTAAGAGGCCACAAAGCGCTTTCATTACCTTACCCGTGAAATGTGTCCCTCTGTCTGATTCTATCACTCTGGGGATACCCCATCGTGACAGAACCTGTTCCCAGAGAACACGGGCAGTCGTGGTAGCCGTTTCATTGACCGTGGGGATGGCTTCTACCCATTTCGAGAAGACATCCACTATTACCAATGCGTAACGGCAGTTACGACTTCCGGTTGGTAATGGTCCAATGAAATCGATTTGTATCGCGGACCACGGACCATCCGCAGGGGGAACCCGTTGCAACACTGGTTTCAGGGCGGATGTCCTTGGGTTGACTTGAGCACACACCAGGCACTGTTGGGTAACCTCCTCTACTGAATGGGACATCCCTGGCCAGTATAATTTGTCTCTCAGGAGAGGCAAGAGTTTATTCCGGCCAAGGTGTCCAAACAGTTGGTGGTTCAATCGCGTCAGTTCAGCTTGCAGATGTTGCGGGACCACCGGAAGAGGGAGTTGCTGAGTACCGGTATCGTAACACAAGATCCCTTGTTGTACAGACCAGGGGTGTTGAGGTGATTTGATGTGTGTCATTAGAAGAGGATCCTTAGATTGTTCCTCTTCAAATGACACCGGGCCGTCACTCAGATGGGTACGTGCTGCAATCCGGTGAGTTGGTAGCGGCCCCATGCCCGGTTCCCGGAGGGTACCAGACACTGCCGCTAGTTTAGCCAACTCGTCTGCCTTGTTGTTTCCCATTATCAAAGGTTCATCGCCTTTTTGATGTGCCGGGATTTTGATAATGGCTGCTTCCGTCATATGTGCCATGCCCCACTCCCACAGCTCTTTCAGGACCGACACATGAGCCAGAGGTTTGTTTTGGCTGCCTACAAAGCCTCTCCTCTTCCATATGTCAAGATGCAGGGTGAGGGAGCGAACTACATACGAGCTGTCGCTATATATAGTTCGTTTCCCTGGGGGCTGAAGAAGCAGAGCTTCTTTGACCGCCTCTAGCTCTGCACGCTGTGCTGACATGTGACCCGGTAGCCTGACAAGACTCTGGGTACCAGTGGTCTCATCCAGTACAGCAAAACCCGTGACATATTCTCCTTCCAAATAGAATCGAGAGCCATCAACAAAAATGACTCTGTCATCTGGACATCTGTCGGTTCTGAACATCTGTGGAGAGTCGTTCAGTTCGGGTTGGCCACAGTCATGTTCGGTTCCAGTCAGGTTTAGCAACTGAGACAGAACATACTTGGCCTTATGGTCCACCTGCAGATTCCGGCCACTGAGATCCATGATCCATCTCCCGAATCTCTGTTGGGAGACTCCAGGGAGAGTATCACGGAGCAAGAGGGCTAAAGGAGAATGTGGAGTCTGCAAGGTGAGGGTTCGGAAGCCTACAATATGCTCGGTAGTCTTGACGGCATAGTGTATGGCTGCCAATTGTTTGGCACATTCATTGAACCCTCGTTCGACGGGTGAAAGTAGCCTGGAGAAATATCCCAGCGGTCGGGCCTCATACCCTACTTTCTGAAGAAGGACCGCTGCGATAGACTCCATCCCTGCATGTGCCTGTATGGCCAGTTCCCCATCTGGATGTGGAGTAGCCAACACAGGTGCAGAGGATAGATCCCTTTTCAAAATTGAAAAGGCCTCTTCCTGTGTCTCGGACCAGCCTTTGATTGAGGGTTCTTCCCCTCTAAGGAGCTCATAGAGAGGTTTTGCTTTGGCAGCAAAGTCCTCTATGAATTCCCTCATAAAGTTGGCCACCCCCAGGAATTTTCTCAAATCCTGAAGAGTGCCGGGTCTGGGTAACTTCACCATGGCTTCCACACGGGCAGTCATGATTCCTTTGGTTCCAAAGGAAATTTGGACCCCAAGGAAGGTTACCTCCGCTTTGGCCAAATTTGCCTTATGGGGACTCAGCTTGAGTCCTGACTTTGTCAGGAGTCCCAGCAGCTCTTTCAACAGAACCAAATGTTCCTCTATGGTTTCTGTATGCAAGAGCAGGTCATCCACGTATTGTAGAAGGCATTCCGGTCGTGAGAACACACTCAGTACGGCCGCCAATGCCTGATGAAAATACGTGGGGCTGCTGTGTAACCCCTGAGGCAGTACAGCAAACATGTACTGTTTGTCCCCCACCGTAAAGGCAAATTTGTACCGGCATGACTCCGTGAGTTCGATGGAGAAGAACCCGTTAGCAACATCTAGAGTCGAGAATACGCGGCTTTTGCCGCTTATTCTGGCCATGATGTCGGGAGTCTGGGCCACCACTGGAGCTGACATTGGGGTGTATTTATTGAGGATCCGGAGGTCTATGGTGAGCCTCCATGCACTAGTGTCCTTTTTCTTGACTGGCCAGAGGGCATTGTTGCATTTTGAATTACCCTCAATAACCACACCCCTAGTCTTCAACTCCTGGACCGTGTCCATAATTGAATGGGTGGCTTCTGGTGGAAATCAGTATTGGCGTTGAGGTGGAGGGTCAGGACCCTGAATGTCCACCTGAACTCCAATCAGTCTGCCACAGTCATTTTTGCTCTGGGCCCACAGTTCGGGATGCTCGTACACAATAGGCTCCAGGTCTGGATTATGTGAGACCTCAGGCCACTTGTGTTCGAGCATGTCAGTATAATTTTCTACTGCTTGCAAAGGTGGTCCCAGACAATGGCGTTGGATAACAAACACCTTAGCTCGTCTGGGACCCTTCCACACAATGCAATTTGCCAGATCCAGGATCCACCCATTTTGTGTCATTACATCGGTTCCGATAATGTTGTCAGAACCGGGGTAATACCACATGGGGATCCTAAGGGTCATGTAACTGGTGATCTGGACGATTACTTCCTCTATTCCGTGGGCCTTCACTCCCCCTTGTTGGTGATCAAATCCGATCACCACACACTGAGGGCTGTTGGGATGTAAATCATGTTTGACATTGGTAATGGAAATTTCCGCACCAGTGTCAAGCATGATTTCAGTGTCCTGATTCTTTATTTTGGCTTTTATGTGGGGTCTCCCTGAAGAATCCAGTATGATAGGACATACTGGCGCCAGATCTTTAGGGATCCCTGATCTTCAGTCAATTTCCACCAGACTCCCCGTAGGTACCTGTGAGGTACATACTGCCACTTGTGGGTTCTTGCTATGGAACCTTGGTGTGGATTCCGGGGATTCCACACCCGTTACCGAACGCGCTGGAACGTTCGCCACAGACACACGTTTTGGTGTCTGGACCTGTGAATGTCCCAGATTTCTCTCAACATATTCCCCCACTGATTTGGCATAATTAGGTTTCATCTTGAAACTGTTATTATTGCCTGTTCTCTCAGAATTAGTCCGGTTATTACGTGACCATTGTGGACAATTCCTCTTTATGTGCCCATATTGCAAACATAGGAAGCATCGAATGCCTCCCATCCTTTCCAATGGCGGGGCTGTGGGGCGAATAGCCGAGTTACCTTTTGTGTGCTGTACCCGTTCATCCTGAGATGAATCGTGTACCGGCGCACGCTCCGTCACTTTGACGGATTTCTTATTGAGCAGTGTATCCTGTCTGCACTGCTCAATAATCATAGCAGCATCCGTGAGGGATGGCTCCCTAGCTGCACTCAACCGGATTGCAGTGTCAAGGTATGGGAATTTTTCCACAAACATACGTATCATACCCTGTGGAATTCCGATACCGTGATCTTTTGTAACCCTTCTGTACATTGCTTCAAACCGACTACACATAGACAGAGGTTCGTCATGTATAGTGGGTTTGAACTTGGACAGGATATCCGGAGTGACGTCCCAATGGCCCGTTGCCAGTCTCATGAGTATGGAGAGACGTTCCTCCTTGTCATAAAACTGTCCATTCATGGGTTGCGTCCTCCCCGTTACCTCATACCTTTGGTTTAAGTGTGTAGGTAACCATAACTTGAATAACTCCATGCGATATTCGTGTGCCACTGAATACTTTTAGATTAAAAATTTCAGTGATCACTGGCCTTTATATGTCTGGTAGACCACCTTGTCAGGACTGTCATCTGACTAGGTAATGAGGGTTAATGCACACTTATGCCACCAGGTCGCGCGCTGCCTGTGTATTCAATATGCACTGTGCAATTCATTTCCCTAATAATACTAGGTCTCAGTGATTAGCTGTCATAAAACTTAGAGCTTCACGCTGCCCCCCGACATGTTTCGCCGTAACACGGCGTCTTCAGGGGTTAGGGCAGAGTGTGAGCGTGTCCTCCTCGCGGCTAGCTTATATAAGCTTCGTTTGTGACGTAGTTGCTAGGGGGCCTCACTAGGGGCGTGATCGAGAACCATAATTTAGAAGCTGATTGGATATACTGTGAGGTTCGGTCTGCTTGCGTCATAGGCACCGCCCCCCGACGTCATCTAGCTCCTATCTTCTTCCTTCACATTGGTCCGTGTCGTCGGGAAGCGCCTACTTTCGTCATAGCTCCGCCCACCTGACGTCAGCTACCTCCTTTTACCTCCTTCTAATTGGTCCTCATCGACAAATAATGCGGCGCATGTCCAGTAGGCTTGGATGTTTTCCGGTGCCTATGTCCGTGCGCATGCCCTCCGACTTAGTTCCCAGTCTCTTTCATACTCTAGATCCTATACTTAGGCTACGGCGCATGCTCACAGACTCAGGCTCCGGCTGTGGCGATATCTCTGTCCATGTCCTTCCCACTGCAAGTTCTCTTCTGGTGATATTTCTTCATATCATTTGTTATTCTTTATTTTACTTTCTGCCTTGCCTTTGCCATAGTTTTTATTGATGATCATCCACTTAGTTGGGCATATTATTTCTTTGTATATTCCTCCTACTTTTACTCAGTCATAACTAGCTCTGGTATTAGTTTTTCGTCTTGAGATATCTCTCAACATCTCAATTTTTCCCTGCTAGTGACTGCCCCTTCTAGAATGATCCCCTATTCGTCCTAGTGTGTCTACCCACTGTCTTCTCCATTACTCCTCATGTTTATTATTAGTGAATACTATTATACTTTTACAGTACCTCCCTCTATTTAACTTAAAATTGGGAGAGAAGAGGGGGGGGGGGGAGACTCTCAATACTAGGGACAGCATAATTGATGAGACCTAGGGGAAGGGGGGGGGGGCAGACACTCCATTTATCTAGTCCCATTTCTTAGGGTTGGCAGAATATATATCTATGGGTACTCCTGTACTCCAGAGACGGAAGCTAAGATGACCTTCCGTTATCTACCCTTTATACACTTCTACCTTCTGGTCTCAAAATGCCCCAGGCCTGATTAGTCCCATTCTATTACTTTATTTTTCTATTTCTATGATATCTCTCACTTTTATCCCCTAGTATAGTGTAATTCGTATATATATGCCTTACCTTGTATATTCACTATACAAGTTGTAAATGAGGTTTCCTAAAGTGGCCATTTTTCTCCAATAGGGGGTCCTTTGCTTTATTTTCATTTTGTCTTTTTTCAATAGATCTTCCCATAGAGGAGGTTGCTCTATTTTTTGTATACAAGATTATGTATTTTGCTATTTTAGTTATTAATAGTACTATTTTGTTTTTATTCTCTTTTTTCCTAGACGGGGATAATGATACCTACAGGAAGGACGAGTACGTGAACCCTTCGTTTAGTCCTCTCGGGGCTAGACTATTTAATAGGTAAATCCATTTGGTTTCTTCTTGTTGGAGTCTTTTGTCTATATCTCCTTTCCGCGGTCCTGATTTAATTTTCATCAGTCCCCAGAATTTAAAATCGGTGTCATGGTCCTTATGTTTTTTCTCTCATATGTCTGGCCAGGCTGGTGTCCTCTCCTGTATTAATACTACTCAGATGTTTTGATATCCTTCTTTTCAACTCCTGGATAGTCTTCCCTACATATAATTTGGGGCATTCGCAACTGATGACATATACGACCCCCTTTGTCTTACAATTAATGTAATCCCTGACTTCATAGTTTTTCCCATCCACTGGATTTGTGAAGGTTTTGGTAATTTTCATCTTGCTACAAAAGGTACAGTCTCCACAGGGGTATGATCCATTGTGGGACAGCCATGTAGTTTTTTTAGCTGTTGATGGGATTGATAATGGCTATGAACCAGCTTTTCTTTTAGGTTCTGTCCTCTTCTGAATGTTATAGCTGGGTATTTTGGTATTACTTGTTGTAGGTCTATATCGGCCTGCAAAATATGCCAATGGTGTTTCAGAATTGTTTGTATCGTGCTATGTTCTGTATCATACATTCCTATACACCGTATAATCCTCTCTCCCTCTTTTGTTTTTTTATTTGTCAACAGGTCCAATCTTTCTGTCCTTCTGGCTTTATTGTACGCTCGATGCAAGCATTTTTTGGAGTATCCCCTCTCATAGAATCGTAAGTATAATGTCCTACATTCTTTTTGGAATGCTTTCTCGGTGGAACAGTTCCGCCTAGCTCTAAGATACTGTCCCAACGGGATTCCTCTCTTGAGAGAGTCAGGATGGAAGCTTTGCCAGTGTAGCAGGTTATTTGTCGATGTTGCCTTCCGATGTATTTCGGTTTGGACTCTGCCGTCAGGTTGCAGGTTTATTTTTAAATCCAAGAAATTGAGGGTATTTTTATGTATTTCAGCTGTAAACTTCATACCAATCTGATTATCATTCAGTTGGCTTACAAAATCATAGAATTGTGCTTCAGTGTCATCCCAAAAAATCAAAATATCGTCGATATAACGACCCCAAAATAATATGTGTTGCGTGTATCTTTCCATAGTGTCCCTAAAAACTATACGATCTTCCCACCACCCTAAAAATAAATTAGCATAACTTGGTGCACAAATCGTGCCCATAGCGGTGCCAGTGACCTGTAAATAATATTTGCCGTTAAACATAAAGTAATTGTGCTCCAACAAAAACGTTAATAGTGAAATAACAAAACTATTGTGCTCATAATACTGTGTCCCTTTTGTATTCAAATAATATTGTGTTGCTTGTATGCCAAGTTGGTGTTGAATGCTGGTATAAAGCGCCTCAACATCAAGACTCGCTATGAGTGTATGTGAATTTACCTGGATTTCCTGCAACCTGACGACAGTATCCTTGGTGTCTCTAAGATACGACGGTAGTGTTTTGACAAATGGAGAAATAACCTGCTCCACATACTCACTGATGCTTTCGCATAAGCTTTGGTTACCTGAGACGATGGGTCTCCCTGGGATTGGTTCCCTTTGTTTGTGGATTTTTGGAATAGCGTAGAAGGTTGCTATGGTGGGTCGCGGTCTGTACATAATTTTATACTCTTCCTTGATAATTAAATTACGATCCTTGGCATTCTTAAGAAGTTTTTTTAACTCTAGTACGTATTTTTCCGTGGGGTCTGTTCCTAGCTCCCTATAGGTGTTCCTCTCATTGAGGAGATCCATTATCATTTGTTCGTAGTCTTTTCTTTCCAGTAGGACAATGTTTCCTCCTTTGTCCGAAGGTTTTATGACTAGGTTGTCATTATTCATTAGGTCTTTCATAGCTATTTGCTCTTCTGTAGTTAGATTGCTATACTAATTCCTTTTAGGGGCTCTGATTTTTTGCAAGTCCCTAGTGACAACATCCACAAACATTTGAATGTTTGCGTATTTACCAAATGGGGGTGTGAATCTGGACTTGGGAGTTAAAGTGCTAAATGGTGGACTGGGGGCTATTATTTCACCTTCTCCTTCTCTCTGCAGCAGTTCTAGAGTTTCAACTGCTTCCCTCTCACGCTTTTGTGCATTAAGTTCCACTTGCTCACTGGAATTAAATTCCTTATGCAGCGCTAGTTTCCTAGCGAATAGGTTAATGTCCTTCACCCACAGGAAGCAGTTGAAATGTGGTGCTGGGGTAAAGGAGAGACCTTTTTGTATCAGACTGATATGCTCTGTTGTTAAATTTATCTTAGTTTTATTAATAATCTGCATTGTTCCTTCATCACTTCTATTTAATACTGCACTTGGGTCCATACTCCCCTCTATTGTCTGTGGTGCTCTAACTGTCACATTCTTTGATTGTAACCCCATTTTTCCCTGTCGCGTAATTGTATTCCCATTCCTAGTCCTAAAAAACCCCCCTGTGTCACGTTCTGAGGTTGTTGAACAGTATTTGTGGATACAGGTAAGGAGGATGATTGCGGATATTGTGGAAATTGTGAGTATATAAGCTAGCCGCGAGGAGGACACGCTCACACTCTGCCCTAACCCCTGAAGACGCCGTGTTACGGCGAAACATGTCGGGGGGCAGCGTGAAGCTCTAAGTTTTATGACAGTAATCACTGAGACCTAGTATTATTAGGGAAATGAATTGCACAGTGCATATTGAATACACAGGCAGCGCGCGACCTGGTGGCATAAGTGTGCATTAACCCTCATTACCTAGTCAGATGACAGTCCTGACAAGGTGGTCTACCAGACATATAAAGGCCAGTGATCACTGAAATTTTTAATCTAAAATTGCTATTCACACCAGTAATATTAATTAATATGAAATAAAAGTTAAGTCTTAGTTAAGTAGGTAGGTGCAGGAAAATTGGTGGTATTCAGTCCAAATGGACATTAGTAGTAGTGTATGTTGATTAACACACCATATCCCTGCTCTTAAAGGGGAAGTACAGAAATTGTAGTTCAAAAAATAGGGTCAAAATCCCACTAATTTCCCAATACCTGGGGAGAGATATACCTACAGGAGGGACAACAGTACACCTCAATCGGTGTGGAATAAATAAATGGCAGGTTTTCTCTCAAATCCGACAACCACCCAAGCGTTTTTGGCAGAGGCAGGGAAGGTGTTCTCTACTGAAAGTCTACCAGTGGACTGTCTGGATGTTGCTCAGGCCTTCAAAGAAATTAATAAAACGTACAGACGATATATCCGAGGCGTTTGGGAAACAGCCAGCCTAGAAACGTACATCCAACAAAAAATCGTATATAGAGGGATGAGAGTTAATATAACTCCTAATTCTCATCAGGAAGATAGCGAATTTATAAAAGGGTGGGAAATACTCCTTACTGAAAACTCATTGCGGATGCAAGGGTATCTGCTAGACTACGAACAAAAGTCTCTGGCAAAGATTACGACGCAATTACAAAAAGAGATTCAGGAGATCCAAACATTTAGAACTAAACCGGAATTTGTGGAGTACGAACTAAAGCTGCAAAGAAACGTAGAAAGCCTTCAGGGAGAGATCAAAGAACGGAAACATAGAAAATATAATCGAGATAAAAAGGATTTCGATACTGGCAATATTTATCCTAGGAAACAAGGGGGGCGATTTCCGTTTAGACAAAAGGAGAACTGGAGAGAGTATACAGACATATCTGAATCAGAAACCTCTGAAGTAGAGGGCAGTAACATTCAAACAGCAGGAAATACTAAACGAAAATCTAAAAACAAATTACCCTACTCACAGAGAAAAAACTCCCAAAGAAACGCCACCCCCAATAGTAATCCAAATCCAACTGGAAACACAACATGGGTAATAAATCAAGACCCAGGGCAAAATCTGCAAGCACAGTACTCACAATTTCCACAATATCCGCAATCATCCTCCTTACCTGTATCCACAAATACTGTTCAACAACCTCAGAACGTGACACAGGGTTTTTTTTTAGGACTAGGAATGGGAATACAATTACGCGACAGGGAAAAATGGGGTTACAATCAAAGAATGTGACAGTAAGAGCACCACAGACAATAGAGGGGAGTATGGACCCAAGTGCAGTATTAAATAGAAGTGATGAAGGGACAATGCAGATTATTAATAAAACTAAGATAAATTTAACAACAGAGCATATCAGTCTGATACAAAAAGGTCTCTCCTTTACCCCAGCACCACATTTCAACTGCTTCCTGTGGGTGAAGGACATTAACCTATTCGCTAGGAAACTAGCGCTGCATAAGGAATTTAATTCCAGTGAGCAAGTGGAACTTAATGCACAAAAGCGTGAGAGGGAAGCAGTTGAAACTCTAGAACTGCTGCAGAGAGAAGGAGAAGGTGAAATAATAGCCCCCAGTCCACCATTTAGCACTTTAACTCCCAAGTCCAGATTCACCCCCCCATTTGGTAAATACGCAAACATTCAAACGTTTGTGGATGTTGTCACTAGGGACTTGCAAAAAATCTGAGCCCCTAAAAGGAATAAGTATAGCAATCTAACTACAGAAGAGCAAATAGCTATGAAAGACCTAATGAATAATGACAACCTAGTCATAAAACCTTCGGACAAAGGAGGAAACATTGTCCTACTGGAAAGAAAAGACTACGAACAAATGATAATGGATCTCCTCAATGAGAGGAACACCTATAGGGAGCTAGGAACAGACCCCACGGAAAAATACGTACTAGAGTTAAAAAAACTTCTTAAGAATGCCAAGGATCGTAATTTAATTACCAAGGAAGAGTATAAAATTATGTACAGACTGCGACCCACCATAGCAACCTTCTACGCTATTCCAAAAATCCACAAACAAAGGGAACCAATCCCAGGGAGACCCATCGTCTCAGGTAACCAAAGCTTATGCGAAAGCATCAGTGAGTATGTGGAGCAGGTTATTTCTCCATTTGTCAAAACACTACCGTCGTATCTTAGAGACACCAAGGATACTGTCGTCAGGTTGCAGGAAATCCAGGTAAATTCACATACACTCATAGCGAGTCTTGATGTTGAGGCGCTTTATACCAGCATTCAACACCAACTTGGCATACAAGCAACACAATATTATTTGAATACAAAAGGGACATAGTATTATGAGCACAATAGTTTTGTTATTTCACTATTAACGTTTTTGTTGGAGCACAATTACTTTATGTTTAACGGCAAATATTATTTACAGGTCACTGGCACCGCTATGGGCACGATTTGTGCACCAAGTTATGCTAATTTATTTTTAGGGTGGTGGGAAGATCGTATAGTTTTTAGGGACACTATGGAAAGATACACGCAACACATATTATTTTGGGGTCGTTATATCGACGATATTTTGATTTTTTGGGATGACACTGAAGCACAATTCTATGATTTTGTAAGCCAACTGAATGATAATCAGATTGGTATGAAGTTTACAGCTGAAATACATAAAAATACCCTCAATTTCTTGGATTTAAAAATAAACCTGCAACCTGACGGCAGAGTCCAAACCGAAATAGATCGGAAGGGCAACATCGACAAATAACCTGCTACACTGGCAAAGCTTCCATCCTGACTCTCTCAAGAGAGGAATCCCGTTGGGACAGTATCTTAGAGCTAGGCGGAACTGTTCCACCGAGGAAGCATTCCAAAAAGAATGTAGGACATTATACTTACGATTCTATGAGAGGGGATACTCCAAAAAATGCTTGCATCGAGCGTACAATAAAGCCAGAAGGACAGAAAGATTGGACCTGTTGACAAATAAAAAAACAAAAGAGGGAGAGAGGATTATACGGTGTATAGGAATGTATGATACAGAACATAGCACGATACAAACAATTCTGAAACACCATTGGCATATTTTGCAGGCCGATATAGACCTACAACAAGTAATACCAAAATACCCAGCTATAACATTCAGAAGAGGACAGAACCTAAAAGAAAAGCTGGTTCATAGCCATTATCAATCCCATCAAACAGCTAAAAAAACTACATGGCTGTCCCACAATGGATCATACCCCTGTGGAGACTGTACCTTTTGTAGCAAGATGAAAATTACCAAAACCTTCACAAATCCAGTGGATGGGAAAAACTATGAAGTCAGGGATTACATTAATTGTAAGACAAAGGGGGTCGTATATGTCATCAGTTGCGAATGCCCCAAATTATATGTAGGGAAGACTATCCAGGAGTTGAAAAGAAGGATATCAAAACATCTGAGTAGTATTAATACAGGAGAGGACACCAGCCTGGCCAGACATATGAGAGAAAAACATAAGGACCATGACACCGATTTTAAATTCTGGGGACTGATGAAAATTAAATCAGGACCGCGGAAAGGAGATATAGACAAAAGACTCCAACAAGAAGAAACCAAATGGATTTACCTATTAAATAGTCTAGCTCCGAGAGGACTAAACGAAGGGTTCACGTACTCGTCCTTCCTGTAGGTATCATTATCCCCGTCTAGGAAAAAAGAGAATAAAAACAAAATAGTACTATTAATAACTAAAATAGCAAAATACATAATCTTGTATACAAAAAATAGAGCAACCTCCTCTATGGGAAGATCTATTGAAAAAAGACAAAATGAAAATAAAGCAAAGGACCCCCTATTGGAGAAAAATGGCCACTTTAGGAAACCTCATTTACAACTTGTATAGTGAATATACAAGGTAAGGCATATATATACGAATTACACTATACTAGGGGATAAAAGTGAGAGATATCATAGAAATAGAAAAATAAAGTAATAGAATGGGACTAATCAGGCCTGGGGCATTTTGAGACCAGAAGGTAGAAGTGTATAAAGGGTAGATAACGGAAGGTCATCTTAGCTTCCGTCTCTGGAGTACAGGAGTACCCATAGATATATATTCTGCCAACCCTAAGAAATGGGACTAGATAAATGGAGTGTCTGCCCCCCTCCCCTTCCCCTAGGTCTCATCAATTATGCTGTCCCTAGTATTGAGAGTCTCCCCCTCCCCCCCCCCTCTTTTCTCAAAATTTTAAGTTAAATAGAGGGAGGTACTGTAAAAGTATAATAGTATTCATTAATAATAAACATGAGGAGTAATGGAGAAGACAGTGGGTAGACACACTAGGCCGAATAGGGGATCATTCTAGAAGTAAGATCTAGGGGCAGTCACTAGCAGGGAAAAATTGAGATGTTGAGAGATATCTCAAGACGAAAAACTAATACCAGAGCTAGTTATGACTGAGTAAAAGTAGGAGGAATATACAAAGAAATAATATGCCCAACTAAGTGGATGATCATCAATAAAAACTATGGCAAAGGCAAGGCAGAAAGTAAAATAAAGAATAACAAATGATATGAAGAAATATCACCAGAAGAGAACTTGCAGTGGGAAGGACATGGACAGAGATATCGCCACAGCCGGAGCCTGAGTCTGTGAGCATGCGCCGTAGCCTAAGTATAGGATCTAGAGTATGAAAGAGACTGGGAACTAAGTCGGAGGGCATGCGCACGGACATAGGCACCGGAAAACATCCAAGCCTACTGGACATGCGCCGCATTATTTGTCGATGAGGACCAATTAGAAGGAGGTAAAAGGAGGTAGCTGACGTCAGGTGGGCGGAGCTATGACGAAAGTAGGCGCTTCCCGACGACACGGACCAATGTGAAGGAAGAAGATAGGAGCTAGATGACGTTGGGGGGCGGTGCCTATGACGCAAGCAGACCGAACCTCACAGTATATCCAATCAGCTTCTAAATTATGGTTCTCGATCACGCCCCCTAGTGAGGCCCCTAGCAACTACGTCACAAACGAAGCTTATATAAGCTAGCCGCGAGGAGGACACGCTCACACTCTGCCCTAACCCCTGAAGACGCCGTGTTACGGCGAAACATGTCGGGGGGCAGCGTGAAGCTCTAAGTTTTATGACAGCTAATCACTGAGACCTAGTATTATTAGGGAAATGAATTGCACAGTGCATATTGAATACACAGGCAGCGCGCGACCTGGTGGCATAAGTGTGCATTAACCCTCATTACCTAGTCAGATGACAGTCCTGACAAGGTGGTCTACCAGACATATAAAGGCCAGTGATCACTGAAATTTTTAATCTAAAATTGCTATTCACACCAGTAATATTAATTAATATGAAATAAAAGTTAAGTCTTAGTTAAGTAGGTAGGTGCAGGAAAATTGGTGGTATTCAGTCCAAATGGACATTAGTAGTAGTGTATGTTGATTAACACACCATATCCCTGCTCTTAAAGGGGAAGTACAGAAATTGTAGTTCAAAAAATAGGGTCAAAATCCCACTAATTTCCCAATACCTGGGGAGAGATATACCTACAGGAGGGACAACAGTACACCTCAATCGGTGTGGAATAAATAAATGGCAGGTTTTCTCTCAATCCGACAACCACCCAAGCGTTTTTGGCAGAGGCAGGGAAGGTGTTCTCTACTGAAAGTCTACCAGTGGACTGTCTGGATGTTGCTCAGGCCTTCAAAGAAATTAATAAAACGTACAGACGATATATCCGAGGCGTTTGGGAAACAGCCAGCCTAGAAACGTACATCCAACAAAAAATCGTATATAGAGGGATGAGAGTTAATATAACTCCTAATTCTCATCAGGAAGATAGCGAATTTATAAAAGGGTGGGAAATACTCCTTACTGAAAACTCATTGCGGATGCAAGGGTATCTGCTAGACTACGAACAAAAGTCTCTGGCAAAGATTACGACGCAATTACAAAAAGAGATTCAGGAGATCCAAACATTTAGAACTAAACCGGAATTTGTGGAGTACGAACTAAAGCTGCAAAGAAACGTAGAAAGCCTTCAGGGAGAGATCAAAGAACGGAAACATAGAAAATATAATCGAGATAAAAAGGATTTCGATACTGGCAATATTTATCCTAGGAAACAAGGGGGGCGATTTCCGTTTAGACAAAAGGAGAACTGGAGAGAGTATACAGACATATCTGAATCAGAAACCTCTGAAGTAGAGGGCAGTAACATTCAAACAGCAGGAAATACTAAACGAAAATCTAAAAACAAGTTACCCTACTCACAGAGAAAAAACTCCCAAAGAAACGCCACCCCCAATAGTAATCCAAATCCAACTGGAAACACAACATGGGTAATAAATCAAGACCCAGGGCAAAATCTGCAAGCACAGTACTCACAATTTCCACAATACCCGCAATCATCCTCCTTACCTGTATCCACAAATACTGTTCAACAACCTCAGAACGTGACACAGGAGGGTTTTTTAGGACTAGGAATGGGAATACAATTACGCGACAGGGAAAAATGGGGTTACAATCAAAGAATGTGACAGTAAGAGCACCACAGACAATAGAGGGGAGTATGGACCCAAGTGCAGTATTAAATAGAAGTGATGAAGGGACAATGCAGATTATTTATAAAACTAAGATAAATTTAACAACAGAGCATATCAGTCTGATACAAAAAGGTCTCTCCTTTACCCCAGCACCACATTTCAACTGCTTCCTGTGGGTGAAGGACATTAACCTATTCGCTAGGAAACTAGCGCTGCATAAGGAATTTAATTCCAGTGAGCAAGTGAACTTAATGCACAAAAGCGTGAGAGGGAAGCAGTTGAAACTCTAGAACTGCTGCAGAGAGAAGGAGAAGGTGAAATAATAGCCCCCAGTCCACCATTTAGCACTTTAACTCCCAAGTCCAGATTCACCCCCCCATTTGGTAAATACGCAAACATTCAAACGTTTGTGGATGTTGTCACTAGGGACTTGCAAAAAATCTGAGCCCCTAAAAGGAATAAGTATAGCAATCTAACTACAGAAGAGCAAATAGCTATGAAAGACCTAATGAATAATGACAACCTAGTCATAAAACCTTCGGACAAAGGAGGAAACATTGTCCTACTGGAAAGAAAAGACTACGAACAAATGATAATGGATCTCCTCAATGAGAGGAACACCTATAGGGAGCTAGGAACAGACCCCACGGAAAAATACGTACTAGAGTTAAAAAAACTTCTTAAGAATGCCAAGGATCGTAATTTAATTACCAAGGAAGAGTATAAAATTATGTACAGACCGCGACCCACCATAGCAACCTTCTACGCTATTCCAAAAATCCACAAACAAAGGGAACCAATCCCAGGGAGACCCATCGTCTCAGGTAACCAAAGCTTATGCGAAAGCATCAGTGAGTATGTGGAGCAGGTTATTTCTCCATTTGTCAAAACACTACCGTCGTATCTTAGAGACACCAAGGATACTGTCGTCAGGTTGCAGGAAATCCAGGTAAATTCACATACACTCATAGCGAGTCTTGATGTTGAGGCGCTTTATACCAGCATTCAACACCAACTTGGCATACAAGCAACACAATATTATTTGAATACAAAAGGGACATAGTATTATGAGCACAATAGTTTTGTTATTTCACTATTAACGTTTTTGTTGGAGCACAATTACTTTATGTTTAACGGCAAATATTATTTACAGGTCACTGGCACCGCTATGGGCACGATTTGTGCACCAAGTTATGCTAATTTATTTTTAGGGTGGTGGGAAGATCGTATAGTTTTTAGGGACACTATGGAAAGATACACGCAACACATATTATTTTGGGGTCGTTATATCGACGATATTTTGATTTTTTGGGATGACACTGAAGCACAATTCTATGATTTTGTAAGCCAACTGAATGATAATCAGATTGGTATGAAGTTTACAGCTGAAATACATAAAAATACCCTCAATTTCTTGGATTTAAAAATAAACCTGCAACCTGACGGCAGAGTCCAAACCGAAATACATCGGAAGGCAACATCGACAAATAACCTGCTACACTGGCAAAGCTTCCATCCTGACTCTCTCAAGAGAGGAATCCCGTTGGGACAGTATCTTAGAGCTAGGCGGAACTGTTCCACCGAGGAAGCATTCCAAAAAGAATGTAGGACATTATACTTACGATTCTATGAGAGGGGATACTCCAAAAAATGCTTGCATCGAGCGTACAATAAAGCCAGAAGGACAGAAAGATTGGACCTGTTGACAAATAAAAAAACAAAAGAGGGAGAGAGGATTATACGGTGTATAGGAATGTATGATACAGAACATAGCACGATACAAACAATTCTGAAACACCATTGGCATATTTTGCAGGCCGATATAGACCTACAACAAGTAATACCAAAATACCCAGCTATAACATTCAGAAGAGGACAGAACCTAAAAGAAAAGCTGGTTCATAGCCATTATCAATCCCATCAAACAGCTAAAAAAAACTACATGGCTGTCCCACAATGGATCATACCCCTGTGGAGACTGTACCTTTTGTAGCAAGATGAAAATTACCAAAACCTTCACAAATCCAGTGGATGGGAAAAACTATGAAGTCAGGGATTACATTAATTGTAAGACAAAGGGGGTCGTATATGTCATCAGTTGCGAATGCCCCAAATTATATGTAGGGAAGACTATCCAGGAGTTGAAAAGAAGGATATCAAAACATCTGAGTAGTATTAATACAGGAGAGGACACCAGCCTGGCCAGACATATGAGAGAAAAACATAAGGACCATGACACCGATTTTAAATTCTGGGGACTGATGAAAATTAAATCAGGACCGCGGAAAGGAGATATAGACAAAAGACTCCAACAAGAAGAAACCAAATGGATTTACCTATTAAATAGTCTAGCCCCGAGAGGACTAAACGAAGGGTTCACATACTCGTCCTTCCTGTAGGTATCATTATCCCCGTCTAGGAAAAAGAGAATAAAAACAAAATAGTACTATTAATAACTAAAATAGCAAAATACATAATCTTGTATACAAAAAATAGAGCAACCTCCTCTATGGGAAGATCTATTGAAAAAAGACAAAATGAAAATAAAGCAAAGGACCCCCTATTGGAGAAAAATGGCCACTTTAGGAAACCTCATTTACAACTTGTATAGTGAATATACAAGGTAAGGCATATATATACGAATTACACTATACTAGGGGATAAAAGTGAGAGATATCATAGAAATAGAAAAATAAAGTAATAGAATGGGACTAATCAGGCCTGGGGCATTTTGAGACCAGAAGGTAGAAGTGTATAAAGGGTAGATAACGGAAGGTCATCTTAGCTTCCGTCTCTGGAGTACAGGAGTACCCATAGATATATATTCTGCCAACCCTAAGAAATGGGACTAGATAAATGGAGTGTCTGCCCCCCCCCCTTCCCCTAGGTCTCATCAATTATGCTGTCCCTAGTATTGAGAGTCTCCCCCTTCCCCCCCCCTCTTCTCTCCCAATTTTAAGTTAAATAGAGGGAGGTACTGTAAAAGTATAATAGTATTCACTAATAATAAACATGAGGAGTAATGGAGAAGACAGTGGGTAGACACACTAGGCCGAATAGGGGATCATTCTAGAAGTAAGATCTGACTAGGGGCAGTCACTAGCAGGGAAAAATTGAGATGTTGAGAGATATCTCAAGACGAAAAACTAATACCAGAGCTAGTTATGACTGAGTAAAAGTAGGAGGAATATACAAAGAAATAATATGCCCAACTAAGTGGATGATCATCAATAAAAACTATGGCAAAGGCAAGGCAGAAAGTAAAATAAAGAATAACAAATGATATGAAGAAATATCACCAGAAGAGAACTTGCAGTGGGAAGGACATGGACAGAGATATCGCCACAGCCGGAGCCTGAGTCTGTGAGCATGCGCCGTAGCCTAAGTATAGGATCTAGAGTATGAAAGAGACTGGGAACTAAGTCGGAGGGCATGCGCACGGACATAGGCACCGGAAAACATCCAAGCCTACTAGACATGCGCCGCATTATTTGTCGATGAGGACCAATTAGAAGGAGGTAAAAGGAGGTAGCTGACGTCAGGTGGGCAGAGCTATGACAAAAGTAGGCGCTTCCCGACGACACGGACCAATGTGAAGGAAGAAGATAGGAGCTAGATGATGTCGGGGGGCGGTGCCTATGACGCAAGCAGACCGAACCTCACAGTATATCCAATCAGCTTCTAAATTCTGGTTCTCGATCACGCCCCCTAGTGAGGCCCCTAGCAACTACGTCACAAACGAAGCTTATATAAGCTAGCCGCGAGGAGGACACGCTCACACTCTGCCCTAACCCCTGAAGACGCCGTGTTACGGCGAAACATGTCGGGGGGCAGCGTGAAGCTCTAAGTTTTATGACAGCTAATCACTGAGACCTAGTATTATTAGGGAAATGAATTGCACAGTGCATATTGAATACACAGGCAGCGCGCGACCTGGTGGCATAAGTGTGCATTAACCCTCATTACCTAGTCAGATGACAGTCCTGACAAGGTGGTCTACCAGACATATAAAGGCCAGTGATCACTGAAATTTTTAATCTAAAATTGCTATTCACACCAGTAATATTAATTAATATGAAATAAAAGTTAAGTCTTAGTTAAGTAGGTAGGTGCAGGAAAATTGGTGGTATTCAGTCCAAATGGACATTAGTAGTAGTGTATGTTGATTAACACACCATATCCCTGCTCTTAAAGGGGAAGTACAGAAATTGTAGTCCACTGAATACTTGTTACAGTGACCCTCGAAGATATCACATGAAGTAAACGGATCTACACTGGGATCATATTTTGGGATCTCCTTGCAGATCCGTAACAGGAAGTTTATCCTTTCCATACTGGAAGGGTTAGGATAAAAATCTTCCTGTCTTTCCGGACGCGTTGGCGGATTGGAAGTGGTAAATGGCCAACCACTTTCCTCTCTCCAATCGTTGCCCTGTTCCTGGGATCGGTTGCTACTATTCTCCCTGGGTGTGTGGGTGAAATGTATCGTCCGTTCCACCCGTGCCCTAGTGTCTACTGTATCGGATGTTTGATCCGTGGAAGATCTTAGCGCTGTCGCCGCTATCTCCCCCTGTGCCATTTCCGAAACACAAACCTGTTTCGTGGGCACCATACTGTTAGCACCAGGCCGTGACAGATTCGAGATGACCTGCTGCAAATCCGCAATGGTTTGCGTTTTTGCAGCCAGGTCCTCTCGAAGTTGAACAATCATGTTATCCATAGATACCGTATTGTTCCTGAACTGGTTTATCTCAGTGTACAGTCTGAGCAGTTCCTTATCCATGTCAGAGTAGAAACTCTCCTTGTCCGAGAGTCTAGACTCTAACACGCAAATCTCCCTGCCCCTCTCGACCGTACACTGGGATTTCTCTTGTAGTTGTGTTTGTAATGTGTGTAACTGTTTAATGTTCTCAACACAACAATTGCAGTGGAAGTTTGCAGTGTTGGAAACTTCCTCTGCCTTTGCCGTGCTGTTAAGTGTTTCCAGATGTTCCGGCTTCCAAATGATATCCTCAAAGGTGTGAACCAATTTGGCTAACATTTGGAGTCGTTTTTTGTTTTTTTTAAACATGCTGCGATTAATGCAGAGTTTGTCATGAGCGTATGCCTGGTCCAATAAAGTGGACCATAGCAGCTCAGTGGATTTGTACGTGGTGGGGATGATGGGGTTGTATGTGCTATGTTTGCTGAGGTGTTGCAGTGTGGCGAAGTTCATACTTACTTTTTGACGAGAGGCCATCTTCATTGGTGTCGTTGTTGGTTGTGCTGTGTTGCTGCGTGGAGGAGGTCCTTCAATATTCGGAACGCCTTCTCCCGACCAGCCAGACGACTTCTGTTCGACTTCAATGACGATGGTTCTCTCTTCAGTGGTGTATGACTTCTCTCCAGTGGGCGTGTAAGGGAATCAGAAGATATTAATACAGAAAAATCAGAAAATATTATAGATTCTCTGCTGTAGAGATTGCTCTGTGTCTGGTTCTGATTGAAAAAAAACGCTTTACCTGTACGAACTATCAGGCAATGGACGCTCAGAATCCACTGACCGCGTCCCTCCTGTCTGACTAGTTCACAGCGTAAGCGATTCTCTTCACCAAACCCAAACCCAGAAAACAAACTCTTAGCAGTGGGCCTGGCTCGCCAATGTAAAGGGGGAATATTAGTCACCAATATTTATGCAAATATCGGTAATTAATATTCATAAATAGGAGGAGCCAACTATTGATAACTCCGCCTATTTATGCCTTTATATAACAATAACAATATTTTCACTATGCCTTACACTGATCGCTACACTAGCTGCATGCGCCTTACTAACTATCGCCAATAACTACACGTTACACAGATAGATACAAATATAACAGTATTTATTAACAATACACTGCGCAATACACTAACAATACAGCACTAATTATACAGTACTCAACTACACTACACGTTCCCAATTCCACCCATAAACTAACTATACGATACACACATTCAATATTAACAGCCCACCCACCTAGTACTATAAACTATCCCTATGGGGTAGACGAAGGTTGACGGTGGTCTTACAAGGGTGTAAGCCGACCTCAAAGCATTAAAGGGTTACTAGGGGCGTATAGGGTTACCAGGGGAGTATAGGGTTACCAGGGGAGTATAGGGTTACCAGGGGTGTATAGGGTTACCAGGGGTGTATAGGGTTACCAGGGGTGTATAGGGTTACCAGGGGAGTATAGGGTTACCAAGGGGGTATATGGTGGGGTGAATATCAGAGTGGGGTATATAGTAGTGGGGTATATAGTAGTGGGGTATAGTAGTGGGGTATAGTAGTGGGGTATAGTAGTGGGTTGGTATATAGTAGGGAGGTATATAGTGAGTAGGGGGTATATAGGGAGAGAGAGTAGTGGGGTATATTGCAGGGGGGGTCCGGAGGGTATACAGATAGTGCAGGGGGGGGTCCGGAGGGTATATAGATAAAGAGTATGGGGGGGTATATAGTGATACTTAGGGTTAATGCTCGTTGTCCAGGGGTCGCTCGTTCGTCTAAGGGGGATCTCCTTCAGCGGCGGGGGGGCGGCACGGCTCTTCTCCCCCAGTGCTGGGTCCGTGGGATATTTATATCCCACGGCCCGCACTGGCGCACTGTCCACAGGGTGGCGTGCGCGCGCACACGCGCGCACACCACCATTGGAGACACGTGGGCCGGCGCAGTGAGATGATGTCACTGCGCCGGCCCGTGCGTCTCCGGAACGAGCGCATCTGGGCCGCGCTTACATGCCAACAGGCGGGGGAAGCCTTTGATCTCCCGCCTGTGGCATTCAGCATTCCGGCCAGCGAGATGTTAATTTCGCTGCCGGAATGCGCATAATAGAAGGAGAGGAGGCTTCTCCCCTTCTTCTATCATGTATAATTGTCTCCAGCGTCGCTGGTGACAATTATATCAAAGGGCTCAGATTCTGTGGAATCTGAGACCTTTGAAGTTATCAGGATGACCAGACCTCAGTCTGGTCATTCTGATACAATCAACCAGATTGCATCTGTGTGAATGCTTGGGGGACATTCACACCGATGCATCTGGTTTCAGATGTATGGAGGGGGGGGGGGGAATATCATATAATATATATATCTATATATGTGTATGGATGCATGGGGCACATCCATACACATGTATACACCAACATAGGGGGCAAACATAAGAATATATATATATATACACACACATCAGGGGGCATAAGGGGCCCAGTTATATACATGTATATATATCCTAATATGTATACACATGTATACAAGGGGCCACTGTCCTATACATATTATAAAGGGGGATTATAGAAATACATATACATATAGAACAAGGGGCCACAGTATATATGCTAAGGGGGCATATATTTCCCACAGGGGCCACCATGAGTCCCTGTGGGCACCCATGGGCAAACGTGCACAGATGCTGGGCACATCTGTGCACATCATCCCAGGATGCGGTAGTAAATGTATGCATATATACCATACATGGCCGCACGTGATTGCATGCATGTATGGGTATATATGCATACGTCTCAACCGTTCCTCAACAGAGCCCACTTAAAGGAACAAAGTGCACCATCTTGCTAAAACGGTCAACCACTACCCACACCACTGATTTCCCCTCAAAAGGGGGCAGATCAGAAATAAAATCCATGGAAATGTGAGACTATGGCTTGCAGGGAATGGGTAGTGGTTGTAGTTCACCAGCGGGATGTGTTCTCGAGGTCTTATACCTGGCACAAACATTGCAAGCCAAAACATAAGACCGTACATCCTTAGACAAAGTGGGCCACCAGAAAGACCTCAGCAGCAATTCCTTAGTGGCAGCAATACCTGGATGACCAGAGAGCACGGAGTCATGACATTCACCCAATAATTGAAAACGAAAGCACTCAGGAACAAATAATTTATCTGCCAGTGTTTGTGGAGAAGCAAGTTGCTGAGCCCGTTGAATCTCAGAGGAAAGATCCGCAGAAACTGCTGCCACAAAGATGCTTGCTGGCAAGATGGGTTCCGGGGGGAAGGGGGGGGGGGGTGTCAGGAGGTTGGACGGCAATAAAACTCTGGGACAAGGCATCTGCCTTAATATTTTTACTTCCTAGTCTGAAAGTAGCAGAAAAATTAAAACGAGTAAAAAACAGGGCCTATCTGGCTTGTATAGGATTAAGGCGTTTGGCCGCCTCAAGAAACACTAAGTTCTTATGATCGGTGAGGACAGTAATATAGTGTCTAGCCCCTTCTAAAAAATGCCTCCATTCCTCAAATGCCCATTTTATGGCCAGTAATTCGCGGTTTCCAATATCGTAATTTGTCTCCGAAGGAGAGAACTTACGAGAGAAGAAGGCGCATGGTCTTAAATTAGTGAGGTTAGAAGACCCCTGAGAAAGGATGGCCCCCACACCATCCTCTGAGGCATCAACCTCCACCACAAAAGGTTCCTCGGTATCGGGCTGAACCAAGACTGGAGCCATCTGAAAACAATTTTTAAGGGTATCAAAGGCCCGACAGGCCTCCAAAGACCAGTTAACCAGATCATAACCTTTTTTTAGTTAAGTCAGTAAGGGGCTTGGCAATTACAGAAAAATTCTTTATGAATTTTCGGTAAAAATTGGCGAATCCTAAAAAGCGTTGGAGTGCCTTTAACCTCTTCAGGACACAGGGCGTACAGGTACGCCCTTATGTCCTGGTACTTAAGGACACAGGGCGTACCTGTACGCCCTGTGTATTTCCGATCACAGCCGCGGGGCGGGCGGGGATCGGAAGCCGGTGCCTGCTCAAATCATTGAGCAGGCACCTCAGCTAAATGCGCGGGGGGGTCCTGTGACCCCCCCCCCCCATGTCGGCGATCTGGATCTCACAGGCCGGAAGCTGTATGAGTAATACTCACTGTATTACTCATACAGCCAATGCATTCCAATACAGAAGTATTGGAATGCATTGTAAAGGATCAGAACCCCAAAAGTTCAAGTCCCGAAGTGGGACAAAAAAGAAAGTGAAAAAAAAGTTGAAAAAATAAAGTTTCCCCCCAAAAAATTAAAAGTTTCAAGTAAAAATAAACAAAAACGTAATTTTCCCCAAATAAAGTAAAATAAAAATGCTAAAAGATAGGAAAAAAAAAAATTGACATATTAGGTATCGCCGCGTGCGTATCAACCAGCTATATAAACATATTACATGACCTAACCCCTCAGATGAACACCGTAAAAAATAAAAAATAAAAACTGTGCTAAATAAACCATTTTTTTGTCACCTTACATCACAAAAAGTACAACAGCAAGCGATCAAAAAGGCGTACGCCCACCAAAATAGAACCAATTTAACTGTAACCTCATCCCTCAAAAAATGAGCCCCTACCTGAGACAATCGCCAAAAAAATAAAAAAAAATATGGCTCAGAATATGGAGACACTAAAACATCGTTTTTGTTGTTTTAAAAAAGCTGTTATTGTGTAAAACTTACATAAATTAAAAAAAAGTATACATATTTGGTATCGGCACGTCCGTATCGACCGGTTCTATAAAAATATCACATGAACTAACCCCTCAGATGAACACCGTAAAAAAATAAAAAATAAAAACTGTGCTAAATAAACCATTTTTTGTCACCTTACATCACAAAAAGTGTAATAGCAAGCGATCAAAAAGTCATATGCACCCCAAAATAGTGCCAATCAAACCGTCATCTCATCCCGCAAAAAATGAGACCCTACCTAAGATAATCGCCCAAAAACTGAAAAAACTTTGGCTCTCAGAATATGGAGACACTAAAACATGATTTATTTTTTGTTTCAAAAATGATATTATTGTGTAAAACTTACATAAATAAAAAAAAGTATACATATTAGGTATCGCCGTGTCCGTATCGACCGGCTCTATAAAAATATCACATGACCTAACCCCTCAGATGAACACCGTAAAAAAACTTTAAAAAAAACAGTGATAAATAAACCATTTTTTGTCACCTTACATCACACAAAGTGTAATAGCAAGCGATCAAAAAGTCATATGCACCCCAAAATAGTGCCAATCAAACCGTCATCTCATCCTGCAAAAAATGAGACCCTACCTAAGATAATCGCCCAAAAACTGAAAAAACTTTGGCTCTCAGAATATGGAGACACTAAAACATGATTTATTTTTTGTTTCAAAAATGATATTATTGTGTAAAACTTACATAAATAAAAAAAAGTATACATATTAGGTATCGCCGCGTCCGTATCGACCGGCTCTATAAAAATATCACATGACCTAACCCCTCAGATGAACACCGTAAAAAAACTTTAAAAAAAACTGTGATAAATAAACCATTTTTTGTCACCTTACATCGCAAAAAGTGTAATAGCAAGCGATCAAAATGTCATATGCACCCCAAAATAGTGGCAATAAAACCGTCATCTCATTCCACAAAAATCATACCCCATCCAAGATAATCGTCCAAAAACTGAAAAAACTATGGCTCTCAGAATATGGAAACACTAAAACATGATTTTTTTTGTTTCAAAAATGAAATCATTGTGTAAAACTTACATAAATTAAAAAAAGTATACATATTATGTATCGCCGCATCCGTAATAAGTTACTCTATAAAAATATCACATGATCTAACCCCTCAGGTGAACACCGTAAAAAAATAAAAAATTAAAACGGTGTAAAAAAGCCATTTTTTGTCATCTTACATCACAAAAAGTGTAATAGCAAGCGATCAAAAAGTCATATGCACCCCAAAATAGTGCCAATCAAACACTCATCTCATCTTGCAAAAAATGAGACCCTACCTAAGATAATTGCCCAAAAACTGAAAAAGACTATGGCTCTCAGACTATGGAGACACTAAAACATGTTTTTTTTTTGTTTCAAAAATGAAATCATTGTGTAAAACTTACATAAATAAAAAAATTGTATACATATTAGGTATCGCCGCGTCCGTGACAACCTGCTCTAGAAAAATACCACATGATCTAACCTAACCTGTCAGATGAATGTTGTAAATAACAAAAAAAAACGGTGCCAAAACAGCTATTTATTGTTACCTTGCCTCCCAAAAAGTGTAATATAGAGCAACCAAAAATCATATGTACCCTAAACTAGTACCAACAAAACTTCCACCCTATCCCGTAGTTTCTAAAATGGGGTCACGTTTATGGAGTTTCTACTCTAGGGGTGCATCAGGGGGCTTCAAATTGGACATGGTATCAAAAAAAACTGTCCAGCAAAATCTGCCTTCCAAAAACCGTATGGCATTCCTTTCCTTCTGCGCCCTGCCGTGTGCCCGTACAGCAGTTTACCACATATGGGGTGTTTCTGTAAACTACAGAATCAGGGCCATAAATATTGAGTTTGGTTTGGCTGTTAACCCTTGCTTTGTAACTGGAAAAAAAATATTAAAATGAAAAATCTGCCAAAAAAGTGAAATTTTGAAATTGTATCTCTATTTTCCATTAATTCTTGTGGAACACCTTAAGGGTTAACGACGTTTGTAAAATCAGTTTTGAATACCTTGAGGGGTGTAGTTTCTTAGATGGGGTCACTTATATGGAGTTTCTACTCTAGGGGTGCATCAGGGGGGCTTCAAATGGGACATGGTGTCAAAAAAATCAGTCTAGCAAAATCTGCCTTCCAAAAACCGTATGGCATTCCTTTCCTTCTGCGCCCTGCCGTGTGCCCATACAGCAGTTTACAACCAATTATGGGGTGTTTCTGTAAACGAAAGAATCAGGGCCATAAATATTGAGTTTTTTTTGGCTGTTAACCCTTGCTTTGTAACTGGAAAAAAAATATTAAAATGGAAAATCTGCCAAAAAAGTGAAATTTTTAAATTGTATCTCTATTTTCTATTAATTTTTGTGGAACACCAAAAGGGTTAACAATGTTTGTAAAATCAGTTTTGAATACCTTAAGGGGTGTAGTTTCTAGAATGGGGTCATTTTTGGGTGGTTTCTATTATGTAAGCCTCACAAAGTGACTTCAGACCTGAACTGGTCCTTAAAAAGTTGGTTTTTGAAAATTTCGGAGAAATTTCAAGATTTACTTCTAAACTTCTAAGCCTTGTAAAGTCCCCCAAAAATAAAATGTCATTCCCACATGGGGGGGCTGTTATTGATGGCACATGGGGGGGATGTTATTGCTGGCACATGGGGGGGCCGTTATTGCTGGCACATGGGGGGGGCTGTTATTACTGGCACATGGGGGGGCTGTTATTACTGGCACATGGGGGGGCTGTTATTACTGGCTCATGGGGGGCTGTTATTTCTGGCACATGGGGAGCTGTTATTACTGGCACATGATTGAGGGGGTTGCTCTTGTTACTGGAACATCATTGGGGGCACTATAGGGGCATCTACTGAGGCCACAAAGAAGGGATATTTTATATGGGGGGCTCTGTACAGTACAATTTTATACTGGGACACATTATGGTGGGTATTATGGGGAAGGGGGGAGAGGAGTACTATGGGGTCATCTACGGGGGGCACTAAGAAGGGGTATTTTATACTTGCAAATTATGGGGGACACTGAGGGCATCTACTGGAGCATTTTATACTGGTACATTATGGGGGGCACTATGGGGGCACTATATAGGGGTATTTTATACTGGCACATTAAGGGGGCACTATGGGGACATTAACTCACCTGGGGCATTACAAGGGGGTATTTTTTGCACATTATAAGGAGAATTATTTCTGCTGGGGGGGCATTATGGTGGGCTTTATTACTCCCCCATGGTATGACCCCCTAGTAGCAGCACCATCCTCTCCCTGCTCTGCTATCCCTCTGCCCCTTCTCCAAATCCTTATTATGAAATCTTTCTCATTAGGATAACACAACATCAGCTCCGCCGAGCCCCCCAGCCAAGTTTTGAAGTGGTGTCCGAGATCCCCAAGGGCCAAGCCAAGTAATTGTAAGTTTTCATGTGGAATATGTTTGTTATACACATATAGCCTACAATGTGCCACACAATATACAGTATACCGCTACACTGTGTAGTCTGTTCTATAAGCACCATTGTTTTGTGGCGGTGGACAGAAAATAATCTGGAAGTGCCCCTCCCGAGACCTGGCTCTGGATCCACCACTGAATAAGGCTGTGTCCTTAAGGAGTTAAGGAGGATGGTCTTACTCAGTCTTGGATAGCCTGAACCTTACTGGGATCCATTTTAAATGAATGAGGAGTAAGAATATAGCCGAGATAAGGAATCTCTTGAACTCCAAACACACATTTCTCTAATTTAACGGACAGATGATTCTCCCTGAGGATTTTAAGAACCAATCTGATGTGAAACACATGAGATTTCTAGTCAGGTGAAAAGACAAGAATATCATCGAGATAAACAATCATAACTTTGCCGATGAGTTCTCTAAAAATGTAATTCATGAAATTCTGAAACACAGCTGGGGCATTGCAAAGACCGAATGGCATAACAAGATACTCAAAGTGTCCCTCTGGAGTAGTAAAAGCAGTTTTCCACTCATCTCCCTCCTTAATACGAACTAGGTTATACGCTCCTCTCAAATCAAATTTAGAAAACCATGAAGCACCCAAAATCTGGTTAAACAAATCAGGAATCAACTGGATGGAATACTGATTCCTAATAGTGATTTTATTCAAATTTCTATAGTCAATGCAGGGCCTGAGACCACCGTCCTTCATTTTAACGAAAAATAATCCTGTTCCCAGGGGAGAGGTGGAGGGTCTAATATGTCCCTTCTTGAGACTCTCCTGGATATAGTCTTTCATGGCCCTACGCTCTGGACCGAAAAGATTATAAATCCGTCCTTTAGGAAATTTGGACTCGGGTACCAAGTCGATAACACAGTCATAAGACCTATGGGAAGGAAGAGTATCTGTCTCAGTGGTGCAAAAAACATCAGAATAATCAGAAATAAAATGACGAATAATACTTCTTACCACCTCCGGGAGTACCTTGTCCTTGGATCCTTCAGACTTGGATGACTTTCCAGAAGGCGGAGCTTTAGGACACTGACGGATCCAGTGGTCGGGATCCCCACAATAAAAACAAGATCCCCGACGACTGCGTAGCTCTCTTCGCGTCATCCCGAGTTGCATGGGCTCGTCCGAGTGGGCCTCCATCTTGGGTTCAATGGGGAAAACCTCAGGTTGAAGAAGGGTATGAGGAGAAAACAAATGCTCTCGCTGTCTCTCTCTGATTCGTCTATCTAGTCGGATGGCTAGCGTCAGGGTCTCGTCTAAAGAGTCAGGACAGGGATAACAAACCAACATGTCTTTTAACTTCTCAGTCAAGCCTGCCCTAAATTGACATTTGAGCGCTGGTTCGTTCCAACCCGAGGGAACGCACCACTTGCGGAACTGCATACAATAATCCTCCACGGGACGATTCCCCTGAGTGAGGGCCTTAAGATTGGATTCTGCCACAGAGGCTCGGTCTGGTTCATCATAAAGAACCCCTAACGCCTGGAAAAAGAGGTCCACAGAATTAAGACAAGGGGAATCCGGAGGCAAAGAAAAGGCCCATTCCTGGGGGTCCCCTTGAAGCAGGGAGATGATAATACCAACCCTCTGTGGATCAGGACCAGAGAAGCGAGGACATAGTCGAAAATAAAGTTTACAGCTTTCCTTGAAAGCTAAAAAACTTCGGCGGTCACCCGAAAACCGATCGGGTAATTTAATGTGTGGTCCCACCTGAACGGTGGCGGGAGCAAGAATGGGGGGAGTTCGGACAGTCTCCTGAACCTGTAGTCTCTCCCCAAGTTCCTGTACTATTTGAGCAAGACCCTGCACATGTTCGGTGAGGCTCTGTAGAGCGTCCATGCTAAATTAAGGCCTGTGATTCTGACGGGTATAAAGATAGAGCGGAGGTGCACCCCCTGAGCTTCCACCCGGTCCCCTGTCCCTGCCTACTTGCACCACCCGCCGTAGGTGACGGGGCGCAACTGGGCGACAGTCCCTGACCTGAGTAAGTGCAAGCAGAGAGATAGAGACAGCAGGGAAGCGGACAGCCAATGAGAGGTAGCACTCGAGCGGACAGAGAGGTGGAACAAGCAAGGTACCACCAAAAACGGAAGGGCGAGGCGGGTCAACTAGCCGGGGTCAGTCCAGGAGGTCACGTCAGTACGAGGGAGGAGACAAAGACAAAATGCAAAAGCAAGCCGAGGTAAAAATCCGAGAGGTAGCGTCAAGGTTCAGGGAGCAGGCAGAAGAGGTGTCAGGAAGCAGATCAAGGGTCAAATCCAAAGGTAAGTTTAATAACAATAATAATACACAGCCTAAGGGACCAAAATCACAGGCAACCTGTAGCCAGCAGGTTGCCTGTATTTTTAGTGGGGAGTGAGGGTCATGTGACGTGGCTAGCGTCACATGACCGACAGACAGACAAGTCAAGCACCGAGTGATCAACTCGGCGCTCAAGGCAGACCTAGGAGCAGGGAGCCTCCCAGCTAGCAAAAGCCGCCCTGGGAACGAGGCCGAACACAGATCCTCGCTCCCGAAGCTAAGCAGCAGGTCTACGGCTGATGGGAGACCGAGTGCGCCTTCGGCGCCCCGTTACCCAATAGCAGACTGCGACGGGGACGAGCCTCGCTAGTACCACCCGCGATGCTAGGGAGGCTCATCCCCTTTGCAGCCTGCTATTGGCTGCGCCACGGCACTCCCCCCCCCCCCCCCCCGCTTCCCCCGGCATCGGATGTTTTGATCCACACGACAGTGAGATGCAGCAGCAGCTGTGCGGGGAGCAGTAGTGACGCGGGGAGTGGGGTAAGTATAACCTATCTGAAGGGCCCGGGCATTAGGGGGTCGTAATGACCAATGACTAATTTACACACCATGAGCTAGTGCTTGTTCCGTCATGACAATCTTGTGTGTTCAATGTCCCCACAATATTATAGAGGGAGCTTGCTTTGATACACAGCTGGGCCCCCACCACAAGTGCTGCGACCAGAGCTAGCTCTGATCCCAGCTGTTTCACTCCTTAGATGATATGGTAAATAGTGATCATGACAGCTAAGGTGTTTGACAGAGGGACGGGGCTCCCTCAGTATGGCTATCTTCACCCCACAATGAGATCGTGGGGTACAGATGTGTTACGATGATAGTGAGGGCCTAACAATGGTTCTCAGGTCTGCTATCAGTATCTGTATCACTGACAGGCTATAATGCATTGAAATACTGTGTACTGTGCGATTAGAAATTAGTGAATTTCTTGAAATTCATTTTAGGTCTGATATGTACTAATCGGTCAATAGAATAAATTTGATCCATATCAAAAGAACTGAAATGTAATGTATGATACTCTGAGGTCTCCTAAGACTGTTTGCAACCCCTTTCAAGATTTTTAAGACAACATTAGTAATGTCAAAGTGACAGCAAAATATATGGCTATGGATGGTAGCTGGTGGTAACAAATACCGTATTTTTTGCCCCATAAGACGCTTTTTTTTTGCGTCTTATATGGCGAATACTAATGAAGCATGCATTAGTACCGGAGGGCCATGAAGCGGTGAAGGCTTTGTACTCACCGCTTCCTGGCTGTCGGCTGTGCAGGGCTGCGTACAGCGTGAGGGCGCACTGTGACCTCAGGATGTGCGCGCCAGTTCACAGCACAGGCTTCGGCACAAGGAAGAGGATCGCGCTGGTGGAGAGGGGCGGGGGCGCCTGGAGCGGGAAAGGTAAGTGCTTTTTTATTTTTTTACATATGAGGCTGATGGGGGCTAATATAAGGATACTGGTGGCTGATATAACGCTGATGGGGCTAATAAAACACTGCTGGGGGCATAGTGACAGGCATGGGTGGCTAATTTAACGCTGCTGGGGGTATGGTGACAAGCAATGGGGGCTAATATAACGCTGCTGGGGGCATCGTGACAGGCATTGGTGGCTAATATAATGCTGCTGGGGGCACCGTGACAGGCATTGATGGCTAATATAACGCTGTTGGGGGCATGGTGACAGGCAATGGGGGCTAATATAACGCTGCTGGGGGCATGGTGACAGGTAATGGGGGCTAATTTAACGCTGCTGGGGGCATGGTGACAGGCAATGGGGGCTAATATAACGCTGCTGGGGGCATGGTGACAGGCAATGGGGCTAATATAACACTACTGGGGGCATCGTGACAGGCATTGGTGGCTAATATAATGCTGCTGGGGGCACCGTGACAGGCATTGATGGCTAATATAACGCTGTTGGGGGCATGGTGACAGGCAATGGGGGCTAATATAACGCTGCTGGGGGCATGGTGACAGGTAATGGGGGCTAATTTAACGCTGCTGGGGGCATGGTGACAGGCAATGGGGGCTAATATAACGCTGCTGGGGGCATGGTGACAGGCAATGGGGCTAATATAACACTACTGGGGGCATGGTGACAGGCATTGGTGGCTAATTTAACGCTGCTGGGGGCATGGTGACAGGCAATGGGGGCTAATATAACGCTGCTGGGGGCATGGTGACAGGCAATGGGGCTAATATAACACTACTGGGGGCATGGTGACAGGCATTGGTGGCTAATATAACGCTGCTGGGGGCATTGTGACAGGCAATGGGGGCTAATATAATGCTGCTGGGGGCATAGTGACAGGCAATGGGGGCTAATATAACGCTGCTGGGGCTGGTGAGAGGCATATGGGGGGCTGATATGAGGCATGGGGCTCTTATTTGAGGTCTAATTGGGGGTCATTCACATTGGGAGTCTGATCTGAGGTCTTATTAACATTGGGAGTCTTATTGGGGCTGTCAGCTGAGGTCTGATTAGCATTGGGGGTCTGATTGGTGGTCTGACCAGAGGTCTAATGAAAAAAAAATATATTCTTATTGTCCTGCTCTAAAACCTAGGTGCGTCTTATGGGCCAGTGTGTCTTATAGGGCGAAAAATACGGTAGCCTGTTTAAAAAAAGCACTCAGATTTTTTATGCTTTTTAACCATCTAACAGTTTTGCTCGAGTTCAGTTCAGGCTTTGGGGAACCCAGCTAGGGCAGAAGAGGAAAGAAGGGGGGTCTTCTTTAGCTGCTCATATCTCCTAATTGGTAGCAGCTAGAGCCGTGGGTCTGGTCTTGTTTGAAAGCTGGCATTCCAAGCCTTCATACAAGAATGATAGCATTACTACTACATAAGCAGTGTTAGAAATTGAGTTGGGAATAAACTGGGTAAAACCTGCTTTTACTTTCACTGTCAGCTGCATTTACTGCATCCCAATTTCTGACAGCAAATTCTTCCCATGTAGTGGGATATCTTCCCATGCATGGTCAACTTTCAAACAATACAAACAATATCTGTACCTGCCACCTATACAGAGATGTGAGCTGAAAGCCTGCAGGAGGAAAGGAAAATTAAAAAATAATAACATATATATATATATATACTGTATATATATAGGTTTGACTTTTTTTTATAATTGCATTTTTCTTTGTAGTATATATTGGAGGCGTGGCGATCTCCATGCAGTCATGCACACCTGACCAGTCAATCTGTCCTGGAGGCTGGTTTTAAAGTCAGTATAAAACTGAGTCTGCTTATATAGAACCTACCAGTAGCCATTTGGCTCCAGGAGAAGTATATGGTGGGCTCAGCATGCATGTTGGTACTTGCATCCCTGGATCCGATGAAAGCTGTAATGGCACCGGACGGGGTTAAAAGCAGAGTGTGCTTGGCGTGCATGCTGACCTGCATTCCCTGGACTTTGTGTGGCTGTCATGGCCCATAAACAGGTAGGAACTAGTGTTAGGGACCACTCCATAAAGGCGACCTTGACGTGGTGAGTGGCTTATTACGCTTTGGCCAAAATGTACACCAATGCCTCATCCAGCATAGAGGCAGGGCAGAATGCTGGTTGCAGAGTGCTATCACATTTGTATTTTGCGTTTGTAACACTATATAAGTAACTGGCTAAATAGCAAATAAGTATGGCAAATTGGAACATAAATATGCAGGATGTCTGCAACAATAAAGAAGAACTGCCGCTCGTGTAGGTAACTCAGAGGCAGAATCAAGGTCATCCCTCTTCATTCAGGGTAGAGAGCTCAGTCAGGCGACTGATGTCCTGGGGATGGGCGGGCCTGCGGGGATGGGGAAGAACCCGCATTCGGACCCGCTCTTCTCTTCCTTACCACTTGGGACCAGACGCGAGGGGGAGGTGGTACAGGAGGTTCAATATCCCAGTCCGTCATTGCAGGTACAGGAAATCCCAGCGTCTCACAGAAAGGGTGCAGATCTGAGAAGGAGCAGAGGGTTGCAGTCTTTCCCTGTTGGTGTGCTGACAAATCCCCAGCGATATGCTATTTCAAGGTCTCGTAGTAGTTTGAGGAGGGGCTGTAGGTGTCTCCTTTTTTGCAAGGCAAGCCAGGAGAGGTCAGGGAAGAGCTGCACGGGGGGCCCCATCAAATAATGGTCTTTTGAGAGTATAATCGTGGACACAGAAAATTATTTCCTTTGGACGAGCGGCGGTGCCCTTGGGCTCTATCCAATTTTATCTTGTGCGAGGGCGGCCTCCAAGGTGACAAAAAGGTCTTCGTCCCCAGTTGCCTCCGGCAGACTCCGGACTCTGATATTATTTCTACGACCACTATTGTCAAGGTCCTCCAGATGCCTACCAATTTCCCTAAGAGCAGCTGTTTGAGATGTTACAGACTCGTGAAGGGCTGAGATATACTGTCTGGTGTCATCATGTGCTTAATATCGTTGTGGACAGCGGCGATCTATGCCCTGCAGGCATCCTTAACTTCAGATATGAGCATCCGAAAGTCCTCCTTTGTAGGGAATTGGCTGAGGTATACTTCCCAGGAATGTGGGGGATCAGGAGCAGCAGGGGGGGATTTGGCATCCAGCAGAGGGGGGCTTGGTTAGCTAGCCCAGGTATCCATAGGGAATGGGGAGCTGTTGTTGTCATTGGCTAGGGCAGATGGGATACCCTCAAGAGGGGCAGACCAGGGGTCCCCAGAAAGAGCTGTATGTCGTCTCCAAGGGGAGCATGTAGAGGCTGAGATCTGTGGGGTGGGTGGGGGCACATTACCTGGATCCTCAGTCCTCTGCTGTGTACCCTACTCCCGAGCAGCCATGTTGTCTCCTGGGTGCTTGGAGGTTGCAGGAAGGAATTCTCTTGCAGCAGGGGAGAGCTCAGATCCAGTCTTCTGAGGCACAAGGGCTCCGGACAATGGGGCCGCCTCTGTAATGGTAGGTGGTCGGTCTCTCCCCTCTGATGGATACTCCCGCGCTCCCGCTCAAGCGCTGTGTCGGGGTGGCGGGAGGGAGCAATGTCGGGTGGCTCCTTGCTGAGTGGAGTGTCTTGCCAGGAGAGCCGTTCTGGGAGCCCGCACCCAGCACTCCTCCAGTGTCTTGGGCGGTGAGGGAGATAGGGGAGGAGGAGAGGACCTGCGGGGAGAAGTTTTCTTCCCCATGCGGGCGGTGGTATGGGTGTCGCTGGCCAGATTGCAGTGGTGCAGGCGGGAGCCGAGCGCTCAAGCAGCCATCTTAGATGGCGTCCAGTTACGCCCCCCAGAAGTTTGACATTATCATCATTGTACTGATCCACATAATAAAGTTAAGTTATTTATACCACATAGTGAATGTTCAAACTGCAGTTTTTTTTATCTTCCTCCCTAAAAATAAAATAATCAAAGTTATTTAATACACTATATATACCCCAAAATGGTTGCTAAAAAAGCTACAACTAATCTTGCAAAAAAAATAAAAATTTAGAAGGAAAAATTAAAAGGGCATGACTGCTGGAACACAAAGGGGGAAAATAGAAACATAGAATGTGTCTGCAGATAAGAACCATTTGGCCCATCTAGTCTGCCCAATATACTGAATACTATGAATAGCCCCTGGCCCTATCTTATATGAAGGATGGCCTTATGCCTATCCCATGCATGCTTAAACTCCTTCACTGTATTTGCAGCTACCACTTCTGCAGGAAGGTTATTCCATGAATCCACTACTCTCTCAGTAAAGTAATACTTCCTGATATTACTTTTAAACCTTTTACTCTAATTTAAAACTATGTCCTCTTGTAGCAGTTTTTCTTCTTTTAAATATTCTCTCCTCTTTTACCTTGTTGATTCCCTTTATGTATTTAAAAGTTTCTATCATATCCCCTCTGTCTCATCTTTCTTCCAAGCTATACATGTTAAGGTCCTTTAACCTTTCCTGGTAAGTTTTATCCTGCAATCCATGTACTAGTTTGGTAGCTCTTCTCTGAACTCTCTCCAAAGTATCAATATCCTTCTGGAGATATGGTCTCCAGTACTGAGCACAATACTCCAAATGAGGTCTCACTAGTGCTCTGTAGAGCGGCATGAGCACCTCCCTCTTTCTACTGGTAATGCCTCTCGCTATACACCCAAGCATTCTGCTAGCATTTCCTGCTGCTCTATGACATTGTCTGCCTACCTTTAAGTCTTCTGAAATAATGACCCCTAAATCCCTTTCCTCAGATACTGAGGTTAGGACTGTATCACTGATTTTATATTCTGCTCTTGGGTTTTTATGCCCCAGGTGCATTATCTTGCACTTATCAACATAAAATTTTAGTTGCCAGATTTTTTACCATTCCTCTAGTTTTCCTAAATCCTTTTCCATATGGTGAATCCCTCCACGAACATCAACCTTGTTACAAATCTATGTGTCATAAGCAAAAAGACACACCTTACCATCGAGGCCTTCTGCAATTTCGCTGATAAAGATATTAAACAATATGGGTCCCAGAACAGATCCCTGAGGTACCCCACTGGTAACAAGACCATGGTCTGAATATACTCCATTGACTACAACCCTCAGTTGTCTGTCCCTCAGCCACTGCCTAATCCATTCAACAATATGGGAGTCCACGCACAAAGGGCCAGATTTATCATTAGCTCAGGTCAGAATAATGGAGTGAAAAAGTCCCAAAAAAAGTCCCAAACGCTAAAACTGCGCACAAATTTGCGACTTTTTTCTGCTCTGCACTATGCTCGCCAGTTTTCCGAAAGTGGGCGTGTTTTCTTATGTAAATTAATCTCTAGACAGATTTACTATTGGGACTATTTAAAAAGTCGCAAAAAAGTCACAATTTCACTCCAGTGAGGACCATGTTTATCTTATGAGACTTTTTAATAGAACATGCGACTTTTTCGTAAAGATGTGCGACTTTTGTAAAGCTGCTTACTGACGGATAAACTGCTACCGTCAAACCACATTTATTACAGTCTTAAAGGGCCGATCATAAATCTGACGTGGCTAAAACTGACTTTAGCCATATGTTAAAGTGGAGTGAGCTGTCAGAGTAATGATAAATCTGGCCCTATAGACTGCAATTTATTGATAAGCCTTCTATGTTGTACAGTATCAAAAGCCTCCGCCATCTTAAGTTTAGATAAGCGATGTCTACTGCACCTCCGCCATCTATTATTTTAGTCAACCAATCAAAAAAATCAATAAGATTAGTTTGACATGATCTCCCTGAAGTAAACCCATGCTGTTTTTCATCTTTAAATCCATGGGATTTTAGATGTTCCACAATCCTCTCCTTAAGTATGGTTTCCATTAATTTCCCCACTATTGATGTCAGGCTTACTGGCCTATAGTTGCCCAATTCCTCCGTACTACCTTTCTTGTGAATTGGCACAACATTTGCTAATTTCCAATCTTCTGGGACGACTCCTGTTACCAGTGATTGGTTAAATAAATCTGTTAATGGTTTTGCTAGTTCCCCGCTAAGCTCTTTTAATAGCTTTCGGTGTATCCCATCAGGCCCCTGTGACTTATTCGTATTAATTTTAGACAGCTGACTTAGAACCTCTTCCTCTGTAAAGACACATGCATCAAAAGATTCATTAGTCTTCCTCCCTAACTGAGGTCCTTTTCCTTCATTTTCCTTTGTAAAAACTTAACAGAAGTATTCATTGAGGCAGTCAGCTAGTTTTTTATCTTCTTCCATATACCTTCCTTCTTTTGTTTCTAATTTGGTAATACCTTGTTTTAGTTTCCTTTTTTCATTTATGTATCTGAAGAGTGTCTTATCGCCTTTTTTCACTGACTGAGCTAATTTCTCTTCTGCCTGTGCTTTAGAAGCTCTTATAACTTGTTTGGCCTCTCTCTGCCTAATCTTATAAATTTCCCTTTCATCCTCTTTTTTTTTATAATTACTAAATGCTATCTTTTTGTTTTTAATGATTTTGGCCACTTCTGCTGAGTACCACAGTGGTCTCTTCCTTTTTTTGCTTTTACTGACTAGCCTAATGCAATTTTCTGTTGCCCTCAATAGTGCCACTTTTAAGTAGTCCCATTTCTCCTGGACTCCATTGAAACTTTTCCAATCTGATAGGGACTCGTATACCTCTAATCTAATTCTAGAAAAGTCAGTTTTTCTAAAATCTAAAACTTGTTTTGTGTGGTGTGACTCAGTCACTGTACTTATAGTAAACCACACTGACTGGTGATCACTAGATCCCAAGCTTTCCTCTACAGTAATACCAAATACCAAATTCAAATTCAATGTTAAAAAATAAAAAATTAAAACGGTGCCATTATTTGGTTACTTTGCCTCACAAAAAACATAATATAGAGCAAATATAAATCATATGTTCCCCAAAATAGTATCAATAAAACTGGCACCTTATCCCCTAGTTTCCAAAATGGGGTCAATTTTTGGGAGTTTCTACTGTAGGGGTGCATCAGCGGGGTTTCAAATGGGGCATGGCACCTAAAAAACAATCCAGCAAAATCTTCCTTCCAAAAACCATATGGCGCTCCTTTTCTTCTGCGCCCTGCCGTGTGCCCTTACATCAGTTTACGACCATATGTGGGGTGTTTCTGTAAACCGCAGAATTAGGGTAATAAATATTGTGTTTTGTTTGGCTTTTAACCCTTGAAGTGTTAAAGAAAAAAATGGCTGTGCTCCACTGTCCTGACTGCCTACAGCGTCAAGACATAGTGTGTATGGGACCAGAGAAGAAGAGGGAGCTCGAATGCAGGGAAGAGCGCTGGATCGGGAGAGTGGCGGTGGAGCAGGAGAGTTAAGTTTATTTATTTTCAAGTCTGATCTGCGGTCTGATACTTGGGGGTCTGACATGGAGGTCTAATGGGGGTATGATCTGAGGTCTGATATGGGGGCCCTGTCTCATATGGAGTCCTGATCTGCAGTCTGACATGGAGGTCTAAGCGGGGTCAGATATGGGCGGTGGGTCTGACATGGAGTCCTGATCTGAGGTCTGATATGGGGGTCTAACCTGGAGGTCTAAAGGGGTCTGATATGAGGGGGGTCTGACATGGAAGGCTATAGGGGGTCTGATCTGAGGTCTGATATGGGGGGGGTCTAACATGAAGGTTTGATATGGGGGTCTGATCTGAGGATCTGTTATGGGGGTCTGAGGATCTCATATGTACTGACGCACATTATAAGGGGGTGTTTTTTGTCCTGGTGCACATTATATGGGGTATTTTTTGTGTTGGCTCACATAATAAGGTATTTTTGGTACTGGCGCACATGATCTGTCTATTGTATTTGTCAACATCTATAATACATGCAGTTTCATTGCCACGTGCGTCATGCAAAATGCCACAAGGGAGCCCACTGAGACTTTACCGCCCAAGAGCCCACATGAACCTGGAGCCGGCCCTGCTTATGTCTTTTTTGCTTCTTATTTAAAGGGAACCTGTCACCGGGATTTTGTGTATAGAGCTGAGGACATGGGTTGCTAGATGGCCGCTAGCACATCCGCAATACCCAGTCGTCATAGCTCTGTGTGCTTTTATTGTGTAAAAAAAACCATTTGATACATATGCAAATTAACCTGAGATGAGTCCTGTACGTGAGATGAGTCAGGGACAGGACTCATCTCAGGTTAATTTGCATATGTATCAAATAGATTTTTTTACACAATAAAAGCACACATAGCTATGGGGACTGGGTATTGCGGATGTGCTAGCGGCCATCTAGCAACCCACACAACCCACACAACCCACACAAAATCCGGGTGACAGGTTCCCTTTAATACCCAAAACTTCCAGGGATTGGAAACCTCTGGCACTCCAGGTGTTATGAAACTACAACTCCCAGCATGCACATTTGTTTAGCTGTTCTTGGAACAGAAGTGTATGGAGCATGCTGGGAATTGTAGTTTCACAACATCCGTAGTGCCGGAGGTTGCTGATCCCTGCCTTAGTCCATATGATTTGCCAAACGTCCTCAATCTATGCAGTGGTAGGCCTGCATTCTCCGTGCACTCCACTCAGCGTCTTTATCTCAGGGCATATTCTCAACAGCAACAGGGAGCTCAAGCACATTCCTCATACAGTAGCTTTCAAAATGGATGACCAGTTGCCTCTTGTCCCCATGCACAGTGAAAAATAAAAATAAAAGAATAAAACTGTTAAACATTCATGGCCACATTTATGTTTTATTATTTCCGTGAAGATGCACAATAAGTTGCAATTTATTTAAGTTACACATCTGACAAAAGCAGAAAACCCAAATTGTGTTTAATCTATTAGGTCATCTAAACATATTAGGTCCTACTAATCAGGAGATCCAGATATGTCTTCTCCTGAAGCCTGAGCAGTGGCTTCCATGAAGCTCCAAGAATGTGTATAAGGCTACATGCACACGAATGTCGACAAATTGCCGATCCACAAAAAAAAAAACGGATGACAGCCGTATGCAACAATAACAGCCGTAACAATGCCTAAAACGGAAAGGAATAGGACATGTTCTATTTTTTTGGCGGGGCTACGGAACGGACATACAGATCCGGACAGCACACAGTGTGCTGTCCGCATTTTTTGCGGACCGATTGAAATGAATGGGTCCGCATTATATCCGCAAAAAAAACGGAACGGACACGGAAACAAAAAACGTTCGTGTGCATGTAGCCTAAGGAATACCAGTCATTTTTTATACAGGTTGTCAGGAAGGTATTGACAACTGATACTGCAGAACACAAAAAAGCAGACAGTATGTCAATGAGAATTTGGGGCTGGACACTTGCTTTTTCGGGCAAAAAGTGGATGTTCACTTTAAAGGAAATGTGTCATCAAGAATGTTATCTGCCGGTAAAAACAGATTTATTTATTCTATTTTCTGAACGTGATTATGGGGGCGGTCATTCATGACATACTTTTGGTAAATAAATGTGGTATTGATGAGTGATCAAAGTGATTGAGTTTTACTGCACAGATAATGCATCACGTCATCTTGTAAATTAGAAATGTCTTAGTTATAGGAGGGTGTGACCACATTATTGTCCGGATGAACAGCTTGAACTGTTCTTAACAGCATTTACGCTGGGTTCACACCGGAGCGTTCTGAAAGGAGCGCTCTGTATGCGCGATTGTACGGGCGTTTACAATCGCGCATACAGAGACAAGCAAACACACATTGTCGCGCGTTCCCGAAAGTCTATGTACGGGAACGCGCAACAAACGCCCGAAAAAACGCTCACTTGTTTGAGCGTCGGGCGTTTTACAGCGCGATCGTACGCGCTGTAAAACGCCCAGGTGAGAACCATTCCCATAGGGAAGCATTGGTTTCTCCTTGTTGAGCGTTTTACAGCGCGTAGGAACGCGCTGTAAAACGCTCAGGTGTGAACTGAGGGTTAGAAAGCATTACCCTCAGTTCACACCTGAGCGTTTTACAGCGCGTTCCTACGCGCTGTAAAACGCTCAACAAGGAGAAACCAATGCTTCCCTATGGGAATGGTTCTCACCTGGGCGTTTTACAGCGCGTACGATCGCGCTGTAAAACGCCCGACGCTCAAACAAGTACATGAGCGTTTTTTCGGGCGTTTGTCGCGCGTTCCCGTACATAGACTTTCGGGAACGCGCGACAATGTGTGTTTGCTTGTCTCTGTATGCGCGATTGTAAACGCCCGTACAATCGCGCATACAGAGCGCTCCTTTCAGAACGCTCCGGTGTGAACGCAGCGTTAAAGAGGTTGGTCACTTTCCGGCTACTGTTGATCAATGTGTTTGTAGGATGACAATATGGCACTTACTAGTATAGCCTTTGTTGAAATTCTGCACCATTTTCTATATTTCATAAGGTATTATCTCTTGTTTGCCAAGTCCTTTATGCTGTCCACACAGCAGTCCTGTCCATAAAATGATTGCTGATGGAGGGTCATGTGAACAAGCAAATCACTCAGTCTGCTCCATTACAATACACTGCACCTGCACTAAACTCTCCAGTGCAGATGGCAGATGTGGTATATTTGAGTGGAGAAGACTGAGTGATGTGTCTGGTGATTTTTGCCTCGTCACATGACTCTCCATCAACGGCCATCCTATGGACAGATCTCCTGTGTGGACAGCACATAAGATTTGTCCAACATGGGACACAACTTATGAAATATAGCAAATTTCACAGAAAATCAACAAAGGCTATATCAGTAAGTGTCAAAGAATCATCTTACAGACACATTGGTCAACAATAGCCAGAAAGTGGCCAACCCCTTTAAGAAAATTGTTTTACGGCAGCCCCATGGGCCATAAACACAATGGTCTGGAGGGGACTTCATTGACTTCTAAGGGAGAGTTTTCTAGGCATGTTCTGTGATCTGTGCAGAGGTCATTGTACAAGGAAAGAATAGATAAGATTTGTATCACCTATTGTGAATGGTGGATCCTGTCGTATCTATACACAGAGGTGATATCTCCTTATCATTACAGGCAGGATTAGAATGACATACGCTGGTAACTGCAGTAAAGTGATCTGTACAGACCAAGAAGTGCTGCCTATTATTAGGCTTAGTGGCAAGTGGGAAATCTACAGGATTTTATGGGTTTTGTTTAAATATAGGTATTGGCATGGAAAATTAAACATAACATAATCAAAAATTCTTAAAAAATATGTTAAACATGAAAATGTGATTTAAACAATAGGTCATTTTCTGATGACACATTTCCTTTAAGACAAAACAACATGGTTTTCTATTAAGATGATTCTGTAATGAGTCCTGTGAATATTTCTTGTATTACGAGTATAGCCGGGCAATAATGTGGTCACACTGGTATAACGATGACATTTCCTAATTTACAAGATGAAGTGATGCTTTATCTGGGCAGTAAAACTCAGTCACTTTGATCACTCATCAAGACCATAATTACCAACAATATGAACAATAAACCTGTGTCATTATATGTCTACACATCCGGTACGTGAAAAATGAGGATGTTTCCAAGTAAAGGTCCAATGTAAGGACACAAATCGCATAGATGTACTATTAATACATTGTATTTATCAGCATCAGGGCCAGATCAATTGGTGGAGGCCTCTTGGCATAGAATTTCAACGGGTTCCTCACCTCATGTTATTGGTTTAGAAGCACTGACTACATATTAAAGAGCAGACCCTGCACACCTCCAGAGCAGACCCTGCACATCCAAGCCACAGATCCCTTGATAAAGGTCGACACCGACCGAAACGTTGGGGTTGTATTGCTTAACTAAAAATAGTGCTTATATAATTGCTCTGGATGGAACATTGAATTGATGTAAAAACCAACTATGAATTAAAAATGAATAACTAATGAAAACGTATTTGGTGTGCTGTGGATTTTTCAAGTGAATCTACTGACGTCTGTCCTCTACGAGCACCCACCGTCTAGGGTGTGCAGATCTCAAATATTTCTTGGATACATGTTAAAGAGGACCTTTCATCTGGCAAAAAATTGTGAACTAAGTATCATGATATATACAGCGGCGCCCAAGGATCTCACTGCACTTACTATTATCCCTGTGCGCCGCTCCGTTCTCCTGCTATGCCCTCCGGTATGTTCGGTCACTTGGTTATAGTAGGAGGAGACTGCCCTTGTTATCCTGGGTGTCTCCTTCTCCTAGGCTGTAGCGCTGGCCAATCGCAGCGCAGAGCTCACAGCCTGGGAGAAAAAAAACTCCCAGACTGTGAGCTCTGCGCTGCGATTGGCCAGCGCTACAGCCTGGGAGAAGAAGACGCCCAGGAGAACAAGGGCAGTCTCCTCCTACTATAACGAAGTCCCCTAAGTCTCCGCCTACTATAACCAAGTGACCGAACATACCGGAGAGCATAGCGGGAGAACGGAGCGGCGCCCTGGTACAATAGTAACTGCAGTGAGATCCCTGGGCGCCGCTGTACAGATCATGACACTTAGTTCACAATTTTTTGCCAGATGAAAGGTCCTCTTTAAGGGAATGTGTCCTCAGAAAATGCCCCCCCCCCCCCCTTCCCTTCTAGCAGTGTATAGTCTAATTCAGTGTTCCTCAACTCCAGTCCTCAGGGCCCACCTGTCGGTCATGATTTGAGAATATCCCACAGAACAAATACCTGTGGTAAGTCCAGATGCATTGACACTAATTATATCACCTGCCCAATACTAAGAAAATCCTGAAAGCATGACCAGCAGATAGGTCCTGAGGACCGGAGTTGAGGAACACTGGTCTAATTAAATAGACTGTCCATGCCAATGATATGCATATGGCTCTATAATTAATGGATGAGCATAACATAGGGAGTTTTTGTGGGTAAGTATGTATGTAGATGTTATTGTATGTATAGCACATACTTACCAACTCTCCTAGAATGTCTGGGAGGCATCCAGAAATAGAAGAGACCTCCTAGAATCCCAGAGGAGTTAGCAAATCTCCCGCACAGTACATGGAGGGCTCCTCCCAGAAAGCGTCCCTCCATGAGCGCTCAGGATGCTGCAATAACTTTGGTGCCCATACTTGCTGTGAAAAGGGCGCAACATGTCACAAATCTAGGTTTCATTTATCATGAAAGATGTGGGGACTAACTGAAAGATGGTGGGGGGGCTCATAAAAAGGGGTGTGTCCACACCTGAGAAAGAAACGCTGCAGCACACAAAGCAAAAGCCTCCGACTAACCAAATTCTAAGTATGCTTGGCCACCAGTGAATGGACTGCTCCATAGTCCTGGAACTCTTAGTCTGGACCTGGATATGAAACTTGTCTAGGTTCAGTAGGAAACATGGATGAGTTTTTAAACGGACCACCCATGAATGGAGTCGATATGCAGTCCGTTTTTTCCCACAGATCCATTCATTTGAATGAGTGGGTCTTGCGGGAAAATTAAACCAAGATTTTCTCTATGCAGATTCACATCAATGTAAATATTCCAATTTAATTCAATGGGTCAGTGTTCAGTTCAGGCGCTGTCCGTTTACACTCGGGCAGCACCCGGACTGAAAAATCACTGGTCAGAATGAGCACTTACTGTATAATAAGTTCTTTCCTGAGCAGAATCAGCATAATATACAGTGGTAAAAAGCTCTTTCACAAATGCCAAATACTGCCATGTTATTGAGAAGTGTTGTGCACTAAATACTAGTGATTAGCTGCAGAGGTCATATTTGAATTTGTGATATTTTGCGAATATCTTGTAGAATTTTCGTCAAATATTCGCGAATTCGAATATTCGTTATATTCTACATTCTTTTTTTTTACTCAAAAATCGGCAAGGTAATATGCGAATATTACGCAATCAATACAGGCGTGGGTCAAAAACGAATATATAGCACTATATAATATAGTGCTATATATTTGTTTTTCGAATATTTGTAATTTTTTCCATCTGAAAACATGATTCCTCCCTGCTTCTTGTTTGTGGGCCAATGAGTCATTGGCCCACAAGCAACTTAAGCAGGGAGGAATCATGACTTCAGATGGAAATAAATGACAAATATTCTAAAATACTGTAGTATTACACATGTGGAACATGCTGACTAAGGCTCTGTAGACACTGCTTCCTAGTCTGCCATCAAATGTCTTTGCTTGGGATGCATGACTAGTAGAAACCGAAGAGGAGCCCAACATCCATCAACAGTATAATGACAGCTTTATTTACATTCCCAAGAACTCCAACACGACAACGCCTAGCCAGAGCCGCATGAGGCGGAAAGAGCACTATGCCTCTCAGGAGGCGCAATGACATGGTCACTAATGCCTATATCCTAGTGCAGGCATTCGTGATTAAGTCATTGTGACGACTGAGGCCTGATGCAGGAGAATGCGGTGATGTCATTGCGACCACCTCTGCCAGGTGGTGGAAACTCAGGCTGCAAAAGGCCTATGACCTGCATCACAGATGGCAGCATGGAGCAGGAGTCATGTAAGTGTTTTGTTATTTTGCTGGAGCCACTGGGGGCACCACAGTGAGGAGCATGATACATAGTGGCCCTACAAGGGGAATTATAATGCAGGGAACACTACAAAGGGGCATTATACATACTGGCACTACAGGGGGGTTATAACTACAGGAGGCACTGCAGGGGGGCATTTATAAATACTGGGGGCACTATCGAGGGGACATTATAACTACAGAGGCACTGCAGGGGACATTATAATTACCTGGTGCACTGCAGGAGGAGCATTATAAATATCAGGAGCACTACAGGGGACAATATAAATACTGGAGGGATTATAACTGCAGGAGGGCATTACAAATTCTCTGGGCTCTACAATTACTGGGGCTACTGCAAGGGCATTATATCTAATAGGGCTACTACAGGGGCCATTATAACTACTGGGAGCACTGGGGGGGGGGGGGGGGTTATTACTATTGTGGGCTCTACAGGGGTGCTGTATGGATCAGACTTATTACTACTGGGTCCTCTAAAGGGAGGCCTTTTTACTACTTGGGCACCATTATTACTGGGGGTACATTCGAGCACATATAGAGGGCATTTGTACTAATGGGGGAACTCTTGGGAAGCATTATCATTATAGGGGGTACTGTAGGGGGCACTATTACTATGAGGGGACTATCTGTATGGCACTTTTATTTTTGTCCGTGCCTCAACATAAATTTTGCTAATTCTCCAGCAGCTGGGCAAATGGCAGAAAAATGACATGTACGCCTGTTTCCAGTCATTGCCCCAACAGTCCCCCACTCTGCCCCCATCCCACCTAGCTGTCAAAAACTTACTTAATATTGTTGTTCAGCTGGTCAAAAAAAGGGGACTAGTGACTATTTTTATGTCTAAAATAATCAAGACCCTTGATGAATGACCCCAATATATGTAACGACACCAGTTCTTCACAAGACTGCAGAACTATAGCAGTCACCCTTCCCAAGTACTAACAGTGTCTCTTGGTACCGTAGGGAAGAACTGCATAACAACTGGATGGTTACAAAAAGAAATATATGACGCATCAACACTAGCAAGCAATAAATGCACAGAAATAACTTACCAACACATGGCAGGAATTGAATGATAATAGCAACAAATGAAGTTGATGGAAGTCTGGAAATGGAGCAGATAGGAGATGGTAATAGGATTCAGGTAGAGAACGGTGAATGACAGTACGCAGCAATAAAGACGCGGCAGAACTGACCCTGCTATGCATTTTAACCCCACAGCCAAATAAAAACCAAACAGAAAACATAATCCAAAGCAAACATAACTACATGCTAGTGAAGCGGCCCTCCGGGAAAGGTGGAGAGGAGGATGGGAGTGGTAGTAGTGCTTCACGGTAGCTGTCCCCTCTCTGGAGCTCCAGTGGCTGTGCACTGAATGGAGGGGGCACCTTTTGTTTCCTGGGGGCACTACTTTTTTGCGGTGCAGAGGCATGGACAGAAAACCCACGGAAGTGGGCTTCCGTGGGTTTCCGATCCGTGTCTCCGTTACGCACTACACCCTATCTTCCGGATTTCGGACCCATTCAAGTGAATGGGTCTGTATCCGTTAGGGTATATGGTGCTCATGCGGCCGGTGCCCGTATATTGCAGACCCGCTGTTTGCGGGCCACAATACTAGCATGGACCTGCTACAGTCATGTGCATGAGGCCTTTAGTGGATGAAAAACAGAAAAGTTTTGCAACGTTTGTCTATATTCACACATAATAGATTTGTTGCAACATGTGCTTTCCACCAAAACAATCAAACTCGGACGACTGGAACTGCTTTTCAGCTGCATACATTTTCCAGCAAGTCTTCTGGGTGTAAATATTCCCTTAAGGCTGCAAACTGATCAGCATTTTAGAAACTGTATTCAGTCTATGATTTATGATCTCATTTCGCTATTGTGTTGATTGTAATATAATACAAGTATTGTATATAAAGGCAAGCCAACTCCCCACACAGCAGGGCCAGGTCCTTACCCATGTCTCTGGGCTCTTTATTTATTTTTCTTACAGCTTTCAAGGCTTAGGCCTTGATGAAATCCACAACCTCTTTAGGATCTTCTGTAGCAGGTGCTTCTGCGGCAAGGTCCGCGATGCTGGAGTCAGCGGCAACGGCTGTGGTTTCCAGTGGCCGATGAGTTGCAGAGTATTGGCGCCTTCTAATATTGACTGAGGTCTCCAGCTCAGATTGAGTAGTAGTAAGCGCTGCATCGAAACCCACTGATTCAAGATTGATGACCTATCGTGAGGATAAGGTTGCTGGATGCTCTGCTGCGCAAGAGGCAGGGGTCACATACTGCAGTTCTTCTTTGCAGCAGGGCACAAGATGTTGCGGGATTCCCCTGCAGTATTGGGAGCCTGTACCCAGGTTGGGACTGCAGTCGTGCAATGTGTTACTGCAGATGCAGTTTCTGCTGTGGGTCCTCCGGCACCATGGGGCTTGATTCGTCACATATGCATTCTTGTTCAGGTGTTGTCACCTGTACTGACCTCAACTGGCTGTCCTGAAGGTGGCCAGTGTCACAACAGGTTCTTTTGGATCACATGTTCGCACAGGTGGTGCCCACCCGGTGTCTTTGATTGCTGTGTTGTGGGATTAGAGCAGTCAGACAGAAGGTAGAAGAGTCATCATCGTAGATGCAGTCGGAGGAGGTGTCGGAGGCGCTACAGTCATTTGGATAATGGAGAGAGTACATTGGGCTCTGGATCCCCTCCAAAGGTGTCACAATGGGCTACTGATCAGGCTGTTAATATGGGTCAATTTATGATTCTTTGTTTTGTGGTGTTTTGCCTCTTGTCACTCACCTGTCCACTGACATCAAGGAGTAGATTTGGAAACATGAATTTGTGGATATCTGGTCCTTAATTTTAATGAATCATGTGAATGATGACAAGGAGCATTTTTTAGAGAGAGGGTCTGATAGGAAGGTGAAGCCGGAGAAAACGTTTGGCATTTGGCTTTACTGTAAGGTCATCAGACCTTGGTTCATGTAATTTGCCAGCGTTTTCCAGCCATAGGGAGTTGTTTGTTTATTTAGACACCGTTTTTAGTGCCGACAAGCTGCATGGAGGAGCCACTTGGTGGCGCTATGATGAGGAGTATAAAAGACGGATGGCTTTGATGCCTGAAATTGTTTGGGCGACTGATGTTTGGCTTCAGTTAATTTTGGTGCAAAAGCAGAATCATTCCTTTCCGTCCAGCGCCACAGTTTTAGTTCGTTCACCCAAAGTTGTGGCCCAACAACCTAATGGAGCTTGTTGGCTTTACAATGAAGGACAATTCAGATTTTTTGAGTCTTGCAAATTCTGCCTTGAGAGCTCAGTTTGCGTGGGGTGTGCATCTGGCCATTCATTGTTTCTGCCAGTCCAAACAGCCTGGCGTTGCTGGTGCTGTGGAGAATGCCGGTGAGTATCTTCAAGATGGAGCTGTGGTTAAGAATATACCCAGGAAGCGGGAGGCAGGGCTCTTAATTGAAGAGTTTAGTTTCAGGTTCATTATTCCCTATGATCAGTCCTCATGGAGGTGCCTAGGGAGGAGTTCCTGGCAGAAGATGCTCTGGGTGGTATGGCCAGCCTTTTTCATGGACCACGGTATCCTAATTTGCGAGGTTTCTCCTCTTGGCCTTGTACCTAAGAAGGAACCAGGCAAATTCAGATTGATCATTGTTCCTGTCCTCGTGGGGAATTGTTCAATTATTGATCTCAAAAGACGTTGCAGCTGTTTCATGTACGTTGTTTGATGTTGCTGTTCACTTAGTTCATCAAGCAGGTGATAGAGCATTGTAGGCTAAGGGTCCATTCACACGTTTGCAAGTGTTTTGCAGTCCGCAAATTGCGGATCCGCAAAACACGGACACCAGCCATGTGCGTTCCGCATTTTGCGGACCGCACATGGCCGGCACTTTAAATAGAAATGCCTTTTCTTGTCCGTGTCTGCGGACAAGAATAGGACATGTTCTATTTATTTGCGGAAAGGAAGTGCGAATGAGGAACGGAAGTGCGGATGTGGACAGCACACTGTGTGCTGTCCGCATCTTTTGCGGTCCCATTGAAAGTGAATGGGTCCGGATCCATTCCGCAACGTTGCAGAACGGATCCGTACCAATTTTGCGGACGTCTGAATAGACTTCCTTTTACATACTTCTGGTTCACCCTAAGTTCACCCATTTGTTGAGCTGTTGATGAGTTTTCTGTTCAAACTCGTTTTCCAATGGGCTGTTCCATCTCGTGTAATTTTTTTAAAATTAAATATCTTTTTATTGGAATTTTATATAGAGTACATGACATAACAAATACAAATAAATAGAGGTGTCCAGGCGTCATATATTAGTAATGGAGCAGGATGGACATACTACAGATCTTTCAGAACTTTTCATTAGTCCTCTGTTCAAGGAGAGTAACTTGCAAGAGCTCCGTCTAGGTTTTTGCCAATGTCCATTTGACGCAGTCATAGAACGTAACAGAGTGAACTGTTCATATTACAAATAGTGACAGTAGATTTGTGGTCGCGCCCGGGGCAAACAGGAAAGCCAAGTAAGTAAGCTATAGGTTTTATGGTTTATAGACATGAGGGAGGGAGAAATCCCCCTGAGATTTTCCAAGTTAACCATGTGTTTGTTCTATATTTTTAACTAGTCAGAGGGTCTGTGAGATAGGTCTTTTTTGAGCATCGATAGAGTGAGATCATTTTTAACTTGTGGTTTTGCTTTTGTATTCTTTCCAAGGAGCCCAAGTTTTTAGGAATCTAGAGTGAGTTCTATTTGCCCAACTTGCTAATTCCTATATAAGGTACAATTGGTCGATTTTTGACTCCCATTGAGTAATAGTTGGGGGGTTGGGGTTGAGCCAGAGCAAGGGAATTAGGGACCTAGCAGCTTGGACCATTCAGGTAGGCAAATCAGATGCCTTCGGGGTCCATCTGTCTGTCGGGATTCACAACAAGACCGACAATGGGGTCAGATGAATAGAGGTGCCACATTATTGGTTTATTTTGTGTTCTACTTGTTCCCAGAATCCCCTTAGTTGTGGGCAGAACCAGAATATGTGGCCGAGTGTGCCCCCTTCCTGAGAGCATCTCCAGCAGTCGCCCGACTCCCATAATCCCATTTTATGAAGTTTGTAAGGATCATTGTACCACCTGGTCATTGTTTTGTATGAGTGTTCCTGGATTCTGACGCAGTGTGAAAAGCCATAGGATCTTAAATGTATTTGGTTTATTTCTGCTGTGGAAAAGGATCTCTCTAGGTCTCTTTCCCACTGGCTGATATAAGCATGGGTTCCCATGGCAACCATGGATTGTAGGTTCTTGTATAATAGTGATATCGTGTGTTTAGGAATCGTAGGGTTGGACGCTATTTTCTCAAGCCAAGTTGCTTCTTGTTTTTCCGCTATATTTAGTCTGCAAGGAGTGGCATGAGTTCCTAAATTCTCTCTGATCCATGAAATTGTGTTTATTTATATATTGTAAACAAAGGCGTTCCATGCCTGCAGGCGTTATGGAGTTAGTTCTAAGCTCGATGACATTGATATTTCCAAGGTGGTGCCAGAAAGAGGGAGCATCTGTGGCATTAGGATGGAGTAGGAAAGGAATTAGAGAGGAAGGTAGATGTCTTGGGGGATCAGAGAATGGCTGAAGAGATTTGATAAGACCATAAACGCCTCTGGTTAGACTATGTAACGGAGGGGATGAGGTTCTACCTATGCCCCATAGTCCAGCTATCTGGTAATCAGATAAGTTGGCTAGTTCTAAGTCTGAGCCCAATATTCTAAATTGTGGGATACACAGTTGGAGCCATCTTTTCAACAATATCGCTCTGTGATAAGCTTTTGCATCAGGTAGGCCAAAGCCTCCATGAAGGCGATCTCTTGTTAATCTGTCGTATGCCAGTCTAGGCTTTTTACCTTTCCACAGGAAAGTTATAAATAGAGTACGTATTGATGCGAAGAAGGACTAGGAAAGGTGTATTGGAACCATCTGTAACAAATATAAAAGTTTGGGCATAATGTAAGTTTGTAATAAGTTTTTCCTACCCATCCAGGAGAGATAAGGTAATGATAATGAATGCAACTGTTCCTTAATCTGTTTTAAGAGAGTTAAATAATTCATGGAGTATAATTTGGAAGGTGTATTTGTTAAGAAGATCCCCAAGTATTTGAGCTTGTCTTGTTGCCATCTAAAGGGAAAAGTAGTTCGTAACTGGTGGATGTGTTGAGAGGGAGCTGTAATGTTCAGTGCCTCTGATTTAGTATAATTAACCTTAAAGTTGGATAAGGAGCCATATTCTTCGAATAGGGTCAATAGTTGAGGGAGTGGTTGTGCAGGATTTGTCATCAACACCAAAAGGTCATCTGCAAAAGCAGCACATTTATGTTCCACTCCCCTGACCACTAAACCTTTAATGGATGGATTGTCGCTAATTGCTTGTAATAAGGCTTCCATGGTAATGATAAAAAGGGTTGGGGACAAAGGGCATCCCTGGCGGGTACCATTGTTTATTTCCAAGGGTGGCGATAGCGTTGCATTAACACGAACTCTAGCGCTGGGGTGATGATATAAAGACATTATTGTTCGGGTAAAAGAGCTCGGCATGCCGAATTTTTGCAACACACGCTGCATGAACAACCAACTGACTCTATCGAACGCCTTTTCAGCGTCTGTACCCAAGAGTATGACTAGGAACTTTTTGTTTATTGCTAGTGTGATGGCGTTGTGGCTTCCCTTCCCTCCCTGCCACAAATCCTGCCTGGTCTGGATGTATTATTTTGGGAAGGAGTTTATGCAATCCATTCGCCAAAATATTTGCCCATATTTTTATATCAACATTGAGTAAAAATATCGGTCTATAGCTTCCACATAATAGCTTATCCTTCCCTTTCTTGGCCAAAATCGTGATGGTTGCCTCAAGCGCTTGTTTTGGGAGAGACTCTCCTTTCAACAATGCTTGGAATTAGGTAGTTATGCGGGGCAGTAAGGTGGGTAGAAGCTTTTTATAATACTCCGCCGGTAGACCATCGGGGCCTGGGGCTTTCCCCTGTGGTAGGGTAGTGATAATTTTTTATATTTCTTCTGATGTAATGGGAGAAAGTAATGTAGAACAATCCTCTCTTGTTAGCAAGGGCAGTTTAAGTTTCGATATGAATTGTTCTATCTTAGAATGACTGGTATCTGTCTGTAAGTTTGATGGAATATTATATAACTGATGGTAGAATCGGCTGAATTCATCCGCGATATACTTGATCTCGGTGGTTATGGACCCTGAATTCGTTCTGATACTATTTATGTGTTGAGCCTCTCTTCTTTTTTGATCAGATAGTTCATCATTTTATTGCCCTTATTCCCATGTGCATAATATTTGAACCGTGCATATTGGTATGCCTTGGCACTGTGGATGTTAAGCAGTTCTTAAAATTTTTGGCGCGAAGCAGATAATTCATCTTGCATGGCTCTCGCTATGAACTCTCCTCTTATAAATGCCTTGTGCGCCTCCCATACTATGGCATGGGAGGTGTCCGAGGGGTCATTTTCTTTGAAGTAGAAGGCAAGTTTTTGTGAGATTTTTTATAGCCTCCTCTGAGCCCAAAAGGGTCTTATTTAGACGCCAAGTCTATTCTCTGATGGGGAGAGAGGAGAGAGATAGGGAGGTGTGAACAGGAGCATGGTCCGATATCGTCGTTGGACCAATGATAGAGTTATGGAGCATATCTATGTGGATATCTGAAATGAATATATAGTCTAGTCTCTGAAAAGTATGGTGTACCTTTAAATAAAACGTGAAATCTTTAGTGGAGGCATTTAGGGTCCTCCAAGAGCCCACTATATGGCTTTCTCTAGGGGCCCTTTGGGTATTTCCCAAGGCCTTTTGCGAGCTGGCGGAGGTTCCTCTAGAGGTGTCTACGTTGGATTTAATGGGATATTTAGGTCACCCCCCGAAAAGTCTCACTCCCTCCACGAATGTATGGAATTTGGATAATGTGTCCTTAATCCAATTATGCTGTTTACTGTTGGGAGCATAAAGACTGGCGAGAGAGATCATAATGTGGCCGATTTTTCCCTTTACAAAGACGTATCGCCCGTCTGGGTCTGACTGAGTTAGGATGTGTTGGAAGGGTATGTGTTTAGCTATAGCAATGCTAACTCCCCTTGCTGCAGATTTGTATGTTGAGTAGGGTTCGTACCGAACTTTAGGATTTGTGGACCCCGAACCCGAACATTTTAGTAAAAGTTTGGGTTCCGTGTTCGGCGCTTTCTTGGCGCTTTTTGAAAGGCTGCAGAGCAGCCAATCAACAAGCGGTTACCTATCTGACCTTAGAAGCCATCACAGCCATGCCTACTAATGGCATGGCTGTGATTGGCCAGAGCAGCATGTGACCCAGGCTCTATATAAGCTTGAGTCACATAGCGCTGCACGTCACTCTGCTGTTACAAGTGTAGGGAGAGGATGCTGCTGGACTTGTGATTTCAGGGCGAGAATAGGAGAGAATCTTACTCAGCGATCTACATAGAAATAGTTGTGTGGGTGCAGGACACAATCGTTTTACCCTGCCCTGAGCCCATTAACAAAAAAAAAATAACTTTTATAATTCTGTTAGTTAGGTGGGCGGCGGCAGCGGCGGCCATCTTATGCAAGCTCAGTGCACCAGCACTGCATCTGAGCTTTTGGGACATTGCAAATCACAATTTTTTTTGCAATCTACAACATCTGGATTAGTCAGTGTGCAATTTAAGGTAGAAATACACCCATCATTTTCTGGGATTTTAAAAACACACTTTTTTGCCAAAAAACTGTATTTTCCTGATCTGCAAGTGTTAAATTCAAGTTTAATATATACAGCTTTCCTATTCTGTTACCAAAAAAAACACTTTTTTGGCAATCTACAACATCTAGATTAGTTAGTGTACAATTTAAGCTAGAAATACACCCATCATTTTCTGAGGTTTTAAAAACACACTTTTTTGACAAAAAACACTATTTTCAGGCCTTGCAGCATCAGCACGTGTGAAATTACAGGCTTATATACTGCTGTCAAATTCAGTTGTTAAACAAACACTCGTTTGGGCAAAAAAATAATTGTTGGCAGCCTTTGATGCAGATGTCAGAGATGTGAAATACCGCCATTTGGTGTACCAATATTGGATTCAGGCCTACACTGGTTCAGGCCGTGTGAGATACACCCTCTACATACAGGGGTTTGATTCAGGCATTTGAAATACAGCCATTTTGGGCAAAGAAATCTTTAATTCAGGCCTACACTGATTCAGGCCGTGTAAGATATACCCTCTACATACAGGGGTTTGATTCAAGCATTTGAAATACAGCCATTTGAAATACAGCCATTTTGAGCAAAGAAATATTAAATTCAGGCCTACACTGATTCAGGCCCTGTGAGATACACCCTCTACATACAGGTTTGATTCAGGCATTTGAAATACAGCCATTTTGGGCAAAGAAATCTTTAATTCAGGCCTACACTGATTCAGGCCGTGTGAGATACACCCTCTACATACAGGGGATTGATTCAGGCATTTGAAATACAGCCATTTGAAATACAGCCATTTTGGGCAAAGAAATTTTTTATTCAGGCCTACACTGGTTCAGGCCGTGTGAGATGCACCCTCTACATACAGTGGTTTGATCCAGGCATTTGAAATACAGCCATTTTGGGCAAAGAAATCTATAATTCAGGCCTACACTGATTCAGGCCGTGTGAGATACACCCTCTACATACAGGGGTTTGATTCAGGCATTTGAAATACACCCATTTTGTGCAAAGAAATCTTTAATTCAGGCCTACACTGGTTCAGGCCGTGTGAGATACACCCCCTACATACAGGGGTTTGATTCAGGCATTTGAAATACAGCCATTTTGGGCAAAGAAATCTTTAATTCAGGCCTACACTGGTTCAGGCCCTGTGAGACACACCCTCTACATACAGGGGTTTGATTCAGGCATTTTAAATACAGCCATTTGAAATACAGCCATTTTGTGCAAAGAAATCTTTAATTCAGGCCTACACTGATTCAGGCCGTGTGAGATATACCCTCTACATACAGGGGTTTGATTCAGGCATTTGAAATACAGCCGTTCTGGGCAAAGAAATCTTTTATTTAGGCCTACACTGGTTCAGGCCCTGTGAGATACACCCTCTACATACAGGGGTTTGATTCAGGCATTTTAAATACAGCCATTTTGTGCAAAGAAATCTTTAATTCAGGCCTACACTGATTCAGGCCGTGTGAGATATACCCTCTACATACAGGGGTTTGATTCAGGCATTTGAAATACAGCCATTTGAAATACAGCCGTTTTGGGCAAAGAAATCTTTAATTCAGGCCTACACTGGTTCAGGCCGTGTGAGATACACCCTCTACATACAGTGGTTTGATCCAGGCATTTGAAATACAGCCATTTTGGGCAAAGAAATCTTTAATTCAGGCCTACACTGATTCAGGCCGTGTGAGATACACCCTCTACATACAGGGGTTTGATTCAGGCATTTGAAATACAGCCATTTTGGGCAAAGAAATTTTTAATTCAGGCCTACACTGATTCAGGCCGTGTAAGATATACCCTCTACATACAGGGGTTTGATTCAAGCATTTGAAATACAGCCATTTGAAATACAGCCATTTTGAGCAAAGAAATATTAAATTCAGGCCTACACTGATTCAGGCCCTGTGAGATACACCCTCTACATACAGGTTTGATTCAGGCATTTGAAATACAGCCATTTTGGGCAAAGAAATCTTTAATTCAGGCCTACACTGATTCAGGCCGTGTGAGATACACCCTCTACATACAGGGGATTGATTCAGGCATTTGAAATACAGCCATTTGAAATACAGCCATTTTGGGCAAAGAAATTTTTAATTCAGGCCTACACTGGTTCAGGCCGTGTGAGATGCACCCTCTACATACAGGGGTTTGATCCAGGCATTTGAAATACAGCCATTTTGGGCAAAGAAATCTATAATTCATGCCTACACTGATTCAGGCCGTGTGAGATACACCCTCTACATACAGGGGTTTGATTCAGGCATTTGAAATACACCCATTTTGTGCAAAGAAATCTTTAATTCAGGCCTACACTGGTTCAGGCCGTGTGAGATACACCCCCTACATACAGGGGTTTGATTCAGGCATTTGAAATACAGCCATTTTGGGCAAAGAAATCTTTAATTCAGGCCTACACTGGTTCAGGCCCTGTGAGATACACCCTCTACATACAGGGGTTTGATTCAGGCATTTTAAATACAGCCATTTGAAATACAGCCATTTTGTGCAAAGAAATCTTTAATTCAGGCCTACACTGATTCAGGCCGTGTGAGATATACCCTCTACATACAGGGGTTGTCATGGTCTTACCTTCTTGCTGTTCTCCTTCGTTTGACATGTGCTGGCGGCCATCTTGGTTTCTGGGTTTCTTGTAGCCTCCCACCCTGCGGCTCCTCCTTCCCACTGGGAGGAGCTGGATGCCTAGCTCATATATATAGGAGGTCTGTGGCTTCAGTTCCTCGCTTGGTCCTCCTGTGTTCACATGCTTCTAGACTGCTGCTGCTTCTGGTTCCTGATCCTGGTTTCGTCTGACTACCCTGCTGGTTCCTGATCCTGGTTTCGTCCGACTACCCTGCTGGTTCCTGATCCTGGCTTCGTCTGACTACCCTGCTGGTTCCTGATCCTGGCTTCGTCTGACTACCCTTCTGGTTCCTGACCTCTGGCTTCGCAAAGACTCTGCTTCGGTTTCGCCATCCGTTTGGACTTTTGCTTTACAGCTTTATTTTCAATAAAGCCTTCTTATTTTTACTTATCCCTTGTTGTACGTCTGGTTCATGGTTCCGTGACATTAGGACCAAGCCATGAATTCTGACGGTACAGGGCCATCCTCGCTACCCACGCTGGTTGCCAGACTTGATCAGCAGGATCACCTGTTGGGTCGGTTCGCTGTGGCGTTGCAAACCCTGCTTGAACGCACGGCTCATTTCGCTCCCGTTGCCGATGGGTCGGTTGTCGCTCCTGGGCCCGCTCCTACTGCCGCTCCGGTTGTTGCGCCAGAGTCTACCCCGACACCTGTTGTTGCACCTGCGGTGTTTCGGGGTATGACTGGTTCTGCCCCTCTTCCACAGCGCTTTGGGGGAGAGCCAACTCAGTGCCGAGGTTTCCTTAACCAGGTGGGCATTTATTTTGAGTTGCTGCCACATGCCTTTCCTACTGAGAGATCAAAGGTGGGCTTCTTGATCTCGCTGCTCTCGGACAAGGCCTTGGCCTGGGCCAGCCCTTTATGGGAGAACAACAATCCGGTGGTTGCCGAGTTTTCCGGTTTTGTTGCTTCTCTTCGGAAGGTATTCGATGTGCCGGCTCGTGCTGCCTCTGCTGCGAAGCTCCTTATGTCCATCAGACAGGGTTCACGATCCGTAGCTGAATACGCCATTGAGTTTCGTACCCTGGCAGCAGAGGTGGGCTGGAATAATGAGGCTCTGGTCGCTGCTTTCTCTCATGGTCTCTCGGATGCCTTGAAGGATGAGGTTGCAGCTAAGGACCTACCAGTGGAGCTCGAGTCTCTTATTTCTTTCCTGATTTTGATTGACACCAGACTCATGGAGAGACCTTCCTTTAAGGAGAGCCTGCGGAGGTTTTCTAACAGATTGGCGCCTACGTTTGCTGTCCCACCCGTGCCTCCCTCTCCTCCCACGCCTCCTGGGGATGACTTGTCTGGGGGTGAACCCATGCAGCTGGGGTTTGCTCGCCTGTCCGAGGGGGAGAGGGTACTCCGGAGACGCGAGGGCCGATGCATGTACTGTGGTCTCGGTGGGCATTTTCGGTTGGCATGTCCGAACCGTCCGGGAAACGCTCGCACCTGAGATCCTGTCGGGGGCAGATCTTGGGTGGAGTCTCCTCGTCCCCGGTTTCCCGTGTTGACAAACCACTGATCACTGTTGTCCTCTCCTGGGTCGGGGGCTCGGTGACGACCCAGGCGTTGGTGGACTCTGGTGCTGGTGGTTTGTTCATTGATAAGGTGTTCGCTGCCGCCAATTCCATTCCTCTGCAGGCTCGAGGTTCCCCACTGGCTCTTGAGGCGATAGACGGCAGACCCCTTCTGCCGCCACACGTGATTAATGAGACCCTTCCAGTGGGGATAGCCATTGGTGCCGTTCACAGAGAGTCGGTCTGCCTCCAGGTTATTTCGTCTCCACACTACTCGGTGGTCTTGGGGTACCCCTGGCTCTGGAAGCATAATCCGACTTTCGATTGGAGATCGGCCGAGATCCTCTCGTGGTCACCGCAGTGTGGGGCTAGTTGCATCCATGGGTCTGTCAAGTTGCTGTGTACTTCCTCGGACTCTCTGTTGCCTCCTGAATACGAGGAGTACCGGGATGTATTCGATAAGGTGCGCGCGGTTGCCCTACCTCCGCACCGCCCATACGATTGTGCCATAGAGTTACAATCTGGTGCCGTTCCTCCTCGTGGCAAAGTCTATCCACTGTCGGTAGCGGAGAATGAGGCCATGGAGGAGTACGTGAGGGAGGCGCTTTCACGCGGACACATTCGCAAATCCTCGTCCCCGGCAGGGGCTGGATTTTTCTTTGTGAAAAAGAAGGGCGGTGAGTTGAGGCCTTGCATCGATTACAGGGGTCTCAATCGCATCACGATCAAGAACGCTTACGCAATACCCTTGATTTCCGAGCTGTTCGATCGCCTTAAAGGGGCCACGGTCTTTACCAAACTCGACCTGAGGGCGGCATATAACCTGGTAAGGATCAAGGCGGGCGATGAGTGGAAGACCGCGTTTAACACCAGGACCGGTCATTATGAATCCTTGGTTATGCCCTTTGGGTTGTGCAATGCGCCCGCAGTCTTTCAGGAATTCATCAACGATGTTTTCCGTGACCTGTTGCAGCAGTGTGTGGTGGTCTATTTGGATGACATCTTGGTATATTCTGAATCCATGGAGGCCCACATTCTGGATGTCAGACGAGTGTTGCAACGGTTACGAGAGAACAAGCTGTTCGGTAAGCTTGAGAAATGCGAATTTCACCGATCCCAGGTAACCTTCTTAGGTTACATCATTTCCGCTGAGGGGTTCTCCATGGATCCTGAGAAGGTTTCGGCTGTCTTACAGTGGCCCCAGCCCAGTGGTCTTCGTTCCCTGCAGCGCTTTTTGGGCTTCGCCAATTACTATCGGAAGTTCATCAGGGACTTTTCCATGCTAGCCAAGCCTCTCACGGATCTGACCAGGAAGGGCAGTAATTCCCAGGTCTGGCCGCTCGAGGCCATCCGAGCTTTTGAGGCTCTAAAGTCCGCCTTTGTGTCGGCTCCGATTCTGTCGCATCCCAACCCTGGGTTGCCCTTTGTCCTCGAGGTGGACGCGTCTGAGACGGGAGTAGGCGCCCTTCTGTCTCAGCGTAGAACACCAGAGGGTCCTCTGCTTCCTTGTGGGTTTTACTCCCGGAAACTGTCTTCCGCGGAGTGCAACTATCAGATTGGTGACAGGGAGTTATTGGCCATCGTGCAGGCCCTTAAAGAATGGAGGCACTTGCTCGAGGGTTCGGTGGTTCTGGTCCTCATCCTGACGGACCACAAGAATCTGACCTACCTTTCTGAGGCCAAGAGATTGACACCACGTCAGGCCAGATGGGCTCTGTTCTTGTCACGTTTTAATTACGTGGTCTCCTACCTACCCGGTTCCAAGAACATCAGGGCGGATGCCTTATCACGGCAGTACTCCGAGCTGTCCAGGGAGGAGTCGATTCCGACTTCGGTCATACCTCCGAATCAGATCTTGGCCGCCATTCGCACCAGCCTGACCTCTCCCCTGGGTGAGCAGATTTTGGCGGCTCAATCTGGTGCTCCCTCTGGGAGACCCAACGGCAGATGTTTTGTGCCTGAGGAGTTGCGCACTCGGTTGTTGCGAACCTACCATAACTCCAAGACCGCGGGGCATCCTGGAAAGAATGAGCTGTCCTGGGCTGTTTCACGTCTGTTCTGGTGGCCTTCCCTACGTTCCGACATCGCCGCATATGTAGCGGCATGCTCCGTTTGTGCCCAGAGTAAGTCCCCTCGGCACCTTCCGTTGGGCCTTCTGCAACCCATAGCCACCGGGGAGCGCCCATGGTCACACCTGGGGATGGATTTCATTGTGGGCCTCCCTGCATCCCGAGGCCATACGGTCATTCTCATGATTGTGGATCGGTTTTCCAAAATGTGCCACTGTGTTCCTCTCAAGAAGTTACCCTCTGCACAAGAGTTGGCCACGATTTTTGCCAGGGAGGTCTTCCGGTTGCACGGTTTGCCCAAGGAGATTGTGTCGGATCGGGGGAGTCAGTTTGTGTCCAGGTTCTGGCGCGCCTTTTGCTCCCAGTTGGGGATTCATCTCTCCTCCTCGGCCTACCACCCTCAGTCCAATGGGGCCGCAGAACGATCCAATCAGGCCTTGGAGCAATTCCTTCGTTGCTATGTCTCCGATCACCAAGACAATTGGGTTGACCTCCTGCCTTGGGCTGAGTTTGCCAGGAACACGGCGGTGAACTCTTCCTCTGGGACGTCTCCCTTCATGGCCAATTATGGGTTCCAACCTGCCGTGTTACCGGAGGTATTCTCTCCCCAGGATATTCCGGCTGTGGAGGATCACCTTTCCGTCCTACGTGCTTCTTGGGTACTGATCCAGAAGTCCCTTGAGGTCTCTGCGCAGCGCCAGAGACTCCAGGCTGATCGCAGACGAGCGCCTGCTCCTTCCTACCAGGTCGGAGACCGTGTATGGTTGTCCACCCGCAACCTCAACCTTCGAGTGCCCACTCCCAAGCTGGCGCCTCGCTTTGTTGGTCCCTTCCGAGTGCTTCGCAGGGTAAACCCGGTAGCCTATGCCCTTGCGCTTCCTCCTGGCATGCGGATCTCCAACGTGTTTCATGTCTCCCTGTTGAAGCCACTGGTGTGTAATCGTTTCACTTCCTCGTTTCCTCGGCCTCGTCCGGTCCAAGTGGGTAATCGTGAGGAGTATGAGGTGAGCAATATCCTGGACTCACGCCTGGTCCGCGGTCGGGTGCAGTTTTTGGTCCATTGGCGTGTTTATGGTCCAGAGGAGCGTTCCTGGGTTCCCTCCGCAGATGTCCATGCTCCTGCCTTGCTCCGAGCCTTCCACGCACGCTTCCCTCAGAAACCGTTCTTTACTCCGCGGAGGAGGGGCCCTTGAGGGGGAGGTACTGTCATGGTCTTACCTTCTTGCTGTTCTCCTTCGTTTGACATGTGCTGGCGGCCATCTTGGTTTCTGGGTTTCTTGTAGCCTCCCACCCTGCGGCTCCTCCTTCCCACTGGGAGGAGCTGGATGCCTAGCTCATATATATAGGAGGTCTGTGGCTTCAGTTCCTCGCTTGGTCCTCCTGTGTTCACATGCTTCTAGACTGCTGCTGCTTCTGGTTCCTGATCCTGGTTTCGTCCGACTACCCTGCTGGTTCCTGATCCTGGTTTCGTCCGACTACCCTGCTGGTTCCTGATCCTGGCTTCGTCTGACTACCCTGCTGGTTCCTGATCCTGGCTTCGTCTGACTACCCTTCTGGTTCCTGACCTCTGGCTTCGCAAAGACTCTGCTTCGGTTTCGCCATCCGTTTGGACTTTTGCTTTACAGCTTTATTTTCAATAAAGCCTTCTTATTTTTACTTATCCCTTGTTGTACGTCTGGTTCATGGTTCCGTGACAGGGGTTTGATTCAGGCATTTGAAATACAGCCTTTCTGGGCAAAGAAATCTTTTATTTAGGCCTACACTGGTTCAGGCCCTGTGAGATACACCCTCTACATACAGGGGTTTGATTCAGGCATTTAAAATACAGCCATTTGAAATACAGCCATTTTGGGCAAATAAATCTTTAATTTAGGCCTACACTGGTTCAGGCCCTGTGAGATACACCCTCTACATTCAGGGGTTTTATTCAGCCATTTTGTGCAAAGAAATCTTTAATTCAGGCCTACACTGATTCAGGCCGTGTGAGATATACCCTCTACATACAGGGGTTTGATTCAGGCATTTGAAATAAAGCCATTTGAAATACAGCCGTTTTGGGCAAAGAAATCTTTAATTCAGGCCTACACTGGTTCAGGCCGTGTGAGATACACCCTCTACATACAGTGGTTTGATCCAGGCATTTGAAATACAGCCATTTTGGGCAAAGAAATCTTTAATTCAGGCCTACACTGATTCAGGCCGTGTGAGATACACCCTCTACATACAGGGGTTTGATTCAGGCATTTGAAATACAGCCATTTTGGGCAAAGAAATTTTTAATTCAGGCCTACACTGATTCAGGCCGTGTAAGATACACCCTCTACATACAGGAGTTTGATTCAGGCATTTAAAATACAGCCATTTGAAATACAGCCATTTTGGGCAAAGAAATTTTTAATTCAGGTCTACACTGATTCAGGCCGTGTGAGATATACCCTCTACATACAGGGGTTTGATTCAGGCATTTGAAATACAGCCATTTGAAATACAGCCGTTTTGGGCAAAGAACTCTTTAATTCAGGCCTACACTGGTTCAGGCCGTGTGAGATACACCCTCTACATACAGTGGTTTGATCCAGGCATTTGAAATACAGCCATTTTGGGCAAAGAAATCTTTAATTCAGGCCTACACTGGTTCAGGCCGTGTGAGATACACCCTTTACATACAGGGGTTTGATTCAGGCATTTGAAATACAGCCATTTGAAATACAGCCATTTTGGGCAAAGAAATCTTTTATTTAGGCCTACACTGGTTCAGGCCCTGTGAGATACACCCTCTACATACAGGGGTTTGATTCAGGCATTTGAAATACAGCCATTTTGGGCAAAGAAATCTTTAATTTAGGCCTACACTAGTTCAGGCCCTGTGAGATACACGCTCTACATACAGGGTTTTGATTCAGGCATTTTAAATACAGCCATTTGAAATACAGCCATTTTGTGCAAAGAAATCTTTAATTAAGGCCTACACTGATTCAGGCCGTGTGAGATACACCCTCTACATACAGCGGTTTGATTCAGGCATTTGAAATACAGCCATTTTGTGCAAAGAAATCTTTAATTCAGGCCTACACTGGTTCAGGCCCTGTGAGATACACCCTCTACATACAGGGGCTTGATTCAGGCATTTGAAATACAGCCATTTTGGGCAAAAAAATCTTTAATTCAGGCCTACACTGGTTCAGGTCGTGTGAGATACACCCTTTACATACTGTCGTTCTATTCTACTATTAATTAAACACCCATTTAGGGCAAGATCCTAAATTCGAAAAATATGTGGAGAGCGTCAAATAAGGGACGTGGCCCAGGTCGTGGTGCTGCTGGTGGAGCTCCTGTTGCAGGGAGAGGACGTGGTCGATCTGTGCCAGCTACACGCACAAGTGAAACCCCTTCCTCAGGTGCGAGTAGGCGACAAAACCTGCAGCGGTATTTGGTCGGGCCTAATGCTGCTCTACGAATGGTGAGGCCTGAACAAGTACAGGCGATAGTAGATTGGGTTGCTAACAGTGGATCCAGTACCTTCACATTGTCTCCCACCCAGTCTCCTGCTGAAAGACCACAGTTGGCACCTGCAGTCGATGTCCATCAGTCTTTCACCTCACCCCCTTGTAAATCAGCCAAGCAGTCTGAGCCCCAAGTCATACAGCAGTCTCTTCTGCTTTTTGATGACTCTGTTAGCAGGCTTTCCCAGGGCCATCCACCTAGCCCTGCCCCAGAAGTGGAAGAGATTGAGTGCACCGATGCCCAACCACTTATCTTTCAAGATGAGTACATGGGAGGACCATCGCAGCACGTCTCGGATGATGACGAAACACAGGTGCCAGGCGGAGGAAGAGGTGGTGGCGCACAGAGCCACCAGCACAGCAGAAGAGAGAGCAGGGTGCAAAAGCAGAGCGGCCGTCCTCTAGACAGTACGTCTGCTACTGCCCATCGCAGCAAGGGACCGAGCACACCAAAGCCAGCTCCAAGGAGTTCCCTGGCGTGGCAGTTCTTCAGACAATGTGCTGACGACAAGACACGAGTGGTTTGCACGCTGTGCAATCAGAGCCTGAAGCGAGGCATAAACGATCTCAACGTGAGCACAACCTGCATGACTAGGCATTTAAGTGCAAAGCACGAGCTGCAGTGGAGTAGACACCTCAAAAACCAAGAAAGGTCTCTGGCTCCTCCTGCTTCCTCTTCTGCTGCAGTCTCGGTCTCTTCATCCACCTCTGGAGTGACAGTGCCACCTGCCACCCCGCAAACAGATGATCTGCCAGCAACACCAACACCTGGGTCACCAAGTATCTCCACAATGTCCCAAGGAAGCGTTTAGCTCTCCATCTCCCAAACGCTGGAGAGGAAGAGGAAGTACCCCCCTACCCACCTGCGATCCCCAGCCCTGAATGCCAGCATTTCTAAATTACTGGCCTTTGAAATGCTGTCATTCTGTCTGGTGGAGACGGATAGTTTTAAAGGCCTTATGGTGGTGGCTGTCCCACAGTACGTCGTGCCCAGCCGCCACTACTTTTCAAGGCGAGCCATCCCTTCCCTGCACAACCAAGTAGGGGACAAAATCAGGTGTGCACTGAGCAACGCCATCTGTGGCAAGGTGCACCTGACTACGGATACGTTGACCAGTAAGCACGGTCAGGGCCGTTATATCTCCATAACAGCACACTGGGTAAATGCAGTGGCGGCTGGGCCTGAGGCGGATAGCAGTTTGGCGCATGTCCTTCCACCATCGAGGATTGCAGGGTGCTTCAGTTTGCCTCCTGTTGCTTCCTCCTCCTACTCTGCTTCCTCATCCTCTACCAGCTCCTCATCCGGTCAGCGTAACACCTTCACCACCAACTTCAGCACAGCCAGGGGTAAACGACAGCAGGCAGTTTTAAAACTTATCTGTTTGGGGGACAAACCCCACACCACGCAGGAGCTGTGGAGGGGCCTTGAACAACAGACCGATGAGTGGTTTGTGCCAGTCAGCCTCCAACCCAGCCTGGTGGTGTGCGATAATGGGCGAAATCTCGTAGCAGCTCTGGGACTAGCCGGTTTGATGCACATCCCTTGCCTGGCGCATGTGCTGAATTTGGTGGTGCAGAGATTCCTTAAAAATTACCCCGATATGTCAGAGCTGCTGCATAAAGTGCTGGCCGTCTGTGCGCGCTTTCGGCGTTCTCACCCTGCTGCTGCTCGCCTGTCAGCGCTGCAGCGTAACTTCGGCCTTCCCGCTCACCGCCTCATATGCGACGTGCCCACAAGGTGGAACTCCACCTTGCACATGCTGGCCAGACTGTGCGAGCAGCAGCAGGCGATAGTGGAGTTTCAGCTGCAGCACGCACGGGTGAGTCGCTCGGCAGAACAGCACCACTTCACCACCAATGACTGGGCCTCCATGCGAGACCTGTGTTCCTTGTTGCGCTGTTTCGAGTACTCCACCAACATGGCCAGTGCCGATAACGCTGTTCTCAGCGTTACTATCTCACTTCTATGCCTCCTTGAAAAAACGCTCCTGGCGATGATGGAAGAGGATGTGGCACAGGAGGAGGAGGAAGAGGTATCATTTCGTAGGGTTTCCGGATTTCTGAAAAAAATTGGTCATAAAATGTGATCTGATTTTCATCTAAGTCACAACAATAGACAATCACAGTCTGCTTAAACTAATAACACACAAAAAATTTAATGTTACCATGTTTTTATTGAACACACCATGTAAACATTCACAGTGCAGGTGGAAAAAGTATGTGAACCCCTAGACTAATGACATCTCAAAGAGCTAATTGGAGTGAGGTGTCAGCCAACTGGAGTCCAATCAATGAGATGAGATTGGAGGTGTTGGTTACAGCTGCCCTGCCCTATAAAAAAGACACACCAGTTCTGGGTTTGCTTTTTACAAGAAGCATTGCCTGATGTGAATGATGCCTCGCACAAAAGAGCTCTCAGAAGACCTACGATTAAGAATTGTTGACTTGCATAAAGCTGGAAAGGGTTATAAAAGTATCTCCAAAAGCCTTGCTGTTCATCAGTCCATGGTAAGACAAATTGTCTATAAATGGAGAAAGTTCAGCACTGCTGCTACTCTCCCTAGGAGTGGCCATCCTGTAAAGATGACTGCAAGAGCACAGTGCAGACTGCTCAATGAGGTGAAGAAGAATCCTAGAGTGTCAGCTAAATACTTACAAAAGTCTCTGGCATATGCTAACATCCCTGTTAGCGAATCTACGATACGTAAAACACTAAACAAGAAGGGATTTCATGGGAGGATACCACAGAGGAAGCCACTGCTATCCAAAAAAAACATTGCTGCATGTATACAGTTTGCACAAGAGCACCTGGATGTTCCACAGCAGTACTGGCAAAATATTCTGTGGACAGATGAAACCAAATTTCAGTTGTTTGGAAGAAACACACAACACTATGTGTGGAGAAAAAGAGGCACAGCACACCAACATCAAAACCTCATCCCAACTGTGTAGTATGATGGTGGGGGCATCATGGTTTGGGGCCGCTTTGCTGCGTCAGGGCCTGGACGGATTGCTATCATCGAAGGAAAAATGAATTCCCAAGTTTATCAAGACATTTTGCAGGAGAACTTAATGCCATCTGTCTACCAGCTGAAGCTCAACAGAAGATGGGTGTTGCAACAGGACAACGACCCAAACATAGAAGTAAATCAACAACAGAATGGCTTAAACAGAAGAAAATATGCCTTCTGGAGTGGCCCAGTCAGAGTCCTGACCTCAACCCGATTGAGATGCTGTGGCATGACCTCAAGAAAGCGATTCTCGCCAGACATCCGAAGAATATTGCTGAACTGAAACAGTTCTGTAAAGAAGAATGGTCAAGAATTACTCCTGACCATTGTGCACGTCTGATCTGCAACTACAGGAAACGTTTGGTTGAAGTTATTGCTGCCAAAGTAGGTTCAAAAAGTTATTAAATCCAAGGGTTCACATACTTTTTCCACCTGCACTGTGAATGTTTACATGGTGTGTTCAATAAAAACATGGTAAAATTTAATTATTTGTGTGTTATTAGTTTAAGCAGACTGTGATTGTCTATTGTTGTGACTTAGATCAAGATCAGATCACATTTTATGACCAATTTGTGCAGAAATCCATATTCTTCCAAAGGGTTCACATACTTTTTCTTGCAACTGTATATATATATATATATATATATATATATATATATATATAATATCCACAGATCCTCCATAACTGTGTGTCAATTTTTATTGTACTAATCTACAGTAATACTTAAAAGACAAGCTTTCAAGAGTTTTCCTTTCTTCCTCGGTACGCTTGAGTATTCAGAAACATCTATTCCTAAGGGTGGATTCACATCTGCGTTATGCCATTCCGTTATAGGTTCCGTTTCAAACGGAATATAACGGAATGGCCAGATGGAATGCAAAACGGAAACCTTTAAGAGACATTCCGTTTTGCTCTGTCCTAATAGAAGTTTTTGTGAAAGCATAACTGATCCGTCTGGGTCCCCTTATGCAAGAAAAACAACAGGACTTTGTTTTCCGTCTTGCATAACGGGAACCAGATAGATCCGTTTTGATTCCCATAGACTTCTATTAGGACGGAGAGCAAACGGAATGCCTCCTGCAGAGTCTGCACTGTACAAGAGAGAGATAGCAGTGGCTGTGAAGGGAAAAGTTCCAGAGCACACAATTACAGCCCCAGAGCCTTTCTGCTGCCTGACCAACCGTATGCTTCCAGGAGGCAGAGGTAGGTGCGTGCCTGGGCGATCCAGGAGGCAGAGGTAGGTGCATGCCTGGGCAATCCAGGAGGCAGAGGTAGGTGCGTGCCTGGGCGATCCAGGAGGCAGAGGTAGGTGCGTGCCTGGGCGATCCAGGAGGCAGAGGTAGGTGCGTGCCTGGGCGATCCAGGAGGCAGAGGTAGGTGCGTGCCTGGGTGATCCAGGAGGCGGAGGTAGGTGCGTGCCTGGGCGATCCAGGAGGCAGAAGTAAGGTATAAGCCTGGACGAACCAGGAGGCAGAGGTAGGTGCGTGCCTGGGCGATCCAGGAGGCAGAAGTAGGTATGAGCCTGGGCGAACCAGGAGACAGAGGCAGGTATGAGCCTGGGCGAACCAGGAGACAGAGGCAGGTATGAGCCTGGGCGAACCAGGAGACAGAGGCAGGTATGAGCCTGGGCGAACCAGGAGACAGAGGCAGGTATGAGCCTGGGCGAACCAGGAGCCAGAGGCAGGTATGAGCCTGGGCGAACCAGGAGACAGAGGCAGGTATGAGCCTGGGCGAACCAGGAGACAGAGGCAGGTATGAGCCTGGGCGAACCAGGAGACAGAGGCAGGTATGAGCCTGGGTGAACCAGGAGACAGAGGCAGGTATGAGCCTGGGCGAACCAGGAGACAGAGGCAGGTATGAGCCTGGGCGAACCAGGAGACAGAGGCAGGTATGAGCCTGGGCGAACCAGGAGACAGAGGCAGGTATGAGCCTGGGCGAACCAGGAGACAGAGGCAGGTATGAGCCTGGGCGAACCAGGAGACAGAGGCAGGTATGAGCCTGGGCGAACCAGAAGACAGAGGCAGGTATGAGCCTGGGCGAACCAGGAGACAGAGGCAGGTATGAGCCTGGGCGAACCAGGAGACAGAGGCAGGTATGAGCCTGGGCGGACCAGGAGACAGAGGCAGGTATGAGCCTGGGCGAACCAGGAGACAGAGGCAGGTATGAGCCTGGGCGAACCAGGAGACAGGGCCAGGTATGAGCCTGGGCGAACCAGGATACAGGGGCAGGTATGAGACTGGGCGATCCAGGAGACAGGGCCAGGTATGAGCCTGGGCGAACCAGGAGACAGGGCCAGGCATGAGCCTGGGCGATCCAGCGGAAGACAGCGGCACATGAATAAAAGCACATACACATACCGCACGGTCCTGCCGCCCCTACAAATCGGTACAGGTAACGGCAGGCAAATGATCAGTGAGCAGTGACCGCGTATGGAGTTTGGTCCAAAGCTGCGAGTTTCCAACCCGGTGGGTCGAGCTCATAGCAATTGGACTTTCTAACAATCTGCTGCGTCCGTGTATGCAAGCTAAACAGAGTAAACCTGTGCTGAGAAGCTATATCTAAGCCCTGAGTGGTATTGTCTGCGTCAACCAAACCTAACGAGTTTGGTACCGTCGGCTAATCTGTAGCTAATCATGTAACCTACCATGTGAGACAATTTCCCTGAGCAGTGTGACTAACCATATAACGTTAATGAGGTTAAGCCCTAATCTACATCTGGCGAGACCCCCAAATCTCCCCTTGTTGCATTACGAAGACTCCCTGTCATAAATGCATCTGCATGTGACCCCCAGACCTAAAATGTGGTATTGCGTGTGCCGCCCGGACTAGATCTACCCATTGCCCTATGAACCAGGCATGCGTCCCACCGAGCGCATGAACAGGATTGCTTGGACTCCCCAACCTATGCTATCCATAGCAGAGTGTTCTCGACATGCGTTTCATGCTGGAACGCACGCCGCCCCCACAACCAGGAGAGTGAGTGGCAGGAGCGCAGCATGATCCATTATCCTTTCAGGCATCAGGGTTCCTGACGCCCCAAATAATGCTGAATCTACAGGGCAACCAGATCAAGATGCCCCAGGAGGAGATAACTGTATTACAGATGTAGCAGAGCTCATGTTTCCTTTTAGCAGAAAAACATCAGATGATGGATCGGTGGGGCCCTTGTGGAGGGGGTGAACTGAGGGACGGAGCTTACCCGTCCTGAGCCGCATGTGAGCGGTGGAAGATCCGAAACCGGGAGCGGATATCCACGTGCGTTCCACGCTGGAACGCACGCTGACTCCGCGGCCGGAAGCCCGGAGACATCAGGGAACGGATCGGTGGGACCCTTGTGTAGGGGATGACCTGCTGGACGGAGCTTACCGGTCCTGAAGCCGCCTGAGAGTGTTTTTTTTTGTTTTTTTTTTATGAAAAATATTGAAATAGTAATCTGGCAATCTAGTACAACCCACGTTGGTTGGGGGTAGGTATCGGTGATGGCAGAGAAAGCAGGCCTGAAGAGCATGACATCGCTACTAGTGCACCAATACATGATGTTCACAGCGCCCCCTACAGAATGAGAAGGTGTTGCCGGAGCTCAGTGACATGACATCAGCATAGGACATATGGTGAGGGACGAGCCGTGTGTGGGTAGCGGGGATCGGGTCTGAGAGCCGATATCGGTGTGCGTTCCACGCTGGAACGCACGCTGAACCCGCGACCGGAAGCCTGGAACATGGGGGCCCAGGTCGGAGGGCTCCTGTGGAGGGGTAATAGCTTGCGGGCACCGCGCTTACCTGTCCTTAAGCCGCCTGATCTTGGAAAGACCGCCGGGACTAGAGTGAATTCCGGCGTGCGCTCCACGCTGGAACGCACGCCGACCTCGTGACCGGAAGCCGGAGCCTGTGCCGCTGCTCGGGGAGCCCAGTGTAGGGAACAAGAACTGCCTGCATACGATACCTTCCCTGGGGAGAAACCTGCGACGTACAAGGCAGCAGCAGCTGTGAACAGAAGCGCCCTGAGGAGCTGGGGGCTGGAGCTTAAAAAGGTAAGATGCCCCTCCCACAAATTCAGGCTGACTTTTCAGCCTTCCACTTATAATAAAACAATTTACTTGCCAAAGAAGCTATTCAGTCGTCTGCTGTGCCGTCCTCTGCTTGCTTCCACGGATTCTTTGCACTCCTTTCTGTCTCTCCTCAGTGCGCAGGCGCACTGTTATGGGGGATCTGTGGATGACACACTGTTATAGGGGATCTGTGGATGACACACTGTTATGGGCATCAGTGGATGACACACTGTTATGGGCATCAGTGGATGACACACTGTTATGGGCATCAGTGGATGACACACGGTTATGGGGGCATCTGTGGATGGCACTGTTATGGGGGCATCTGTGGATGATGCATTGTTATTAACAGTGCGTCATCCACAGATCCCCCCCCCCATAACAGTGTCATCCACAGATCCCCCATAACAGTGTCATATATTCCACAGATGCCCCCATAACAGTGTCATCCACAGATATCCCCTTAATAGACTGTTAAGGGGATATCTGTGGATGGCACTGTTATGGGGGCATCTGTGTGGAATCTGACACAGATGCGGGGGGGATCTGTGGATGACACTGTTATGGGGGGCCGGGGGGATCTGTGGATGACACATATATAGCAGCATCTTGTGCTATATATGTGTCATCATCCACAGATATCCCCCCCCCCCCCCTCTATAACAGTGTCCCTGACAGTGACTGACCCCCAACAGGGGGTGGAGGCCGGCAACTATTGTAAGACCCCGCCGTTCCTTATGTAAGTGAGCTTGTAATTAAACTTGTGCCAAGTTGTACTACTATCTAATAATCTATCACTAACTTACTGGGACAGTCAGGACTACAGATAGTATTCACATCAGTTTTTCTTTTTCACAGTGCACAAAAGACAATCACCATCCATTCACTGGGCATGGGCACTGGGCAGGCAGGCTCCCGCTCTTCAAACATTCGAACTAGGCGGCCGGCGGCAGCGTAACGTGACGTCAATCACTCCGTCACGCCGCACGCGCATGCTCCTCCCACTTTATTAATGAAGCAGGCGGAGCAGGCGCGTGACGTCGGAGTGAGTGACGTTACGTGGCCGGCCGCCGGGAGACGGAGTCACGGAGCGCAGGAGCAGTGGATACACTACAGCAGTGGTGCCCAACCATTTTTCGTCTGAGGGCCGCACTAAACTTGGTATAAATTTTGCGGGCCGGAACCAGGTAGCTTTGCCAGAAAGAAATGCAAGCACTGTGAGGGGGCACGTGTGAGCATTACTACTGTGAAGAGGGCACATATCTGGCATAACTACTGTGAGGGGGCACATATCTGGGCATAACTACTGTGAGGGGGCACATATCAGGGTATAACTACTGTAAAGAGGGCACATATCAGGGCATAACTACTGTAAAGAGGGCCCATATCAGGGCATAACTACTGTGAGGGGGCACGAGTTAGCATTACTTCTGTGAAGAGGGCACATCTGGCATAACTACTGTGAGGGGGCACATATCTGGCATAACTACTGTGAGGGGGCACATATCAGGGTATAACTACTGTGAGGAGGGCACATATCAGGGCATAACTACTGTGAAGAGGGCACATATCTGGGCATAACTACTGTGAGGGGGCACATATCTGGGCATAACTACTGTGAGGGGGCACATATCTGGGCATAACTACTGTGAGGGGGCATGTGTGAGCATTATGTCTGTGAAGAGGGCACATATCTTGGCATTATTACTGTGAGGGGGCACATATCTGGGCATAACTACTGTGAGGGGGCATGTGTGAGCATTACTACTGTGAAGAGGGCACATATCTTTGTATTATTACTGTGAGGAATCATGTGATGTATACATGTGTGTAATGTATGTAGTGCAGTATGTGATGATCACACACTGCACTACATACATTACACACATGTATACTTCACATACTGCGCTGTCACCTTCTTCTGCAGGTCTACCTTGATGTCTGGTCTTTAGGCTTCAGTCAGATCCTCCACCGCCATGCTTGCGCTGTGTGCCCGACACCACCAGGAGCTGGCCCCTCCTCCTTTCATCTCCCGCCGTCTTCTCCCACAGCAGGGCGCTCTATCGCTCCAGTGCCAGCCCAATCTTACCAATCAGTGGCATAGCTAGAAATGACTGGGCCCCATAGCAAAAGATTTTATGCCCCCCCCCCCCCTCCCGGATCTCCCACCCCCACATACCTATCAGACCTCTCACCCCTTCCAGAGCTCCCACCCAAACACCCCTCCAGGACCTGCCTCCTAGCTAACTTATTCACTGCACTTGCCTCTGTGAAATTGAAGAGAAGCGCCGTAATATCGCACAGGCGCACTGGCAGAGGCCAGGAAGACGGTGCATGCGCACTTCGATGCCGATGCCTGTGCACCTTTGCGAGATTACGGCGCTTCTCTTCAATTTCACAGAGGCAAGTGCAGTGAATAAATTAGCTAGGAGGCAGCGCTGGGCGGGGAGATTGCAGGCACAGGCAGCATCGTTTTGCTGCCTATGCCGTTCGCAGCGCGCCCTGCGCTGATAAAGTCCTGTTACAGTGCGGGGCTGGCAGCCGGGGCTCAAGCGGAAGGCGGCAGTGCAGGAGGCGGAGCACAGGGGTGTGATTAGGGTACACCCCGTGCGCACGCCTATGGTTATACTACAGCCCAATTGCTCATTCTTGTATTTTGAATATTTCACACTCTTTTAGAGTGTACCCTAATTTTAAAAAATTAAATTAAAACCAAAAACCTGTGTTGGCTACCTCGTCCTCCTCCACCGCCGCTTCCACCTCCACCGCCTCCTCAAACTCCTACTCCATATGGAACTCCACCTCATAAATCTAATTTTTTTTTTATTTGTATGTATTTTATTTTATTTCACTACTTTGTCATTTACATTTTTGGGTGAAATTCACCAATTTTTGGGTGTATAGTACCACTGCTATACCTAGTAGACTGGTAAAAAAAAATGTCATTACATTTTCTGGCAAAATTAACACATTTTTGGGTGTATAGTACCACTGCTATACCTAGTAGACAGGTTAAACAAAAAATAAATTTTCATTTACATTTTCGGGTGAAATTCACCAATTTTTGGGTGTATAGTACCACTGCTATACCTTTGGGTGTATAGTACCACTGCTATTTTTTTGTAAAAAAAAATATAAAAATGGTCACTTACATTTTCTGGTGAAATAAACAAATTTTTGGGTGTATTGTACCACTGCTATACCTAGTAGACAGGTTAAACAAAAAAAATTGTCATTTACATTTTCGGGTGAAATTAACAAATTTTTGGGTGTATGGTACCACTGCTATACCTAGTAGGAAGGTTAAAAAATAAAATAAAATTGTCATTTACATTTTAGGGTGAAATTCACCAGTTTTGGTGTGTATAGTACCACTGCTATACCTAGTAGACCAGTAAAAAAAAATTGTCAGTTACATTTTCTGTAAAAATTAACACATTTTTGGGTGTATAGTACCACTGCTATACCTAGTAGACAGGTTAAACAAAAAAAAAAAATTGTCATTTACATTTTCGGGTGAAATTAACAAATTTTTGGGTGTATAGTACCACTGCTATACCTAGTAGGACGGTTAAAAAAAATAATAATTGCCATTTACATTTTAGGGTGAAATTCACCAATTTTGGTGTGTATAGTACCATTGCTATACCTAGTGGACCGGTAAAAAAAAAAAATTGTCAGTTACATTTTCTGGTGAAATTAACAAATTTTTTGGGTGTATAGTACCACTGCTATACCTAGTCGACAGGTTAAACAAAAAAAAATTGTCAGTTATATATTCTGGTGATATTCAACAATTTTTGGGTGTGATATACCACTCCTATACCTAGTAGACTGAAAAAAAAAATATATATTTGTCAGTTACATTTTTGGGTGAAATTCACCAATGTTTGGGTGTAATATACCCCTCCTCTACCTAGTTGACAGCTCTTTCCATGACATTTTTACAGCCATTTTAGTGCTCAAAAGTTCGGGTCCCCATTGACTTCAATGGGGTTCGGGTTCGGGGTCAAGTTCAGGTCAAGTTCGGGTCCCGAACTCAAACCTTTTTCTCAAGTTCGGCCGAACCCATCGAACCCGAACATCCAGGTGTCCGCTCGACTCTAATGTTGAGTGGAACCATTGTTTATAGTAGGTGAGGGGCATGTTGAGAATTTTGATAGTTTTTAAATGGGTCTCTTGCAGAAAGCAAATGTCAGTATTGATCTTCCTCAAGAGTCTGTACCTGGTATCTCTTTTGTGGCGTGTTAAAACCTCTGACGTTGAAACATGTGACGGTTAAGGTTGCCATGGTAGGAAAACACATTGATAGATGCATTTGCTGGGATGTTTTTCCCCGGGAGCGACCTGGACAATAATTAAACACAAAAACAATGTAAACAAACTTTCAAACAAAGAAATTATACTCGAACCAATAGATGTGTGAGCTATTGATAGATAATGTGTGAGAGTATGTGGAAGTGGGGGGTGGGAGAAATACATCCTGATCTAGCGTCTCAGACCCGCGCCCTAGATATTCTAAACAGGAATACAGGTGGCTTATGACTTATGTCCAAATTATGACTCCTTCCCTTTTCTGGGGAGGAACCATGGGAGCACCCAAAGAGATGAACTTAGACTATGTCAATTAATAAAGTGGTATATACATATGAGTGTTTAGCGTTATGTAGGTAATTCTGGTATTTTAGAGGCTCTCTAATTGCTGCCGCCCACCCTTCACGCTTTTTGGAGGGGTCATGCCCCTTTGCCCCAGCTCTCAGGGCCCACAGGAGCAGCGCTAAATCCTCAATGAGTTGAGGGAAACACCATGGGGCTTAGCAAATACATCTGGGTCCCTGTTGTCTAATGGCTGAATAGTAGCTAATTTGTGGAGCCAGGCTTTCTCATTAGGAGATTTTAGGGAGTTTGGTAGGGCACTTTGACGTCTAACGTAGATTATTTCTGTATTAGAATGATATGTGCACATACCGTGAATATATAGATGTATATAAATGAGGATATGCCTAAAAAGCTGAAAGCGTGACTTCTGCAGCCACGAAACCCCCGGTTGTTACCTAGATGCCAGGACCCAGGATCCCTTTCTTGGGGTCGCGTAGCCACAGAGTCAGGCCCCTATGTGGATATATGGAGAGTAGTAGACATTTTATTTTCCACCTAATATTCTAGTAAGGAACAAAAAATAACAAAAAGTTATATAGCAATTCTGTAAAGAGCTGACTGGAAGTAACCGCTCAGTCTTTATCTTTAGTCTTCCTGATGTTTGTAGACTTGTGCCTTGCAACCGAGGACCATGGCTCCATTCGAGGAAGCGATGGGAGCTTTATTGCTGTGTTGTCCAGTCAAAGCCAAGATTCAATATTCAGCGGTTCTATGCCGAGAGCAGCCCAAATTGCTGGTAGGTCCGCAGGTTTGCAAATTGTACAGCGTTTGCTACCGACGCTAAATGTGAGGCTGAAGGGATATAGCCACCTGTACATTATCTTTTGGGCTCTCAGGTAGCCCGTGATGGGCTTGAGATTGCGGCGTTTATTCAGTGTGGACGGAGCTATGTCTTGGAATAGCTGTATAGGTGCACCATCATATGTTAATTCCTTCCTCCCTCTTGCAGCTTGTAGAAGGGCCTCCGTTAGCTGAGCAAGCGACAAATCACATCTCGTGGCGGCTCATCTTTCACTGGGGCCTGGCGCAGGGATCTATGAATGCGCTCTATTGAGATGAGCTGCGCTCTGTCGACACCAAGGAGATCTGTGAACAAGTGCAGGGCAGCTTCTTGGAGGCCGTTCGGTACAATGGATTCCGGTAATCCTTTTATCCGAATATTTTTCCTCCTACTCCTATTCTCCTGGTCTTCTATTAGGAGGAAGGCGTTATTGAGGGAATCTATTTGCGTGTCTATGTACTGCGACACAGCCGTTCCGTAGCTTGTTAAGAGACTCTGGTTGCACTCCAGGGTTTCCACCCGGTGACCGAGTGATCTCATATCCTGCCTCAAATCTTTTATCTCCTGAACCAAGGGAGTTAAAGCATAACTGTCGTATTTTTTTTATTTTTTTATTTTTTTTGTATTGGATTGTGGTGATTAATATCACCTTGGTGGCCCTATTTCAACTTTTCACTGTGTATTCAATTACCCCTTAATTCCACATTTTTGTTCCCTTTACTGCCTACTTTTACCTGTGCTTAAAATAGGGTTGCTAGGCATGGTCCGTCTATTGACGGAGCACGCAGAAGCAGGCTGCGTGCAAGGTCACATTTCTGACAGCCAGGGACTGTAAGTAAATGATTAAAGCCAGGTCCTCCCCAGCAGCTGATAACAGTGCCTGGGCTGTGTGCACTTCTCCCTGTCCCTGCGCTTGGCAGACGTTCCCTCACTCAGCAGACTTGGAGAATGCAGAGTTGGTGCAGCGCAGACCAGGGAAGGGAGATCTGCCATCTGCTCAGTGTATAAATGAAAGCAACATGTGGTAAGAGGACCCCTTTGTGCTGCAGAAGATTAACCCTTTAGGGGGAGGGCTCTGGTTACTGACACTAGTTTTGGGGGGCTATTGTTACTGGCTAGTGAGGGCAGGCGGGATTAGCCTCAGGGTGAGGGCAGTGGTGGCCATCTTAACTGAATAGTGAAATTGCAGTTTTATGCAGACTGGTTGCTAAGGGCTGAATCTTATTAAATATGGGGTAAGTCAGTCTAATAGTAACTGATTCTGGAATATCATGTTATTAGCAAATACATATATGAAAATTGAAATTAGGGTCTAAATGTGACAGTTATCCTTTAAGGCTTGTGATAGGGAGTCTTTCAAGAAGGACCTTGTTAAAGTAAAGTCGTCCTCTACCTGCGAGTTGTCTCGAAGTCTTGGACCTCTGCTAGCTCCGGCATCCTCTGTCTTCCTCTTCCTCTGATTTAGGTCTCGAGGACTGCAGCGCCATCTTGTTTATTCGCGCTCGTGAGAGCGCTAGCTGCCTCTTCACGAAGCGGTCCATCTCGACTTGCCCTTCCTTCTGCTTGGGAGTCATAGGTTGTTCCCTGATCTTGTCTCTCCCTATTTTGACCATTATGACCGAAGTTAAGGCATCTTATTAGCTTATTAGCTTGGGCTCCGCCGCCCCCATCTCGTGTAATTATTTTGATGTGTTCAGTAGTTTTTTTAGAATGGGTTGTTCACCATGAATCAGGTGTCCATTCCATCATCCATTATTTGGATGATTTTTTTTATTTGTAGGCCCATGGGACTCGAATGTCCGTGCAGTGGCTTTGCAGGATTTTAGACAGCTGATGTCTCGTTTTGGCGTTCCTGTTGCAGAGGACAAAGCTGTGGACCTTTGTACCAGTTTGTCTTTCTGGGAAATGATTCCTGTGGAATGGTTTTTCACCTTCCGGCGGGCAAGTTGGATCGTTGGGAGGTCAGTATCGATTTGGTAGTCTTAGAAAAGAAGGTGACCTTGAAGCAGTTGCAATTGGGTCAATTAATTTTTGCGTGCCATATTATTCCGATACAGTAGGTCATGTTTTTGATTGGCAATAGTCTTTGGCAACTCGGAGAGTCCAGAGTTTTTTGGAGTATGAGGGAAGATTTATTGGTGTGAAAGGCTTTGCGCATGCGTTCAATGGCAAGGTTGTTTGTCAGGAGATGGAGCAATCTAGTGTGAACTTTGAGCTGTTCATTTATACTGCACAGAGCCCTCTACCTGGAAGAGACATTGTATGGCCCTGGAGGATCGGTTAAGGTTTGCTGGCAATTTTCCCTTTTAGGCCTCTTGCACACAAACATTTTTTTTTCCTGTTTACATTCCTTTTTTTGCGTTCCGTAAAGTTCCTTATACGGACCGTTTACGAAACCATTCATTTCAATGGGTCCGCAAAAAAAAAAACGGAAGGTACTCCGTATGCCTTCCATTTCCGTTTTTCCGTTCCGTTCAAAGATAGAACATGTCAGTGCAAGAGGCATTAACGATAAGCTGCATTTAGCTCATTTGCGTCAAGCAGGTTTCTTTGCTTCTGCAGTGGATAAAGCTCTTTCAGTGATTGCTTTCATGTTGAAATTGTAGGGTTGTCAAGATGTCATCAAAGTGTTTGTTGTTCATCAGGTGGTTAAGGGGTTGAAGGAGTATTTTGGGATCGCAGACACCCAGTGTATTTTGCTTTACTGCAAAAGCTTTTATTGGTCCTTCATGGGGGCTTAGCGAACCGCACATTATGCATTTTGGCCACTAGCATTCGCAATGTTTTAGGTCATATGTTCGCCCTGATGTTGTTTTTTAAGGCCGCCTGCCTCCACAGGTGTGGATAGCGTGGCATTCTTACGCCCAGGGGCCGGCCCCGCATGCATCGGTCACCTGGTCTGTCTCTGGGGTTACCTTCAGTGGTGGTCCATTGGAGCGGAATCAGGGGGTTACGGTAGGTACAAATGCTGCCTGAAATTTTTCGTGTCACAAATGTCGGTCTCCTTTGGTACTTGCCACCCATGGTGGTGGTATTGATCTAGGGCAGTTGAAGCTAGCTGAGTTGATTTAGTTGATTGAAGCCATTTTGGGGCGTTGCTTGCTGTTATTGTGACAAATGCGTTTTACTTTGGTCTGAAGTGGTTGGTGGGATGCCAAGGACCTGGCTGCTATCAAATGCTCCTGCCAATGTTCGCATTGGTCATTATGTACGTTCCTTGTGGGGCATTGCTTTCCGCCATTGAATGCTGGAAGGGGATAATTTTTATCTTTTATTGGAGGATGGGGTTCAACTGAATTCCATTGGCTTAAATATGTTTCTGTCAGGTTTACAAGATGGTGTGGCGAGGGCGAGGGTGGTCAGTGATTCAAGAAGGGCCTATCATTCCTCTCCTTGGCGGGGAGTTGGCCCTGAGGGCTCTGTTTTGGGATCCTACATGCTTGCTGTTGGACAGCGTTTTGTTAGCCTACAGGAAGAAACGGTCAGATGCAGATGGAGCACGTCAATCAAGCCTTCAGGACGGGGTCTTCCTCCGCTATTAAATTAGTTAATTTGGTCTAATAAATAAAGCTGTGGCCACTCCTATTTACCCAAATTTGGTGTCTCATGTTTCTTCTTGGTTTAGTATGACTTTGCATATGGAAGGTTCTCCACCCCCCACAGTCTTAGAATTTTTTCTATAGGCGCAAAGATATTTTTTGTGTGGAGTGTAGGTGTGTGCGAATTACTGGGGCGCAACTATTCAGAAGACCAGTAGTGGTCTCAGGTGTCCCCAACTGATGGTACTGTGTGACATGTCTAAGATACTATTGTGAGACTGAGATCTGTCGTTGTCTGCCATTGCTTTACCTATGCTTGTGTAGTATACAGTCTTGCGCACACCTTTGCATTTCCAAGGCTTTTGTCTTGAACTACATTTGATAAGATTTTGTATAGAGGGCAAATAAAGTGCAGATTACACGTTGTAACTTGTTCACAGAGGGAATACGGACAAACCGCAAGCACAAGTGAGAAGCTCCTTTGTCTTACATCTTGGAGGAGTGGTGATCAGGTTGCTGAATAATCACAGACATGGAGAGGTCTCCAGTTTCTCTCTTACGTCTCCTTTTGACTGCACACCTGCGGCTTCAGTGTCTCCTCCCCCACCCGGCAGGTGAGGAGAAACTTTCATCCACTTAGAGATTTGCTACTCTTTGTTCTGCTGTCTTTTGCTTGCAACAGGGAAGATGTCTGCAGAAGACTGAGCCGTCAGAGGAGCCGATCATCTCTTCATGCAGGTAACAAGCACTGAAGCCTCTATGTTATGGAGTATACGCTTGTATGTAGCATGAACCGGCCTTTGTGCTGCTCATGCACCCGCTTTACTGAGACCTACGGTACATTGTTTTATGGTGCTGTTGCTTTAAGTACAGTACGGCAGTCAGACACAAAGCCTGTCTCTTCTGTTCTTTCAGTTACCAACTTTTATTATTAAGCCACTTTTTTCAGCAATTTAAAAGGCCTGTAAAAATGCCATGCATTTCAAGTGTTGTTAACGGTGCATTTTCAAAGTTTTTTGTTCTTTAATATTTTTAGACCTTTTTTTCTGGCTTTTTTGAAGTTCTGAAGAGAGGCTTATGGGGGAAAATGTCAGAAAAATGCCATAGTTAGAGCATGCTGGGGGAGATTTATCAATACTGATGTATAGGAAAACAGGATTACCGTAGTTGCCCCTAGCAACCAATCAGATTCCACCTTTCATTTTTTCACAGCTCCTTTGGAAAATGAAAGGTTGAATCTGATTGGTTGCTAAGGGCAACTAAGCCAGTTTTTCTTTACACCAGTTTTGATAAATCTCACCCACTGTGCCACTGGCCTAAAAAAAAAAAGCCAAAAACCTAAATGCTGTGTATGTCAACTTTACAATATTTGCCTATAGACCTTATAGGTAGTGTTGAGCGAACTTGTGTTTTAAGTTCGGCGTCTAAAGTTCGGGTTATCGAAGAATCACGTTATGGATTCTAAATTCCGTTATGGTCCGTGGTAGCAGAATCCATAACGCAATTCTTCGATAACCCGAACTATAGACGCTGAACTTAAAACACAAGTTCGCTCAACACTACTTATAGGAGATATCCCATTAAGATTACAGGATAGGGCATAAGTGTCTGATCGGTAGGGGCACAACCGCTGGGGCCCCCCACCAATCAGGAGAACGGGGGCCTGTGCTCCCCATTTGAATGGAGCAGCAGACTAGCATTCGTGTCCACCATTCCATTCAACTCTACGGGACTGCCGGAGAGAGCCAAGTACAAGCGGTCCCTATAGAGTCGAATGGAGCGGCATGTGTGACTGCCAATCCATTCAAATGAGGGGGGGGTGGGGACATCCCCTTTAAAGTAATACCTGGCTGCAGTGTTTTTGAACTAAAAAACACAATGAAAAACACCAGTAAAGACTCTAAAAATACATTTTAAAATGTTGTGTATGGGAAACCTGCATTACTTGCTGATTGCATAGTAGTTTTATCAATAGTTTACTAAACAACTATACATTGAGAGCTTTGTTTGCAATAGTACATCTATTACAGTATCATACAGTATAAGGCCTCTTGCACACGAACGTGTGCGCCCCGTTGCCGTATTGCGGACCGCAATACACGGGTGCCGTTCCGTGGGCATTCCACATCACGGATGCGGACCCATTCACTTGAATGGGTCCGCAAATCCGGAGAAGCGGAATGGTGCAGAACGGAAGCACGGAACCCTATGGAAGCACTACGGAGTACTTCCGTGGGGTTTCCTCCCGTACTTCCGTCCCGCAAAAAGATAGAACATGTCCTATCTTTTTGTGGAACGGCCGGATCACGGACCCATTAAAGTGAATGGGTCCGCGATCCGCTGCGGCTGCCCCACGGACGGTGTTCGTGCATTGCGGCCCGCAGCACGACCACGGGGCGCACACGTTTCCGTTCCGTATAAGGAATCATTCAATTCAATGGATCCGCAAAAAAAATGGAAGGTACTCCGTATGCATTCCGTTTCCGTATTTCCTTTTTTTCCTTTCCGTTCAAAGATAGAACATGTCCTATTATTGTCCACATAACGGACAAGGATAGTACTGTTCTATTAGGGGCCAGCTGTTCCGTTCCGCAAAAAACGGAATGCACACGGACGTCATCCGTATTTTTTGCGAATCCGTTTTTTGCGGACTGAAAAATACTGAAAAAGCCATACGGTTGTGTGCAAGAGGCCTAATTTTAAGGCTGGGGCTACACCACATCTTGATTGTGCTGTAACCAAAGATCACTGTGTTGCTGTACAGCTGCTGAACAGAATTCCCAAAAATTCAACATTGCTGGATTTTTTTTTTTTTTTTTTTACACAGTGAACTCTGTTTATATGACAGATGTCATTGCCATGAAAATACGTTCGTGTGCATGAGCCCTTAGGCCTCATGCACACGACCGTTGTTGTGTTCCGTTTTCCGTGATTTTCTGCAGACCCATTGACTTTCAATGGGTCTGTTGAAAACTCGGATAATGCACCGTTTGTCATCCGCGTCCGTGATCCGTGTTTCCAGTCCGTCAAAAAAATATGACCTGTCCTATTTTTTTCATGGACAACTGTTCGCGGACCCATTCAAGTCAATGGGTCTGTGAAAAAACACGGAGGCACACAAGATTGTCATCCGCGTCCGTGATCCGTGTCCGTTTTTTTTCCTATCATTTGCAAGGCAAACTTGACTTAGATTTTTTTTTCACTTTCCTTCATGTCTGGTGATCCTCCAAAAATCAAGGAAGACACACGGAAACAAAAACAGAAACGGATCACGGAACAACGGAACCCCATTTTGCGGACAGTGAAAAAATACTGTTGTGTGCATGAGGCTTTAGGCTGAGTCCACGTGTGTCAAAAAATAAAGCAAAAAAACCTGCCGTGGCTTTTGCTGCATTTTTGCAGGACAAACCACAACATTAACCTCATGTATTACCTGCGGTTTTGCCACGGAAAAGCCAGTGAACTTCCCTTTTTCCATTGCAAAGGAAGAAAACCCCTGGAGAGATCCGCAGCATGAATTGACGTTGCAAATTCCAAATTCAAACCACACATCAATACACACTGCTTGTTTTGTACACAGTATGTGGATTGGATTTCCAGCTCCAATTTTCTTGCAAGACTCATTCACTCATGCAAATAAAGGACAATAGACAGACTCCATCTGTGTGTGGTCTTTTTAAAAACTCCTCCTTGTTTTTATTGTCCGAAACACAGGCAAGTTTCCCATGGTTCATATGAATAAGTCCTAAGGATTCTTCTAAAACTTGACTTTGATCATCATGTTGATTTCTGACCAGTTCAGTAGATGCATGAGAGGTCTGGATATTAAAGACTATGGACACCTAGAATTTTTTTTTTTATGATTGCATTTTACTCATTTTGGGTTAAAAAAAATTTTCTTTCAATTGGGTCTTTAGTAAAAGTTTTCAGCAGTTTTTGTGATACACACAGTTTCAAAATCCTTTCCGTTCCATCAACGGACAGCTTGTGTGAAACATTATCTCAGTGTGATAAGAGTTTAGCTATACGAGTGTGTTTACGAGGTCATGAATTCAGAGATAAGGCTTCACAAGAGCTGTCGGCTAACAGAAATCATGAGGGACTGAGCTACCATCTGCTCCAGTCTGCAGCGGGCATCATTCATAGTGCTGGTTTTGTGAGTATATTGTCACTGACTTCGGCAGCCTGGTATGTAAATTGCCTTCAGTCCTCTTGTATTAATGCCCATGTATCGTGATGGGATACTAGTACAACTTCATTTTACCCTGTATTGGTGATATAAGCTGTATTATTTCTTGAGACCTGGATTATCATTGTTTTTGGCTTTCTATACATACTTGGCATCATTTGGTTCCGCTTGCAATTGTTCTGTACGGTGCATATTGTCGCACGTACACTAATACTGTTTATAGTATATTGGTCCCCTGAGGAACCCCCACAATTATCCTCCAAAAATGGGGGGGGGGGGGGGAACGCGTCGGGATATACCATAGCTAGCTTGTTCTTAGTTAGGTTAAGGACAGTTTAAGGACAGAATAGTCCTAGGTACGAGAACAGAGAACACCTACCATCAAGGTGTGTCCCTGGGTTGAGAAGTGTAAGGGCTCAGTGGAGGGATAGTCCTATTTTCCCGCATCTCGACTGGTTCCTGTCTTTGGCACCTCACTTTTTCAGCCCTTTTGTAGTTAATAGCTCGTTGTATTTGTCAAAAGGATCCTTTGGATCCATGGGTGTTATTTCTTTATATATTAATAAAAGCTATGTTTTAAGATACTTGCTCTCAGTGATAGTTATTTTGACCTCTTGCAATTTTTCTCAATAATATTAATCAGTGACACAGTCTGCAAATAGACTGATTTTTAACTGCATCTATTACGAAAAAGTCTAACATTTTTAATAAAGCCCAACATAAAATGATTTTTAGCCCAAAGTGAGTAAAATGCAATCATAAACAAATTGCCCAAAGGTGTCCATAAACTAAGGAGAGAATATTGATGCTACTGTATAATGTACCTCAGGTATTGCAGCCATTTAATAGCAACACTACTCAGCAAAAGTTAGGGATATTTGGCTTTCGGGGGAAATTTATGGAAAAACGTAGAAAGTTCATGCTACGGTGATATTATATTATGAAAGTAGGGCATTTAAGTAGAAGCAGCAATGGTGATTTCCTCACCTCAAACAATTTATTGAAACAAAAGCCAACACCAGTGGTCGGTATACCCCCACAAAAAATATCAGTGTCTCAATAACTTGTCATGTGGCTTAAACATCAGTTACTGCTTGACAACAGGTCATTGAGGTTCTGGGTTACAGAGTTATAAGCCTCTTCACGGCGACTCAGCTGATCTCATAGGTTTTCAATGGGATTCAGGTCTGGAGAAAGTGCAGGCCACTCCATTTGAGGTGCCCCAGTCTCCAGCAGCCGTTCCCTAATGATGTGACCTCGATGAGCTGGCGCATTGTCGTCCATGAAGATGAAATTAAGCCGGTGTTGTTCATGCAGAGGCACAATGACTGGATTTAATAATGTTATTCAAGTAGTATGGGCTTGTACCATTCACAAAGTGTAGGGCAGCTCTGTATTGACTAGACACACTGCCCACACTGTAACACCACCACTCGTCTGGTGACAACAGTGGATGATGCATAGCGCTCTCCTTGACGTCTCCAACATCCTTGGGGGCCATCATTTGTGCTCAGCATGAATCAATTTAATCAGTGAACAGCACTGAGGCCCACTGGTCCCTCGTCCAGCGTAGATGCTCCCTGGTCCATGCAAGACAATGACGACTGTGCCTGGTGGTGTGGTCAGGTCATCTAGCACGCAGACCACGCTGATGTAAACGGTTTTGAATGGTCTCACATGACACTTGGGTGCCTCTCACCTCCTTTAAATGTGCCTGGAGTTGCATGGCATAAATCATCCGGTTCTGCAGGGCATTGTTCACAATGAAGTGGTCATCAATGTGGGATGTGGCCAAAGGACGTCCACTTCTATGCCTTTATTTGACTCTCTGTATCTCTTCTGCAACCTGCTGATGACACTCTAAGCTCAGTGCCCACTTCTGTCTGGGAACATCCTGCTTGAAGCATTGCAATGGCGAGGTACTGTTGATCAATTGTTAGGTGTCGTCTTGGTCTCATGACGTCAAAATGTGAACAGCATGATGAGGAGGACTGTTTAAATACCAGTTCTAAATGAACCAGGAAATTTATTGGGCGATTTATGGAACAAACACCTGTTGTGAATTTTGCCGTTAAGCTCCTTGTTAGGGAACAGCAAGTTCAAAAAGTACTGAAACACTGAACAGTTGGACATGTACAGTCGTGGCCAAAAGTTTTGAGAATGACAAAAATATTAGTTTTCACAAAGTTTGCTGCTAAACTGCTTTTAGATCTTTGTTTCAGTTGTTTCTGTGATGTAGTGAAATATAATTACACGCACTTCATACGTTTCAAAGGCTTTTATCGACAATTACATGACATTTATGCAAAGAGTCAGTATTTGCAGTGTTGGCCCTTCTTTTTCAGGACCTCTGCAATTCGACTGGGCATGCTCCCAATCAACTTCTGGGCAAATTCCTGACTGATAGCAACCCATTCTTTCATAATCACTTCTTGGAGTTTGTCAGAATTAGTGGGTTTTTGTTTGTCCACCCGCCTCTTGAGGATTGACCACAAGTTCTCAATGGGATTAAGATCTGGGGAGTTTCCAGGCCATGGACCCAAAATGTCAACGTTTTGGTCCCCGAGCCACTTAGTTATCACTTTTGCCTTATGGCACGGTGCTCCATCGTGCTGGAAAATGCATTGTTCTTCACCAAACTGTTGTTGGATTGTTGGAAGAAGTTGCTGTTGGAGGGTGTTTTGGTACCATTCTTTATTCATGGCTGTGTTTTGGGGCAAAATTGTGAGTGAGCCCACTCCCTTGGATGAGAAGCAACCCCACACATGAATGGTCTCAGAATGCTTTACTGTTGGCATGACACAGGACTGATGGTAGCACTCACCTTTTCTTCTCCGGACAAGCCTTTTTCCAGATGCCCCAAACAATCGGAAAGAGGCTTCATCAGAGAATATGACTTTGCCCCAGTCCTCAGCAGTCCATTCACCATACTTTCTGCAGAAGATCAATCTGTCCCTGATGTTTTTTTTGGAGAGAAGTGGCTTCTTTGCTGGCCTTCTTGACACCAGGCCATCTTCCAAAAGTCTTCGCCTCACTGTGCGTGCAGATGCGCTCACACCTGCCTGCTGCCATTCCTGAGCAAGCTCTGCACTGGTGGCACTCCAATCCCGCAGCTGAATCCTCTTTAGGAGACGATCCTGGCGCTTGCTGGACTTTCTTGGACGCCCTGAAGCCTTCTTAACAAGAATTGAACCTCTTTCCTTGAAGTTCTTGATGATCCTATAAATTGTTGATTGAGGTGCAATCTTAGTAGCCACAATATCCTTGCCTGTGAAGCCATTTTTATGCAACGCAATGATGGCTGCACGCGTTTCTTTGCAGGTCACCATGGTTAACAATGGAAGAACAATGATTTCAAGCATCACCCTCCTTTTAACATGTCAAGTCTGCCATTTTAACCCAATCAGCCTGACATAATGATCTCCAGCCTTGTGCTCGTCAACATTCTCACCTGAGTTAACAAGACGATTACTGAAATGATCTCAGCAGGTCTTTTAATGACAGCAATGAAATGCAGTGGAAAGTTTTTTTTGGGATTAAGTTAATTTTCATGGCAAAGAAGGACTATGCAATTCATCTGATCACTCTTCATAACATTCTGGAGTATATGCAAATTGCTATTATAAAAACTTAAGCAGCAACTTTTCCAATTTCCAATATTTATGTAATTCTCAAAACTTTTGGCCACGACTGTACATTCAAAAGTTTAGAGAAGGTCACATTAACTTCACCTGTAAAGGTTAGAGTGTATTTTGGTTCATCCTGAAATTTCACCCACAAGCCAAATATCTCAAACTTTTTGTGAGTAGTGTATGATTCATTTTGCCTCAAAACACATAGGTACAACCCATTAGATCACTAAAAGGTTTTTTGAGGTCTTAATTTGGGTTTAATGGAACCACAGGGGTCCAGATGTTGCAGCGAAATGTGGATGTGGTACCTTCACATGCAGCAGGTTTTGCTGCAAAAATTCCATTCAAAGGGGTTATCCCATCTAGCTCGACTATTTCCGTCGGCCCCATAGAAATTAATGGGAGCGGTGGCCGCGCATGCGTGGTGCGCTCCCATTCACTTCAATGGGAGAGGCGGGGAGCTGCGCCTGGTGGTGTACGGACCCCGGGAAACCCAGGGTTCTCCAGCCACAGCTCTTCCCAGCTCCGTTCTCCTTGTAGGTGCGGGTCCCAGAGGTGGGTCCCGCACCTATCAGACAATGGGGGCATATCCTAGCGATATGCCCCCATTGTCTAAGATGGGATAACCCCTTTAACTAAATGAGAATGGCAGAAACCCATGTGCTTTCTGCTAAAACAACTTCAATAAAATGAAGGGAAGTGATTTTCAGTTGCTGAAATTTCCTGTAACAAAATCTCCTGTGTTTGAAGGCACCCTTAGTGCCGTGGGTTCTGTTGAACCCCAAAAAATTTACTTGCTTCCTGTAATTGTGTGTTTTTTGTACTGCATGTATTGCTTCCTCTTTAGAAACTAACTATACAGGAAATTTGTCAAAAGGAACAAGGTAACAAGAATGTGTTAAGGCACGTTTCCTCATTTATTTGTATGAGTCTGACCTAATTAGTGCATGCTTTGATTTTCTGTACACAGACTGATGGTCTATGAGGAAAATTGTGTGTGTGAATGTCCACTCTGCACCCGGACGGGAAATATTTTTTATTTTTTATCATGAGCTGTGTGATACTGTAAATGGATTTGCAAACAGCGCTCTAATCAGTTTAGTGTTACAGTACATTTTTTATAAAACTGCAATGCAATCAGCGACTGGGGATGGATTCACACACCGCATTTTAATGTGATGTGAATGTAGCTCTGCTCTTCTGAAAGAACCCTTGTACTACTTAAGACGATGCACTTTGATTGAAAAGTGCCCTCTATCTACTGAAGTACGCCAGGTTGTTACTGTGAAAAATGTGGCTGCTGTAAATCAGACAAATACAAAGATATTGAGTCAGAAAAAATGACTTGATAAATATGGTTTTCAGAAAAATTGCATTCTTGTCATTGGAATTGTGCCATAAATTAACCAGAAGAAAGGGATGCAAGTGAACTCTGAACAACTTCTGCCTCTGATGCCACCAGATGTGAGGCAGCTATCCTATAAGTCAATGTTCAACCATTTAAATAGGCCTTGAGACATGACTCGGATATTAAATAAGCCAGGACCCCATCTGCAGACAGCTGTTTCGGGGTGATTGCCCCTCATCAGTGCAGAGCAGAGAGCACAGGCTTCACTGGGTGAGAGGCCTAAGTCAGGATTTGAGGGGTACTATCCCTCCTTGGGGAGAGAGCGCCTTAGTCGGCATGAGGAGACTTATAGGATCATTTGCATCCCTTTCTTCCCAGAATTCCATAGGAGCATGTATAGCCTATAAGTCTCCTCACGCCAACTAAGGCACTCTCTCCCAAAGGAGAGAGAGTACCCTAAAAAATAAACTAACCAGTAACTTCTGAAGCAGTGGTTTTTAAAGGGATTGTTCCATCTGGACATTTATGACATATCGATAAGATATGCCTTTCCATTCACTGCTACGGGACTCCTGAAAACAGCTATTTTTGAAGTCCCATGGCTTGCATGGAGAGGATATGTGTGCCCTGGCACCTCTGCATTCATCGCTATTAGGCTTCCAAAAATAGCCAAACCAGAACAGTCCAAACTCGGACCAGGGACGATGGGTGTCTGGACCCTCCAGAGGACCCGCTCCAATGCATCTTTGATGGCAGTACTGCTATGGCCTGGCACACAAGGTTCTAATGTTGACCGGTGACAGGAGATTGTGTGTTGTGGTGCCTAGAAGTAAAAGGGATCTGGTCTGGGCTAAGGCCTGAACTAATTTAAGGTGTCTTGGTTGGGGCAGGATGAGTTTAGGGATCTGGGGGAGGTCTTACTTTTAGGGTCTGGTCCAGTTTACCCACTAACAAATAATATACTGTATTTTGATGTCACTAGATCGACACAGTTTCCAAAACAAGACATCATTACTGTTGAGGTTCAGCTGGGGCCTTCACCTGACCGCAGACCCAGGTAAGTGGACCTTTTACTAAAACTAGTTAAATACTCTGTCTAAGGGCTTGTGCACACGGTCGTAGCCATTTTTGCGGTCCGTAAAACACTGATACTTGCTGAGAGTCTGCAGCCATTTTTTTTTTCACTCCTTCACAAATGTCCAATCCTTGTCGGCAAAACGAACAAGAATAGGACATGTTCTATTTTTTTGCGGTGCCGTGTAATGGACTTATGGATGCACAAAGTGTGCTGTCCGCATCTTTTCCAGCCCCATTGAAGTGAATGGGTCCGCTTACGATCCGCAAAAAATGCAGATCAGATGCGGACAAAAACCACGGTAGTGTGTCTGAGCCCTAAAGAGGATGTTTTTAGTCAGTGGTAAAAAAAAATTTTTTACCTAAAACAGAACAAAAAATGTTATGCGGTCAAACTGAAATGGGCATCTGATTTTATGTAGAGGCAAATGGAGTTTGTCATAGATTCTGTTTAAATTTTAAAGGGGTTCTTTTGCTTCAAAGTTTATACAAACCACTTACTAATGTATTGTGATTGTCCATATTGCCTCCTTTGCTGGCTGGATTCATGTTTCCATTACATTATACATTGCTCATATCCAGGGATCATGACCACCCTGCAATCAGCAGTGGTCATGCTTGCACACTATAGGAAAAGGTGCAGCCTCTCTGGTGGCTGGGAGTCAGGACCGTGGGAGCTCATGTAGGCACACATGCGCAGCAGCACCTGTACTGGTCATCTTGTATCTGCGCTGCAGTAGTGGTCGTACCCCTGGATACGAGCAGTGTATAATGTGATGGAAAAATGAATCAAGCCAGCAAAGGAAGCAATATGGACAATCACAATACATTAGTAAGTGCCTTGTATTAACTTTCTCTACATGATAAATGCCACTTGCTGAAGTGAGACAACTGCTTTAAAGTGAACATACGGAATGCAATACAGCATATGATGGAGGATACACCATAAAGCGGCAAATGGCGTTTCTATAGCCCATTAATACTGCTGTAAAATAGGCACAACCCCTATACTGTCTGTCCTGTCATGACCTATGTGTGTTCTGCTTCTGACAGTCACAAATGTTATGTAAAGTGTCATAAGCAATCTTTAAAACATTTCTCAGATGCTTGAGTAAAACCGTGCACACACCTACCACAGTTAACATAGTGTGGGGACTCGTTCTGGTAGACAGAATTAGCGGATGCAGTATAGAGGCAACAACAAGTTCTTTGGATCAAACAGTTCAGTGTTTTATTCACACTTTAGGCAAGTGACAAAACAAGTAGTCATATTCAAACAAAAAGTCATCTTGCGGTGTTGGCGGTAATTCACACCATGCGGCAATTCTGCCTCAAAGAGTCCTTGCTGATAGCAGCACCAACCTGTTTTCATGCCAAACAGGTAGCAAGCCTTCATCCAGACACAAGGCTCCCAGATCCCAACACAGAGACATGGCTTCTGAGCCCAGCTGCTTATTTAAGGACAGTCAGGTGCTGTCAATACCCGGACCGGAATTTAAAATCTGGTCCGGTATTTGACCTCACCTGGCTGTAAATCAGCCCAGCAGCACATCATGGGAGGAAAATACCTGTTTTCCCAGACCAAACCTCTCACTGTGTCACAATAGTTACACGTGACTCGCTGTGCACGGCTTCTATTTTAGTGGTTTAGGGCACACACAACACAGGGTTACACACATCTTTTTATGCCAAAACGGGGAGGGGATAAAAATGAGAAATAAAAAGTATAAATAGATTTATTTTTAGGGTACGTCCGAATAGGATTATATTTTGCTGCAAGGAACTGGTTTCAAAATCCTTGAGATTTGTGGATTTTGCTGTGAATTTCACCCTCTGCATTGGGAAGAAGGGGATGCAAATGAACACTTGACATGTTTGGCCTCCAATGCTACCAGGTGTAAGGCAGCTATCCTATAAGTCAATGTTTGACCCTTTAAATAGGCCTTGAGACATGACTCTGATATTAAATAAGCCAGCATCTCATCTGCAGAAAGCTGTTTCGGGGTTATTGCCCCTCATCAGTGCGGAGCAGAGCGTACTGGCTTAACTAAGTGAGAGGCCAAAGTCAGGATTTGGGGGTACTATCTCTCCTTGGAGAGAACGCCTTAATCAGTGTGAGGAGACTTACAGCATAGGCCATACATGCTCCTCTGGAATTCTGGGAAGAAGGTATGAATTGCAAGTGGTAATATCCACAGTGTCAATTTCCATGTGAATTTTAATTTTTAGATTTATTGAAATCTAATCCACCTTGCTGCTATACTGTAATATATTGCAGGTTTTCCATATGGAAGTCCAGTACATAAAATCTGTAGTGTTTCCATCATGTGTGGACAGACCCACAGACGTATGTGGGAGGCTGAATGGCAGAGTGCACAGAAACTATATTACAATATACATATATAGATCTAATCTACATAAAAAAAACTTTGTAACTACATTCCTTAATTACTATTATGAGCAATAACAATATTGTCCTGAAGGCGTCCATAGCCCTTAAAGGGGTTGTCTCACTTTAGCAAGTGACATTTATCATGTAGAGAAAGTGAATATAAGGCACTTACTAATGTATTGTGATTGTCCATATTGCTTCCTTTGCTGGCCCGATTCATTTTCCCATTGCATTATACGCTGATTGTTTCCATGGTCACGACCACCCTGCGATCTAACAGCGGTGGTCATGCTTCGACACTATAGGAAAAGGGGCTGGCCTTTCTGGTGGCCAGAACCACGAAAGTATGAATGGGCTAGTCCTTTTTTTTTCTATAGTGTGCAAGCACGACCTCCGCTGATGGATTGCAGGGTGGTCATAACCATGGAAACGAGCAGTGTATAATGTGATGGAAAAATAAATCCAGTCAGCGAAGGAGGCAATATGGACAATCACAATACATTAGTAAGTGCCTTGTACTAACTTTCTTTACATAATAAATGCTATTTGCTGAAGTGAGACAACCCCTTCAAGCTTGTGAGCCCAACTGGGCAGAGGGACTGAGCAATTTCAACCTGTATGCTATGCTGTGGAAAATATATCTGTATCATGGGAATTTAATAAACTGGATTAAAATATATCAATAAATGTCATGGAATTAGTAAAAAAAAAACGGCAGAAAATTCTAATTATTTCTGTAAGAATATTAATTACGGTTTATAATATTCACATGGCCATTGGTCTTTGACAAGGTGATGTGTGTGCACTAACCTCTCCTAAGAGAGCCTCATACCTGCTGTGTATGTGCCAGTCATAGAAGATAGCTATCACACCTGGCTGAGTTCCAGATAAATAGAATATTCTATTTTGCTTAAAGGCACTTCAGATGTTCAATGACCTCATGAGACAGGCGATGGAAAAGGAGGCAAGCCGCTTAGAAAAACAACACGTACACAATGTGTATGAGAAGATCGCACCGTACTTCAATGACAAACGTTACAAAGCCTGGCCAAAAGTCCAACAGTTCCTGCTGGCTCAGGAGCCAGGAAGTCTCATTGCTGATATAGGTGAGTGCATTAAAAACTTTGTACTCCATTATGGAACGTCTGAGGATTTAAAATGGCTGCCTGTTTACATATATATATATATATATATATATATATATTATATTATATATTTTCAAATGCCCTATTAGGAACAGTAATAGTAGGGGTCTCCCATTTACAGCAGCATGTCTATGCAGTACCAAGACAGACCATTGATTTCGGTAGGATTTGTGTTATACTGTCACGGTCCCTCCCGTGACAGAGGTGAGAAGATCGGATAGACTTGCTGCACGTGAGGCTATCTGACAGGTCTCTCTGTTTTCCTCTATGTATGTTGTTGTTTGGCAGGATCTCACCTCTCCTAAGATGCCGCTCGTTATCAGTGATGAGGCTCTATTTAGGTCCGCCTCACACAACTGACCATGCGGTTAATATTTCCTGTTGGAGTTGCTAGAGCTTGTTTGTTTTGGATATCCTGCTTCTCCAGACATCCCAAAGCTAAGTGCTTGTTGCCTTTTCTGTTTGTTGTTCGCTGGTGTGTTTTGTTCTAAGCCTCAGGGAGACGCGGGTTCCTTCATCTGGGTAAGAACCAGCTGTCTCGTCTCCTGCTACCTATCCTAGGGCTCGTCAGTTTCACTTCTTCTGAGGGATCGCAGATTTAACCAGTGGTCAAATGCATGTGTATGGTGGGGATCTTTGATGCTGATTTTGTTATGGATCCACCCTGTGTGAACACAGCCTTAGGCCCCTTTCACACGGGCGAGTATTCCGCACGGATGCGATGCGTGAGTTGAATGCATTGCACCCGCACTGAATACCGACCCATTCATTTCTATGGAGCTGTTCACATGAGCGGTGATTTTCACGCATCACTTCTGCGTTGCGTGAAAATCGCAGTATTCTCTATATTCTGCGTTTTTCACGCAACGCAGGCCCCATAGAAGTGAATGGGGTTGCGTGAAAATCGCAAGCATCCACAAGCAAGTGCGGATGCGGTGCGATTTTCACGCACGGTTGCTAGGAGACGATCGGGATGGAGACCCGATCATAATTATTTTCCCTTATAACATGGTTATAAGGGAAAATAATAGCATTCTGAATACAGAATGCATAGTACAATAGCGCTGGAGGGGTTAAAAAAATAAAAAAATACATTTTTTAACTCACCTTAATCCACTTGATCGTGGAGCCCGGCATCTCCTTCTGTCTTCATCTTATCTGTGTGGAGCAACAGGACCTGTGGTGACGTCACTGCGGTCATCACATGGTCCATCAAATGATCCATCACCATGGTAAAAGATCATGTGATGGATCATGTGATGACCGGAGTGACGTCACCACAGGTCCTGTTCAGCAAAGGAGACAGAAGGAGATGCCGGGCTCCGCGATCAAGTGGATTAAGGGGAGTTAAATATATATATTTTTAACCCCTCCAGCGCTATTTTACTATGCATTCTGTATTCAGAATGCTATTATTTTCCCTTATAACCATGTTATAAGGGAAAATAATACAATCTACAGAACACCGATCCCAAGCCCGAACTTCTTTGAAGAAGTTCGGGTTTGGGTACCAAACATGCACGATTTTTCTCATGCGAGTGCAAAACGCATTACAATGTTTTGCACTCGCGCGGAAAAATAGTGCGTGTTCCCGCCAACGCACCCGCACCTTTTCCCGCAACGCCCGTCTGAAAGAGGCCTTAGAAGCACCCAGTTTGGACACCTTTTAAGTGTTGTCCACATTAAGGGCTCATTCACACAACCTTATTTATGTGTCTGCATCCGTTGCACAATTTTGTGGAATGGATACATGCCAATTCATTTCAATAGGGCCGCAAGGAAGCGGACAGCACACCTCGTGCTGTCCGCATCCAAATTTCCGTTCTGCGGCCCCGCAAAAGAAGATAGAGCATGTCCTATTCTTGTCTACAATTGCGGACAAGAATATGCATTTCTATCATAGGGCGGTCCGCAAAACACATACGGTCGTCTGAATGAGCCCTTAATATTGCATGAGGAAAACTTGATCCTAGAATGGAACCTCACTATGAACTAAAGGCCCCTTTATACTCATAGCAGCAGTGACGTGTGGAGTGTCGGCACGTTACACTTCCAGCTAGGCTAAAAGGGATAGAGACCATGACAGACCATGCCCAATTTTTTTCAAGGCCTTGACAACCCCTTAAACACCACTACAATACAACTACCTGTATAAGACCTTAAGGTGGCCACACACAAGATTAACTTGTTGGGGACACAGGGCGTACAGGTACGCCCTGATGTCCCGGTACTTAAGTTTCCGGGTTATTCGGGTCTCTGGTGACCCGATAACCCGGAATAGGATGGTGATCAGTGGTGTGATAATACACCACCAATCACCATTCTGCGATCCTGAGAGGTGATGGTGACATCACCTCTCAGGATCGCTTCTGATTTGCTGCAGGGCGGGCGGGAGGTTTAACTTACTGCAGCTCTGCCCTCCTCCTCCTTTCTGTGTCCGGAGCCGTGGAGAGAGGAGCAGCGTCGAGCTCCGGAGCCCAGCACCCCCACTGAGCCACCATAGTGCCATCTGGCACTAAAAAGGTACATAGGGACAGGTTAGGGAGAGCTTAGATAGGTAGGGATAGTCAGGGAAAGTTTAGGAGGAAAAAAATATAGTTTCAAACTCAGCTGTGACCCTAGACTTCCCCAGGGGTGCTGCAGCTTGCCCTCCTGCCCCCGACACCCCCCTCCACACACTTTTTTATAATTTTTTGTGTGTGCGTGTGCTGACTGTGGCTGGCACTCAGCGTCCGGCCACTGTTAGCGCATCGCCCACCCCACCGCCGATCAGCGAGTTTGAATCTTTTTTTTTCACATTTTTTTTATTTATTTTTTCTGTTAGGTTTAGGGATAAGTACGCAAACACCCGTGCCCCCCCCCCCCCCCACACACACACACAAAATAAAGTTTTCCACACACGCGCACACACACACTCCCCTATGGCCCGCCAGACGTTCTCGGCTGAGAAGGCATACGCCCTGCTTGCCTCCGACTCCGAGAGCCCCAGTGAGGACAAGGGTGACCCCACTTTCCTCTTGTCATCCGCATCCTCATCCTCTAGCGATGATGATGAGCCCCCAAGGTGGCGGGGACCGCCATGCCAGGTACCCTGTGGCCCACACTAGTATGAGCAGCTCTGGGGCTCGTACTAGTTTTCCGGCCCACCAGATAAGTCCACCTGAGCCCCCTACTGGTGAACTTGTCTAGTGTACCCCAGAGGATTTTAACCCCGTGATTCCTGATTTTTTTGGCCAATCAGGAATCCAGATTCCCACAGTGGGCTTCACTGAATATGACTATTTAATTTTTATTTTTTTTCAGTGACTGTAACACCCCAGAGTTGTGTTACTAAACTCTTTTACTCTGCTACAATCTGTTAAAAGCATTAACCTTGTCATATGATGTAATTTTACATTATATCCTCACAACTGTGCATTGTAAACCTTGTTAAATGTATATTGCTGTAATTTCCATGTTCACCAGCAGGTGGCAGCAATGTTCTGGCAAGGACTTAAGTTCAGTTTAGTACGTCTAGGCTGGAATAGTTAATTGATCACCATCCCCAGCCTGAACCCTGCAGCCTCAGCTGGATGACAGAAGCAAGCAGACAAACTCCAAAATTCCAGGAAGAAAACATACCCTGTGAAGATAACTGTGAGCACAGTCCAGAGACCCAGGAGAAGCCATATTCCTCCTCAGCTAGTCAGTCCCCATACAGAAGAAGATAGAAAGTGCAGAAGCCAAATTCCTGCCACAAGTTTAGAGCTAACAAAGCAGCCATTCTTTCCTGCAAGCTCCAGGTACATGAGAGAGCAGAAGATAAATTTCTGCCAACCATTGCCAATACCTGCTGGGACCTAAGACTAAAGCTGTATCTTGCTTGAATGAAAGTTACAATCAGTAAAGACAAGTTTGAACTTCACCTAGAGGTCTGGATCTCAATTTCTGCTGCAAATTCCCCTATTACTCGCACTAGCACTACACTCATTTTATTGCAAGTGAGCCAGGATCCAGGGGTCCAGCCGTACCCAGGTAGGAGACACCGTTGACACCATTACTACTACCATACAGAGACATTACACCACTCTGGCATTCCTAACCTGGGGCGTGAGTTATAACACCTTGGAGGGCCCTGTGATTGTACCCTGCGCACACTGCAATTGGTGTCACTAACAAAACTATAGACTATTATCTACACCTGACCCAGCCATTGCGTCAGATTGCATACCCCGGTCCAGCTCATTGCATGACCACTTTGTGAATCTGATGGTGGAGCAAACAAACTTGTTCGCCCAACAGTGCATTGCTCAACACCCCTGCTCCTTTTTGGCTAGGTCCGGTGGCTGGACTCCGGTCGGAGCAGCCGAGATGAGGGCGTTTTGGGGCCTCATGTTGCACATGGGCCTAGTCAAAAAAAAGTGTCAGGCAGTACTGGAGTGGGGACGTCCTCTACCAGACCCCACTCTACTGTATGGCCATGACACATTCCCGCTTTGAGGCCATCTGGAAATGCCTGCATTATGCATATAATGCAGCATGTCCTTCCCGAGATGATCCTGCCTATGACCGCCTGTACAAATTAGGCCGATTTAGGCAAATTTTTGGAGGCCTATGTAACTGGAAGGGAGGTCGCTGTTGATGAGTCTCTCATTGCTTTCATTTTCCGCCAGTATGTGCCCTCTAAGCGGGCGAGGTATGGCGTGTAGCTGTACAAACTTTGTGAGAGTACCTCAGGGTACACTTACAAGTTTCGTGTGTATGAGGGGTGAGATTCCCGTATTGAACCCCCAGAATGTCCCCCCACTGGGTGTAAGCGGGAAACTTGTGTGGGACCTTATGCACTCACTGCTAGATAAGGGTTACCACCTGTACGTGGATAACTTTTATACTAGTATCCCCTTGTTCCAGTCCCTCGCAGTCAGATCCACGTCCGCTTGTGGGACAGTGTGGAAAAATCAACGCGGCCTCCCTACCCACCCCTCCCGGTACCTATCCCAGATGTGGGACCCATGCCCTTACCAGTGGAAACCTGTTGCTGGTCAGATATAAAGACAAGAGGGATGTCCTTGTACTGTCCACAATTCACGGTAACGGCATCACCCCTGTCCCTGTGCGAGGTACCGCGGCAACGGTCCTCAAGCCCGATTGTATCGTCGATTACGATCGGTATATGGGAGGAGTTGATCTCTCTGATCAAGTCCTCAAGCCATATAATGCCATGCGCAAAACATGGGTATGGTACAAAAAAGTTGCAGTCTACTTAGTACAGGTTGCCTTGTACAACTCTTTTGTGCTGTCCTGGAGCGCTGGCAACACAGGGAAATTCCTCCAGTTCTATGAGGCAGTCCTCAAGGCCCTGATCTTTTCTGACCGGGAAAGAGCAGGTCGGAGTATGGGAACTGGAGGCGCCCGGCTCATCCCTGGCCAACGTTTTCCAGGTGTGGTCCCCCATACTGGAAAGAAAGGACGGTCCCAAAAAAAGTGCAGAGTGTGTCACCGGAGGGGGATACGGAAGGACACCACCACTCAGTCTGACACGTGCCCCAGTGTGACGGTTGCTTCAGGGAATACCACACTTCCATGGAGTACTAAATTTATAATTCCCTTCCCCAATTTTAATTCTATTTAGCCACTGACAATCGCCCAGAAAAAAATAAAAATAAAAATAAATATGGCTCTCATGACCTAACCCCTCAGATAAACACAGTAAAAAAAAAAAAAAAAAAAAAACAGTGTAAAAAATTGCTTTTTTTACACGGTTTTTATTTTATTTTTTTGACTCTTCATCTGAGGAATTAGGTCATGTGCTATTTTTATAGAGCAGATTCTTACGGACGCGGCAATACCTAATATGTCTACTTTTTAAAATGTATTTAGGTTTTACACTATAATATCCTTTTTTAAGCAAAAAAAAGAACATTTTACCATCCCATAGTCTGAGATTCAGTTTATTTTTTATTTTTAGCCGATTGTCTTAAGTAGGGGCTCATTTTTTGTGGGATGAGAGGATGGTTTTATTGGCACTATCTTGGGGTGCATATGATTTTTTGATCGCTTGCTATTACACTTTTTGTGATGTAAGGTGACAAAAAAATGGCTCTCAGACTATGGAGATACTAAAATGTTTTTTTTTGTTTTGTTTAAAAAAGGATATTATAGTGTAAAACCCAAACATTTTAAAAAGTAGACATAGGTATTAAATATTCCAATAGTCAACTGACTATAAATTCCTGTTTCTGGTCTTATAAATTGAAATATAACCTTTTATTTTCCTTTTATTAAACAATATCCTACAAAAACACAGTGAATTGTTAAAAATACATATGGAGGGCTTGGACCTGTGGGTACATTATCTCTACGATTGCTAAAGACACAGCTCCCCCAACATGTTTCACCGCATAAGCGGCGTCTTCAGGGGAATGGAGCTGGGGTTGATAGTAGCTCCATTCCCCTGAAGACGCCGCTTATGCAGTGAAACATGTTGGGGGAGCTGTGTCTTTAGCAATCATTTTAAAAATTATGGAAGGGCAATGAATGGACTAGGGAAAGGCGATCTGCAGACGCCGGACCTCCTTGTGGGCGAATCTAGATAGAAGCATACAAGTAGTACAGCTACTGAGAGACTCTCAGTGAGGGACACTATACAACCAAGGCAGGAGTGTGGATAGAGCGTCCAGCTAATAAAGTGCGGCTTAGATGAACAAATGCCTAGTGTCGGCTGACACTATAGGCATTAAAGTGTAATTACATAGGTCAAAGATAAATAGCCCGCATGTGGTTAGTGATAGAGTGTTCCCCTGATCTACCATAATAGTAGAGATAATGTACCCACAGGTCCAAGCCCTCCATATGTATTTTTAACAATTCACTGTGTTTTTGTAGGATATTGTTTAATAAAAGGAAAATAAAGGTTATACACTGCTCAAAAAAATAAAGGGAACACTTAAACAACACAATGTGACTCCAAGTCAATCACACTTCTGTGAAATCAAACTGTCCACTTAAGAAAGCAACACTGAGTGACAATCAATTTCACATGCTGTTGTGCAAATGGGATAGACAACAGGTGGAAATTATAGGCAATTAGCAAGACACCCCCAATAAAGGAGTGGTTCTGCAGGTGGTGATCACAGACCACTTCTCAGTTCCTATGCTTCCTGGCTGATGATTTGGTCACTTTTGAATGCTGGCGGTGCTTTCACTCTAGTGGTAGCATGAGACGGAGTCTACAACCCACACAAGTGGCTCAGGTAGTGCAGCTTATCCAGGATGGCACATCAATGCGAGCTGTGGCAAGAAGGTTTGCTGTGTCTGTCAGCGTAGTGTCCAGAGCATGGAGGCGCTACCAGGAGACAGGCCAGTACATCAGGAGACGTGGAGGAGGCCGTAGGATGGCAACAACCCAGCAGCAGGACCGCTACCTCCGCCTTTGTGCAAGGAGAAACAGGAGGAGCACTGCCAGAGCCCTGCAAAATTACCTCCAGTAGGCCACAAATGTGCATGTGTCTGCTCAAACGGTCAGAAACAGACTCCATGAGGGTGATATGAGGGCCCGATGTCCACAGGTGGGGGTTGTGCTTACAGCCCAACACCGTGCAGGACGTTTGGCATTTGCCAGAGAACACCAAGATTGGCAAATTCGCCACTGGCGCCCTGTGCTCTTCACAGATGAAAGCAGGTTCATACTGAGCACATGTGACAGACGTGACAGAGTCTGGAGACGCCGTGGAGAACGTTCTGCTGCCTGCAACATCCTCCAGCATGACCGGTTTGGCATTGGGTCATTAATGGTGTGGGGTGGCATTTCTTTGGAGGGCCGCACAGCACTCCATGTGCTCGCCAGAGGTAGCCTGACTGCCATTAGGTACCGAGATGAGATCCTCAGACCCCTTGTGAGACCATATGCTGGTGCGGTTGGCCTTGGGTTCCTCCTAATGCAAGACAATGCTAGACCTCATGTGGCTGGAGTGTGTCATCAGTTCCTGCAAGACGAAGGCATTGATGCTATGGACTGGAACGCCTGTTCCCCAGACCTGAATCCAATTGAGCACATCTGGGACATCATGTCTCGCTCTATCCACCAACGTCACGTTGCACCACAGACTGTCCAGGAGTTGGCAGATGCTTTAGTCCAGGTCTGGGAGGAGATCCCTCAGGAGACCGTCCGCCACCTCATCAGGAGCATGCACAGGCGTTGTAGGGAGGTCATACAGGCACGTGGAGGCCACACACAATACTAAGCCTCATTTTGACTTGTTTTAAGGACATTACATCAAAGTTGGATCAGCCTGTAGTGTGTTTTTCCACTTTAATTTTGAGTGTGACTCCAAATCCAGACCTCCATGGGTTGAAAAATTTGATTTCCATTTTTTTATTTTTGTGTGATTTTGTTTTCAGCACATTCAACTATGTAAAGAACAAAGTATTTCAGAAGAATATTTAATTAATTCAGATCTAGGATGTGTTATTTTTGTGTTCCCTTTATTTTTTTGAGCAGTGTATTTTAATTTATAAGACCAGAAACAGGAATTTATAGTCAGTTGGCTATTGGAATATTTAATTTGGCCTCCTGGGTTAGCGGGTCATCTGAAATGATGCATATTAGGTTTTGCCGCGTCCGTAAGAATCTGCTCTATAAAAAATAACACAAAAAAAAACGGTGCCAAAATAGCTATTTTTTGCCAAATTTTCCATTTTAATCAATTTTTTTCGTTAACAAAGCAAGGGTTAACAGTCAAATAAAACTCAATATTTATTGCTCTGAATCTGTAGTTTTCGGAAACACCCCATATGTGGTCGTAAAATGCTGTATGGCCAAACAGCAGGGCGCAGAAGGAAAGGAGCGCCATATGGTTTTTAGAACGCAGATTTTGCTGGACTGTTTTTTTTTACACCATGTCCCCTTTGAAGCCCTCCCTGATGCACCCCTAGAGTAGGAACTCCATAAAAGTGACCCCATCTAAGAACCTACACCCCTTAAGGTATTCAAAACTGATTTTACAAACTTTTTAACCCTTTAGGTGTTCCACAAGGGTTATTGGCAAATGGAGATGAAATTTCAGAATTTCAATTTTTTGTAACCTTGCCTCACAAAAATGTAATATTGAGCAACCAAAAATCATACCCTAAAAATAGTCCCAACTAAACTGCGACCTTATCTTGTAGTTTCCAAAATGGGGTCACTTTTTTGGAGTTTCTACTCTAGGGGTGCATCAGGGGGGCTTCAAATGGGACATGGTGTAAATGAACCAGTCCAGCAAAATCTGCCTTCCAGAAACCATATGGTGTGCCTTTCCTTCTGCGCCCTGCCGTGTGCCCGTACAGTAGTTTACCACATATGGGGCGTTTCTATAAACTACAGAATTAGGGCAATAAATATTGAGTTTTGTTTGGCTGTTAACCCTTGCTTTGTTACTGGAAAAAAGAAAATAGATTAAAATGAAAAATGTGCCAAAAAATTTAAATTCTGAAATTTCATCTCCATTTGCCAATAACTCTTGTGGAACACCTAAAGGGTTAACGTTTGTAAAATCAGTTTTGAATACCTTGAGGGGTTTAGTTTCCAAAATGGGGTAATTTTTGGGTGGTTTCTATTATTATGTAAGCCTCACAAAGTGACTTCAGACCTGAACCTGGTCCTTAAAAAGTGGGTTTTGGAAAATTTCTGAAAAATTTCAAGATTTGCGTCTAAACGTCTAAGCCTTGTAATGTGTCCCCAAAAAATAAAATGGCATTCCCAAAATGATCCAAACATGAAGTAGACATGTAAATTAATAACTATTTTTAGAAGTATTACTATGTATTATAGAAGTAGAGAAATTGAAACTTGGAAATTTGCAAATTTTTCAAAATGTTTGGTAAATTTGGTATTTTTTTTATAAATAAAATGATTTTTTTTTACTTCATTTTACCAGTGTCATGAAGTACAACTTATGACGAAAAAACAATCTCAGAATGGCCTGGATAAGTAAAAACGTTTTAAAGTTATTCACACCTAAAGTGACACTGGTCAGATTTGCAAAAAATGGCCTGGTCCTTAAGGTGAAAAATGGCAGGGTCCTGAAGGGGTTAAAGTTGGCTGGAATGGCAGATTACTCCCGACTGTCGTTTGAAAATCTAGCACGAACGTGTGTTCGTGATGACCGACAGCAGACTCTTGTCTGCCGAAAATATAATCCGCCGTGCTGAAAAACTTTGTCTGAAACTGCATGGTGATGGCATGATTAGCTGATTTCAGCCGATCACTTGCCATTGTGCTCAAGCACCAGGGAGTCAGGCAGTTTAGTTGATGGGATCGTTTGTACGAACACTCCCATGGACAACTGATCGACCACATTATGTCAAATATATAGCGACTGTAGCCTAACAAATGTGAAGCCACAATGTAAACTACATTTAGTGGATTGTGGGGTTGTACACACTACCATATTATAGGTTTATACAACTTCTGAGTAACCCATCTTTCCCACAAGCTGATTTTAATTATCCTCTATAATAAAGGCCCTCTGTGCCTGCGGTGTGTCCGTGCGTGTTTGCCGATGTTAAATGCGCATGCGCGCCAGCCAAAAGAATCACAGCGCACCACACAGCTGCCTGGACCTCCCACATCAGCGCGCCGACAGCCAATACAAACACGGCGCACCTCAAGCCTCCTGGACCGCCCACAGCAACAGTGCTGTAACATCGAAGCCGCCCACAAATCGCGTCGGCTCGGACCGCCCACAGCAATGTGCCGTTATTATGGTGTGCCGTGTCAGTTTGAGCACCGCCATTAAATGAAACAGAAGCGCCGCCATTACAGTCCTGTCAGACACAGATACAGCAGCAGCTACAAGTGGCCTCAGCACCACCAGTCAGTGCCAGCCATCTCAGCCATCAGTGATTGCCACCAGTCACAGTGCTAGCAGTCTCAGCACCACCAGTCTGTGGCAGACGCAGCACTATGAAGTGCCTTTTGCGCTGTGGCATTAGAAGAATTTTGATATCTCTGACCTTTTAGTCTAACCTGACTGTCTATTACTCTGTAATTCCTCTAGCACCGTTCTTTAGAAACAGTAGGTTTAAAGAGCACACCAAATGCTTGAAATAACTTCTTTATTAACTTCAACTTTACCCCTCACCCACGACAGCACCACGAAAGAGGATGGATCCGCCCCCCAAAGACAGGATACCTGCGGCACAAAAAGGCGGAGACTCCTCTCTGCCCTCAGTATGGTTTCCTGTCTTTGAAGGGAAGCCTGTGGTTCGTCCTCCTCTCCCTAGGCTGCCCTGTTACCTCCGGCCCCCGTTCTTATGCGGCACGCTGTGCGGGGGGGCAAGCAGAGGCGTGATGGCTCGGTGTTCCTGAGCGCTGAGGCACGATGCTTCGGTGCAATAACAAGCACCAGTAACCATCCGTCGGTGCAGAGGCAGAAGATCTGACCAGGGGGAGGAGTCTTGGCTCCTCTCACGTGACCGCCACTTCTGGGTTGAAAGTGAGGCATGGAGCGCACGGATCGCATCACATGCAGGGGGGGGTGTGGTTTAAAGCGCCGCTGGAACCCGTAAATGGCTACTGGCGGTCGCAATTTACAGAGGGCTGACAGCGTCTGGAATAGAGAGCTGCAGCATGGAGGAGGAAAGGAAAGAAACCATGGAGGACCCGGCAGCCAACCCGACCTCGGAAAAACCTAAAAAAAGC